>NW_004955406.1:18704653-18727861 GCF_000276665.1 Chinchilla lanigera
TTATGATGTGGGCTTCCTTTTTCTTGGGCCAGGGAGTACTTGTTTGCTTTTATTCTCAAGAATGGTATGCACGTCAACACTGTCCTCTGAAAAATGTGAGTCAATAAATCCAACTAGAATGCAATCTTACTTGTCCCCTGATGTGGTTGGTGGGTCATGTAAAGGAGGGTAGTAAGGAGATGATGATGATTTTGGCAAAAGGATGGAACTATGAAGTAAAGCAGTTTATTATCTGATCTTATTTTGCTTTCCTTGAAATTTCTCCCTTTTGGCATCAAATTAAACTTACCTATTTATTGGTTTTCTTTTTTATTCCTTTTTCAGCTTTTTCTTCAACCTTTTCTAGTTTTTTTCTGCCTGTCACCTGAGAATCTAGGTATTCTCTAGAGTTTCCCTAATAGCATGTATGTTCCTACCACCTACACACACATGTATATTTCACCTCTTTCTCCAAGTAACAAACTCTTGTAAAATTGTCAGACAACATTGATGGGGTAGGATTCTATTTCCCTTGATTCTTAACCGTTTTGCTTTGTTATTTTTTCTTTTTTGTAATTATGCTCAGGTTTCATTTATTCTTAGAACTTTGTTTTTTAGCTGTGTATAGATAACTCCAAAATTTGAGAGATAGGGGTGCTTTCTTGATGCATCTGCTTGGGTATTTCTTCCTGGCACTTACAACTAAAGATTAGATTGACCAGGTTCTTCTATGCATTTCTTCTTTCTCTATACCCAATCTTGGTTATATAGCTTTAAGTCTCCCTTATTTCCTTTTTTTTTAATTTTTATTTTAAAGAAAGTAGTAAAAAAGAACAATAGCAAAATACCAACATCACAGATATAAACAAAACAAAGCAAGAACATAAAAAATGATACAGGGTTTTAAAACAAAATGATAGGAATTAACAGTGGTTGTTATATTACATATTGTTATCTTGAACTAAGTTGCTCAGATTACCAGATGTAAGAACAGAAGATTGTTCAAACCATTAAAGAGAATAAAAAAAAAATTATTAAAACAATTACCGATGATACAGAGTTTCATTAGACAAGATGGTAGGAATTCATCAATGGTTGTTCTGTTGCATATTGTTGTCTTCAAATTGGTTGCACAGATGACCAGATATAAGCATGAAAAATTGGTCAAAATATAAAAAATTTTAAGCATTAACTGTTCCTTTCAATAAACCACCAGACATCAGCAATTCTCCCTTATTTCCTATTGAGCCTTTTATGTATCTGAACTGAGTTTGTGCATCTGAACTAATTTGAGTTCATGGTCATGCTGTGCTCTCCTTTTATTTATTTATTTATTTATTTAGTGGTCCTGGGGATTGACCCCAGGGCCTTTGTATCAAGTTACCTCCATGTTCCTTTTATTTTGAGATAGGGTCTTGCTAAGTTCCCCAGGATGGACTTGAACTTTTTGATCCTCCTACCTCAGCTTCCCTATGTGAGGGAATTACAAACATGCACCACCATACTTGACTAATCATACTGTTCTTATACTCAGATTCCACATATCAGATGTTATTAACCAGTCAGAATTCAGCCTGGATCTGTATTTTCAATGAAGCTTTTTTTGAAATTGTTGCTCCCATTTTTTCTATTTCTGAACTTTGATTATACTTCATCTGCTTCTCCTTTACGTAGTTCAGTAATTTAAAATCTCATGTTATAGTCTTTTGTGTACATATTTTATCACTGTTATCCTACTGCTATTTAGATTTTAGACCAAAAAGTAGTTTTGTGCTAAAGTAGGAAGGCAAGATGTCAAGAGAGATAGTATCTATTTGGAATTTGGTCAGGAGTCCATGCAGTTGTTTAGTTTATTGAACTTCAAAAACTTCAGGGAAGCTCTAAATTGAATAAATTAGTACATATATAAAAATACTATCTTCTGAATTAGTGAGCTTCTTAAATTTTTTTTTTTTTTTTTTGGTTTTTCTCCGGTACCAGGAACCGAACTCATAACCTTGCACTTGCTAGGCAGGCGCTTTTGCTGCTGAGCTAAATCCCCAGCCCCTAGTGAGCTTCTTATAGCTTAAAGGTTACTGAAATGCTAAGAGGAAACCTATAAATATACCATATGTAACACTGACACCCCGTCCTACCCCCATGCCTCATACATCCCAGTGAACACACATAAACCGTTTTTCTTTTCTTTTTTCTCCGTCACAGCCCACATTTCTGGATTATCTACGGCCACGTTCCTGGACTTGTCGTTATGTGTTTTAGAAGCTTGCATTTTATTTCCTTGTCACTGAAGATTTAAACGCTCTGCCTGATTTGGGGACAGCTGTTTCCAGCTGTTACTGAAGTTGGGACCACTCCAGCCTTTACAGCACATCGTGACTCACTCCATTCCTTGGGCACCTGAAGCTGGGCTGTTGAAAGTTCACTGGAATCTTGTATTCTTTTTTTTTTTCCTTTTTGGGAGAAGAGAGACTTGTAGCTGAGGTTATGACAAATTTTTTGCTGGGTCATCTCAGCTTACACCCTGGTGATATCTGTTTCATGACTCTCTCCAATCAGAATCTAAACATCTCATTTTTTTGGCCACTGAATTATCCAAAAGCCCTTAGGAAGAGCAGAATCATTGTCTCTGGCTTAGGATTTTTTTTCATACACACTGTAGGAAGTTATTCTAATTAAACATGCATTTGGGGAAAAGAGAAAACATGTAACGGTTTTATACCTTATTTTGTATTGTTTTTAAAGTTCAAGTCTATTCAACATTTTTCTTTTCTGTGCAATTTTTGTGAAGCAGTTAATTGCCCTTCCCCTTGAATTCTTGAGTTTGTATCCATAATAGTACATATATTGAGGGGGCTCAGAGTAGGAAGGGAAAAAAAGTGCACAGGAGAAAAAAAACATTTTCTCTTATAACTTCTAAAGTAATTTTTAAAAAGACTTTCTGGATCAATTATGTGGTTAAGGTAGTTTATCATGTAATTTACATAGCAGGTTTTTTTAACTTTAAGGTAATAATTTATTTGAAGTTAGAAGTATCCTTTGGTACAGTTATTTTATTGCCTAAGAAATACGGACTTACCTTCAGTGTTTTGCAGACTGTTGAGTCTGTAACATAAGTGTTAATCACCTCCATTAATATTCAAGTGATCATTAAAGGATCCAGAATCTGGCTTCTGAAGAATTTGCTCAATTGTTACGATTTTAACAGTAGTATATTTTTAGATGAAACAAATTAATATGTGATTATTTTTAAGGAAATGTATTCTATTTGTGATCTTTCCAGGTTATAAGATGCCCATTCTGAAAACACTATGGGAGGTAGAGATTATTTTGTCTGTCTGTATGAAATATGCTTATGTTGGTAAAGGCTGCACTAGAAGGGATGTCAGAGACTGTACAGATCAACTTTCTACCCAAAGAAGTGAGATTCATGAATTACTGAAATAGTGACTACTACTTGGAGCAGCTACTTGACTTTTTTTGGATTTGGGAAGTCTTGTAGAATTGTTTTGAAAGACAGTTGGAGTCTCCCAAGAAGATAATGTAGTTTCGAAAAAGTCACACATAATATGGGTCACAAATATCCAGCTTAATCATCCATTTTATTCACCAGATGAATTGAGGATGTTTTAAACATCCACAACACACGTGTGCCCCAATGGGGGTTATTTTTAAATAGGTATTCCGTGTGCTTCCAGTAAGCTGTGTTCTGCACAGTACTGTAAGTGTAATGGAGCTGTAACCTCCAACAGGATTCTGGCATTTTTTTCTAAAAATCAGAATGCATCAGGCATTTGAATCTTAACTACATTTGAAATATAATGAAGAAATAAATAGTTCTAAAAGTTGGTTATAAATTAGACAGTCTTTTGAAGCAAGAGAATGGACTTTTTAGGTGTATATTTCTGTTAGTACTATGAATGTGCACTCTCATGAGAGGAGCTTGTCTAAATTCTGGGATTACAGGAATGCAGCACTGCACCCTGTTGATTAAAGCCATTTTAAAAAGGTAAATAAAACTATCCTATTCCCCTTTATTAGTGATTGTTCTGTCTAAGAAAAGTGATAATAAGTGATGTGTGTCGGTCTGTAGACTAATAGAATCCTAAGATTTTCCTAAGAAACTTTCAGAATCACTTAACAAAGGCCTGGCCACTTCTTGTCAAAAGTTGGTTTATTAAGCCCAATCTTATTGCTAGCTGCCTTTAGCAAAAGTCTTTCCTTTAGAGCATCACATATACTTTTTAAATAAGAAGTAAAACCTTGCTCATGTGTTTCAGGAAAATTCATTTATATTTTTCTAATGGAGTGGAAATTATTTTCATTTGCAAAAAACTTTCATTCTGAAAAGTAATGAACTTAGATTTTCTTACTCTAAGAAGTGTTAATGATAGTGACAACTAAGTAGTATGTACGGTATTTCAGTTTCTCATTAGATCTATCGTTTGATTTTTTTTCTCTCATGTGATTTTTAAGTACCTTTATGTGTGGGAGAAATACATAGAATACACAGTATCAGATGTTTTTTAGTCTCAGTCCTAGATAACGGGGAACAAAGTGGGAGTGTTGTTCTGTTGGTGGCAGAGTAATGTACCAAAATTATCTATGTGAAGTTACTTGCTTCATGTTAAAATTTAATTAGAAAAATTGAGTCTGCTTTTAACCTGTCAGTAGCTAACAATTTAATAATTTGGGGGCAAAAAGTATAGGGAAAACATTTTGACCCTTTTCAGTATTATCAGGTAAAAGTTAGTGACACTGCCATTTTGAGACAGTGCAACAATGCATGGCAGTGCAAGTCTGTAATCCCAGCACTTGGAAGGCCGAGGCAGGAGGATCACCATGAGTTTGAGGTCAGCCTGGGCTACATAGTAACTTCAAGGCTAGCCTGAATTATGTAGTGAGACCCTGTCTCAAAACAAAGAAAGTACAGTGTAGGAGCTGGGGATATGGCTTAGTGCCAGGAGCATGTCCCTAGTATGCCTAGTGTCCTAGGTTCCATCCCAGCCATGGGGGGAAAAAAGGTATGATGTATAAATAGTAATTATATTTGCAAACATTATTTTATAGAACAAATTAATTCAGTGCAAGCAATTTTCATTGTAATTTTAAGATATACATGTCTGAAAAATTTTTAATAAGGGTTTATAGAAAACAATATATTTCAAAGTTACTCATTTGGTCTACATTTTCTAAAAAGATGCAGATAGGGGTAGTGGTGCACATCTGTAATCTCAGCAGTTGGGAGGTTGAGGCAGGAGGATCATTACAAGTTTGAAACCAGCCTGAACTACATAGTGAGACCCTGTCTCAAGAAAACAAAAAAATAAAAAGATATGATTAATTGTTGATAGATCTCTTGTGCAAAAAAAAAAAAAAAAAGTCATGGGTGTAAACAATTTTCAGTAAAGTCTGATTGTTCCTTGTGGAGGAACGGTAGTGAAGGTAAACAAATAAAACTGTAGCAATGAGGTACCCTGGTGCAGTCTAGTCATTTAAACTTTAGTTATGGAATCATCTTTAAAAATAGTTACACTTCAGCCCAGCATATAAAACAGACACAGTGTATGTTCTTCAGGTTGAACTAGGTGTAGTGAGCCTGCAGCAGTGCTTGGTATACTTACTCTCTCCCGTCCCAGACTTCTGTGTTTGGAAAACAGTGATGTAGTGAAAAGAAAGCACAGGCTTTTTGATTAAGGTAGCTTAGTATTTATGAGCAGTGTGAAGTAGGTTAAAGTTGCTTAAAAGCCAGAATTTTCCTCATCTGTAAAATGGGGATAATAACTACCTGATAGGGTTGTGGCAAGCAATACCCCTGGCAGAAATATGACTTCATTATTTTCTTACTCATTATAAATTTGAAGCCTGAACCCTTATTGGTATTTTTTTTAAAAAACCCAAATGTTTCCAATGCTGCAAACTCCCAAGAATATATGGTTTTAAGTAGACCCTTAGTGCGATGTGAATGGGATTGAGCACCCTGATAGGTTCTCCCATTACCTGGTCATTTTTCAAAGATTGTTACAGGCACTCACTGGTGCTTCCATTTTTTCAAGATTGCCTTCAGATGTATCTGCTTTAGTATTAGAGTGGCAAACTTTTTTGCTGCAGTCACCTAGGTATCTAAGTCAAGCGTTTAGAACTAGTGTGTATATTTTATAAGGACTTAGAATTTATGGGGAAGTAGGAACCTCACAAGTTTTCATTTCTGCCAATGTAAAGAATGCTTACAGTCTTGAAAGACAATACACTTTTTTTTTTTTGGTACTGGGAATCAAACTTGGGACCTTGTGCTTCCCAGGCAGGCCCTTGTGCCACTGAGCTGTATCCCCGGCCTGACAGCAATACACTTCTTAATGGAAGATATCTCGTACTTTTTTTTCATACTTTTGTTGATAAAGTTTAAATTACTCGTGTTTTGCAAAATTTCATGTAGTTTATATAATACTCTACAACACTAACAAAGATCTGTCTTAGGCATTCTTAAGTCTTACCTCTAGGCTTCATAGCTCTGACATCAAAGGAAAGTGGGACATAAATATTTTGAGAAATACAATGAAGGTTGTTAGTGAAACTTCTATAAAGATTTGATTAGTTTTCAATATCACTAAAGTTCTGTCAGGTAATGCAGTGTTGAAGCCCTTTGTTGAAATAAAATGCTACATATAACCCCACTTTACAGAGAAGATAAATTATGGCTACTGTGGTCGAAACGGAGAGTGAAATGCCTACTTGGAAAATCAGCAGACAGTAACAACAGTAAAAGTAATAAGCTTTAGGTTAGTAGAAAAGCTGTATGATCTATATAGTCTACTAAATCATTAAGTTTTTTTCTGTAAAATGAAAAGGCTTTGTTTGTTTAATCAAATGGTGTCTTGCTGTGCTTCCCAGACTGGCCTTGAACCCCTGAGCTCAAGGTATTTGGTGTCACAGCTTCCTCAGTACCTGGGGCTAGAGGAGTGTGACATCATAAACGATGAGGCTTTTTAATAGCTAAGTTGGGCTTGAAAAAAGAATGGATGAATTTCAGAAGTAATAGTTCATTTTAAAATCTAATACCGTTCTGTGTTCTTTTTTTCTAAGTGCTCATTTTTATTTTTACATGTGTGTTTCTGCTGTCAATATGCCCTTTCCCATGGAGTGCTAACCTTCAAGCTAGTAGATACTGCACATGGTTTTGTGGTGGTATGTTTTAAGGAGATGGTAGCTATATTTTAAAAACCAGTTGAAAAGGCAGTTCACTCACCCAGTCATTTTAACAGTTTTGAAGTACCACGTGCCCTTGTGCCAGTTCTTGGGTGGGAAGAGCTGAAGCCCCAGTCTAGGCTTTGCCACTTGGCTCAGTGCAGCAGCTTCCTGTTTGTGCCTCTCTACTTTGTACAGTGATCCCTGGTTTTCTGATCATAGTGGGAGGGTCACTGAAATCCAAAGTTGTCCTTAAAGGTTTTTTTTGTAATCAGGTTATGTGTTTCCTAATGCATTCTTGTTTGCTCTTTAATTCTTCTTCTTCCCCCGCCCTCACAAATCCTTATTTGTTTAACCATTCCTGATGTCTTTGTATTCATTGTATTACCATTTCTCTTAATTTTTTAAGCTTTAAAAATATATACATACAAAATGATAAAGTATTGCTTATGTGAAGAATGTGGTAATAAATATATTTGGAAAAACCTACTCTGTTTTAAAAGCAACTTTTTTCTTTTTTAGACAGGGTCTTTTGATGTAGTTCAGGCTGGTCTTGAACTCACTGTGTAGCCCAGGCTAACCTTGAACTTTGCAGTGATCCTCCTGCCTCAGCCTCCTAAGTGCCAGGATTACAAGCATGTGCCACCACACCCAGCACAAAATCAATTTTTTGTGTATCAAATATTAACTGAATTTTGTGTTTATAAGAGTTTTTCACCTTAATCTCAGGCAACTTGATATGCTGACTATGGCCAAAAGAGAAAGCAAACAACTGCACAGGGCTTTCTTGTCCAGCTGGTAAAGGGGAGCCATGTTACAGATCACAGGAATAAATATAGGGTCTGGTGGGGGCTGGATTTGCATCGACAAGCAGTGACACTGATTTTCACCTTCTATTGTTATTATCTGTTACTTGACTCCTTTTGCTCTTGACCTTCTAAAATCTGTAAATGTGTCATTCTAAGAATCCTCTGCTTTTTCTCCTCTGGGTGGAAATGGAGTTAAAGTTTCTAAAGAGAGTGTGCCTTTTATGACAAAACTGGAGTGGTTTGGAAGCAAGATCGACCCTCTGCTTCAAACATGGTTCAGATATGACTTCTCCAAGATTCAGGTGTTGCCAGTGTGTTAGTCTGAGGACGTGGGCCCCCTAAGGGGGCTAGGCCTTGTGGGCTCCTGCCTCACGAGAAGGACTAAAGCCCTTTTCACGGGGCTTCCCCTACATTTGGCTCTCTTGCCCTTCCTCCTGCTGTGTGAGGACACAGCATTACTCCTCTTCAGAAGCATCCTTCTCCAGCCCACCAGACCTACCGGCAGCTTGGTCCTCTCCAGCCTCCAGGACTCTGAGAAACATGTCTGTTTCACACAAACCGCCCAGTTGCAGGTAATCTGTTACAGTACATGACTAAGATCCTTCCTTCGGAGAATCTACTCGTGATCATGATGGTGACCGGGTCCGCTATGCTTTGTACCCGATGCTGCCATTTTCTTTCCTCTGAAGCATATGTCACACCAACAGGCAGGATGTGCTCTTTATCACCCTCCATGACCTCACTATACCCACCTGCTTCCAAGAGAGAAGGGACAGTCTCTTTAGAAATGAAACATGCCCCTTTGTTGGACTTCAGTGTGGCAATTTTTCTTGAGGAAAATTTAGTCTTGTTCTTTTTGATTTCAAAAGCTTGCACTGGGACTCAGGTTTATGCACCTGAATATGTAACTGGTGTACCAGTTTGTAAAATTACCACGAGAAAATCACTCCTTGAGTGCCGTACGCAAGGTTGGCATGATCAGTGAATTTGCTGTCTGTAATAGCCCAGTGTGTAGGTTGAGAAATGTGAATTTATTCCCAGCAGCATTGCGCACCAGCTACTGGGCTGTGCACTGAAGATATGTCTGAGCAGGGCAAAAGCTATTTCTTCCTGGAGGCACACTGTGTGAGCCGAATAGTGACAAAACGACTCTGGGCTTGGGGTGTGCTCAGTGGTAGAGTACTTTCACAGCACGTATGAGGCCCTGGGTTCAGCCCCCTAGTACCACACTAAAACAAAAACCAGTAAAACAGCAAAAACAAAAGCCAACGAGCTAAGGCATCATTTTAGTTTTAGGAATGCCCTTCTTGCATAGAAGTTTTCTTACTAAGTGCTTGGCTGAGCAGTGCCTAGACTTCCTTTATGTCTCCTTTGAAAAATTGATAATTGATACCTTTATTTTTAAGCTACATTAAATACGAATAGTGATTTACTTCCCACTTAGACTCCTGCAGGGAGTTTTGCATGCTCTTAAATGCCTACAGATGTGTCTATAAGAATCCCTGTCCACATTCGGTACAAAGGAGATGGGTGTAAAAACACACCCACGCACCCCCAAGGCAGGTTTAGTAATCACACTGGCTTTCTTCTGAAGGACAGTAGTTCTAGTTCGTGTTAAAGCAGCCCTAAGAGTCAGCCAAAATCAACAAGCACAACTGGCCCCATTTATAACCACAACCCTGTTGCTGACATTGATGGATCCCACTCTCGATCTTTCCTATTTAGTTTTTTATTTTCTTTTGTTTTGAGACAGAGACTCACCTTGTAGTCTAGGCTGACCGTGAATTTAGTGCTGGGATTATAGGTGCATGCTACCAGGCCCAGCGTTGATATTTTCTATTTAGAAAAATTACTGACCTGTTCATCTTATTTTTTTTATATAGTACTTCTCATCAAAGACCTCAATATTTTACCTTACTCTATTTTGGCTTTCCCTTTGTTGGGCAGGCAGGTAGACATGAGTGGGCCTCAGGACAAAAGTGTGTGTGGGGAGATCCAAAATAGCATGCATTCCTAGCTAAGTAAAGAAAGACATCAATGTTTAATACATTTATAATCATTTGTTAGGCCTCACTCCCAAAGCAGTCCCACAGAGCGCAACGACATCTTAAGGTTATATGTGCACACATGTCTTTTGATAGCAGGCCACCTGGCCATCTAATTCCAGAACAAGGCAGAACGCATTCCTGGCTCTGCCAAAACCTACAGCCTGATAATACAGGGAAGGAAATATTCTTTAAGTAAAGACCCTTCTGCCTTGGGCTGGATCTGGTTTAAATTAAGAACTTACCTTTCAATTTTTTTTTTTTTTTGCGGGGGAGGGGGCAGGGTTTGCTGACATTGAACACAGGGCCTTGTGCTTGCTAGGCAAGCGCTCCACCACGGAGCTAAGTTCGTAACCCCTCAAATTTCCTTTCATAAATTCCTTACCTAATTAAAAGCCCATGAAGAAACTGACCATCTAAAAAGGACTTGAAGACATTTTTGCAATTCCAAAGTAACTTCTAAGTGAAATGTTGGTAAGTATCGTAATTATCCCAGGACCCAAATGTATCCAAACTCATACTCAAAGCAGATGCCTTCTCCCTTAGGGCAAAGTTCTCTATATCTACTTTATAGTAAATTCTACCTATACTTCTGCATGGCCTATGTGTCTTGACTGAATTCTTTCACTAAGGTCACAAAGGACCAAGGACCAAGGAAGTGAGGGGCCAGTTTCCCACTAACAGCTTGGTATAAAGTTATGGGAGCCAGATGTGGTGGCACATGCCTGTAACCCCAGCACTCCGGAGGATCGTTGCGAGTTCAAGACCAGCTTGGGCTACAAAGGGAGCTCAAGGCCAGCCTGAACTGCATAGTGAAACCCTGTCTCAAAAAAGGCAAAAAAAATAGGGGGGCTGCGGATTTAGCTCAGCGGCACAGCGCCTGCCCAGCAAGCGCAAGTTTGTGAGTTCGATCCCCGGTACCGGAAAAAAAACAAAAAACAAAACAAAACAAAAAAAGTTATGGGAAGCGCTTGCTCAAGAACAGAGCTTGCCCAAGAATAACAATTGTAATCTTTAACAGTGGTTGTCTTGTAAAGTCTGTGTTATCTATTCAATTTTAACCCGGCCTTTGAGATCTTCAGACTCATATATAATCAGGTACCTTCCATTTCCACCTGGATGTGTGATGGTACCGCCAACTCAGTAGGGCCACAAGTCTTAACACAGAACCTTCCTATTCCTGTTCTCAGTAAATGGTATGTATGGTCACATACTTTTGCACAGGACAGAAAGAAAAGTAATTTTTTTTCCCCCTTCAAGATGGTGTCTCACGCTGTTAACCTAGACTGGTCTCCAACTCCTGCGTTCAAGTGATGCTCCTGTCTCAGACTTCCAAGAAGCTGGGACTACCAGGGCGCTACCACCAAGCGCGCCGAGAAGTAATCTCTCATGGCATTTTCTTTGCATTACAGATTGATCGCAAATCCTACAGATGTTACTTTCTTATGTGTTCATTTATTTCTCCCTTTACTAACACCCTACTTAGAATTTTTGAACTGGGTTAAAAGAACGTAAAAGATAGGTCACTCTGTTCTAGTACCTAAAGGCTGGATAAACTCTGCATGGACTGAAACTGTGTTTGGGGACCTCTGAAGTTCTACAGTGGCTGTGATTCCAAACTATAACGTGACACCAAAGAGGAGGGAGAGGGGCAACAAACTGGGGGAAATTACCCTTCGCCTACCTGTGCTCGCCTTGCCTGTCACTTGTTTTGACGATTACCAGTCCTTAAGAAGTGCAGGGCCAGCTTCTCCGCTGAGAGACCCTTGCGGCCTGCACAAGCAAGGGTCCTTTGGGAACTTGTCCCTAACACTGCTGTTTTGAATCTTTTGCCTATATTCTCATTGCCATTAGTTTGGAAACCAGGGCTTTAATTCTGTGAACATAAAACAACGGGTCCTCGAAGCATACTGAAGGCGTTTGTCCACTGACGTCGTACTGAGGAGTATGACGACCGAATAGCACAGTTTTCTCGTGTGAAGTTCATTTTCTAGAGTAAAGGCAGCAAAACGATGAAACTCCACCGACATTATTTGGTATTAAATTAGTCTTCACGCGAAATGATCCCTAGTACGCAGCCTGGAACGGCGCTCCGGGGAAAGGACAGGCGGCCAGAAGCGGAGTGGGAACGTGATCTCAGCTAGGCGCGAATACGCTGTCCGTACGGTCCTGGAAGTCGGCTTTTCAGCGAGAGGACCCAAGGATTGCACCCGGGTCGGGCTGGGTTGGGTTCTTCCCTGCAGGGTGCCTGTCCTCGCGCTCCGGGGAAGGCAAACGTGTCCCTAAGGACGCCGTGACCACGATGCTAAGATTCCGGCGAAAACCTCGACGGGCGGGAAGCCAGAGCTTTTGGTGACCCAATTCTCCCGAATCTGCTTGTAGAAAAACATGCAAAACAAGAAAAAGATGCAACGGAGGGACACAAGTTCTCAAACAGCCCTTGGTCAAATCTCGCACCCGCCACTAAGATTCTCTGCCCGGGAGAACCCGCTGGCGCCTGCAGATCCGCAGCCCTGGTATCTAGACACTGGGATTCCGTGACAACGCCCAAGTAGTCATTTTTCTTTTCTATTTCTACTGAACCTAGGCTGTGACTTAGCACACACTGAAAATCCGAGAGAGAGACAGGACGGTTTCTCACCTGTTCCTCTCCTCCGCCGGCACCGCCGAAGACAGCTCCGACTGAGGGTTGCTAGGGCCCGGGGTCCTGGGTTTCCATGACGACGCGAGGCGTTCGGGAAAAGGCGCCTCAAGCGCCCGGCGGGAAATACGATTTACTGGTACAGATTGCAAGTGTCCGTTTCCCGTCGGTTTAAGTGAAGAAACGATGCGAGCCCTCACCCTGCCACATCTCCGAGTCCTTGGAGCTGTCGTGCGTGAGGGCACTGCTTGTGAGGAAGGTTGGGGTCCCGAGCTGACCTGCCACAGAGCTGCCGGCCGCCTGTGTGTAGGGTCCGCGGGAGGGCGGGCGGGTGTGTCCCTCCCGGTCTCCCCCGGACCCTGACGCACCCACAAGCTTCTTAAGTCAGGTGGGATGACCTGAGAGATCACAGAGGTCTCCGAAAGAAGGAAAACCACGCTGAATGAGTTCTGAAGCCCCGATCTAAACATAAGCACTTTAACGGGTCTCTTTGTTTTGTTTTGCCTATAGGACAATGTAGCCTGAAAGTACCAGTATCATACTGATTTATTTCAGAGTTAACTTCCTGGAGGAATATTTCACATTACTAAAAAGAGTGATAGGAAGCATTATCATGTCTCTCCCGAAAACATCCTCACCTTTAAGCTCCCCAGCATCATACGATGGTACAAAGTCAAAAGTATCTGCAGTCAAGGAGACAAGAGGTAAACTTCAAGTATCCCGAAGACAAATACTTACAGTCACTGCTGGGTGTGGTGCCAAGCGCCTGTAATCCCAGTGCTCTGGGAGGCTGAAGCAGGAGGATCCTAAATTCCAGCCCATTTTAGGCAATTTAGCACCTTAGCAAGGACACTGTCTCGAAAAAGAAAAGAACAAAAGAGGGCTGGCAGTGCTGCTCAGTGCGGAAGCCCGGGGTTCAATCCCCTATACCCTCCCCCGCCCCCCGCCACACCTGCCAAGTAACAGCCATTGACAAGTCACAATCCATTCACCATTTTTTAAAATTTGAGATTCAGCGTATCTTATTTAGCTATATTTTTTTCATTCCTTATCTTTTCCTTCTTTCTTTATCTGAGATGCAGTCTCTCTGCTGGCCAGCTCCTGGGTTCAAGTGATTCTCCGCCACAGCCCCCTGAGTGCTGAGACTACAGCTGTGTGACCTCATGCTCGGCTTAGATACATTTTTTTCTGACACTTTTTTTTTTGTGTGTGTGTGTCTTTTTGAGACAGGATCTCACTATGCAGTTCAGGCTGGCCTTGAGCTCACTTTGTAGCCCAGGCTGGCCTGGAACTGGCAAAGATCTTCCTGCCTCAGCCTCCCAAGTGCTGGGATTACAGGCATGCGCCACCACGCCCAGCTTCTCTCTGTTTATGGAAATGAATGTAAACCATGCTATGTGGGAAGCATTAAGAACAGTGGTGATCCAACTCTACTTAACTAAATTCACAGGAGGCCTTTTCCAGTATTAGTCCTCTTACCCGCTTTTTCCATTCCCCTGCCCTACTTAAGCTGAGTAGGACTATTTTTACAGTTTTTGTTCCACTGATTTGCTCAGATTGTTCTACCCTTAATTTCCAATCATCCCTGTTCTACTTTTAATTTGGGGAGGGGGGCTGGAGATTGAACCCAGGGCTTTGTGCATTCAAATTATGCACTGTATCATGAGATATATTCCAGCTCCTACTTTTGTTTTTAAATCCAACTCAGATCCCTCCCAACCTCAATTCAATTATTTTCACCTTTAAGTTTATATAAGAAAAAATTACTGAATAATCTGACTTGTTTTGTTTTTGTCTGTTTGAGACAGGGTCTCACTATGCAGTTCAGGCTGGCCTTGAGCTCACTTTGTAGCAACCCAGCCTGGCCTTGAACTCTCAGTGATCCTCCTGCCTCGGCCTCCTGAGTGCTAGGATTACAGGTGTGCACCACCACACTTGGCCTTAAGCTAGCAATTTGGGGGAGAGATTTCTTTTATTTTCACATCAAAGGAAAAATATATGTTCATTCCATCGTCTTAAGGCTATCCCAGTTAATTGAGTGAAGTGGGTATGATTTTTAATTTTGAATTTGATACAATTCAGGTTTATCTTTGTACCTGAGGTTTTGGACCTGTGTCTGATATGATGTGAATAGGGACGCAGTGTTTAAGTATTACTTGTTACTACTCTTGTCCATTAGAAGGAGTGTTTCTCTCTTTTAGAAACAGACATGCAGGGCATGGGGGTGCACACCTGCAATCCCAGCATTTGGGAGGCTGAGGCAGGAAGATCGAAGTGAATTCGAGGCCAGCCTGGGCTACAAAGTGAGTCCAGGCCAGCCTGAACTACATCATGTGACCCTTTCTCAGAAACATAACAAAATACCCAGATAGACAAGGATGATGAAGCATTCCAAGATGCTCCAACCAAAAAACTGCAGTAAGAGCTTTTCATTCTCATACTTTCTTAGGACTTCCAGAGATAAGGGAGAAAAAAAATATGGTGGATCGTTCCAAACCCCTTCCTACGTCCCTTCAGAATGAGTTCATCCCTGAGGAAGTTCTGCTTTCTCTGACCTGTGCAACCAGTGCTGGTCCTTGTCCTGAAAATTTACTGCCTCCTAAGAAAGTAAAAACCCCGAAGGTGCGTGTGTGTGTGTGTGTGTGTATATAGAGTACTTGAGAACATTATCTTTTTGTTATCTGCTGCATTAAGTGTTGAGCGTGTAGTATATATTTCAGAATCTTTTTGAAGGTAATTTTCTAGATTGAAAGTTTAGGTCTCTTACACCAATATTTCCAAGGTTTATTTCCATGAACATGTTTTTATGCATTTTTACCAAAATGGTTATTACTACTCCTTAGTCTTAATATTTTCATCCACTGTAGAGTTACCCTAGTTTCAGTCTTTGTCCATGTTATTGAATACGAATGCTGCTTTCTTTATTCCATAGAGTATCCAAATTACCCTAATGTAAGTATTCAAAATTAGTTAGGATTTCATTTGACTAGTGCGCCCTCTGCTGGATATTCATGTGGTTTTGCTTTTTCCCAGGGCACCCTTCCACGCGCGGTAGACCATGTCTGGCAGCACCCTATTCAAAGGAATAAATTCAAATACTTGATTGACCATCCTGTCTCCCTAACAGGAGCTGCAAGGTAAAGAAGGAAGAAAGAAGTCAGGATAGAGGCAGATAAATAGAGGGAGGGTCAGGATTGGGTATCTAAAATTATTGATTATAAAATATGCTGTATCTGCCAGGCGTGGTTGCCCACGCCTGTAATCCCAGCACTCAGCAGGCTGAGGCAGGAGGATTGTTGAGAGTTTGAGACCAGCCCGGGCTACAAAGTGAGCTCAAGGCCAGCCTGAACTGCATAGCCAGACCCTGTCTCAAAAAAAAAAAAAAAAAAAAAAGGCAAAAAAAAGTGCTGTATCTTTGCTAAACAATACAATCCAGGACAAAGAATCACCTTTTTGTGCGTGGTTATCATCAATGTGATAGCTATACATGCTGACTTTACATACTTTAATTTTTTTGGCATGCATTGGTAATACTTGTCCTGATACTATTTCTTGTTTTTCTCTGTTAAAGTGAACTGGTCTATCAGGCAGAATTATTTTATAATATATATATATAGGTACTGAGGATTGAACCTTGCCTTCACACTGACCTATATCCTACCCCTTTTAAATTTTTTTATTTTGTGATGGTGTCACTAAGTTGCACATGGTTGGATTAGATTTGTGATCCTCCTGTCTCAGCCTTGCAGAGTGCTGGGATTATAAGCGTGTGCCACCACACCTGGTGGTATGATGCTTTTAATGCCTTCTAGGTTTGTTTGTTTTTTTTTGTTTGTTTGTTTGTTTGGTTTTTTTGGTACGTCTTAGAAGACCTTGAAGGACAAGTGCTTAACTTCTGGTTCTCTTCAAAGGGAACCCTTAACCTTTACATGGTTTCAGATCAGATCAGCAAATACTATTTGTTGCTTTTACATGATACTAAAGGTTAATTTTTTTTCCTGTGAAGATTGTGACCTGCTTTTTTTTTTTTTTCCTGAGGCAGGGTCTTGCTTTGTAGCTTAGGCTGGCCCTGAACTCTAGGTAGTCCAGGCTGGCCTCAAACTCAAGGCGATCCTCATGCCTCAGCCTCCCTGGTACAACCTGCTCATTTTTAAAGTATTATTTATCCATGGATTTTCTCCCTACTTATGCCTCTGTACATATCACTTTATTCTTTTTGTGTGTTTTTACATGTCACTTTCATCTGACAGGATTGTCACACTTGGGCAGGTTATCTAGTCTTGCTGGAGTTACTTTTCTCATCTGTAAGAAAGGGAATGATAGACTTCAGTTCTGTGTGCCTTCCAGGGATATTGTAAAGCATGAGTGAGATAATGGATGCAAGCGCACTTGCGAAACCATAAAGTCCAATATTTAAGTATCGTGAGTTATTACTCAGCTCTGCGTCAGTGCTGGAAAGAGTGGCGGAACAGCAGCCTGTTGCCTTTTATGTCCTGGGGCTGTAGTGCACTTTGTTTTGTGTCTTCAGATCATGGTTATATTTAGTACTAACTAGTAGTTATGAAATGTTTGAAGTACTGTGAAAAATTAATGAGCTATTTCAGAATGGAACAATAAACTGACATTAAAGTTTTGATGTCAGATGACTTCTGAGTGGGAATTTTTTCAACGTGAAGATCAGGTAGACAGATAACGTCACTGTCGCCTCACGAAAGTATCCTTACTGTAATCCCAGAACTTGCGACTACCTACCTCACAGGGCAGAGAGGACTTGCAGATGTGATAAAGGTTAAGAACCTTGAGATGGAGAGCTTATTCTGGACTGTCAGAATGAGTGCGCCCTAATCGCCTGAATCTTTCAAAGTAGGAAAGGAAGAGTGGAGTGGGCCGGAGAGATGAGGCTGAAGGCTGATTTGGAGCAGGAGAGGAGCTCAGCCCGCCACCCTTGGCTTTGAGAAAAAGGAGCACAGCCGAGAAGCGCAGCTGGGCAGGGGTGGTGGTGCGTGCTGGCATCCCAGCGCGTAAGAAGCTGAGGCAAGTGGATCACAAGTTGAAGCCTAGCCTGAGAAATTTAGCAAAACTGTGTCCCAGATAGAATTTAGAAAGGGCTGGGGCTGTCGCTCAGTGTAGAGCTCTTGCCTAGCTGTGCAAGGTCCCAGGTTCAAGCCCAAGTGTGATGAAAGGGAAAAGAAATCAATGCAGCTGTATACAGGAATCTGGGACTTCTAGTGACAACTCAACTGACAACTATCTAGAAAACAGGAATCTCAGCCTTAACTTCAAGGAACTGAATTCTGTTAAACACAGATGATCACAGAGATGGATCCTGTAGTGCGTCTAGAAAAAAACCAGCCTTGTCAACATGTTGAGCTTTGCCCTGCGAGACCTGCGTTGGACCTCTGACCTGCACAACCAAGATAATAAATCTGTGTTGCTTAAGCTAAGTTCGTGGTAACTTGTTATGGCAGAAATATGTAGATAAGCAATTAATAGTAACAAGAGGTAACTTGTCCAGTGATCTCCAAAGATCCTGAGCACAGCAATAAAATACAAATGACAACGTGAATATTTTTGTCAGCTCTGAGTTCAACAGAAAAAATAAATCATTGTATGTATTTCAAGAAGGAAAAAGCTAAAGGCAGAAAACTGAGTGTTTATAAAATTGCTGGAAAGGTTAAAGGAGCTGGTGTGAAGCAGTGTTTGTGGGAAAACTTCCCAGGATGGGCAGAGTTGATGCCACTAGGAAGGAACTCCCACCAAAGCAGCCACAGTGCTCTGGTTCAGGAAGGTGCCCCTCTGAACAGGCATCTGCCCAAAACACATGCCATTAGGTGAGTTTTTACTCTGTGCTTTTTCTTTGTCTTTCCCTTTCTCTTCCTTCCTTCCTTCCTCCTTTCCTTCTTTCCTTCTCCCTTCTCCCTCCTCCTTCCCTACCTCTTCTTCTTTAGCTCCATAGAGTTTTCTTTCTTTTTTTTCCTGTCTCTATACTGCCCTGAGAATGGGTGATCAAAATACAAAGAACATTATGGAAATGAGTAACATAAGTCAGGACGGGAGTAGAGGAGGTTATGCAAGGATTGTGTGGAAGGCTTCTCGGGGTAACTGTAAGTCTGATCTTGTAATACGGTTGGTAAATAAGGATATTTATCATACAATAAACATTTGAGTTATTTTATACAGTTTTTGAATTTTTGTCAAGAAATTTAAAAGTTATCAGACACCTGGCCAAGATCCCCAACTACTGTATGAAATAAGATGAAATAAGAAACAAGAGACAAATTTAGGAATGCATGAAGGGGACTGGGAGGTCAGTGCCTCAGGATGGGCAGAGACAAAGACGCTCCAAGCCAGCCACTACTTATTGGGCGTCTACAATGATAGGAGGGGCAAAGGCTCAGTGGTAGATGCCTCAGCAGCAACGGATAATCCTGGGATAACTCAAGAGGATGGAGATGATCCCGTGCAAAGAAGGATCTCGCCTTGGAGTGTTTTTTAATCCTTGTGGTTTTAGTCCTAGTTTTATTGGGTGGGAGAGGATGGCCCATCCCTAAAGAGTTAATGGGAAATCTCAAAAGGGTGATACCAATAATCCCAAGCCTCCATTTATCCCTTAGGGAAGCATGCAAAATTAGCTACTATGAATTTGTGGCCCCCGACAAAAAGTACTCATCGGAAAGAGAGCTTAAAATGTTGCTGGATATGTGATCAACATACAAACATATTCTTATGCACAGGTAATCAGTCAGAATACAGTGAAAGATCTCGTAACAGTAGCATAGGGGAAAATCTATCAAAAAACATGGGACCTTTATGGAGAAAATTATATAACTTTATCAAAAGACTTAGAAGACCTGAGTGAATAAGAGATGTGCCATAGTCATGAACACAAAGTATCAGTTATGTAAGATATCGAGATTTCCAAATCAATAAATCCAGTGTAATTTCACTTTAAATTCCAACAAGATTTGTCCTTAAATTCAACAAGCTAATCCTAAAATTCATACGGAAAAAAACGTGGCAATAAGCAAACAATACACCTTGTAGGTAATTAATGCAGTATAATACCACTTATGATTTTAAAACATTCATAATTTTACTACATACTCCTTAGAATTATGTGTATGTAGTAAACATAAAATTACACACTGAAATGATAAATACTGAATTGAAGATAGGGAAGGAAAGGTGAAGAACTTTTTTTTTAAGGTGAAGAACTTTTGACCTAAAGCAATTTGGTTAAATCTATCAAAATTACAAATGCACACTGTTCAATCTAGCAGTTCCACCTGTAGGAATTTATCCTGCAGATATGTGAGAAAGAACATACTGGCAAAAATGTTCATTTCAGTGTTTGTAGCAGGAAGAGATATTGGAAACAACATAATGTTTAGCTATAGGGAATTAATAATGACATATATGTACAATGGGATTCTATGTGGCCTGTTTAAAAACAAAAAGGCTGAGGGGTGTAGCTCATAGTACGGTGCTTGCCTAGAACACCCGAGGCCCTGGGTTTGATCCCCAGCATTGCAAAAACAAACACCCAACCAAAGACACTCATTGTATACTAAGGTAAAGTGATTTTTAAGCAAGCCATTAAGTGAAAAAAACAAGTTGCAGAAAAGGACACAAATACTGAACATACACGTGTGCTGCTTCTTGCTGATAAAGAATTCCATCAAAATTTTTTTATCATTGTCAATTTGATGGGTAAAAAGTGGTATTTGATGGTTATAATTTATGTTTCACTTACCATATACAAGACTGAACATGTTCTCAGTTGTTTAAGATCTATTTGCATTCATTGTTCTCTGAATATAATTTCATATGCTTAAGAGCACCTTGTATTTCTTTTTTTATTTTTGAAGGGGATTCCTTAGTTTTCTATTGAATTGATAGTCTTTTTCTAGTTTATAGGAAAAATTTTTAAGGAAATTGTCTCTTTGTCAGTGACTTGGCCTGAAAAGGTGTCTTCTTAGTTTATGGGTTTCCTTTTGAATTTGCTTTTGGTGATGTTAGTGATGATAAAAGATGCATGTAGTTAAGTTTACCAGTCTTTTCTGTCATGACCTCTGTACAAGAAATCAGTTCCATGCAAATTGCTGTGATTTTAAATAACAAAATTACTGTACCCATTATAGAAGTATCACAATTTGGGGAATAAATTGTGAATAGTCAACCAATTTATTCCACAAATATTTAATTGCATATATCTTGTGGAAAGCCTGGTTCTCCATATTCTGAGAAGTCCACATGCTAAATAGAAGAGGTTCAGAGGGAGAGGGGAATTACTTTGCTGGGAATGCACGAGTGTTTTCATGAATGTAACACTACACTTGAAGTGGACACTGAGGTGTTTTTTTGAGACAGGGTGTAGCCCAGTCTGGCCTTGAACTCGCGGATGGTGGTCCTCCTACCACAGCCTCCCAAGTGCTGGGATTACGGGTGCGTGTCACCACACCCAGGGACACTGAAAGTCTGAACTTTTCTGGTACTCTAGGGACTTCTTGGGTACTTGATGCTTAGGTAAGAAGCTATCTAGTTTGTGAAAACTCTACAATCTGAAAGTTAAAGGTAGAACACAGACTTGAAAGAAAAACTTGAAGGATCAGACTTCATAAATATCAGAGTCTAAGGCAGCTCCAGAGAATCTGTTAGAAGCATAACATATGTTTCCGTCTACTAGGAAATCATTTCAGGGCACCGTTGTAATGAATTAATGCCGACTGCTTTCTGTCTTGGAAATCTTCACCTAAGATTCAGTTGCTTACGGTTCAGCCTCTTGGGAAAGTGGGTTTAGCTTAACTTGGACTGGTTGCCAGTGCCGTGGCTAAGAGGGTATACTTGATTTATTTCATTTTTCTGTATTTTGTTTTATTAAACTTATTTTGAAATAATTTTAAACTTTCAGAAAATCTGTAAAAACTGCACAATTTCTGTTTCTCTGTTACCCAGCCCCAGCTTTCCAAAACACTTATCTTAAAAATTTTTTATTTTAATTGGTATGTGTTCACAGTACACAGTGATTACATTTCTGTGGGGAGTTGGTACAGGTACATAACAAATCTTAATTCTTTTTTATCCCCGTCCCCTCCATCTGTCTGTCCCTTTGGCTTTTACAAAAGATCTATCTCCCTATTTCCTATTATCTATCTTTTATTTTGCTCTTCATTTATATTCTGGGTTTCTCATGTCAGACAAAGCATGTGATATTGAAGCTTGTGCGTCTGATTTATTTCACTTCACATTATGGTCTCAAGGTTCATCCCTTTTCCTACAACTGACTCAAGCGTATCCTTTCTCATGGCAGAATTTTACTCCATTGTGTATAAATGCCACATTTTCTTTATGCATTCATCTGTTCATGGACATGGAGCCCACTTTCAAGATTTAGCTATTTTATGTGTTTATTTATTGCTTTTTTGAGACAGGGTCTCGCTATGCAGTTCAGGCTGGCCTTGAGCTCACTTTGTAGCCTAGGCTGGTCTCAAACTAGCAACAATCCTCCTGCCTCAGCCTCCCAAGTGCTGGGATTACAGGCATGCACCACCATGCCTGGCCAAGATTTAGCTATTATGAATTGTACTGCTATAAACATGGGTATGCATATATCGCTGTAATATGATATCGTTAACTAGTTTGGGAAGATACCCAGAAGGGGAATAGTTGGCTCAAATGGAATTTGTAGATTTGGTTCTTTGAGGAATTTCCATACTGATTTCTGTAATGGTTATACTAGTTTACATTCCCACCAGTGTGGAAGGGTTGCTCTCCCCACAGTCTCTCTAGCTTTTGTTGTCATTTGATTTCCTGAAGATGGCCGTTCTTTCTAGAGTAAGATGGATTCTCAGTGTCATTTTAATTTGAATTTCTTTAACAGCCAATGAAGTTGAACATTTTTTCATGTATTTATTAGCCATTTGCATTTTTTCTGAGAAGTGTCTTCATTTCTATGGCCTGTATTTTTGCTGGGCCTTTTACTGGGGGGGAGTCTAATTTTTTGAATTCTTTGCATGTTCTAGCTATTAGTCCTCTGTCTGAGGAATGGCAGGTAAAAATTTTCCCCAATCTGTAGATTGTCTTTTCACTCTGTTGGTTGTTGTACAGAAGCTTTTAAATTTGATATCCAATTTGTTGATTCTTGATACTCTTTCTTGTGTCATGGATTTTGTTCAGAAAGTCCTTGCCTATGCTTACGTCTTCAAGAGTTTTACCTATTTTACCTTCCAGCAGATTGGTTCTGTTTTAGTATTTAGGTCTTTGACAAGCTGGGTGTGGTGGTGCACACCTGTAATCCCAGCACTCAGGAGGTTGAGGCAGAAGGATCGCTGTGGGTTTGAGATCAGCCTGGGCTAGAGAGTGAGCTCAAGGCCAGCCTGGACTGCATAGCGAGATTTGTTCTCAAAAAGACCAAAAAAAATTTAGGTCTTTGATCCATTTTGTTTTTAGTTTAGTGTTGTACATGGTGAGAGAGATGGGTTTAGGTTCAATCTTCTACATGTGGATAGCCAGTTTTCCTAGCTCCATTTGTTTGTTTTGTTTTCCTAGCATC
>NW_004955406.1:18729268-18733306 GCF_000276665.1 Chinchilla lanigera
TGGCAGGAGCAAGAGTGGCCCGTTGTATGGCGTGTATTCCCAGGGGTTGTTCAAAGTTTCAATGATTCACACACATCTGTGGGTGGACAACTGCAGTCGGTGCATGGTGGGCCAATTGTGTCACTGTTTCTCTGTGTCATGATAGATCTCAATTGAGCAGCAGCGGCCGGCCTAAGGGCCAGTGCGCAATAGCGCTCGCCACCGCATGGCCCACCCTCTGGGAGCCAGCAGGCAGGAAGCTAGCCAGCCAGAAGGCTGGCGCTCCCCACTCGCAGCTCCCTGTGCGCTGGAAGCCCTCCTTCCGGGTTTCCTAGCATCCTTGTTAAAGAAGTTCTCATTTCTCTGGCATATGTTTTTCTACCCTTGTCAAAATCAGATGTCTGAGTGTGGCTGGGGTTACTTCTGCTTCCTCTATTCTGTCCCATTGATCCACATGTCTATTTTCGTGTCTGTACCATTCTGTTCTTATCCCTGTACTTTTGTAATATAGTTTGAGATCTAAGATTTTGGTGCCTCTTGCTTTACTCTTCTGAAGGATTGTTTTTGCTGCTTTGGATCTCTTCTTATTCTGGATCTGTTCTTCATAATTCAAATTATGAATTTTAGGATTGTTTTTTCTAGTTCTGTGAGGAATCCTATTGGTATTTTGGGAGGCAGGGATTGTGTTAAATCTGTATATCAGCTTTGGAAATATGGCCATTTTGAACATATTTGCCCTGCATATCCAGGAAAGGGGCCATCTTTCCATTTTTTGATATCCTCTTTTTGTTGTTGTTGTTTTTGTTTTTTGGTTTTTTTCCAGTACCAGGAATCGAACTCATGACCTTGCACTTGCCAGGCAGGCGCTATGCCGCTGAGCTAAATCCCCAGCCTTGATATCCTCTTCAATGTCCTGTGTCACAGTACTATAGTTTTTATTATAGAGGTCTTTCTTTTCTTCGTTATATTAATTCCTCAATATTTAATTTTTCATGGTGCTATTGTGAATGGTATTATTTTCTAATTTCTTGATGAGTTCATTATTGATATAAGGAATGTTGTTAATTTGCTTTTATTTTAAAGAAAACAGTACACAAAAAGAACAATAGCAAAATACAAAAAACACAAAGCAAGGACATTAAAAATGATACAGGATTTCAAACAAATGATAGAGATTAACAGTGGTTGTTATATTACATATTGTTATCTTCAACGAAGTTGCTCAGATTACCAGGTGTAAAAATAGAATATTGATCAAATCATTCAAGGGAATAAGAAAGTAATAATTTAAGAGAACATTAGAGACAATATGTAGTGTCACTAGGCAGGATTGTAAGAATTCACCAGTGGATGTTATACTGCAAATTGGTGTCGTCATATAAGTTGCTCAGGTTACCAGATATAAGCATGCAAAATTGGTCAAAATATTAAAAAATCTTTTAATCATTCACTGTTCCCCTCTACAAACCATCAGACACCAACAGTACAGTTATGCTACAGATCCATATATATATATATATATATATATATAAAATGCCTTAGTACTTTCTTTTTCCTGTGTACTGACTATGTATTGCTATGTTACTGAATTTGGTAGTTCTAAGAATCTTTTGTGGAGTTTTTGGGTCTTCTGTGTAGAAGATCATGTTGTCTGCAAATGATGATCATTTGACTGCTTCCTTTTCTATACATACCCTTTTTATTTCTTGTTCTTGCCTGATTGTTCTGGCTACTGTTTTATTATATTATATTGAAGAGGTGTAATGATACTGGCATTTCTGTCTTGTTCCTGAGTTTAGCAGGAAAGCTTTCAGCTTTTCTCATTTAAAGCTGAAAATGAGCTTTAATATGATGTTGGTAGTGGGTTTATCCAAAATGGCTTTTACCAGATTGCAATAAGGTCCTGCCATCCCTATTTTCTTTACTTTTTTTTTAAAATCATGAATGGGTGTTGGATTTTGTCAAAGACTTTTTCTGTATCTATTGAGATGATCATGTGATTTTTGTCCTTGTTTAAATTTCTGTGATGTATTATATCTATTGATTTCTATATTTTGACCATTTCTTCATATCTGGAATGAGGCCTACTTAGTTGTGATATCATGATGTGTTATTTTTTTTCACAACATATTGAATTCTGTTTGCCAGTATCTTATTGAGAATTTTTGTGTCTAAGTTTATTAAAGAGATTGGCCTGTAGTCTTCTTTTTTGGTTGGATACAGACTGGTTTTGGAATCATGCTAATGCTAGCTTCCAGCAATGACTTTAGGAGTACTCCCTCCCTTTGAATTTCATTACAGAGTTTGCGAAGTATTGGCACTAGATCTTTTCTGAAGTACATGTAGAATTCAATAATGAATCCCTTGATTCTTGATCTTTTCTTAGTAGGTTTTAAAAAAATCATTCCTCAATTTCATTGCCTGTTATTGGATTATTCAGGGTTTTTCTATTTTTTTGGCTCAATTTTGGTAATTCATATGTCTTTAGGAATTTAGCCACTTACCCTGGATTTTCCAATTTCCTGGACTGTAGATTTTCAAAATTATTGAGTTATTAATAATCTTCTGGATTTCAGTAATGTCTATTGTGATTTCATCTTTTTCATTTCTAATTGCATTGATATGGGTCTTTCCTTTTGGTGGGATTGGCACAAGATTTATCTATTTTGCTTATTCTTGGAAAGAAACCGCTTCAATTTATTGATTCTTTATATTTTTTAGTCTCAATTTTATTAATCTCTGCTCTGATCTTTATATATTCCTTATTTGTACCAGCTTTGTATTTGGATTATTCTTGTTTTATCTAGGCTCTTGAGGTGCATCATTAAGTTATTAATCTGGGCTCATTCTGTATGTGGGTATTCAGAGCTATAAACTTCTCCTTAGGACTACATTCATTGTATCCCATAAGCTCTGGTATGTTTTTCTAGTATGTTATCTTTTGATTGTAGGAATTAATTTCTTCCTTGATTTCTTCTGTGAGCCAATGCTTATTCAAGAATGTATTTTAAATTTCCTTACATTTACATAATTTCTGTATTTTCTTTTGACACTTATTATCTTTTATTGTGCTGTAATGTGATCATATGCCCAGTATAATTTAGATTCATTTGCATTTACTTAAGCAGGTTTTATGGACTAGCATGTGCTCTATTTTGGAGAAAGTTCCATGTGCTGTTGAGAAGAATGTGTATTATGTTATTATTGGGTGGAACACTTTGTATATATCTATTAAAGTCCATTTGTTCAAAGATTTGGGGTCAACTCTGATATTTCTTTGTTGATTTTTTGTCCAGTTGGTCTATTTGTGACAGTGGGGTATTGAGGTCCCCCACTATAACTGCGTTTATGTTTATCTGATCTTTTATGTCCAGTAGTGTTTATTTTATCAAATTGGGTGCACTGGTGTTTGGTGCATATATATTTATGATTTTTATTGTTCCTATTGAATTGCTCCTTCAACCAGTATTTAGTGACCTTCTTTGCCTCTTCTGACCAGTTTTGGTTTGAAGCCCACTTTGTCTGAAGATAGGGTAGTTCCTCCTGCTTGTTTTAGAGTTCCCACTGTATGGAATATTGTTTTTGATACTTTGACTTTCAGTCTATAAATTTCTTTGGGAATTAAATATGTTTCTTATATGCAAAATATCTTTTTTTTTCTTGATCCATTCTGATAACTTGTGTTTTTTCATTGGGGAATTGAGACCATACATATTGAGCATTATTACTGAGAGGTATTGACTTATTCCTGTCATTGCATTATTTTCATGTTGTGATTTTCTTCTTTCACTTCTGTTTAACTGCTCATCCTGCCTGTGTATTCATTCTATTGGACTTCTTGGCATTCTTAGCTTCATTGTCTCTTTCAAGGATATTTTTGAGAATTTTTTATAATGCTGATTTGGTGCTCATGAAGTTCTTCAATTGTTAATTGTCATGGAAAGATACTATTTCTCCATTAAATTTTTTTTTTTATTTTAAAGATAAAAGGAGGGAAACATTAACAGACATACAACATTTTACAACATCACAAGCACAGTACAGACAATACAGAGTTAC
>NW_004955406.1:18747307-18748477 GCF_000276665.1 Chinchilla lanigera
AAGGTCTAATGCAACTACTTCTCAAACTCTAATGAAATTGAAAGGGAAGCAATGCTTGGAACCTCATTCCTGGAAGCAAGCATTACCCTAATACCAAAACCAGAGAAGGATCCAACCAAACAAGGGAACTATAGGTCAGTATCCTTAATGAACATAGATACTCAAAACTCCTCAACAAAATAAAGGGCAAACAGAATGCAGTAAATCATCAAAAGATTATATATCATGACCAAGTTGGATTCATCCCAGGGATGCAGGTATGGTCCAACATATGTATATCAGTAAATGTAACACACCACATTAACAGAACCAAGGAAAAAAACATGATCATCTCAATAGAGGCAGAAAAAGCATTTGACAAAGTCCAACATATGTTCATGATAAAAAAAAAAAAACCTACAGAGAATTGAAATAGAAAGTCCTTATCTCAATCTGATAAAAGCCATCTATGACAAACCAACAGCTAGCATCATACTAAATGGACAAAAAACTGAGAGCTTTCACTCTAAAATCAGGAACAAGACAAGGATGTCCCTATCATCACTCCTGTTCAATATAGTTCTAGAAACATTAGAGCAATTAGACAAGAAAAAGAAACGAGAAGAATAAGAATGGGAAAGGAAGAGATTAAATTATCATTAGTTGGTGATGACATGATATTCTCCATAGAAGATCCCAAAACTGCACCAAAGGACTCCTAGAATTAATAACCAAATTTGGCAGCATAGCAGGATACAATGTCAACACTTAAAAATCAATAGAATTCATGTATTTGAATAACAAGCCCACTGAGAAAGAATTAGAGAAACATTTTCCACAACAGCATCAAGAAAAATGCAATACTTAGGAATCAATCTAATGGACATAAAAGACTTATAGATTGAAAACTACAGTACTCTGAAAAAGGAGATTGAAGAGGATATCAGAAAATGGAAAGATATCCCTTGCTCTTGGCAGAATCAATATAGTGAAAATGGTCAGACTTCCAAAACTGATATACATGTTTAATGCAATCATAATCAAAATACCAATAACATTCCTTGAGAAATGGAGAAAACAATCCTAAAATTCATTTGGAACCAAAGAGATGTAGAATAGCAAAAGTAATTCTGGGCAACAAAGGCAAGGTGGGAGGCATCATAATCCCTAATTTGAAGTTATACTATAAAA
>NW_004955406.1:18749124-18754520 GCF_000276665.1 Chinchilla lanigera
TCAAGAGATGCAAATTAAAACAACACTTGAGATTCCATTTCACTCCAGAAAGAATGGCTGTCATCAGGAAATCAACCAATAACAAATGCTAGTGAGGCTGTTGGGGGAAAAGGAACACTTCTCCTTTGCTGGTGGGAGTGTTACCTGGTACAAACACTATGGAAAGCAGTATGGAGATATTCCTTAAAAAACTAAAACTAGAAGACCCATTTGACCCAGCTGTTCCCTTCCTAGGTATCTTTCTGAAAAAGTTAAAAACATCATACCACGGTGATATATGCATACCCGTGTTGTTAGCCACACAGTTATAATAGCTAACTCTTGGAAACAGCTCAAATACCCATCAATAGATACATGGATAAAGAAAATATGGGATTCATATACAATGGAGTACTACGCTATCACAAAAAAGGATAAATCTGAGTCATTTGCAAGAAAAGAGATGCACCTTGAGACCATAATCTTACATGAAATAAATCAGACACATAAGTTTAAATATCACATTGTTTCCCTGGTGTGAGAGACCCAATAATGGATAAATATAGGGAAGTAGGGAGAACATGTTCAAATAGGAAGGGCAACAAAGGAAGAGGGGTGGTGGAGGAGGGAAGAAAAGGAAAAAGGGAAAAAAGAGAATAGAAGAAAAAAATGGAAATGAAACTTTTGTTAATGGGGAGAGGAGGAAGGGTTGAAGGGAGGGGATGAGAAAAAAATGAAGAATCAGAATATATTACATACAGGTACAAATTCCCAATGATGAATATTATCAATATGTATGACAATATGTGCCAATAAAAAAGTTTTTAAAAGGTTAAAAAAGATGGGAAAGGCTCAATAAGGGATTCTAGCGAGATGTAGATGAGGTGAGGATGGTGCTAACTGACAGAAGTAGTGAATACAAGAGGATGAAAAGATAGAATGGAAGAACTCAGTTGTCCCTGGAAGTAGCAGCTGGGATAAGGTGAGATTTGATGACACTGCCCAGGGAGAAAATGTACAGGGAAAAGGGTAGAGGTATGAGGACACAAATGTGGAGCATTTCCATTTAGTAGCAGGAGGGCACAGTGAAGTCTAAGAGGGAGCATTTAGGACAAAATACCAGGAGTGTCTGGTAACACAGAGAATAGAGGAAAAGAGTGTTTTTAAAGACAGAGGTAATTCAACCCAGCTATTCCCCTTCTGGGTATTTCCCCAGAAGATCTGAAAACATCACATCACAGCGATATACGTGCACCCATGTTTACAGCAGTGCAATTTGTAATTGCTAAATTGCAGAAGCAACCCAAATGTCCTCCACTGAGGAATGGATAAAAAAATTGTGATACTTTTATATAATGGAACATTACTCAGCTGTAAAGAAAGACAAACTCGAGGCTTTTACAGGTAAATGGTCACAACTAGAGACCATACTCGTAAGTGAAGTAAACCAGTCCTCCATGTGTAAGCAACGTATTGTCTCACTAGTGTAAGAACCTGAAAGAGTGAATAAAAATTAGGAGGTATGACAGACATTGTGAAACGAAAGGAAAATGCTCAAAAGTAAAGAGCAACTGGGGTGAGGGAAAAGAGAAAAGAAAGAAGGGAAAATTATGTATCTACGTATATACAGGATAGCTAACATAGTTGTACTGCTGATTTCTATTTTTTTACTGAAAGGAACAGTTAATGATTAATTATTTGATCAATCTTGCATGTCTCTGTTTTCCCTGAGAAACCACTATGAAGATATCAATACGTAATACAACAACCACTGTTAATTTCCTACCACTTTGTCTGTAACTCTGTATTGCTTGTATTGTTCTTATGCTATTTTGTAAATTGATGTCTGTTTATTAGTATGTTTTCCTTCTTTTAATTTTTAAAATAAATTTTAAAAAATCAAAAAAAAAATAAAGAGAGAGGTAATCAATCTTAGAAAATATACCAGAGAAATTTAGTGGAAGATACTAATAAGAGATGTTTCTTTTTTTGTTTTTTGTTTTTTTTTTCCGGTACCAGGAATCAAACTCACAACCTTGCACTTGCCAGGTGGGCTCTGTGCCACTGAGCTAAATCCCCAGCCCCAACTAATAAGAGATGATTTGACTTTCCAGTGGCAAATCATGAAGCCATTTCTGGAGAATGGCTTCAGGATAAGAGGTGTGGGTGGAAATCAGATTGTAGGGAAGTCTGATGAACAAATTGAGAGATGACCAATGATAGATAGACAGACCAATCATGATAAAGTGATAGCAGTGTATGGTAAAGCAAAGATTTTTAGAGGGGAAAAAGACTGGTTATACACCAAGAAGAATGTTTGAATAGCGTGGGAAAGACACAGAAGTTATGACTGATAGACTAGAGTACTCAATGATATAGGCAGAGATGGAATCAAACGGACAAGTGGAAGGAATAACCATGGAAATGAGAATTTGCATTAGCCTAAGACTGAAGGAAAGAGTTTGTGATGTGACTGAGGTTTCAGGTAGGGAAGAATGTTAGAGAAACTCATGTCTAAGGCTCTGGTCTTCTTAGTAAAGTATGAAGTAAGGAGATTTTTTTTTTTTCTGGCCTTTTTGAGACAGGGTCTCAATATGCAGTTCAAGCTGGCCGTGAGCTCACTTTGTAGCCCAGGCTGGTCTTGAACTCACAACAATCCTCCTGCCTCAGCCTTCTGAGTGCTGATATTACAGGTGTGTGCCACCATGCCCAGCAGGAGATTGGTTTTGCTGACCTAAAGGACCACTTTACTCACTAGTAAGCTAGGTGTGGATCTCACTCACTCTGATTTAGTAGCCAGAATGAAAATTTATTTTTGAATTATATATTTGTTTCTTCTTTTTAGGGATATTTCTTTTTTGTATGATGTCAGATATGTAAAGGGGGAGACAAGAGAGAATGCAGTTTGTCCCCCACATAAGGGCCATTCGTTACAATCCAGAGATGATCATGACAAACATGATGGTGTCCTCGTGCCTCACAAGGTAAAGCACTGATAAATAATCTTCTCTGCTCGCTACTTTTTAAATAACTTCCCCCAAATATAAAGTAATATCATACTATAAAACAGCTTGAATTGCTTATCTGCCTTACTTCTTTAAAAAACTATTTAGTGAGAAAAGATAAAAAATACCTTAAGCTGTTTTCCAAACCACAGTTACCACTTTGTACAGTATAGAAGACTAGATTTTTCCATGCAGAATTCATGTGCAAAGCTGTACAGTTCTTATTCATGGTATCTCACTAAACTGAATATTAGCTGAATATTAGTTTTCCTACTAAATTAAAAAAATGAATTTGTTTGTTTGTTTGTTTGTTTGCTTCTTTTTTTGAGATAAGGTCTCATATGTAGTCCAGGCTGGCCTTGAACACGAAATGATCCTCCTGCCTCAGTCTCCCAAGTCCTGGGATTAAAGGGGTGTGCTCCCTTATCCAGCCTGCATAGTGACTTTCTGAATACACTTGGCCCTCTACATCTGAGAGTTCCTCATTTGCATATGCAACCAACTACAAATGGGAAATATTTGAAAAAAATTGCATCTGTAATGAACCTGTATAGATTTTTTTCTTGTCACTGTTTCCTCAGCAAGTCAGCATTATGATTATTTATATAGCATTTACATTATATTAGGTATTATAAGTAATCCAGAGATGATTTAAATAAATGAGAGGCTATGCATAGGTTATATGCAAATACTGCACCATTTTATATAATGACCTTGAACACTGACAGATCTGTGGTGTGTGTGGAGATTCCCGGAACCAGCCTTCTTCAGATATTGAGAGATGATTATACTAGAACTTCACTTGTTCTTAAACTCATGCTTACTTTTACAAAATGAGTTCTCTGCTTAAAACTTTGTTCCTGTTGTTTGCTATCCCGACATTATTAAAACATTGTTATTTCTGTAATCAAAATCTCTCAACTTAATAAATAGCATCTCTGTTGTGTATAGAAAAGGAAGAAGCTGAACTATCCTTATTCACAGATGATGTGATCCTGTACATTAGAAGACCCAAAAAATCCCACCAAAAAGCCCCTAGAAGTAAAAAACAAATTGAGCAAAGTAGCAGTATACAAAAATCAATACAAATAATTCAGTAGCATTCCTGTACACCAACAGTGAACATACTGAGAAATAAATCAAAACAGCAATACCTCACAACAGCTTAAAAATATTACATACCTAAGTATTAGTCTCACCAAGAAGTGAAAGACTTCTATAATGAAAACTACAGTACTATGAAAAAGGAGATCAAATAGGATACCAGAAAATGGAAAGGCATCCTTTGTTCCTGGATAGGCTGAGCTAATATTGTCAAAATGGCCACACATTAATACTAATTTATGCATTTAATGTAAATCCAGTCTAAATATCAGCAGCATTCCACAAAGAACTAGAAAAAATAATTCTAAAATTCATATGGAATGAGAAGAGACCCAGAACAGCAAAAACAGACCTTGGGAAGAAGAGTAAAGTAGGAGGACATCACAATCCCAGATCTCAAGCTATGTTACAAAGCTATGTGATAAGAGCAGCATGGTACAGGCACAAAAACAGATATGTGGGTCAGTGGAATAGAATAGAGGATGCAGAAGCAACCCTAGGCACACTCAGACATCTGATTGTTGATAAGGGGAGAAAACCATCTGATAGAGAAAAAAGAACTTCAACAAATGGTACTGGGGAAACTGGTTATCCATATACAAAAGATGAATCTAGACCCATCTCTTTCACCATGTACCAAACTCAAATCAAAATGGATCAAAGACCTAAATATTAAAACAGAACCAATCTGCTGGAAAGTAAAATAGGTAAAACTCTTGAAGACATAGGCATAGGCAAGGACTTTCTGAACAAAACCCCAATGGTACCAAGAATCAACAAATGGGGTCGTATCAAACTGAAAAGCTCCTGTACAGCAGCAGAAACCACCATCAGAGTGAAGAGACAACCTACAGAATGGGAAAATATTTTTTTCAACTATATCTCAAACAGAGGACTAATACCTACAATATATAAAGAACTCAAAAAAATTAGACACCCTAAATAAAAGACCCAATCAAAAAGTATTCAGTTGAAATAAATAGACACCTCTCAGGAGAAAACATACAGATAGCTAATAAGTACATGAAGAAATGTTCAACATCTCTGGTTGTTAGAGAACTTCAAATTAAAACTGCACTGAGATTCCATCTTACCCCAGAAAGAATGACCATCGTCAGGAAGCCAAATGATAACAAATGCTGGTGAAGCTGTAGGGGGAAAGGAGCCCTCCTATACTGTTGGTGGGAATGTAAACTAATACAACCACTGTGGAAATAAGTATGGAATTCCTCAAAAAGCTAAAACTAGAATTTCATTTGATCCAGCTGTTCCCCTTCTAGATATCTTTCTGAAAGAGTTAAAGAAATC
>NW_004955406.1:18754765-18757269 GCF_000276665.1 Chinchilla lanigera
GACTACTCAGCCATAAGGAAGGATAAATTTCAGTCATTTGTAGGAAAATGAATGCACCTTGAGACTATAATCTTAAGTGAAATCAATCAGGCACACATGATTAAATATCTCATTGTTTTTGTTTTTGTTTTTGTATTTTTCCTTTTTGAGACAGGGACTCACTATGCAGTTCAGGCTGGCCTCACATTCACTTTGTAGCCCAGGCTGGCCTCAAACTCGCAGCCGTCCTCCTGCCTCAGCCTCCTGAGTGCTGGGATTACAGGCATGCTCCACCTTGCCTGTTACACATGGTTTTTCTTATATGTAAAACCCAAAGTATAAATAATCCAAAGAGTAAAATACATGATAGATTACAGGAAACAAGGAGATGGACCTGTTGCAAATGGGAAGGTGATTCATTGTTGGAGGGAGGAGGGGCAGGGGAGGGGAAGGGGATGTAAAAAGGGTTGAGATGTTATACTGTCAGGTGCCGGCTCTCCAAGAGGAATGTATTTATTATGTATCACACACGTACTACTAAAAAATAAACACTATCCCTTTGGGGTAGGAATTAGGATTTGCACAACTCAACTTTTTCATTTATTAATATATTTGTCCTTTTCTTTTTTCATTTTCTGAACCAAAGAGATTGACAGACACTTTAATTCCTGAAGAATTTCATATTGTGTCAAGTACAGGAGTTTCAGGTTTGGAGTGCTACGATGAGTGAGTATATGACGTGTGTTGAGTACCTGATATGCTGAGCTGTTTTCTCCTTCCTGCACAGAAAAGCCTGAGACCAGCACACTTATATCCTAGTGTGATGAGGAAATGTGGGCTGCCCTAATATAAGTGAAGAGAGGGCCGGGGATATCGCTCAGTGGTACAAGTGCCTGCCTGGCAAGCACAAGGTCCTGAGTTCAATTCCTGGCACCAAAAAAAAAAAAAAAAAAAAAAAAGAAGAGAGACTTTTAAAAAGTCCCCTTCATGAGCACTTCACAGTTTGGGATTTTAGTGATTAAATGATTATATTGTTCCCTAGTTCTTTCTGCCATTAAAAAATGGAATTTTGTCCCCGGTGCTTGCCATGCAGACAAAGGAAAGACGCTGTCTGAGTCGGAACCTCGGACTACAGACTTGTCATCTCATTTGCTTTGATTCCCTACTTACGGGATTGAAAATGAGATCTTGGTTTTATTTTCTGAGACAACATTTGAATGTTTTACAGTTTAAAAAAGTAGAACTCTGTTTTTTGGTTGTTTCTTCTTGTTGAGACAGGATCTTGCTATGTAGTTTAGGTTGGCCTTGAACTCACCAAATGGCCTTGAACTTGTGGTGATTCTCTTGCTTCAGCCTCCTGAGCATTGAGAATTCAGGCATGTGCCACCATACCCAGCTATAAAACAACTAGAACTTTGGTCTAAGGTTTTATAATAAAGCATCTAGGAGCTGTCACTCCTTGGGTGTTATGTAATATGTATGTTATATGGCATTTCCTTTTTTTTTTTTTTTTGGTACTGGGAATTGAATTCAGGATCATGTGCTTGCCAGGCAGACGCTTATGCCGCTGAGCTATATCCCTAGCCTATGGCATTTCCTTAACAACTGGCCAAACATGACTAAATGGAACTCACTTTTGGGGGGTAACTTTTTAATTTCATTTAATTCCAAATTCATGAGAAAGTTGTAAAGATAAGACAAGCAACTCCCTTATGCCTTCTTTCCTGATTCACTGAGTGTTTATTATATGTGACCTAATTTGCTTTTACACACACACACACACACACACACACACACTCACACATGAATTTAAAATTAAGAGTAAATTTGAGGCTTCATATCCCTGTACCACCAGATAATTCAGTGTATATTTCCTGGTAACCCATTAATTATAGATCTTTGCAATGACTTTTTAAAGCTACATCATTCTGTATGTATTAGTTGGCAGTTTACTTTCTAGACTCAGAGATTTCTGTTATATTTGATGGTTTATTTTTTAGTAGCTCTTGAACTATATGGCATTTTTTAATGTCATCTTTATTTAGAAATTTTAAAAATTATTATATATTTGTAACATAGAATAGTGATGTTTGTTTTGGGGAATTGGTACGTGTGTATAACAGGTTGATTTTCAGTCCCTTTCCTCCCTTGTTCTCTGTCCCATTCCTCATTTCCAAGAGTCTACCTTCTAGTTTCCTATCATCTCTCCTTTATTACTTTGTTTGTTTGTTTGTTTTAGAGATAGGGTTTCACCGTGTAGCCCAGGCTGACCTCAAATTCATGGCAGTCTTCCTGCTGGGAGCAGTCTTCCATATGCTGAGACTACAGGCATGCACCACCATACCCAGCCTTAGTTTGTGTATTTATATTTTAGGTTTCTCATATAAAAGAAAACATGTAGTATTTAACTTTCTGCATCTGGCTAATTTCTCTTAAGATGATGGTCTCAAATTCCATCTATTTTCTGCAAATGACCTGGTTTCATCTTTTTTTGTGGCCAAATAATATTCCATTGTGTGTGTATA
>NW_004955406.1:18757369-18759418 GCF_000276665.1 Chinchilla lanigera
TAGATGTGAACTGTGTCACTGGAAATGTGTATGTATGTATCAGTATAGTATTATATCTTTAATTGTTTCCAGAACATACCCAGCAAAGGTAGTACTGAGTCAAATGGTATTTCTTTTTTTAATTAATTATGTTTATTGGCACATTTTAGGTATACATAATGATCACATTTACAAAAAAGAAATATCCCTAAAAAGAAGAAACAAATATATATTTCAAAAATAAATTTTTCATTCTGGCTACTAAATCAGAGTGAGTGAGATCCACACCTAGCCTACTAGTGAGTAAAGTGGTCCTTTAGGCCAGCAAAAACAATCTCCTGCTGGGCATGATGGCACACACCTGTAATATCAGCACTCAGAAGGCTGAGGCAGGAGGATCGTTGTGAGTTCAAGACCAGCCTGGGCTACAAAGTGAGATCAAGGTCAGCCTGAACTGCATGTTGAGACCCTGTCTCAAAAAGACCAGAAAAAAAAAAAGATCTCCTTTCTTCATACTTTACTAAGAAGACCGGAGCATTAGACATGAGTTTCTCCAACATTCTTCCCTACCTGAAACCTCAGTCACATCACAAACTCTTTCCTTCAGTCTTAGGCTAATACAAATTCTCATTTCCATGGTTATTCCTTCCACTTGTCCGTTTGATTCCATCTCTGCCTATATCACTGAGTACTCTAGTCTATCAGTCATAACTTCTGTGTCTTTCACACTCTGTTGAAACATTCTTCTTGGTGTATAACCAGTCTTTCTCCCCTCTAAAAATCTTTGCTTTGCCATACACTGCTATCACTTTATCATGACTGGTCTGTCTATCTATCATTGGTCATCTCTCAATTTGTTCATCAGAAATGGCTTGATGATTTGCCACTGGAAAGTCAAATCATCTCTTATTAGTATCTTCCGCTAAATTTCTCTGGTAGATAACTTGATTTTTTTCCCATTCCCCTACCTTCCATTTAATTTTCTGATTCCATATGAACTGTAGGATTATTTTTTTCTAGTGCTGTAAAGCTGTAGAATGTTCTGTAAAACTGCAAAAATGTTTTTGGTGTTTTAATAGGGATTGAATTAAATCTATAGATAGCTTTTGGTAATATTGCCATTTTATGATATTAGTTCTGATGAAGGACAAGGAATGTCTTTCCATTTTCTAATATCTTCTTCAATTTGTTTCTTCAGAGTTCTGTAACTTTTATTATGGAGATCTTTTACCGTCTTGGTTCGGTTGATTCCCAAGTATTTAGTTTTTTTGAAGCTATTGTGAAAGAAATTGTCTTCTTGATTTCTCTCTTGGTAGGTTCATCACTGGCAAATAGGAATGCTGTTGATTTTTGTGTGTTTATTTGATAGATTTTAATTCTTTTTTATAGTACTGGGGATTGAACTCAGGCTTTCACACATGTCAGGCAAGGGCTCTACCACTGAGTCACATTTCTAGCTTGCTTATTGATTATCTATCTATCTATCTATCTATCTATCCATCTATCTATTTAACAATTTGAGAGAGGGCCTTAGAAAATTTCCAAGGCTGCGTTTTGCTAAATTTCTCTTGCAGTTCTCCTGCCTCAGGTTCCCACAGAGCTGGGTTTACAGGCATGAGCCACTACTCCTGGTAGATTTTAGTTCCTTACTACTGTATCATTGTTTATTCTGATATTCAAATGTTTCCTGATTTGACCAGTAGCAGCTCCTTTGAGCTGGCTTTTATGTTCTTTGGCTATGCCCCCAACATTATTTGAACTTCCTTATTTTCTGGCTCAATGAGATTTCCAGGTTCATTTTGTGTTTTTGAATTCCGTTCTGGAATTAGCCATGATTCATTCCCCAGGGAGTACTGATTCTGGTTAGTGAAGAATAGTACTTAGAAAACAAGATTGTGAGTGTTAGATTTGTGAATTGTCCCTGTGGTATCCTTGCTTGTAGTCCATCTCACATGCTCATTTTTGAAACTATTTAAGCCTTGCTTCCCCTCTCTTTCTCTTTATCCTTCTTTTCTTCCCTTCCCTTCCCTTCCCTTCCCTTCCCTTCCCTTCCCTTCCCTTCCCTTCCCT
>NW_004955406.1:18759706-18763454 GCF_000276665.1 Chinchilla lanigera
TGACTCTGTCTCTCTCTCTTTCTCTCTCTGCTGCTGCTGAGGCTGCAGGCAGTCACTTACGTACACTAAGCATGTATGTTCTTACTGCTGCGCTATATCCCTAGTCCCACAATATTTTCTTAAAATAACATACACTTGTCTTATTTATTGTAGCAAATATACTACTCTTCTCACGGATAGTGAAAACAGGCTATTGCTCTTTCCATCCATGTAAGTATGGTTTATTTATATAGTGCTTCTTAGAAAGAATGATTATGTATTCTTTATGTTAATATTTTATTAAATATCAAAATTATAGCAAGAACCCCAAACAATAATTTTCTACAGTTCTGTTATCTAATTTGTGGAATATGTCCAGTTGCATATTCAAATCTACATAACTATAAATAGTATTTAAGTACTCTGAAGCACTTTTATATTCTACATTTAACAGTTAGTTATTTCTCCATTTTGGTGCAGTCTTCTTCCCTTTGTCTTTTCTCTTCTCTCACATTGGGTGTTTGTCTCGCTACATTTTTTATATGTGCCCACCATCTTCTATGGAATCTTTGGAGGAGAGAATTATTTTCTTTTAAGAAAAAGGGGGGTTATACTATTTACATGTTTTCTTGATTTTTTCACTCTATTACTAACATCCCACTAGATCAATAGATACAGGTCTAATGCTTTAAAACATTAGTTACTATTCCATAATTATACATTTTATTTATACATTTTATATTCTGTTTGTCATTTGAGCAGGAGCTGTTGAAATGTTATTTACATGTTGGCCACATTAATCTTTTAGGAAACCCAACAGAAGAGTGGAAGTGGCCCAGCTGAACGAAGTGATGGATACTATGCTAGAGAGGGCCGGGGTAGAGAATCAGGAATATGTAGGACCAACCAAGGTAAATGCAAGGATCAGTGTAACCCAGCGTTCAGCAGCGTGGACTCTGGAGGCAGAACGCCTGGCTGCGTTCTGAGAATAATAATAAATAGAAAGTGCCTAGAAAATGCCCGACATGCGATAGAATTATATAACTAATTACTAGTGTGCTCATCCACGGTCTAATAATAGGGATGAGTCCTGAGAAATGCAGCAGTAGCTGCATTCTGTCATCGCGACGATTCTGTCATTGTGAGGATGTGATTACACAAACCCACGTGGTGTAGCTTGCTGCACACGTAGGCTGTGTGCTATAGCCTATGACTAGAAGTTAACTATGCTGACTGCCATAGACACTCGTCATACAATGGTAAGTATTTGTGTATCATCTTATGGGACTATTGTTGTCTATGTGGTCTGTTGTTTACTGAAATGTCATTATGCAGCACATAGCTGTTTCGTTACTGTGTCATTGAACATAGGCACCACTGGTTGTAAGACGCCTATTATGTATTTATTTTTAATTGCTATAGAATAATTGTACAGCCGGTGATATGGCTCAGTGGCACAAGCGCCTGCCTGGCAAGTGCAAGGTCCTGAGTTCGATTAAAAAAAAAATCATACATATTTATGAGACAAGTAGGACATTTTAATATATGTAAAAAAAACTTGTAATGATCATACCAGGGTAACTGGCATAAACAGCATTTCTAAAGTTTATAATTTCTTTATATTGTGAATATTTAAAATCCTCTTTGTTGGCTATTTTGAAATATACGATTAGTTGTCAGTTATACTTAAGATACTGTGCTGTAGAACATTAGAAGTTATTTCTTCTGTCCAGTTGCATCGCACCACCATTAACCATCCTCTCTCCATCCTCTCTTCCATCCCCTTCCCAGCCCCTGGTAACCGTTATTCTCCTTTCTACTTCCATGAGGTCCATGTTTTTAGCTTCCATGTATAAGTGAGAACGTACAATATTTGCCTTGCTGTGTTTGACTTATTTCACTTAACACAGTGTTCTCCAGGGTTGTTCACGCTGCTGTAAATGACAGGATAGCATGCCTTTTTATGGCCAAATGGTATTCCTTTACATATGTGCATCACATTTCCTCCATCCGTTCTTCACTTCATGGACATTTCCATTTTTTTGCTATTATGAATAGTAGCGCAATAAATACGGAAGTGCAGCTGTCTCCTTGACACAGTAATTTTCTTTCTTTTGGATGTATTTGTAAGTAGAGGGATGGCTGGATCATATGGTAGCTGTATTTCTAGTGTTTTGAAGAGCCCAGTCCTGCTTTCCGTAGTGGCTGTACTAATTCACACTCCCTCTAAAAGCATATGAGTTTCCCTTTCAGTGCCCCCTTACCAGCATCTGTTATTTCCTTTAAGGCCGCATCACTTTATGTACTACTGAAAAGCTCTGCCAATTAAACCACGCTTTCTTACCACTTGTAGCTTATTTTGTAATTAATGAAAAGCTCTTCCAACTTTACATACAGATTTTTTTCTTTCTTAGGGCTATTTATTTTTTGTCTTATATATTTTTACTTGTATAGAATTTAAACCTTACAAGAAATTTTAGTACAGGTATTCTGATGGAGACTTTACCCATTGCCCCAGTCTGTCTTCTGTTGCCATAACAGAGTACCATGAAGTGTGAAATTCATCAACAATAGGAGTTTATCTGAGGTACGGTTCTGGAGGCTGGCAGGTCCAAAGGCGTGGCAGAGCGTCTGGCAAGGATCTTCATGCTACACTGTCCCATGGTGGAAGGTGGAAGGGCAAGTGGTCTCATAGGATAGGGAGAAGAAATTGGCCCAAAGTAATCAGGAGGATATTTCTGTGATGATGATAGCATTAATCCACTTATGACACCAGAACCCTCCTGTTGTATCACCTCTTAAAAATCCCACTCTTTGTTTTGTTTTTGTTTTTGAGACAAGGTCTTGCTATGCAGTTCAGGCTGCCTTGAATTCATTAGGTAGCTGAGGCTGGACTCAAATTCACAGTGATCCTCCTGCTTCAGCCTCCTGAATGCTAGGATTACAGGCATGCACCACCATGCCTGGCTTGACCTTGGTCATTTTGAACAGCACAGGCCAGTTATTCTGTAGGATATTCCTAGTTTTGGCTTGTCTGATGTGTACTCATGATTATAATCAGCTTTTTACAATTTTTGGCAGGCATAGCATAGAAGTGATACTGTTATCACCTCAGTGCTCCATATAAAAATGTGCACAATTAAACAGATTTTAAAAAATCTTATATTATTTATTATATATATATGAAAATGCAATGAAATAAATTAATCCTGTTACTAAAATTTGATAATACTTACTATAAGTACTGATTATTTTACTTGTCTCCTGCCAGATGCACCAGCTACTGCATATGTTAAAGAAGGAGCAGACCATCTACAACACAGTATTTCATGAACTTATTCGACAAGTCAGTGTGGACTGTGCAGATAGAGGACAGCTCCTGTCCAAAATCAGGTTAAAGCTATTGTTAGAGTCTTCTAGTTTCCCTTTTTTTTTCGTAGTACTAAGCACTGAACCCTGGAATTAAAGATGGGTGCCACCATTTGAGGTTCTTTTTAATTTTTTTATTTTGAGACAGGGTCTCCCTAAGTTACCCATACTGGGCTCAAGCTTGCAATCCTCCTGCCTCAGCCTCTTGAGCTGCTCAGATTACAGGCATGTGCCACTGTGGCTGGTTTAGTTTTCTTTTGACTTTTATATTAGAATTGTATTTATATTTACTTTTGAGAAAGCTAAAAAGTACACTTGTCTATCTTACTGATAATAAGGAACCTAGTTATGTTTTATTATATTCTTTATATCAAACATAAAAATACTTTTTGAAAAAACT
>NW_004955406.1:18763554-18766795 GCF_000276665.1 Chinchilla lanigera
AACTCACGACCTTGCGCTTGCCAGGCAGGCGCTTTTGCCGCTGAGCTAAATCCCCAGCCCCATTTTTTTTTCTTTTGGTACCAGGAATTGAACTCATGACCTTGTGCTTGCCAGGCAGGCGCTGTGCCGCTGAGCTAAATCCCCAGCCCCTATATTCTCTATAGTAAAATTTTTGTCTTGGTGTGAGACCTTCTTTAGTAAAGGTTTTACCCTTAGTTTTTTCATCTCTAAGTAAAGATAGTAGCTACTGTGAAAGTTTTTATTTATCTCTGTTCATTGATAAATCAATGATATTTGAGTACCTATGCTAAAAGTATTGAGATGCTTCATAGAAGGTGGTGAGGTTTTCATGAGGACACAGAAATAAGTGCTCAATAAATATTATTATCGATGACGATGATAAATACTATTGTTACTCTAATTCTTCTTATGGCTGTGATACTTCTCCAAATGCTGAAAGGAACAGTAGTGTTAGCATAGCTTGATCAAATCATATATCTGTGTATCGCTTGCCACAGAACCTGAGAGAAGTTATTAGATCTGAATATTAGTTTCTCCTAAATGGCAATTAGCAGTGTCACTTGACTCATTGATGGATTTGTTGAAGCTGACTTCCTGCTATCTGGAAGCAGGAAACAGGAAGTTTCAGGAAACTTCCAAGAAACTAGGAAGAAAACATTAATAAGAGACTAGTTAAGACTAGATGCAAAGGAGTTAGTAGTTCATAAGTAGTTAGAATACTGTTGGAAACTGGGAAATGCCAAGTCAGAATGAGAGTAGGGACAAGCCAAGGCCTGAGCTGTCAATCTGAGAATGAACCCAAGAGTGAGAGATCAGGAAACAAGGCAACAGTGTCTGCAAACCATGTGAGTTTCCCCTCACCTTAATGAAATCCCTAAGGCAATCAACTTGTGCAGAGCAAAGGTTCGTTTTGCCTCCCAGTGTGAGAGGATCTCACCCCTAATTAGTTGGCGCTGTGGCTTTGCGACCTGCGGCAAAGCAGCACACCATGGCAGGAGTACATGGTGGGACAAAACCGCTTACCTTGTGGCCAGGGAGCTCAAGAGGAAGTGGAAGGGGCTGAGGTCCATATCACTTTGAGGGCATGGCCCTGGTGGCCTAAGGCCGGTTTCATCACCTCCCAGGAGCACTGTCCGGGGACAAAGCCTCAGCATATAAAGCTTTGGGAGCTAGTTAAGAGCTAAAGACAGCACACAACTTCCCCTTTTGATGAGCAGATTGTAATTCTTTTGATTGACATTGTACATATATTTGAACACAATATCTGGGTATTTTTCAGCTTAATTTTTTTTCAAATATTGTATTGTGAAACATTCCAAATATCCAGAAAAACAGAGAAAAACGTGAGGAAAAAATTGTGGAAACATAGATACTCATCATCTAGATTCTGCTATTAACATTTTACTCAATTTGCTTTATTATTTGTCCATCTAGTCATCTTTCTTTTCTTTCTTTGTTTCTTTCTTTGTTTCTTTCTTCTTTCTTTCTTTCTTTCGTTCTTTCTTTTCTTTTCTTTCTTTCTTTCTTTCTTTCTTTCTTTCTTTCTTTCTTTCTTTCTTTCTTTCTTTCTTTCTTTCTTTCTCTCTCTTTCTTTCTTTCTTTCTTCCTGGTCTTTTCGAGACAGGGTCTCGCTATGCAGTTCAGGCTGGCCTTGAGCTCACTTTGTAACCCAGGCTGGTCTCGAACTCACAGTGAACCTCCTGCCTCAGCCTCCTCAGTGCTGGGATTACAGGCATGTGGCACCACACCTGGCCATCTAGTCATCTTTCTATCCTACCAATTTTATGCATTTCAAAGAAAACAGTAAATGTTAGCATATTTTGCTATAAGTAACTCAGCATTTTAAACATCTTTTACCAGAGTTTAGTATTTGTTTGTCTTTTTTCTTTTTTGAGAAAAATTTATGTGTACTGATAGGCCGGGGGTGTGGTTAGCTTGGTGGGAGAATACTTGCCTAGCATATGTGAAGAATCCCTGCATTCAATCCCTAGTATGTTGAAAAACCATATATATAAACCATACTGAAATGTACAAATCTTCTGTATACTTACTGACTTTGACAAGTACATACTCCTGTCATCCATGTATCTCAAACACTTATATGATATGGAATATTATTGAATATTATCATCACCCCAAAAGTTCCCTCATTTTCTTCAATAAATTCCCACCCCATTTTTCCAGAGGTTCCATCTTTTTTGTGTTTTACATAGGTTTTGCCTATTCAAGAACATCATGTAAGTGGAATCATATAGTAGGCACTTGTTTTAGTCTGTTCAGCATTGCTCTAAGAAACTGCTGAGGCAGGGAACTCTATAAAAAAGTATATTTAGCTCACAGTTCTGGAGATCTAAGAGCATAAATCTGGCACCTGCTGTGCTTTTGGTGAGGCCTCGTGTTATGGTGGATGTATGGACATGTGTGGATGAACATGTGTGTGAGAGGAGAAAGGGAAGGTACCAGGCTTGCTTTATACCAGCCCACTTTCATGGTAACCTACCCAGTCCTTTGAATGTGAGAACTCACTCCTGCTAAAACTGTGAGTCCCTTTTAAAGACCCTAACAATTGTCAACCTTTACGTTGGAGTCCAGTCCACATGAGTTTAGATTGAGACAAAAAACAATAGCCATATTCTTGTGCATGAGGCATCTTGCATGTAGCATGTATTTGACATTTGATCACATTGTTTTTTTTTTTTTTTCTTTTTGAGACAGGGTCTCACTGTGTAGTTCAGGCTGGTCTTGAGCTCATTTTGTAGCCCAGGTTAACCTTGAACTCACGGTGATCCTCCTGTCTCAGCCTCCCAAGTGCTGGGATTATGGGCGTTGCATGTGTTGGTTTGTCTCTTTTTCTTTTCCAGCAGTACTCTATTGTATGTATGCAACAAGGAACATTTTTGTGTTCTCTTAATAGACATTGTGTTGTTTCAGTTTTGAGGATAAATAAATAAAGTTACTACAACATTCATGTGTGAATTTCTTAGTCTTCCCTGGTTCATAGGGTAGGTGTAAGAAGGTTTATTTTTAGAAGAAATTGTCCTACCTTTTTCCAGCGTGGTTGTACAACATTGTATACTCCTAACAATGTCTGAAAGTTCTGGTTGCTTTAACTGATATTTTGCATCATACATCTTTTTAATTTAGCCATTCTAATGATATTAGTATGTATTTCAAGATGGATGTAACTTTCATTTCTCTGTCAATTAATGATGTTGAGCAC
>NW_004955406.1:18767013-18773982 GCF_000276665.1 Chinchilla lanigera
TATAATTTTATAATCCTGGAACTAGTTTTTGTATAGTTTTATATAATGTACAAAATTTATTTTGTATTTATGTACATATATTTTATTTTAAAATTTATAGTTAACCTTTCCTCCCAGTCTGTTATTTGCCTATTCATTTTTAAGAAATGGGCTCACCAAACTCTTAAAACAATCGATAGGTTTCTTTTAGAACAGAACTGACCGGACGGTGGAGTTCTCCCACACCGCCTTCCTCCATACTCTTTTCTTCCTTACTAATGTCTTAGACTAGCATATGTACTACAGTTAAAAACGCTAGACTAATACATTACTATTAACTACTGTCCAAGGTTTACATTAAGATTTGCACGGATAGAGTCTTTTCAGACTGGCTCTTTCCTGTGTTTTTTGTCCACTTGCTTTCCTGCTCTGCTAGGGGCTGAACCCAGGGACTCACACATGAGGCCAGGGCTCTACCGCTGAGCTACATACCTGGTAAAGGCTGGGTGTTTGTTGTTGTTGTTTGCTGTTTGTTTGTTTGTTTCTCAACTGACTTTTAAAAATTAAAACCCTTTCTGACTGTTACTTTGTGGAATTCATGTTCTGGGCACAAAAAACAACATTAAAGCGTACTTCCCATGTGTCGTACATCTCACTAAAACAACCTGAAAGAACTGCTGATGTTAGGTCTACATAAGAAAAGACATAAGATAGAATTTAGGGAGATACAAAGTTTAAAAAATGGATTTATTTTGAGTGTTTTCAGAGTATAAAATTAGGATTAATGGGTAAGTTATTGCCAGGCAGGTTATACTTAGTATAAAGATGCTTAAATTTTTTATTATCTGAAATTTTATATTAAAGGAATACATGCAGTGTAAATGAGGAAGTACAATTATAAAACAATTATTTGTGAACAACTTTATTCTTTCACTGAGATTTAACTAAACTACTGTAAATTTTTTTTAAAAAATAAATAATTCTGTGGTGCTTAGTATATTTTCTTTTCTTTTCTTTTCTTTTCTTTTCTTTTCTTTTCTTTTTCTTTTCTTTTTTTTTTTTTGAGGCAAGGTCTCACTATGCAGTTCAGGCTGGCCTTGAACTCACTTTGTAGCCCAGGCTGGCCTCGAACTCTCAATGATCCTCCTGCCTCAGCCTCCTGTGAGTGTTGGGATTGCAGGCGTGTACCACCACACCCAGTTTATATTTTCATAAAGTTATGCAACCATCGTTACTATCAAATTCCAAAATATATTCATCATCTCCAAAAGAAATTTTGTGTCCATGAGTAATCATTCTCCGTTCTCCTTTCTCTTAGTCTCTAGAGAACACTATGTACTTTCCATCTGAATATGCCTCTTCTGGACATTTCTTTCTTTCTTTTCTTTTTTTTTTTTTTGGTACCAGGAATTGAACTCAGGACCTTATGCTTGCCAGGCAGGCACTGTGCCGCTGAGCTATATTCCCAGCGCTTGGACATTTCATATAAAGGGAATTATATAATATGTCTAGAATAATGCTTTCAAAATCCATATTCTGCCTGGCATGGTGGTACACACCTATAATCCCAGCACTCGGGAGGCTGAGGTAGGAGGATCATGGTGAGTTCCAGGTTAGCCTGGGCTACATAGTGAGTTTAAGGCCAGCCTGCACTATATAGCAAGACTCTGACTCAAAAAGAAAAAAAATCCACGTTATATCACATGTCAGTGCTTCATTCCTGTTTAAGGTCAAGTAATATTCCATTGAATGGCTGTGCAAAATGTTGTTTATACATTGGTTTGTGCTATTGGCATTTTTTTGGTTTTTATGGATAATATTTCTATGAACATTTGCATTTAATTTTTGTGTGAGCATGTTTTCCATTCTTTTTGGTGTTTACCTGGAGTGGAATGGCTGTGTTGTATAGTAACTCTATGTTTAACTTTTTGAAGAACTGCTAAACTGTTTTCCATAGGGGCTATATCAATTTACATTTAATTCTCCAGCCTTTCTCCATATCCTCACTTGTTCTTATTATTCATCTTTTTGATGTTAATAGATGTAAAGTAGTAATTCACTGTAGTTTTGGTTTTCATTATTTTAATGACTGATGATATTGAACATCTTTTTATGTGCTTACTGACTGTTGTTATTTTTTTTCTTGGAGAAATATCTTTCACTCACTTTTTTTAGTAGAACTGGGGGTCAAACTCAGGGCCTCACAAATGCTAGGCAACCACCGTACCGCTGAGGTGCACCCCCAACCCTTTTTAAGATTTTAAGACCGAGTCTCACTAGGTTGCCCAGGCTGGCCTTGAACTTGGGGAGACTCCTGCCCTCAGCCTCCAGAGTAGCTTGGTTTACTGGTGTGTGCCATCACGCCTGGTCCTTTCATCTGCTTTTAAATTGATAATCTTTTTTTTTTATTGTTGAGTTGTGTTTTTTATGTATCCTGAGCACAAGTCTCTTATCAGAGACATAGTTTGAAAATACTCTATCTCACTTTCTGAGTAGTTGTTACTGAATGTTGCTCTTTGATGTACAAAAAATTTAGAGTCTCATGAATCCAATTTTTTGGGTTTTTGTTGTTTATGCCTGTGCTTTTTGTAGCATATCTAAAAACCCTTGCCACCCCATTATTCTTTTGTTACCTGGGTCCAGAGTTTCCTTTATGGGAAAGTTTTAAAATTATAATTCACTTTCTTGGATAGGTACCATATGTATAGGTTATCTTCACATTTTTGATTGAGTTTTGATAGTTTATTGAGTTTTCCTGCATCTTTCCAGGAATTTGTCCATTTAATCTAAGTTATTGAATTTGTTGATGGAGAGCTATTCATAATATTCTTTTATTATATTATTATTATTGCTAGAATCTGTTATGATCTCTGCTGTTTCACTCCTAATATTGACAGTGTCTTTGTTCTTGTTTCATTTTCCCAAGGAACCTAGCTAAACTTTTGCCAGTGTTACTGATCCTAACAACTGGATTTTTGTTATTGACATTTATTTTGCCAACATTTTATGCATAGTTTTATGTTTTAATTCCGATAATTTTAGCGTATAAAAACCCTTAGTATCCACATCTGTTATTGGTTGTTTCTTCTGCGTCTCATTCATGATGCTTTATTCACAGTAATATTTTACAGTCTTTGCTATGGGGTTAGTATTTGAATGAACTTAACTGTAGAACCCTCAGCCATAAATAATGGGTAGTTTCCTTCTGTTTTGTTTCTTTATTTTGTTTTTGTTTTTTGAGACAGGGTCTCACTGTGTAGGCCAGGCTGGCCTTGAACTCATGGTAATCCTTGTACCTCAGGCTCCTGAGTGCTGGGATTACAGGCACACACAATCACACCTGATTCCTGTAGTTTTCTTCAGGGATCCAGGCTTCATGCAGGAGTCCTGGATTGCCCAGGTCTTCCATTTTAAAGAGGGCCCAAAGCTTAGTCTCAGTATCCCAGAGTTGATATTTTCCTGGGATAAGTTTGACCTTGGGTTTGCTTACTGAATACTACTAACAGCTCCCACTTAATAGCCTTGCTTGCTGTTTCTTGTTTGTTTGTTCTTTTTGTTTTCCATCTCTAGATACAGTACTTTTTTTCTTCTGCAAGGCCAGTAATGCTTTGAAAAATATACTCTCATACAAATATAGTTGTATTTTAATGCAGGATCTAGTAGTCTTGGAATGTGAGGGCCCCTAATCATTAGAGTATCTAGTCTCTGTATTACCAGGAGAAGAGGTCCTCAAGAAAGTATGCTTTACATTGCTACTTTCCCTGGATGTCACCTGCCAGTAGTCTTATTACTCTGGGAGGCTGGGGCTGGAGGCTCACAAGTTCAAGCCCAACCCAGACAATTTGGCAACTTAATGAGATCTTGTTTCAAAATCAAAAATAAAAAATAGGTTGGGAATGTAGCTCAGCAAGAACACTCTGGGTTCAGTTCCTAGTACCTAAAAGAAAATAATATTTTTTCCAGTGTATAAACTGCAAATTGAGCTAATAAAACTCCCTACCACTTCAAGTGTTTAAGTAAGGACAGGATGATCCTGTCAGTGGATGAGAGAATGGACTAAACAACCAGTCCAGCTCAAAGATATTACAATTATAGGACTTTAGGCTCAGGATATGTGTTAGTCAGCTTTCTGTTACTGTGACAAAATATCTGAGGAAAACAATTTAAAGGAAGAAAAGTCCATTCTGCCTCATGATTTCTGTCCAAGGTCTGCTGGATCTTTTGTTTTCGGGCCTGTGGTTAGGCAGAAGAAAGTGGTGAAGGAAAGCTACTTACCTCATGGCATCTGAGAAGAGGGCAGGAGGGGAGCGAGGGAGGCAAGTGAGAATATGAATGGAGAGAAATATGAATGAGAGGAAGAAAATATGAATGTGTGTACTCTTGCCCTAATGTTACTTTCTCTTTCACTTGTTTTTTGACTCCCCTTCCCCGCTTTATCATGGTGTCTTGTTTCCCTTGTTTCTCTTACAGAGAGCGGTATGTGCAAATGCTTGACCAAATTGCCAGGCAGATGATTGAATTCTATAAAGACCTGGTAACTCAGCGAGTGATGGATCAGCGCATTTTAGAAGAATTGTATAATTTCAAGAGTGTTATTGAGGAATTGACCAGGTAAAAACTGTGATTATCCTGAACACAACATTCAGAGTCATGTCTTTAAAGAGAGTAAAAAATATTAATGAAAAGTGGAATGGTTAGGTGTGAAGACTCTTTTGTCTTCTCTTCATGTTTAGCAAGAGAGCTACAAGAACTGGATATTATTTTTTGTTTGTTTGTTTGTTTTGGTTTTTCTTCCGGTACCAGGAATTGAACTCACGACCTTGTGCTTGCCAGGCAGGCGCTGTGCCGCTGAGCTAAATCCCCAGCCCCAAGAACTGCATATTATTGTATATAGATGCAGAGAAATAGGTTATGCAGGTTATCACAAAACTAAAGCTCTATATATGTCACCTGTAAGAAACTCTTGTTCTTTCTTCCAAGATACAGATATTTACCTTTACCAGATTTACAGAGCAGTGCCCTAATTATAGATATTAAGATTCAAATTCCAAAGAGCAGAAACATTAAATAGCAATCAAGGTTGGGTCAGGGATCATCTAACTTTGTGGTATGATGCTTAGTGGCAAGAATAGGGCGGCAGAATAAACAGACCCAAGAGTGAGCAGAGCGATGTGGGGGCCCTGTCAGTCAGCACCTGCCTGCACTCTACTCTCGCCCACGCCCCGCCATGTCTTCCTTCTGCCTTTGCTTGCCCGCTCGATTCCTTTGCCAAACTTGGCAAGATTCCACCCAGAATTACACTAGATTTCTTAATTTGGCTTATAAAGTGAAAAAACTAGGAAACGGAGATGTCTGGGTGTAAATCTGATTTCCTGGATAGAAACTTTTTAGAAGTCTCCAATTATAAATCTGAAATTTCTTTGCTTTGTTTCAGGGAACTGTGTCTGGTTCGGTCACATGATATGAAACTAACAAAGGAAGCAGAGAAAGCCCACAAGGATTTGGCACAAGCTGTTTTAGATGCTGAAAAGAATGCCAGGTGAGCGGCTTGAAATTTGTACAGCATATGCAGTGGAGGGGGAAAGCACATATCGCTTCTGCAATAATATAGAGTCTGTCAAAAATGTTTACATCAGGAAAAGAAAAACTTGTATAAATATTTTAACACTAAATTTATTGAGACATTATGAGGCTAATACAAATTACCTTTGGCCACTACAATTACAAGATCCATTAGCTTCCAGGCATTTATTAATACAGCAAACTGCTGATGTGTGTATATATATATATTTTATGGACTCTATATATGATGCCAGCTTCCTGAATTCTAACAACACATATAGCTTCTTTATCTGAATTTAGTTGATTTCTCATTCTAGGTGGAAAGAAAATAAAACCGTTTTTTCTCTGGGAGCACATGATTGTTGGTTTCAGCATTAACGCTTTTGTTGAATGAAGTTTGCAGGCTGTTGTTTTCAGGTTTCCTAGGAAAAGGTCTGCAAAGGAGTGTGCACAGCACGGACTCCAGAACCATACGCTTGCTGTGCAGCTTTGGGGCAGTCACATCACTTCTCTGGGCCTCCATTTGCCCCTATATAAAATTGAGATCTTAATATTACCTCCTTTGTAGGGTTTATGAGGATTGAAGGTATTATATAAATGACACATTTAGAATGATGCCCAGCATCTGAGGATTCAGTGACAACACAATCAGACACTTTTATCCTAGTACCTTTCTGTAAAACTTTATGTTATGAGATATTTCAACTATTCAAAACAATAAAACATTGTAACAAACACTCCTGAAACACTGACTCACTGAATGTCAGCTATTACCATGGTGCCTCAGTTCACGAACTTTTTCTTTCCATGATTCTGGTTGAAAACGAAATTGGATGAGAACCGAGTCAAATTTCCTAGCAAGTCAATGTGGAAACTGACCACTGAACTTGGTTTGGTTGTTTTCCAGTTTGGTTTGTGACCAGAATCAGAGCAAGAATAAGGTTTGTGAACCAAGGTACCACTGTCTTTTATATTTGCTTCAATACTATTTTTTAGGAAACAATTTTATAGAAGCATTTGAAATTTTTAAAAATTGCCTTTTTTAGCTGGGCGTGATGGCGCACGCCTATAATCCAGCACTCGGGAGGCTGACGCGAGGCCAGCCTGGGCTACAAGGTGAGCTCAAGGCCAGCCTGAACTGCATAGCGAGACCCTGTCTCAAAAAAATAAAATCTCTTTCCATTATCTTCCTTCTCTCTACAGAGTTAATTACTTTAACTTTCCTGTTCACATTTTTATATTTTACTACATATGTATATATCAAAAACAATATAGTATATTGTTTCATATATTTTCAAAATTTAGTTTTATCAACCAAAATTATGCTTTTGTGATTTGTCCATTTGATACATATAGAATAAATTATTTTTATTGCTAATTAAAATTAAATTACAGTCATCCCTTGCTATATCACAGTTCACTTATTGC
>NW_004955406.1:18774477-18781105 GCF_000276665.1 Chinchilla lanigera
CCATATGTTCAGCCTCTCTCTTTGTCCACTTCACATTGAGTACCCATATAGAATTTTACATGTTGTTAAAATTATGTAGGTTTAAGAGTGTAAAAGTGTTTAAGAGCATATGAAGTGTTGATAAGAGTGTGGGAAAGATTAATAAGAGAGTGGGAAAGGTTTATAGGAGTGTGGGAAGGGTTTATAAAGCCATAAAATATATATAAATAATAAATACATGCCACTGCTTCATGGATTTTCACCTTTTGTGGGGTTTCTGGAAAGTAACTCCCATAATAGGTGAGGGGTCACTGAATATGACTGAACAATAATTTATGCATCTATTTCTCAGTAGAAGTGGATTTTTCAATTAATAATAATAAAAGAACATTTTATGCTGAATATAGCTAGTATCTATCAAGTACTTACTGTATGTCAGGCACTGTACTAAGCTCTTAGCTATGGCAACTCCTCTGGGCATTGTTGTAGTGTATGTCTTGCAAATGTCTCCTCCTTTAAGAGTTTTCTAGGGGCATAAATCCAGACGTAGAATTAGTTAATATGCTTATCCTTTCTAAATGTTACCAAAATGTTCCACAAAGTGTTTCTTCCCATGTATCAGTGTATCTGAGAGGTTTATTTTGCCTCCATCTTTTACCAGTGTGCTAGGCATGAAAAAGTATTGGTTTTATACTGCTTTTTCTAGGTGTATAGGTGAGTCTAGTTCTGTTTTAGATTTAGTGAATCTACTCCATTTTAATGTTTTTGTTCTATTCCAGGGGTTAGCAAACTTCCTACAAAGGGCCAGGTAGTGAGATAGGGTTTTGGATACAACTGCCATCCTGTGTAACATGAGGTATTATAGTACCAAAGCAGCCAAGGACAATACGTGAACATGGTTGTGTCTAATAAAGCTTTATTTGTTGACACTGAAATTTGAATTTCATAAAATTTTTATTTGTCATAAAAATATTCTCTTTTTTAACCAGTAAAAAGTATAAAAAAGAAAATTAAAATATAACAACTAAACATGTAAAATTCTGAACTCATGGGCCATACAAATATACAAGTGGTAGGCAGGTTTAATCTACAGGCTCTAAATTTGCTAATTCTAGTCTCTTTTTCTGCGAAATTTTTATTTACTAGAGCCTATTATATAAATATAAAAGGACTGGGTGTGGCAATCCCAGCACTTGGGAGGCTGAGGCAGGAAGATTGCTGTGAGTTCGAGGCCAGCCTGGGGTACAAAGTGAGTTCAAGGTCAGCCTGAACTGCATAGTGAGACCCTGTCTCAAAAAGGCAAAAAAAAGGGATATATCTGATTGCATTTTAATTTATTTGATTAAAAATAACATGACAAAGTAGTACATATGGCTTATAAAATTTTTAAATACAAACAAAAATGAAGAAAAATCAGTCTTATAATCCTTGGATTACTACTATAAATACCTTTGCTCAGATTATATAATTTTTCTGCTCAAAATTATGCATTACCTCTCCATCTGAGTAATCAGCAGTGTTTTAAAAATGACTTACAAGGGCCAACATATCTAAATTTCTCTAAATCTTCCTGCTTTATTCTGAATACGCTGGCCTTCCCTGAACACACAAGAATCCCCTGCTTTTGGGAAACTGTAGCATCCTCCCCCTCTCCTTAAGTCCTTTGCTCAAATGTCATCTTTTCTGTATGATCTTTAAGGATCCCATATTTAAAGTTGCAACACATTTTGTATTCCCAGTCTTCTTTCTCTGACCTTTTTGGTGGTTGTTTGTTTATTTTGGAGGGTGGGTGTTATGGTTTCTGTCTGCATGTCCCCCCAAAGCCTCATGCAGTCATGGGGTGGGCTTCTAGAGTTTATGACTGATTAATGGTCCATCTCTGGGATTATGGGTGTGAGTGCTACACCTGCCCTGGGAAGGGATAGTTTGCATACAATGTAAGGGAGGGAAAGAGGCTGCTTGCCCCCACTTCCCCCTTTTGCTCTTGTTGCTTTTTACTATATTCCGCTCCCCTGAACTCTTGCCCTCGCCATGTGCCACTCTGCCTTGGAGCCAGCCAAGTATGGTCTGAAACCTCCACAAACAGTGAGCTAAATAAACCTTTCCTTCCTTAATTTTGGGCGTTGGGTATTTTGTCTCAGCAATGAGAGAAAAGTAACCAAGAGAGTGGGATTAGGGGAGAGGTTTGAGACAGAGTCTCATTATGCAGTTCAGGCTGGTCTTGTACTCACTATGTAGCCCAAGCTGGCCTCAAACATGGGGATCCTCCTGTTGTAGCCTCCCAAAGTGCTGGGGTTACAGGTGTGTGCCACCACACCCAGCTTGCTGATTTATTTTTGTCCATAGCACTATCATTACTTAATGTATTCTTTCATTTATTTTTGTTTGTTATTGCTCCATCAAGGGCAAACATTTATTTTTTCTGAATAGTACCCACCACAGTGTGGGCACTAAGCAGATAGCTGTTGAATGAATTAAAACAAACAAACAACAACAACAAAAAAAAAAAAAAAAAACCAAGGTTGGGAAGGCAAACCCGAAAACCCAACCCCCCGGGAAGCCAAGCAAGAAGAATGGTCAAATTGGGCCCAAAACGCCGAAAAAAGAATTAACAATTAAAAGGGCCTAACAAGACCCTGTCTCAAAATAAAAAAATAAAATAACATAAAGTAAAATAAAATAAAAAGATCTGAGATACAGTCTAGTACAAAGACCTTGGATTCAATCCTAATTACCACACATACACACACGCACACACACACACACCAAAAAACCTAGAACTCTTTTTTTGTTAATGTCCATTATAAGGAAAAATAAATATTTTTTTTCAAACCAGAGAGTTTGTTAGTTCTAGAGTAGGACTTTTTTTTCTTGGTTGTGGTGGTATGGGGAATTGACCTAGGACCTTTCATACTGAGCTCCATCCCCAGACCTTCTTTTATTTTCCATTTGAGACAGGCCTTCACTAAATTGTTGAATTGGTTGGGCTGGGTTCCAACTGTTTTCTTACAATAATGGATTATTTTATTGAAAATATAGAAAATATGGAAACATATACATAGGAAATAAAGAACATCCATGGGTCTTTATCTGGTGTTAACTGCTATTATTATTTATTATTTTGGTATATTTCCTTCTTTTTCCTATGTATTTTTAATAAAATGAAATCAAGTTGAATATATCATTTTATCACTTGGATTTTTTCATTTTATATTATATATTTTAAATTATAATGTGAAATTTTTTCCCATGTACTAAAATCTTTAATTACCGGCAGTATTTTCATCATATTTGATCATATTTTATCTGGGCAATCTTTCCCTTATTGTTGAACACTGAGGTTATTTCTGAATTTTTTGTTTTTATTGTCATAATAGGATCATTAATTCCTTTTTAAAAAATTGATATCTGAATTTCAGACAGTATACAAATCTTAAAGATTTCTTCTCAGTTGAACAAATAGAAGTTTACAGATGGAGGAAGCTTCAAGAACTGATATATGGTGGTTATTGATTTCCACTAAGAACAGGAATCTGTGTTACTGGCTCTGAAATCTCACAGCAAAGTTAATGTGCCTTAGGAGGAAGTGTTCCAAAGGATTTGTGAAATACTACTTGGCACTTTACAAATTCTGTGTTTGAATTTAACCTCAGAAGGGCTTTTAGTTCTAAGAGAAGCTTCAATGTAAATTAGAAGGGAAAGATATGGTCTGGTAGACATGAAAAAGCAATAGTTTAAAAAGAAGTAAAAAAAAAAAAAGAAGTCCTTAATTATACTTAAGTCTTTGGATAGCTATGAGAGATTTTTTAAAAATCTTGTTCCAATTATGTATTATTTAAAAAATTGGTAGCTCATAATTATTGGGCTTTATGCCTTTAATAATCCTGTCTATGAACAAATAAAATAAATTTAAAAACAGCTATATTTTTGTTTTTTATATTCCTAAATTTTCATTAGATATAGTGGAAAATTCTAGTCAATAAAGAAAGGAGTAAGATAAAAAGTATTTAAAGCAGGGAATATTATCCTGGGTTTTTTTTTACTTTCATATGACTTTTATAAGATTTAGAAATAAAATGTGAATATTTTTTCTTGTATTTTACTATATATGTTTTCAATATATCCAGCAACTATACCACAATTTAAAGGAATAAATTGCCTGTTTTATGCAAAAAATTTTTAAAATTTGTCTGTATAGCTGTTTCTTACTTTTTCTTTTAGGATTGTAGAAGAATACCATGATTTATATACCTTACAAAGAAGAAGGGCGGAGGCTGATATTAAGCAGTTAATGGAAGAAAGAGATATCTGGAGCTCAGCCACATATGAACTGGCCCTAAAGGTTGGTTCATCTGGACTCACAACTCAAACTTTTGTATTAGCTAAAGTTTCATTTTATAATTTTTATTATTATTTTTGTTGTTGTTGTCATTGTTGTTGTTTTTGTTTTTCTTCCGGTACTGGGAATCAAACTCATGACCTTGCGCTTGCCAGGGAGGCGCTGTGTCGCTGAGCTAAATCCCCAGCCCCTATACTTTTTAATAATGTAGACAAAAATTGAGAAAAAGCAAGGCATTTAATTATTGATGGATAATGTAGCTTTTGTGGGCCTTAGTAGTGGAAAGTTAAATTTCTTTTTTTCCTTTTTCTTCTGTTGTATGCCTACCTATTGCACAACTAAGGGCTCTTTTTTTTTTTTTTTCACCAGAACCTGTAAAGCATTAAAAAAGTATTCTTTTTGTTGTTGGTGGTGTTTGACAACTTGTTTAAAATTGCAATTTTAATTGATACTAATAATAAACTAGAAAAAATGTTCTAGTTTTTATTTAATATAAACATTTTAGGATCATTGGATATCACACAGCACATCTTTTACATTGGTGTACAGATGTGAAATATGGTAGCCTGTGGAACACGATGGCTTTAAAGAACGACCAGCAAAGTCCCACAGTATTCTGCATTTCTAAAATGCTTAGCTGTTGGTTGCTTATTCAGACATCTGGAATTTGTAGGTATTAAAAGTGAAGTATGACCCACATAGTTTAAAATATTGCTCCAGTTTGACTGGTTCCTTAGTCCACTGGTGGCAGGTCACAGGGTCTCCATGGAGTAGCCTGCATAATAAACTTGCGTTAGAATTCTGTATTAGACCCTAGTAATAGCAAATATCAATAGATATAATCTATATCAATAAAAGCACTTTGGAGTCCTCAGTAATTTTTAAGAGTGTTAACGTATCTTGAGATCACATTGTTTAGAACCTCTGCTATGTACTCTATGTTAGTTCGGTTACACTGCTTTTAGAAAATGTGAATTTGTGATTCAAATTAGTTAATGATTTAAATAACAAGTTTTGGTTGAGATAATTACTCAGTGAAAACTTGATTTTGAACTAACTGTGGTAGCTTTTAGATGAAAATGTAGAAGGCATCCCTGTCAAAGTGTGAAGATACCCAAAGCTAGAGAGAAAGCTAACATACTACATGTATGTAAACTAACATACATTCCATATCATTTACTTGGAAGAGGTAATTACTAGAAACCTAGAGCATTAATGGGGACAAATTAGTAGCATCCCCACTGGGAGGAGAAGGGATTTATTTATTCATTTTCACTCTCATTCACCCAAGAGTATGCAGTAGATATTTCTAGAAATTATATGACACAGAATATTGCAACAGACAATATAGAAGCAAATAAGAGAATCAAGCTCTATTCTTTTTTAATTAATAAAGTTTATTGGTACATTTTAGGTACACATAATGATCACATTCATAGGGAATTTATACCTGTACATGATATAACTTGATTCTTCTTTTTTCCCACTTCCCTACCCTCCCATCAATCTAGCTCTATTCTTTTAAGAGACATTAAAGATATTTGTAAAAATGTAAAAAATGGTACTCTTTATTATTTTTTGAAAAATGTTATATTTTCATAAAATACTATTTATGTTAACATAATGAGTTTATTAATATGTTTAAGTGAATTACCAAATGTGTATTTTAAATAATTTTAGTCTCATTTTTTAGTACAACAAATATCAATAGATATAATCTACATAAATAAAAGCACTTTAGGTCCTCAATAAATTTTTCTTTTTCTTCTGGTACCAGGAATTAAACTCACAACCTTGTGCTTACCAGGCAGGCGCTGTGCCACTGAGCTAAATCCCCAGATCCTACTCAGTAACTTTTAAGAGTGTTAGGTATCTTGAGATCAAATTGTTTAGAACATCTGCTATGTATTTTATGTTAGTTTGGTTCCACTGGTTTTAGAAAATGTGAATTTGTGATTCAAATTAGTTAATGATTTAAATAACAAGTTTTGGTTGAGGTAATTACTCAATGAAAACTTGATTTTGAAACAACTATGATAAATTATAGTTTGTTAATGTTTTTGGTTCCTGATTCAAGTACATTATTTTTACAGGTAATTGAAAGAAATGGAGTCATATTGGCTAAAAGGCTCTACCTCAATGAAAAAATCTGGAATAAATATACTAAACATTTCATCAAGTTGTTGTCAAACAAGGTAAGGCTCAATCCACCTAAGTCATGAGAGCAAAGACTCCAAGTGTTGATGGTTGAACGAATAAGGATTTACTTTGATAAATTTATAAATTTTTAAGTATAGTTTTGTATTTGTG
>NW_004955406.1:18781323-18827447 GCF_000276665.1 Chinchilla lanigera
TTCCGTATATTTTTCTTCTAATGTAATTAAAGAAATTTAAGCTTTATAATACTGCAAAGTTATTTGTAGTTCTAGTTATTCATACTTACACTAAAATAAAAGTAAGGGCCAGGGTGATAGCTCAGCAGCATAGCGCCTGCCTGGCAAGTGGAAGGTCCTGAGTTCAATAGCCAGTACCAAAAATAAATAAATACAATACAATAAAATACAGTACAAAAAAGTAAGTAACTATATTTATTGAAATAGTTGTATTATCGATGTATTCTGTACAAGTTTAGGAGACATTCAGTGAGTACAGTAGGGAAAACAAGAAAGAGCTGGCATTAATGTGTCAAACCATTTACATCAATCATTTTCATTTAACTCATAAAACAATTCCTTAAGAAATATACTGGTGACTTTACTTTATGAGTGATAAAAATTAACTTCAAATAAAGTAAATGCTGCCCAAAGTTTTACAGCCAGTAAATCTGTAGGACTCACGTTTGGTTCTGTCTGGCTTCATGATTCCTGTTCTTGCCACTGTACTCCACTGCCTCTGTGAAAGTCCTACAGGAAAATTAGATTCATGTCAAGAGGAAAAAAGTCCTGTCCCCAATACTGTGCTAATACTTTATGTGCCATTGGAAACCCATCACCAAACAATCATGTCACTGATGTTTTAAAAGAGTAATATCTCCTCCCTTTTTATTTCCTATGTATTTCTCTAGTTTTATATTATTACTAATGGTCTGGTGTATACGTTGATAAATACTTGTTATATGAATAAATAAGTTGATTCTATGCATTTTAGGACACTGCAGACCTTGCACTGTTGGAGAAATTGACACGCAAATGGCAAAACTTACTGAACAAATTTAAACAGGATGTGGAACAAACTGAAGAGGAAATAAAGAAGAAATTGCAAATTGTTAAGGGTGGCCTTATCAAATGGCAGGAGTTCTATGCAAATAAGTGAGTCTCTGAGAATCTTCTTTTTCTGATTATCCTATGTCTAATTCAGTGCAATTCTCATTCTGTCTTTCTCCCTCACTCTCTCCACACCCCTCCCTCAACCTTCTAATTACCTTAACATTGATTTTTGTGGAGGTAACCAGAATTTTGTTAAACACCTTGACCACTCCGATGGTTTCTAGTGCTAATTATGTTTGTAGGACCTCCTGATCACTCTGCGCAACTGTTGCTTCTTTCATTTAAGTCCAACTCTTTTTTATCTTTTAAAAATAAAGTCAACTTATTTCACTACTTTTGGAAAACTTGAGTATCAGGATCCCATCTGCAAATTCTTTTTTTTTTTTTTTTTTTTTTTTTGAGACAGGGTCTCGCTGTGCAGTTCAGGCTGGCTTTGAGCTCACTTTGTAGCCCAGGCTGGTCTCCAGCTTACAACGATCCTTCTGCCTCAGCCTCCTGAGTGCTGGGATTATAGGCGTGCGCCACCGCGCCTGGCCCATCTGCAAATTCTGTAGCACAGTGTTTGTGCAGGAAGGGAGAATGAATGTGTAGCAATTACAGGGAGATGCATTTTGCTTAAATATCCTACTTTGTAATGATTAAGGTAATTTAATAATAGGAGATAATAATAAAGAAGTTACTTGAGGCTGGATAACTAAATCAAAGCCATAAAAGTCAGTGGGAAAGTATGCATTGGTTACAGACTGGACTAGATGATTTCTATTTTTTTTTTTTGCTTCCAACTGTTTTTATTTTAATAATTTGTTAAAATCTGGTATTCATGTCAAAAATCTCTTGTCCAGAATCATATAGCCAATTGCTACTTGATTTTTTAAGTTCATGCACATTACTTTTACAGACTAGTAGTTTTCCTTTTAACATCTTCATAAATGCATATAATGTACTTTGATCATTTCCCCCATTACCTTCCTTCTCCTTTCCCTCCCCTATCCTCCAATCTTCTTGTCTTAATAGTGTCCCTTCTACTTTCATATTCCCTCCCTCCCTTTCCCTGTCTCTCTCTCTGAATATTCCTCATGTAGAGGAAACACTTGCTATGTGTCTTTGTTAGTCCGGTTTATTTCACTTAACATGGTAGTATCCAGTTCTATCCATTTTCCTGCAAATGACATGATTTTGTTTTCCTTTCCTCTACCCTTCCCTTCCCTTCCCTGCTTTCTGAGTCCTTATCTGGCTTTCCTATCAGTGTGATCCTGGCTTTGTAGGATGAATTTAGAAGCATTCTTTCCCTTTCTATGTCATGGAATAATTTGAAAAGCCATAGTGACAGTTCTTCTTTGAGAGTCTAGAAAAATTCAGCAATAAGTTTGTCCAGTCCTGGTTTTATCATTGTTGAGAGACGTTTTACTACTGTTTCAGTCTCCGTGTATTATTGATCTATTTAGAGGATATTATATCTTCTTGGCTCAGTTTTAGTAGGTTATATGTATCTAGACATGTATTTATTTCTTCTATATTCTCTAATTTGTTGGAATAACAGTTTTCAAAATAGTTTTTAAGACTCCTCTGGATTTCAGTGGTATCTCTTGTAATATCAACTTTTTATTAACATCAATCTTTTTTTTTTATTAGTTTGGCTAATAGTTTGTCATCTTGTTTATCTTCTCAATTATTTGATTAATGAATCCTTTGCATTTTTTGTCTCTATTTCATTAATTTCAGCTCTGATCTTTATTATTTTTTTGCTTCTAGTGGTTTTGGGAACGACTTGTTCTTATCTCCTTATGGACCTTGAGAAGCATCATTAGGCTATTTATTATTGTTCTGTTTTTCCAGTGTAGGCATTCATAGTTATATAAGTTTCTCTCTTACAACTGTCTTCACTGTATCCCATAAATTCTAGTATATTGTTTCCACTATTACTTGATCCTAAGAAGTTTCAAATTTCCCCAGATTTCTTCAGTGATCCACGGATTGTTCAACGAATGTTATGCAATCTTCACTGCGTAGTTTCTGTGTCTTCTCTTGTTGGGGATTTCTAGTTTCCTTTCATTGTGATTTGATAGGATACATGAGACTATTTCAATATTTTTATATTTAAAACTTTTTGTGCAGACTAGTATGGTCCATTTTGGAAAAAACCTCTTAAGCTGCTGAAAGAGTGTATTTTCTGCTATTGTTGAGTGGAATACTCTATAGACATTTGTTTAGTTCATTTGGTCAATAGTATAGTTTAATTCATCTTTCTTAATATTTTTGTCTAGATAACCTATCTATTTGTGAAAGTAGGGTATTGATATTCCCCACTATTTTATTTTATATGAATGCTCATGCCATTATTCATTGCTTATCTGAAATTAAAGTGAACCTAGAGTCTTTTTTTTTTTTTTACTAAATCACCAGAGCTTGGAAAGCCCCAGCCCTTCATTCTCTTGGCTTATTTCTCATCAAATATCCTTTGTCTCCTGTCTCAAGTATGTTCCTGTTCTGTTCTGTTTATTTGTATCTTTGAGTCTTTGATCACTTTTGAATATTCTTCATGTGATATTTTGTCTACTTTGATGTCTATGGCAGTTAGTGTGGAGGCATTACATTTTGGAAGTGTCAGATTGTGTTCTTTTCTTGTATTTCTGTGTTGAGATTTGCACATCTCTTGGGTTGGCTATATCCTCCATTTTTATATGAGGGCCTTTTTAAGAAACAGCCTTCTCTGACAGTGTCCTTGGAGACTGAATTTGTTGTAGTGTTCACTGTATTTCCAAGTGGATTTCATAGTAAGGTTTCCTTGTCACTTCTTTGCTGGTACTTAAAATATTTGGACATGTATGCGCTGGTCATATTTTCACTGTAGGTTTCACAAAGTGAGGTCCTTCTGTTGGCTCAGGAAATTGTGTTGTAGACCATAAAATATACGTGTTACATTCCTATGATCACTCCTCAAGTCTTGTCAACAATATACCTTCTTCAAGGGCACAGAAGTGACCTATACTGAGGCCCCTTGTGGGTGTGCTGTCCGTGGTCTTTGTGTTGTTTCTCTCTGCACTTATTCTGTTGGTGGATTCCAGGAGCAGGTGTTCAGACTTCCTTCACCCCCAGGCTGTGGCCACTTGGGGCCCAGTCATCAGCTGGGGATTTTTATGTACCCTATTCTTTGAATTAAAATGCTGATCAAAGTTTGAGTGGAGGTGGGTTGTGTTTGGGGCAAGGTTTTATCTGTGCTGGGTTTGTACCTCAGCATCAGGGTAAAAACCCAGTACAGTACTATGACATCCACAACCTTAACAACAACCACTATAGGAATGGTAGGGGCTGGCAAAAGTAGAAACTCAGCAGTTTTAAAAGATAGTAAAAATCCAGGTAATTAAGAGAGAAAACAATATGAGGAGGGAAAAAAAGGAAAAATTAGAATGTTTGAAAAACTGAAAAGAAAGAAAGCAGAACAAAGCAGAAAGCAGAAAGGTAGAAAGTGAAGACAGGAAAAAAATGGCAGACATAGTGGTACAAGTCTGCAGTCCCTGTCACACAGAGGGCCAAGGCCGGAATGAGCAACCCACAGAGACCCCACTGTAAAACAGAAAAGTAAAAGGAGAGGGGAGGTAGTTCAGTGGCTGAGCACTCCTGGGTTCTATTCCTAGTACCACATACACATGTATGGCTGCTCCCTGCTCCTACTCACAAATCAAAGGCAAATAGGAAGAGAAAATATATATAAGTAAATCAGTAAAAATTTGGAAAAAATGGAGTAGAAAAATAGAAAGTAAAGAGTAAAATAATCTGAGTATTAGAAGGAAAAAGTAGCAAAAAGGGAAGAAATCACAAAAATAGTATTAAAGAGAAAACTACTATATAAAAAGAAAAGAGAATATATATATTTGTTGATATATATCTCTATCTCTGTCCATCCATCTATCTATCTATCTATCTATCTATCTATCTATCTATCAATCATCTATTTACAAGAAAAGAGAATATATGTGTTTTCTTGGGTTATGCTGCCGTTAGGGGCAGCAAGGCTGTGGATCAGTTGCATCTTCCTCCCTTTGTGCCCAGCTGCCAGCTGCAGGGCCTTGGGGCCCGTGTTGGGTGGAGTGACTTGCAGCTTCCCTGCTCACCAGGTGCAAGGTTGGTTACATGGAACAGGACACTTCCTTGACGGAGTTTTCACTAGAAAGATGAGTTCTGTGGACTCTGATGGGCGGAGTGCTGCTGCCAAGCTCCACTTGAGCTTCCAGTATCCTCTAAAATCTAAGTTGTGGGGGACAGAACACCAGCTGCCTTGGATGAGAGGCTGTGGAAGGTCCTGTGCAATTCACTACAGTGGCTCAGTCTCTGCATGGCTCAGGCCCGGGGAGCACGCACACACGTCTCTTAGGCTTCACACTGTCTTCCACTAGCCACCAGAGTAGCCAGTCACAAAGGGCTGGGGAGCTCTGCTCTTTCTCATGGTACCCACTGGAATCTCACTGAGAGAGGAAACCACCTTCTGGGGTGAAACTAGGCAACTATGGGCTAACTGTACAGCTAAGCTCCCTCAGGAAACTGGTGGCTGTGACCCTACTTATATATGGGTACAGCTATGATGCAATGTCAGTGGCGCATTTTAAGTTTATATTTATACTTGCAAATTAGAAGGGCTGAACTTGGAAGGCATGCTTGAAAATTGTCGAGGAGAAACAATATTGTTATTTAGCAAAAGGACTTATGATTTTGCTTATATTCTGTTATGAGACATTTCTCTTGCTCATTTTTCTTTCAGGGAAAAAGACGTTCCACCCCCTGAAAAGGAGGGTATATTTGATTTGGTTGTTTCAGACCTCAAGCAGTGGCAAAGGGTAAGACTTTCTTTTCTGTTTTCTTCCTTCCTTCCTTTCTTTCCTTTTTTTTTTTTTTTTTTTTTTTTTTTGTGGTGCTAGGCATTGAACCCAGGGCCTTGTGCATGCAAAGTAAGAGCTCTACCACTAAGCAACATCCCCAGCCCAAGACTTTCTAATAAACAGCTTGGTAAATGAAGTATTGATTGTAAACTTGAAACTCCTAATCTACAACTGAGGCACATCTCATCCTTTTAAAATGCTGTTTCATAAAAGACAAAACAGCAAGACTACATGGGCTTTAAAAATAGGAGCATTTTCAGTTCTGTTTCAGATTTTTAGACAAAGTTAGGGTACCAGAAGAAAAAAAAAAATGGGAAGAGATATGGAAGTAGTACCTGATTCTCTCATCCATTTGTCAGATATAAGTAACATTTCTGCCTATGCTGTGTCTAACTTTTGTTTTAAGACAAATTAAACTTTTAAAATTAGTGACATCCCTATTGCTTGCCCTTTAAGGCCTGCTTAGGAACCCTCCCACCCCCAGCAAAAAGCTGCTGAGTGCCATGAGCCCTGTGCACCACTGAGTCTGTTGGCTGAACAGTGATGCTCTGTGGAGTGTGTCAGAATTTATTGTGGGTGGAGACCTGGAGAAGAACGTGAACCCAGGAGGGGTTGCACAGTGCACTCACCCAGAGTGGGACAGGAAGAGCAGACGTAAGCAGCCGCATGGATGATCACAGAGGGAAGGGATGGAGATTAAGAAACCCTTTTCAAAAATCAGTGAAAGACTGGGTACCTGACCGGTCACACTCTGCACCTGACCAGTCACACTGTTCACTCCACTCTGACACAGCTGAAGGTATCCAATCATAAGACAGAGGCAAAAAAAAAAAAAAAAAGGTAACCACACCCACAGTAGTACAGCTGAAACCAGCAGAGCACTACAGAGGAAAGGAAAAAGGCTCAGCAGGCCCTTTGGATCCACACTGTCCCCGTTACAAATCAAACTTTCTCATGTGTGAATGTAGGGAAAGAGCCCACCGGTTGAACTCTGACTGCAGTATCAATGCTGTAGTACTGAGAATGTTCTTTTCTTGTGTATTTGTGTGTGTTTCTTATTTTTCCCCTTCATCTGAGATATGTATATGTTTTTATGTGTGAGAAGGAGAGTAAGATTAGTGCTTTATTTTAAATAACATCTTCCATGGATATGTCAGGTTAACCTTCCCCAAAAGTGATGTATAGCAGGTTTAAACACCAGCTTTGTACCAGCCTATTAATTGGTTTCAACTTTCTCACAACTTCCCTCAAACTCTGGTTATACTTCCCTCCCTCCTCATCCTTTTCCCACTCCCACAAATACCTTCTCAAATGCCCCTCCACCGGCCCTCAATCCAGATGTAAAAATAATAACAACAAATTCCTATCTCTTCTTTCTTTCATTTGTTGTTATCTCTTTTTCTCCTTTCCTGCTTTGTGAGTTATTGTCTTCCCTTTTCCTTCCTTTATCTTCTACATCCCAGACTACCTGTCAGGAGTAATATATCAGTGTTTCTGAGTTATTGAAAAGAGTGAAATTATTAAATCATTTTAAATGACGTGATTGATCTAGGATATGCTGGCTCCATAGACCCTGATATACCAGTACTAATTCTCTTCCTTGCAGTGTAACAACCCAGACTAATCCTATTGCATTCAACAGGTTGAAGAGATGTATAAATACCAAAATAGAACTTAAGCCAAGATCACATCACAGGGAAATATACACTAACTAAAGAGATCTCCACAGCAGCAAGAGTTTTTCTGCCCTAAGTGACCCTCAATCCTCAGCACAAAAAACAGTAGAAACACGAGAAAAAAAGGCAACAAGATGCTTCTAAAACTTCTTAATGCCCCAAAAGCTGATCTCATGGTTAAAATGTTTGAAGCAAACAAAGGAAACAAATAAATAAATCAATCCACAAGCTGTTCAGCAACTGCCCCCCCCAAAACAGATGGAAGGAAGAGAAATGCTTTTTAAAAAGTTTTTTAAACATTAAGTTAAAAAAAAAAAAACAACCTCTTATTTTTGAATGATTGTTTTCTTTCCAGAATCTGAAGTCTTGGAATCCCGCAAGTCATGCTTTTCTTAGCCTAGCTTTAGGGGCTCTGGGTGTGTGAGGTGAACTCCCTGCACCAAAGGCTTCTTTGTCCATTTACCCCAGACTGTAATAAGTGTCCCAGCTGAAGCACAAACAACCAACCCTCTGGTGTCTTCTCAGTGTAGGCCATGGGGTAGGGGTTCAAGCAGACTGTTGGACTTCATGTCAACACTCACTGGACCTGTTTTCTCACTCTGAAGGGCAGGGCCCATTCTTTTCCAACCTGAGCTTACACTTCTCAGGGAGTCTAATTTTAACCCACGTTCTCTCTATGGCTGTTTCCTGTGGTTATTTCCCATCTTGTCACTTTGGGAGGGTGACCCTGGAATCCCTGAAGCTGCTGGCAAGGCCTGTTCATTGGCCGTGGGTCTGCTAGCTTTCCACTGTACCCTTGTCTCCTTGAGCATCGGCCTCCTCCAAGAACAGGCCTGTCAGTTAGTCCATGCCTCTGCTATTCCATGCCAAGGGGAAGCAACGCATGGAGCTGGCTTGGAGTCGGCAATAGTAGTGTAGCTGGGCTGCAGCTTGCTGCACTGTTTCTTCTGTCCCCAGGCATTGGTCTTGTTCGTGATCAGCCCTCATGTAACGGGAAAAAGAATGAAGATCAACCCAAGTTGTCCAGTGGCCACAATCCAGACTCCACCTTTTTCTTTTGGAATTATTTGACCAGAATAGTCTCAGAACTGTATCTGTATGTAGCATATAAAATATATATGATAGCAAACATCATGCCAAAACTATCAGAGAAGTCACTGTCAGGAATGATGACTTTTAGAAACTCTTTATCTGATAGTTTCGACCTGTACAGAAAAAGCTGAAAAAATTCATGCTTCTTTAATTATTAGGACTAGTAATAGCTCTCACTTATGGAATACTCTGTTAGGTTAAAATGTTTTCACATATTATTTTACCTTTTTGGGCAGCTACATGATGTAGGTCTCATAATCCTTATCTATAAGTGATAAGTGGCAGAGTGGGAATTTGAGACTGGCTCTCTCTCATTTCACAATTCTTACTCGTAATTGATCTGTTACAATGCCTACCTATATTAATTACTCTTATTGAAGAAACAGTAGAAAACTTTATATGTAAATTCCACTTTATTTTCTCACTAATATTTAATGGTATTTCTTGGTTTGGGACTTGGGGTTAGATAGATAAATAAAATATGAGTCAAATAAGAACTATGCTTTCTAGGTACCTTTCTGATTTAGCAGGGATCATGTAAACAGCTATATGACAACCTTACTATGATAAGCATAATAAAATATGCTTGGCTCTCTAGGACTTAATTCCCTGTCAGTAAATTTTTACCCTCATAAGATTTAATGTAATAATTTTCCTGCTGATAGGCTATGGATTTCTCATAGGATAACAACATTCATTTAAGTTTAAATAAACACATACTACTTCTTTGGAGAAGAAATAGTTTGAAGAATCATAACAAGGCTATGCAGCTCTAAAATAATTGGGAGACACTGAGGAAGAAGGATCCATGTTGACTTTGATGAATTATGTGCTGCTCTATCTCCCTTTACTCTCTAGGAACTAAGTAATGAGAAAGAAAATTTTACTGGAGACCTCCTAATATCAAAATATGATACTCTCAAGATTATTAGACATTTACAGGAAAGCTGGGTAGATATTGGAACGGGAATACTTGGTCGCCATAAAAGTGTTGAGGGGGAGATGCCAGCAGAACAACAGTACTTGATGGAAATGATGAAAAACATGGGAAGACTCTACAGAGACTATGAAATAAGAATAAATGGGGACAATGGTAAGAAAAAGCAATGATAAGTAGATTTTGTGGCATTATAAAACATTTTAAGTTCTTAAAAATAAATATAAAGTAAAAGTAATATTTATATGGTTTTTAAAAATCAAGCAAAATAAAACATTGAACATATTCTGTTTTGATATAATTTAATACAATCCATTTATTTAGGATGCATAATTCAATACATATTCACAGTCATGTGTATCCATCATCATAGTCAACTTTAGAATATTGCCACAATTTTAGAATATGCCTCAAAAGAAACCCTGTACATTTTATTTTTCTTACTATCTATATATAGTTAGTCTTTTTGAGACAAGGTCTCACTATGCAGTTGAGGTTTGTCTTGAACTCATTTTGTAGCACAGGCTGGCCTCGAACTCACAGTGATCCTCCTGCCTCAGCCTCCTGAGTGCTGGGATTACAGGTGTGCACCACCACGCCCTGTTTGAGTCATTTTTGGTTGGTTAAATTAGGTAAAGGCTTATCAATTCTTTTTATCTTTTCAAAGAACCAGATTTTGGTTTTATTGATTTGCTATATTGTGTCTCTTTTCATTACTTTACTAAATTTCATTGTGGTTAGTATTAGTTACTTCTTCTTGGTTATTTTAGTTTGATTTTCCTTTTGTAGTGTCGTAAAATGAAAGGTTAAGTTATTGATTTGAGATTGCTCTTCTTAATGTAGGCATTTAGAGCTACACATTCTCCTTTCAGCACTGCTTTTGTTGTATCCTGAAAGTGTTGATATGTTGTATATTCATTTTAATTCAGCTCAAAGGTTTTATGAGTTCCTTTTTTAAGGAATGTATCATTTAATTTCTACCTATTTTGTTTTCCAAATATATCTGTTATTGATTTCCAATTTTATTCTACTATGGCCTGAGGATAATTGACATTAGTTTTACCCTCCTAAATATATTGAGTATTTTAAAAATTGCTTAGCATCTTGTCTTCCTGGAGTCTGTTCCTTGTATATTTGATACAAATGCATTTTTGTTGGGTAGAGTGTTTTGCAAGTACTTGTTAGGTCTGGTTGTTTTAGAATATTTTTCAGTCTTGTATTTCCTCACTGATCTTCTTTTGAGGGGCTTATAAAGTAAGGTATTAGAATCACCACTTACTATTTTTGAGTTTTTACTTTACCTTTCGTTTCTCCTAGTTTTTGATTTATGTACTATGGTGCCCTATTTGCTTTATATATTATGGTGCTTATATGTTTGTAATTGTTACATCTTTTTGATTAATTGGTACTTTTATTAGGCTAAAATATATCTTTATTTCTAGTAACATTTTTAGTTTCAAAATATATTTTGTCTGATATTATTATAGCTACCATGGCTTGCTTTCCTGTGGTTGCTATATGATGATATGCTTTTTGTTCTTCTTTTTCCTTAAATTTATTTATGTCTCTGAATATAGACAACATAGAGTTGGATTGGTGGTTTTCTTAATTCAGTCTGATGGTCTCTGTCATTTGATTACATTATTTAATCCACTTCTATTCAGGATTAAGATTTGGAGCCTGATAGGAGGTCACTTAGGGTGCTGCCCTTGGAAAGAATTAGTGTAGTTCTTGTGGGACTCTGGTTAATTCTAGAAATAGTTATTCTAAAGCAACGAGCATGATTCCTCCCTGATCTCTGGCTTCTTGTCTTACCAAGCGTTCTTGTCACTGTGATGCCATCCACAAAGAGGCTTTCAAAAGAGCTGAGCAGAAGTTTTTGACATGTTTTTGAGCTACCAAAACTGTGGTCCAAATAAGCCTCTTTATAAGTTAATGAGCCTCTGGTATTTTGTTATAGCAGTGGAAAATGGAATAATACAGAAAATTGGTACCAAGAAATAAGAGTTGTTGTTATACCTATGGAAGTGGCTTTGTGACTGTTATGGTTTACATCTAGATGTCCCCCAAGAGCTTCATGTTCCCATAGGTGGGACTTTTGGAAGGTGATTGAGTTATGGAGGAACTATAGCTAAATGTGATGTTAGAAGGTTGGGTGTGGTCAGGAGAGGCAGGCCACTGAGAGTGTGACCTGGAAGGGAGCTCCTTCCTTTTTCTCTTTGCTTTCTAGCTGCCATGATGTGAACTACTTTCTTCTACTTAGGTCCTTCTACCATGCTGCCAACCATGCAAAGACTGAAACTTCAAAGCGAGCCAAAATAAACCTCTCCTCCTTTAAACTGTGGGTGTCAGGTACTTCTGTCCTACTGCCTGCCTATGTGATTGCCTAAACATGTGGCTTAGAAGCCTTTGGAAGTGGTTTACAGGAAGTAATTTGGAAAGGCTTGGAAAAGCTGTAGCCTGAGCAGATGCCTTCACTCCTGTGTGCAACTAAACATTTTGTTTTGTTTTGTTTGGTTTGGTTTTTCTCAGGTACCGGGAATCGAACTCATGACCTTGCGCTTGTCAGGCAGGCACTGTGCCACTGAGCTAAATCCCCAGCCCCACAACCAAATGTTTAACGAAGAAAAATTAATGGCAGCCATTTTTTATAAAATTAATTTTGTTGATATATTTTCAATATACCTAATGATAACATTCATCATAGGGAATTTGTATTTGTACATGATATATATATTTTTTGAGACAGGGTTTCATTATGCAGTTTAGGCTAGCTTTGAACTCACTGTGTAACCCAGGCTGGCCTCAAACTCCCCATGATCCTCATGCCTCAGCCTCTCAAGTGCTGGCATTACAGGCATGCACTACCATGCCCAGCTATGTACATGATATATCTTAATTCTTTTTTTTTCCCCATTCCCCTCCCCTCCCTTCAACTCCTCCTCCCTTCCTTATTTACAAAAGCTATTTCAATTTTTCCTTCTAGTCTCTGTTTTTCCTTTTCTCTTTCTTCCTGTCCCCCTCCCCACATCCCTAATTTCCCTTCCCATTTGAACATTTTCTTCCTATTTCACAATATCTATTATACATTTTGGCCCTTATTTACCCTTTCAGTTTCTCACACCAGAGGGCAATCCTTAAAGTATTCCAAAAAATTGAAGAAAATGCGATTCTTCCGAACTTATTCTACAAGGTCAAAAATAGACAAGGGAACAAAAAAGAAAGGTGCATATCTTTGATGAACATAGGTATAAAAAATCCTTATGAAAATACTAGCAAATTAATCCAACAGCACATAGAAAGATTAGTGAATCAAGCTCAGTAACACATACCTATAGTCCCAGGTACTTGTGATGCAGGAGGACTGCTTGAATCCAAAAGTGTGAGGTCAATATGTTCAACAATAATGAGACCTTATATTTTTTAAAAAATTATTTACTATGATCAAGTGGGATTCATCCTTATTTTGTAAGGATGGCTCAACATACACAAACAAGTAAATGTGATACACCATATCAACAGAATGAAGGTCAAAATCCCTATGATCATCTCAATAGATGCAAAAGAGATATTTGGTGAAATTCAGCATTCCCATGATAAAAACTCCAAACAAATTAGATATTGAAGGAACATACCTCAATATAATAAAGATGATGTATAACAAGTCAACAGCTAACATTGTACTGAATATGGAAAGTATCTTTAACAAAACAATGATGTCTACTTTGACAAATTTTATTCAGCATAGTACAAGAAGTCCTAGTCAGAGAAATTATACAAGAGAAAGAAATAGTGGACATTTAAATTGGAAAGGAGAAAGTCAAATTGTCCCTGTTTGCAGATTAAATGATCTTGTATGTAGAAAACTCCAAAAAGACTCTACCAAAGAAAAAACCTAACAGAAACAATAAATCCAGCAAGGTTTCAGGTTACACAATCAAGAGAGGAAAATCAGTAGTGCTCTTTGGTATTAGGAACTGAAGAGAAATGATGAAGGGATTATTGCTTGGAAAGTACTGTAATAAGACACATGTTGTGCTACTGCTGTGGCTCTAAGGCCTTCCTCCTTCAGATGTCGACCTGTGGCAAATGGGACCAAAGAAAGAGCCAAAGAAAAGTCAAGAGCCAAAGAAAGTATAACTGGAGTGCCAAAGCTAAAAGATGAAATGCCACGAAGACTGGTTGAATGAGGGACCTAAAAACTGAGTATTGTAGATTCAGTTATAGGTTCTGGAAAGGAGCAACTCCTATGTCCAAGAAAGCAGCTGTTGTAATCTAAAGAAGAAATAAAAAAAAATCTCACTTATAATCGTTACAAAACTAAAATTTCTAGAAATAAATTTAACCAAGACATGAAAGTTCTCTACAGTGAAAGCTGTAAAACAATTATGAAAGAGGGGAAAAAGAAATGGAAAACCATCTCATGCTCAGGAATTAGAGAATTGGTATTGGTAGAATGCCAAAGTGATCTACAAAGTCAACGTAATCCCTATCAAAATATCAATGACATTCTTACAGAACTAGGGAAACCCTAATATTTGTATGGAGCTAAGGTAGTCTTGAACAAGTAGAACAAAGCAGAAGGTAGTAGCCTTTCTTACCTAAAAAATACTATAAAGCTATTGCAATTACTAGCATAAAAACATACACATTGATGAATGGAACAGAAGAGAAAGTCTAGAATTAAGCCCAGACTTTTCCAGATAAAGACACAACAGCAGCAACAATAATAACAGAAACTACTGACCAATATCCTTGATGAGCATAGATACAAAATTCCTAATTGAAATTCTCTCAAACAACCCCATAAAAAGATCATACACTATGATCAAGTTGGTTTCATTCCATGGATGCCTGAATGGTTCCACGTATACAAATCAATGAATGCAATACATTACGTAAATAGAATCAAGATTTAAAAATATACAATCATCTCTACAGATGCAGAAAAAGCCTTTGACAAAATTCAGCATCCATTTATAATAAAAATGCTGAAGAAACTATGTAGAGAAGGATCTTATGACAAAGGTTATATACAACACACCCTCAGACAACATGCTGAAAGGGGAGTTGAAGGGAGGGGAGGGGAATAGGAAAAAAGAAGAAGAAAGATGTACCATGTACAGGTACAAAAAACTTCCCATTTTCTTTTATTAACCAAGGATAAGTATAATTTTAAGACACAATATATATAGTACAAATGAACCCAAAATCATCTCGTATTTATGTAAGTGCAGAAATTCAAATGAAATAGTAAATATATTGTAGCAAAGATAGAAACAAAACACTTTAATCAAGTAGGATGTATTGTACAGAAATGCAAGATGATTCTGCATTGAGAAATCAATAACCAGGGCTGGGGATTTAGCTCAACAGCACAGTGCCTGCCTGGCAAGTGCAAGGTCATGAGTTCAATTCCTGGTTCCAGAAAAAACAAAAAACAAAAAAAGAAAAAGAAATAAATAACCATAATACACTTCATCAAAATATTAAGAGAAAGAACTGATAACATAAGAAATGTTGACATTTTTGTTAAATTTTGGTAGTTATTCCCAAGCTAAAGTTTAAATGAAATAGCCCTAGGAAGAACACCACTTAAATGCAATAATAAAACAACTTATCCAAGGCCAATACTATCATAAGTAGCAAAGTACTAAGACTTCATAATTAAAGTGAGGAAATAAATAAGGATCCCTTGTGTCAGTGTTTGTATTTAATATTTTTGGCAGTTCTAGGAAGTGTCATAAAGTAAAATAATTGATGTGAACACTGAAAAAGATACCTCTTTGCACTGATGATAGTTATACACTTAGAAAACTCAGCACTATGGATAAAAAGTTCAAAATTACTATGACAGTTTGTGTTTTTTATTTTTTTTGACAGGGTTTCACTATGTAGTTCAGACTGGCTTTGAACTCACTGTGTAGCCCAACCTGGCCTTGAACTTGCAGCAATCCTCCTGCCTCAGCCTCCTGAGTGCTGGGATTACAGGTGTGCACCACCATGCCTGGCTACTATTATCACAGTTTAGAAAGGAGACAGAAACAGAAACATGGAAAGTTAATAACTTTACTTAAGAAATAAAGTATGTAAAAGTGAAAATGGAAAGATATAATCCATTAATGATAAGAACTATAAAACCCTAAAGAATACACTTAACTATTAAAAAGGCAGTGCATCTATATGAACAAAATTATGAATGTTTACAATTTATAATTCTCAAAAGTATGAATTTTCATATTTATACTTCTCAAAAATTATGAGTTACAAGTTAATGCTGCATAATTTCAAAATTTAGAACTTATAAAAATACCAAGATGTCAAATTTTTCCCTTTTTTTTTGTAAGATTGTGTTTGTGATACATAATAAATACATTCATTATGGGGGACTTGGTACAGATACATACTGCATATTAATTCTTTTCACTTTTCCTTTTCCTCCCCACCCTTCTATATTTCCCCATTCCAGATTCCCTTCTCATCTCGATATAGTCTATCTCAATGTTTCCCATAATCTTTTTTTATGCTTTTAAAATTATTTATACTTTAGGTTTTGCATATAAAACAAATCATGCAATGTTTTACCTGTGTATGATTTATTCACTTAGCATTGTGGTCACCAGGTGCATTCATTTTCCTACAGATAACTCAAATTTATCCTTCTGTATGGATAGTAGTACTCCATTGTGCATATTCTGTGTACTGCATTTATTTTATCCATTCAACTGTTGAATGAATGGCACCTTCCAAGATTTAGCTATTATAAACATGGCTATGCATGTATCACTGTAATATGACATCTTTAACACTTTTGGGATGATTTCCAGAAGAGGTATAGCTGAGTTGAATGGAATTTCTGATTTTAGATTTTTGAGGAATCTCCATACTGATTCCACAGTGTTTGTACTACTTTACAGCCCCACTAACAATGTAGGAGGGTTCTTTTCCCTTACAATCTCCTCAGTACTTGTTTTTTGAGTTTTTGATGGTAGGCATTCTGAGTAATGGGAACCTATGTTGTTTTGAATTTGCTTTTCTCTAATGGCCAAGAATGTTGCACCTTATTTCATGTATTTATTGCCCATTTGTTCCTCTTCTTCTGAGAAATATCTAATCATTTAAATTGTCCATTATTATTGGGTCTCTTAATTTGGAGAGGCTATGTTTTTTATTATCTATGTATTCAGGATATTAGGGCTGCATCCAAGGAATAGCTGGCAAAAATTTTTTCCTACTCTGTAGGTTGTCTTTTTACTCTGTTCATTGTTTCCTTTGTGGTGCAGAAGTTTTTAAATTTAATATTTGTTGGTTCAATTTAGTTTAATTCCATTTGTTGGTTTTGGTGTTATTTGTTGTGCAACTGGGGCTCTTCTCAGAAACTCTGTGTCTTCTAGAGATTTACCTACTTCATTTTCCAGTAAATTCAGTGTTTCTGTTTTAATGACCAGGTCTTTCAACCATTTTGATTTGGTGGTGAGATCTTCTGCATGTGAATAACCAGTTTTCCCATTTAATAATTTTGTTAAAGTGGCTATCTTTTTCTGCAGCATATGTTTTTGGTTATTTTTTTTTTTTTATGGAAAAAACAAAAACATTTTCAAAACAAAATAATAGGAGTATAACAATAGTTAGTGCATTGCATATTGTTATCTTCAAAGTAGATTCTCAGAGTACAAGATATGGGCATAAAAATTCTCCATATGGGTAAGGCCCCACACACACACCATGGCAGGAGTGACCTTGAGCCCCAGACAGCTTCAGGAGCCTTGGTGAGCCATGACTCCCCCACCATCCTAGGAGTGACACGGAGCCCTGGACAGCCTCAGGAAACTCTACAAGCCCTGCCTAGCCCAACCCCCATCTTTGTGGAAGTGATTCTGATCCCATGACAGCTTTGGAAGCCTTGGTGAGCCACGCCTCCCCATCATGTGAGCAACACTGAGCCCTGGACAGTTCAGGGATCTGCAGTGAGTTGCCTCCCACCCCCACACCATCACAGGAGCAAAGCTGGGCCCTGGGAAGCTTCAGGAACAACAGTGAGCCACCCCCTCCAGCATCCCAGAAGCAACAGTGAGCCCCAGATAGACTCAGGAAACATGGTGAGCCCTGATCCCCCACCATTGCAGGAGTGACCCTGAGCCCCAAATACCGTCCGAAGCCTTGGTGAGCCATGCCCTGCTCCCCACCACTGTAGGAGCAACCTGCATCCTGGACAGCTTTGGGAGCCTTAGTGAGCTAAACCCTGCCCTCCCACCATCACATAAGTGACACTGAGCCCTGGACAGCTTTGGGAAACTCAGTGAGCTGTACCCCACCCCGCCCCCACAATCACAGAAGCAACACTGAGCCCTGGACAGGTTCAGGAAACTTGGAGAAATGCTGAGCCCTGATGAATGTCAGGAGGCTCAGTGAGCTGCACACCTGATGGTCATGGGAGCAACACTCAGCCCTGGTGAACTTCAGGAGTTTCAAAAATGAAAAACTAGAGAAGCAAAATGCAATCTCAGACCTCTAGTCCATCCAAAACTAGTCCAGGAGACATTGACATAGCAGAACTTGAAAGTCACACACCTGAAATTTCTGAAATGATAGCTACTGAATTAAAGAAAAAACTCCATCTGGCTATAGAGGGAATCAGATCAGAAATAATATGTCAAGTAAAAAAAAAGAAATGACAACAATAAATGAAAGAACTGCTCAGCACATCTAAAGAAGATATAGATAAAAAATAGAGGAGCTTAGAAAAAGAATGGAAACTTTGAATGAACAACATAAGAAAGAATTAGAATGCATGAAACATTCAAACAGATATCCAGGAAATTGAATTCCATTGAAAGCTGGCAAGCTGCTTAAACAAAATGGAAGATAGACTTTCAGACCTTGAAGACAGCATTGCAGCTAATGATCGTGAAAGGAAAGATCTCTTTAAAAAATTACCCACACCCAGGAAATAACAATCCAACAACAACAAAACAAAGCAAAGAAGAATAGCATAAGATTGATTAGGGTCAATGAGAAAGCTGGAGACAGCACAAATGGCATAAAAAAAATCTTCACAGAAATAATGGCAGAAAACTTCCTAAGTGTGGAAAAACAATTTGACATATAAATAAGTGAAGCATTTAGGACTCCAAATATTCATGACCAAAATAAAATTACACCAAGACATATAATAATCAAGATTCCAGAAATACAGCACAAAAACAGAATATTAAAAGCTGTTAGAGAAAAGAAACAGATCACCTATGAACAAAAGCCCATCAGAATCACAGCAGACTTCTCAACACAAACCCTCAAGTCAAGAAGGGCTTGAAGTGAAGTATTTCATGTGCTGAAAGAAAATAACTTGCTTATTGATGTACCCTGCAAAACTATTTTCAAAATTAATGGAGAAATAAGATACTTCCACGACAAAGAACAATTGAAGAAATTCACGACCACCAAACCAACCCTACAAAGAGTACTGAAAGACATTTTAGAAAGAGATAAAAATGATCACAACTTTAAGAACAACAATAGAAAGGGACCACAAAGCAGAACAAGCAATTAAACAGAGGGGAAATGTAGGAAACCAATAGCAGGAAAAAAACATGGCAAAGATAAGCCAATACATAGCAGTTATAACCATCAATGTAAATGGCCTCAATTCACCAATCAAAGGAAGCAGACTGGCAGAGTGGATCAAGAAACAAATCCAACAGTATGCTGTATGCAAGAAACACATTTAACTCAGAAGGAAATTCATAGACTGAAAGTCAAAGGATGGAAAACAATACTCCATGCAGCAGGAACCCAGAAAAAAGTAGGGGTAGCTATTCTATTTGCAGACAATGTGAACTTCAAACCAAGAATGATTGAAAGAGATAAAGAAGGTCACTATGTACTTGCTAAGGAAGAACTGTAAGAAGAAGAAATAACAAGCATAAATATGTATATACCAAATACAGGAGTGCCCAACTGTATAAGACAAATTTTAAAAGACATGGAAAATCAAATAAGCAATAAAACAACTGTAATGGGGGGTTTTAACACCCCATTGTCACAAAGAGATAGATCAATATATCAAAAAATCAGCAAAGAAATAAAAAACTAAATCAAGCTTGTGAAGAAATGGACTTGGTAGAGCTTTACAGAATGTTCCACCCAACAACAGAACACACATTCTTCTCAGCTGCACATGTGATGTTCTCCAAAATATACCATACAGTAGCACATACAACATGCTTAACTAAATGCAAAGGAATTGAAATTATCCCATGCATATTATCTGACTATAGTGCAATGAGATTGGAAATTATTGACAAAGGAAATCACAAAAACTCCATAAACACATGGAAATTCAATAACACCCTCCTGAATAACCAATGGGTCACAAATGAAGTTAAAGAAAAAATTAAACAATATTTACAATCAAACAAAAATGCAGATACAATTTACTGGAACCTGTGGGATGCAGTGAAAGCATTCCTAAGAGTAAAATTTATAGCACTCAATTTTTCACAACAGGAAGAAAGAACATGCACAAATCAACAACTTTATGCTGTACCTCAAGCTTTTAGAAAAAGAAAGCAAATGAAGCCCAAAACCCAAAGAAGGGAGGAAATTATAAAGATCAGAGCTGAAATTAATGTAATGGAGACTAAGAAAACACTACGAAGAATTAATGAATCAAAGAGTTGGTTCTTTGAAAGAATAAATAAAATTGATAACCCCGTAGCCAACCTTATCTAAAAAAGTAAAAAAAAAAAACAAAAAACAAAAAAAAAAACCAAATTGATGCAATAAGGAAGGAAAAGGGTGAAATCACTACAGATCCTATAGAAATTCAGATCATCAATACCTGCTTCAGAAATCTTTACTCTCAAAGGATGGAAAACACAGAAGAAATGGAGAGATTCCTACATACATATGAATTACCAAAGCTGAATAAAGAAGATATGAAAGTTCTGAATAACCCAATATCATTCAATGAAATTGAATATGTAATTAAAAACTTAGCAACAAAGAAAAGCCTAGGTTCTGTTGGATTCACAACTGAATTCTACAAGAAATTTAGAGACAAAGCCAATTCTTCTCAAACTCTTTAATGAAATTGAAAGGGAAGCAATTCTCCCTAACTGATTCCTGGAGGCAAGTATTATCCTGATAATAAACCAGAGAAAGACCCAACCAAAAAAGAAAACTAAAGGCCAATATACTTCATGAACATAGATGCAAAAATCCTCAATAAAATACTGGCAAATAGAATGCAGGAAATCATCAAGAACATTATACAGTATGACCAAGTGGAATTCATCCCAGGGATGCAGGGATGGTTCAATATATGCAAATCAATAAATGTAATACATGATATTAACAGAGCTAAAGACAAAAATCACATGATCATCTCAGTGAATGCAGAAAACACTTTTGATAAAGTCCAACACTCATTCACGATAAAAAGCCTACAGAAAGTTGGAATAGATAGTTTTTACCTCAATCTGATAAAAGCCACCTATGACAAACCAACAGCCAATATCATACAAAATGGACAAAAACTGAAAGCTTTCACTTTAAAATCAGGAATAAGACAAGGATGTCCATTGTCACCTCTCCTATTCAATATAGTTCTGGAAACATTAGCAAGAGCAATTAGACAAGAGAGAGAAATAAAAGGAATATGATAGGAAAGGAAGAAGTGAAATTATCATTTGCAGATGACATAATACTCTACATAGAAGACCCCAAAAACTCCACAAAAAGACTTGTAAATTTAATAACCAAATTCATTAGTTTAGCTGGATACAAAGTAAACACTCACAAATCAATAGCATTCCCATACACTAACAACAAACACACTGAGAGAGAAAGTAGGGAAACCACACCTTTCACATTAGCATCCAAAAAATGAAATAGTTAGGAATCAATCTAACAAAGGCAGTAAAAGATCTATACAATGAAAATTACAGCACTGAAAAAAGAGATCAAACAGGATTTCAGAAAATGGAAAGATATTCCTTCCTCATGGATAGGAAAAGCCAACATTGTGAAAATGGCCATACTCCCAAAATTGTTATTCAGATTCAATGCAATCCCAATTAAAATACCATTTGTATGCCTCACTGATCTAGAAAAAACATTCTTAAAATTCATCTGGAACCAGAAGAGACCTAGCTAGTATAGCAAGGCAATCCTGAGCAACAAAGGCAAGGCAGGAAGCATCACAATCCCTGACTTGAAATTGTACTACAAAGCTACTGGTGATAATATCAGCATGGTACTGGCAAAAAAACAGACCTGAGGATCAATGAAACAGGTTGGAAGATGCAGACACAACTACAAAGACACTCAGCCACCTTATCTTTGACAAAGGAGCCAAACATGTGCAGTGGAAGGAAGATAGCCTCTTTAATAAATGGTGCTGGTGAACCAGGATTTCCTCATGCCAAAGACTAAAATTAGACCCATGTCTATCACCATGCACTAAACTGAAGTCAAAATGGATCAAAGATCTAAGTATTAAAACAGAAAAACATTACAGTCTGTGTCTCTGCTCTCCATGCACCTGACACAGCCAGGAGATACTGGCTCAGAAGGCCCACAAACCACTCACTAACACTGGGGTTCACATTTGGGCCCTCCCTGCATGTGCCCTGCACTGCCTGAGGTATTAGATCAGGTGTTCCATGTACTGCTGACACCGTGGTTAGCATCTGGGTTTTGCACGTGCCCTGACCTCCTGGAGGTCACAGAAACAGGTGGTCCTTGATCACCACCAGTGCAGCCCGAGTCTGGCTCTTGTGTGCACCCCAAGCTGCCTGGAGACATGGAATCAAGCAGTCCATGAACTGCTGGCTCTATAGTTCATGTCTAAGCTCTGCCTGTGCCTTGAACTGTCTGGGGATGCAGAACCAAGTGGTCCATGATCACGCCACCAGTGCATCCCACTTCTGGGTCATATGTGTGCCCTGAGCTGCCTGGGGACACTTGAGCAGGTGGTCTGCAATCCACAGACATCATGGTTCGTGTCTGGGACCTTGGAGAACTAGGTACACTCTGCCAACCACCAGAAGACCCCAGAGTGAACAGCCCATCTCAGTGGCCACTGAGGGGCCAGTCTGATCACAAGGACAACTAGGGATGGTTGCAAACTTTGCTTGCTTTGCTGCTCTGCCTCTGGCATCAAACATGACAAGATGAAGGACTAAAATGCAATCTCAGAACTCCACCTCACCCAGAATAAGTCCAGGAGATATTGACATAGAAGAACTTGATAAACACACAACTGAATTGCTGAAATGATTGCAATGGAAGTAAAGAAACAACTCCATCAGGCCATAGAAGACATCAGATCAGAAATAATGTCTCAGGTAAAAAATGAAATAACAACAGTAACGAAAGATTTGTTCAGCACATCTAAAGAAGACATATATAAAAAAATAGATGAGCATAGGAAACTGATGGAAACGTTAAATGAAAAATACAGGAGTGAACTAGGATGCGTGAAACAACTTCAAAGAGATATCCAGGAAATAAAAACTTCCACTGAAAGCTAGTAAAACTGCTTGAATGAAGCCAAAGACAGGATTTCAGTTGTCGAAGACAGCATGGCAACTAACAATCGCAAAAGGAAAGATCTCTTCAAATTAACAAGAAACCAGGAAAAATTAATTCAATAGCTGCAAGACAAGGCAAAGAGAAATAATGTAAGACTAATAGGAGTCAATGAAACAGCAGGAGGCAACACAAATGATATAAAGGGAATATTTGCAGAAATAATAACAGAAAATTTCCCAAGCATGGAAAAATATTCTAATGTATAGGTAAGTGAGGCATATAGAACTCCCACTAGTCATAACCAAAATAAAACTACACCCAGACATATAATAATCAAGATCCCAAACATACAGCAAAGGAAGAGAATATTAAAAGCCACTAGAGAAAGAAACATATCACCTATAAAGTAAAGCCCATCAGAATCACAGCAGATTTCTCAACACAAACTATCCAATCAAGAAAAGCTTGGAGTGAAGTATTACATGTCCTGAGACAAAATAGCTTTCACCCAAGATTGATGTATCCTGCAAAATTATCCTTCAAATTTAATGTAGAATGGGGCTGGGGATTTAGCTCAGCGGCAAAGCGCCTGCCTGGCAAGTGCAAGGTCATGAGTTCGATTCCTGGTACTGGAAGAAAAACAAAAAACAAAAATGAAAAACAAATTTAATGTAGAAATAAAATATTTCCACAACAAAGAACAACTGAAGAGCTTCATGAGTACCAAACCAACCTTACAAAGAGTACTAAAAGATATTCTAGACAGGGGACAAAATGACCATAATTTCAAGAACAACAATAGAAAGCAACCTTCAAGCAAAGCAAGCAATTAAACAGAGAGAAAAAGTAGGAAACCAATAGCAAGTAAATAACATGACAAGGATAACCCAACACATTATCAGTTATAACCATTAATGTAAATGGCCTTAATTCACCAGCCAAAAGAAACAGACTGGCAGAGTGGATTAAGAAACAAAATCCAACAATATGATGTATACAGGAACAGCCACAACCACAAACACACTCAGCCACCTTATATTTGACAAAGGGGCCAACCAAGTTCAATTGGAAGAAAGATAGTCTCTTCAATAAATGGTGTTGGAAAAACTGGCTTGCCACTTGCCAAAGACTGAAAATAGACCCAAGTCTATCACCATGCACCAAACTCAAGTCAAAATAGATCACAAAACTCAATGTTAAAACAGAAACAGTAAATCTATTGGAAGAGAAAATAGGTAAAAGTCTTGAAGACATAGGGGTAGGCAGAGAGTTCATGAACAAAAACCAAACTGCATGGGCAATACTTCAAAGAATCAACAACTGGGATCTCATCTTACTGAAAAGTTTTTGCACATCTAAAGAAATCACCAGCAGAGTAAAAAGAAGACCCACAAATTGAGAAAAAATTTTAGCTGACTGTCCCTTAGACAAAGGACTCCTATCCAGAACATGCAGAGAATTAAGGAGCTGGGGATATAGCTCAGTGGTATAAGCACCTGCTTGGCAAGCACAAGGTCCTGAGTTTGATTCCCAGTAAAAAAACAAAAACAAACAAACAAAAAACACCTTAGAGAATTAAAAAACATCAGCCCTCCCAAATTTAAAGATCCAATCCAGAAATGATCATCTGAGATGAATACACACTTCTCAAAGAAATACAAATGGCAACTAAATACATGAGAAAATGTTCAGCATCATTAGTCATTTGAGAAATGCAAATTAAAACAACACTGATTTCATCTCACCCGAGTAAGAATGACTATCATTAAGAAATCAACCAATAACAAATGCTGATAAGGCTGTGGAGAAATAGGAACTCTTGTCCACTGCTGGTAGGAATGCAGACTGGTGAAACCACTGTGGAAATCAGTTTAGAGATTCCTCAGCAAACTAGATCTAGAAATCCCATTCAACCCAGCTAGTCCCCTTCTGGGTATTTTCCCAGAAGAACTGAAAACATCATATCACAGCAATATATGTACACCCGTGTTTATAGCAGTGCAATTTGTAATACCTAAATCATGGAAGCAACCCAAATGTCCATCCACTGAGGAATAGATAAAAAAGTTGTGGTATTTTTTATATAATGGAATATTATTCAGCTATAGAGAAAGATAAATTCGACTATTTTATAAGTAAATGGTCACAACTGAAGACCATACTCACAAGTGAAATAAATCAAACCCACACGTGTAAACAACATATTGTCTCCCTAGTGGAAGAACCTGAAAAGTGAATAAAATTAGGAGGTATGATAAACATTGTGAAATGAAAGGAAAATGCTCAAAAGTAAAGAACAACTGGGATGGGGGAAAAGAGAAAAGAAAGAAGGGGAAAATTATGGTTTTTTGTTTTTTTTTTTTGCTTTTTTTTTTTTTTTTTTGTTTGTTTTTTGTTTTTCTCCGGTATCGGGAACCGAGCTCACGACCTTGCGCTTGCCAGGCAGGCGCTTTTGCCGCTGAGCTAAATCCCCAGCCCCAGGAAAATTATGTTTAAATGTATATACAGGATAGCTAACATAGTTGTATTACTGACTTTTATTGCTTTATTAAAAGGAACAGTTAATGATTAATTATTTGACCAATCTTATGTCTATATTTATTTTCCTGAGTAACCACTTTGAAGAAATCACTATGTAATACAACAACCATTCCTATCCTTGTCTGAATTTCAGTATTGCTTGTATTGTGCTTGTGTTATTTTGTAAATGTGTGTGTGTGCATGTTTGATATGTTTTCGTGCTTTTATTTTAAAAAATGAAGATAACAATATGGAATACAGTAACTGTTGTTGATCTCCTATCACCTTGTCTGAAGCTCTGTATTGCTTCTATTGTTTGGGTGTTGTTTTGTTTATATCTGTTTGTTAATGTGTCTTCATTCTTTATCTTTAAAAAATAAAAAAATAAAAAAGTAAAACAGAAGCACTAAATCTGTTGGAGGAGAAAGTAGGTAAAAGTCTTGTAGACATAGGTGTAGGTAAAGAGTTCATGAACAAAACCCAAACTTCACGGGAAATGCTTCAAAGAATCAACAACTGGGATCTTATCTTGTTGAAAAGCTTTTGCACAAAGAAATCACCAAGAAAGTAAAAAGAAAACCCATGAATTGGGAAAAAATTTTAAGCTGACTGTCCCTCAGACAAAGGACTGCTACCTAGAACACATAGACAATTTAAAAAATCAAACCCCCAAAACTCATAGACCCAATCCAAAAATGGGCATCACAGATAAATACACAGTTTTCAGATGAAGAAATACAAATGGCAGACCCACAGAGCGGCTTGCAGCGAGGGTCCACACCCGAGGGCTGTCACATTTCCCAGTCAAACGTGGTTGCAGCCCCTGTTGGGAAAGAACTGATCCCAGAGAGGTATCCATGCAAAGGGATTTTTACCCTTCCTCAGAGGCCAGACAGCTGCCGCACTCCAGCACCTTTGATCGAGCAAGCAAGGGAAGGTAATGAGAGGTCCTCAGATCCCAGAGAATGCCATGAGAGGAAAAGGAAAGGGAAGTTTTGAAGATTCTATCTCCCACAGACATAGGAATGAACAGGACAAACCAGTAAAGAGCCCATCCAGAGTTGTCCAGCAGACATATGTCAGATTCAGTGCTGAAAGAAAATAAAAGCAGAGTGCCAGATGTGGTGGTGCATGCTTGTAATCCCAACACTGGAGAAGGTGTGACAGGTGAATTACTGTGAGTTCAAGGCCAGCTTGGGCTACATTGTGATTTCAAACCCAGCCTGAACTGTATAACGAGACCTTGTCTCAAACAAAAAAGAAAGAAGAAGGAAGGAAGGAAGGAAGGAAGGAAGGAAGGAAGGAAGGAAGGAAAGAAGGAAGGAAGGAAGAAAGAAAGAAAGAAAAGAAAGCAAGAAAGCAAGAAAGCAAGAAAGCAAGAAAGCAAGAAAGAAAGAAAGAAAGAAAGAAAGAGCAGAGTGAATTCTTGCTGACGTATCAGACCAGGTAATCTCAAAAACAAAGACATTAAAAGGAAAGAAAACCACTAAAAGAAGCATAGATCATGAGCATAGATCCCAAAATCACCACCAAAATATTAACACATGAATTCCAACAATATGTAAATTCATCACATCAATAGGCTAAAGAAGTAAAAGATCAAGTGATTGTACCAATAGATGAAGAAAGGTCTTTTACAAATACAACACTAATTCATGATTTAAAGAAAAAAACTAGGAATAGAGGGCACCTTTTTAAATTTGATAAGAATACTTACAGAATAACTATACCTAACATAATGTCTTATGTTAAGAAACTATATGCTGTCTCCTGAAGATGAGGGACAAAACAAGGAGGTCCCCTGTCACCACGAATGTATGAAGACCAAAAGAGAAAAAGAAAAGTATACTAATTGAGGAAGAGAATAAAACTTTTTGTTCAGAGATGATGTGATTGTGTAGAAAACTCTAAATAATCAGGAACAACAAAACACTTAGTCTAATAAGTGATTAAGCAGGGTTGCAGGACATAAGGTTAGTACTCAAAAGTAATTATTTTCTAAGACCAGCAAGAGACAATTGTAATCTGAAATACACCATTTACATTTGCACCAAGGAAAAAAATACTTAACTATAAATATAACAAATATGTATAAGATCTACATGAAAAACTATAAAACTGATAAAAAAATATAAAGAACTAAATAAATGGAGAGCTTCCCATGTTTGTGGTTTGAAAGACTCAAATTTGTCAGCTATCAGTTCTTCCCAACTTCATTTGTAGATTCAATGCAGTTCATATCTAAGTCACAGAAAGTTATTTTGTGAATATCAACAAATTTATTCTACAGTTTATGTGGAAAAGCAAAATTTCAGAATAGCCAACATAATATTGAAGAATAGAGGTAGACGATTGATATTAAGAAAGAAAAGAAAAACTAACACAGATCTTACACCTTTCACAAAGACTAAGTCAAAATAAATCATAGACCTAAATGTAATGTGCAAAATTACAAACCTTTTAGAAGAAAACAGAGATGCTATCCAAAGCTTAGGCACCTTGTCTAGTGATGGGCAGCAAACTCACAGTAAATGAACCTCTGTGAGTCACTGGTCACTGCTGAGGCCTATATTGGACTGTGAAGCTGTGACACCTCAAAGGACAAGATAAAGCCACAGCTGAGGACATCTGTCTCCAACCCCAATTAACTTAAGGAGACTATAGTTGCAGGCTCCACACTCCTATAATAAATACAAACCTAAAGATAATTCTCCTGATTAACATAATTGACTACTTGGGAAAATTCTCCCAGGTTCCAGCTCAGATTCCTGGTTTTTTTTAGTATCCCCCCTCCATTTTTGTAAGCCAAATAAATATGGGCTGCCCAGAGAAATCTTTCACTCTGAAGTTAAACCTTATGAATGTAACAAATGTGGAAAGTCTTGCAGCCAGATGGCTTACGGTGTTAGGCATCAAAGGACTCATACTGGAGAGAAACACTATGACTGCAATAAAAGTGGGAAATCCTTCAGTCAGAGCTGTTACCTAGCTGCTCATCAGAGAATCCACATTGGTGAGAAACCCCATGTAATCAGTGTGAAAGATTCTTTAATTGTAGCTCTCACCTTATTATCAGAGAACTCATACTGGAGAGAAACCATATAGGTGCAATATATGTGGGAAAGCATTTAATAAGAGTTCTTCCCCTGTTGTGAACCTGAAAAACCATACTAGAGAAAAACCCTACAAATGTAATCATTGTGAGAAGGCCTACTGTAAGAACTCACCCATTATTATTCATTAGAGAATGCATAGTGGACAGAAATGCTTCAGTGCAGTGATTGTGGAAGAGCCTTCAGTGGTCACTCAGCCCTGTTTCAGCACCAGAGGAGTCACAGTGAGGAGAAACTGCCCTTAAACTGATTAGAGTTTTCTTTTATTAGTATAGTTGATAACACTTTGAAGATACCGTATTAATATAAGCAAGAGGGAAAGATTTAAATTAAGAGTTCAGTTAAGACTTTCCTCTCTATGATTCACTGTGAAACTTAGGAATGAAATTAATATGTAAATGCTTACAGCAGTTTTATAGCCGTCATTCAACATCAGATAATTAGAGAAGAAAACTGAACACCCCATGTGGCCTCGAGGAATCCCTACCTCAGTAACATGACTTGGGAGTGAGGCAGCTTTCAGCACATGCTCTTACTGATTTTATAGGTAGACCAGTGTGTGTCACTAAGGGAAAACCCTATGCCAAGAATGGTGTTTGACTGGAAATGGTTTTTTATCAGGCTGGAGAACTGGGTGAAGACATTCACATTTTATGCATAATTTTAGAAATGCAGATAGATTTTCCTATTGTAAGAGGAGGATCTAGGTGCTAGAATAAGGAACACTAAATTTGAATTTAAGGAAGAAAATAGTATATATTGAATTTGGCATTTACTTTTGATCAAGATTAACCTCCTTAGGAAACAATTAGTCAATTAGATTACTAATGGTGGAAGGGTTGTCTGTAGAAGTCTGAGGCCGATGTTGTTGGCACAGAGGTGACAATAAATTACCCAGTGTCATTGTCTTTTGTGTGTTCATTACTGCATTGCTGGACAGTTAGTCTAACTTCTTTTAGGTGATCTGTATAAATTACACAGTAACTGTGGACACTGCATCAGTATACATAACATGAAGGAATAAAAAAGATACAGAAATGTCACCCCATATCTACTATAGCAGATCTAAAAGTGTGCAAGGATAAGGATCTGATACATTCATGGAGAAATTAAGAAGCCAGTTAATTTAAGAGGTTTTTTTTGTTTTGTTTTCTAAGCATAGCACATACCATGTGCTAGGCTTTGTTTTTAATATTTTTCAAATATGAGTTTATTCAGTTCCTTTAACAGTATGAAGTAGGTACTGTTATCATCCCAGGTTTATGAATGGCAAGGCTGAAGTGGAAAAAGTGGGGTACCTGCCCCAGGACCACTGCTAACCCGCTGAGACTATGTGGGTTCATAGGCCATGTTTTTAACCACTGTCATCCTCATTCTCCAGTGATACATTTCCCAAATGTTTTCCCTTTTTTGTTCATTGTTTGTAGAATACAGATTTGATAATAAAACTCAAGAAAATCTCAAAAAAAAAATAAAAGAAAATGACCATGCTCATATTTTATATTTGTGCATTGGATTATCTTTTGAATGAATAAAGAAGAAAAAGACTGATATGAAAAAAGAAATAAATGCTCAGGAAACTAGTCAAGGAAAGTGTGAGAAACAAGAGTCATGAGGATTTCATTGTAGTGTCATCAGAACTATAAACTATTGCCTACTAACCAGTGTGGTAATTGGGTAGAAAGAAAACAAATTTATGAGCAGAATAGAATCTGAAAATAGATACCAATATAAATGAGACTCCATTTCACCAACTTGGTGAATGGATCACTTAATAGTGTTTGCACACATAGTTCCACTTTTATACAATAAAATCTGCACGAAATTGGAGCTTAAATCGAAAAAAATCTGACAAATAGTTGAAATCTACAATACTGAAGAGGTTTTCTAATGTAAATATAGTAAAGAATATTAAGAGTTCACAGAGGACCAAATACAAATGACATCAAAGAAAAAATAGAGTGATAGGCTGAGTAATGGTCCTCCAAAGATGTCCCTGTCCTAATCCTCAGACCCTGGGAAATATTACCTTAAATATCAAAAGAGATTTTGCAAATGTGACTAAGTCAAGGCTCTGAGATGTGGAGATTATCCTGTACTATCCAAGTGGACCCAGCCTAATGTTCCCAGCTGAGGAGAGTCAGAGGGAGATAATGCTATAGAATAGTAGAGAAAAGCAACATTGCTAGTTTATGTTGTTTTAAGCCCCTAAATTTTTTTTCCTTTCAGATCTTTTTTATTTGTTTGTTTGTTTGTTTTTCTTGCAGTACCAGGAATCAAACTCATGACCTTGTACTTGGGAGGCAGGTGCTTTTGCCACTGAGCTAAATCCCCACCCCCTAAGCCCCTAAATTTACGATACTTTCTTGTGGCAGCAATAGGCAGCAATAGCATAAATAGAAAAGTTGCTTATGTTCTATAAGTTTGGGAAATGCAATTTAAATTAGTGGTAGAATAGCATTATGAGCTAGAATTAAAAAATACATTGATGGTGGTGAAGTTGGAGTGGAGGGTGAAAAGTAAAGCACAAACATAGCCAAAGGAAAAGTGAAAGGCTTGAACCATCAGGGAAGCCACCAGATAAATCTTTTAGAGTTTTAAATGCCTATGCTCTTTGGTACTGCAACTTAGAAACACTGGTGGTTGGTGCTAAAAGTAGGAGTGTTATGGCAGCATGGTCAACAGTGGCAAAGACTCATACACTGAACAAGGCTTGTACATGGGGGAGTAACAACTAAGACATAAAGGAGGACACTAGTTTTTCAAAGGCTGCAATGAAGTTCTATCAGCAGGGTTGATGAGATTTCCCCATTTATGTGTGAGTTAGAAAAGGGAGATTTAGAAAAGAGATCATGATATGATATGAACTGTTTCTTTTTTCATTGCCTTTTATAAAAATTTAGTAAAATGCATTTTAACCATTTTTTGATATTTTTATTTGTTTGAAACAGGATCTCACTACACAGTTCAGGCTGGCCTTGAATTCACTATGTAGTATAAGCTAGTCTCAAATTCCCAGTGGTCTTCCTGGCCCAGCCTCCTGAGTGCTGGGATTACAGGGATGCACCATTGTGCCTGACTCCATTTTAACCAGTTTTTTTTTTTTCTTTTTTCAGTACCAGGAATTGAACTCACAACCTTGCACTTGCCAGGCAAGCACTGTGCTGCTGAGCTAAATCCCCAGCCCCACTTTAACCATTTTTAAGTGTGTAGTTCAGTACACTAAATACATTCATATTGTAAAATCATGATTGTCTTGTGAAATTTCAATTATGATAAAAATACGTAAAATTTCTATCTTAACTGTTTTTAGGTGTGCCATTTAGTAGGGTTGAGTATGTTTATATTGTTGTTCAACAGATCTCCAGGACATTTTCATCTTGCAAATATAAAAACTTTATACTCATTAAACAACTCATTTCTCCTTCTCTCCAGTTCCTGGCAACCACCACTCCAGTCTACATTTCATGAATTTAATTAACCTAGGTATCTAAAATATAGTGGAAGACACTCAGGATAAGTAGAATCATACTTTTTTATATAGTGGCTTATTTCACTTAGCACAAAGTCCTCCAAATTCATTCATGTTACAACATACATGATACAGGCCTCCTATCTAGGGCTGACTAATACTCCATTATATGTGTTTTACCACACACTACTCATGCATTTAATGATGAGTAGTCACCAAAGTTGCCTCCACCACCTTGCTGTTGTGAACAATGCTACTATAAATGTAAATGCACAAGTGTTGCTTTCCATTCTTTTGGGTATATATCCAGATATGGGATGCTGGGTTATGTGATAATTCTGTTTTCAATTCTGTGAGGAACTGTGACATGGCCTTCCATAGTACCGACACCACCTCACATTCCCACTCAAAATGTATAAGCCACTAGCCTCTCTGAATCCTTACTAACACTAGCCATTTCTCATTTTGAGAATAGCTATCCTACTCGCTGTGTAGTGATATCCCACTGTGACTTTGACTTGCATTTCTCTGATGATTTAGCAACGTCAACATGACTTATGTGTAACATGTCTACATAATATGATCGCACAGGCTTGTGGAGAAAAGAGAAAGGACACATCAAACTTCCATGTGGATTTCATTGTGAAGGTGGGGCTAAAGTTTGAGAAAGAGGTTGAAAAGGAAATTGAGACAACAAGGAAAAGGAGAAATGACCTGCTCTAAAGTAAATATATATATAATCCATGGACATTCATACACTTGTGTAAAAGCAAATGTGTATTTATGCTTTAAAAAGTAAATAAAAACCTGAATATATGGTCTGCAGCTGAAAAAAATCACAAAATTGAGGCTGAAAGGACAGTCAAAAAAATATGAGATTTGAAGGTGACTTGGATGGGCTGATTTTCAGAGGCATGTATACTATCAGAAACTATCCCTGATTGATTGGATGAGATTTAACTCTGATTTGGTGATTACTTGTTCATGGTTGATGCCATAGTTAAAGAATTATCAATCTTCTCCTGTACATTTTGAGATTAGGAACTTTTATGCTCATATTGCTGCTTTCCTGTATTTGTGAGTTCCTAGCTTTTCTTCTTCTCTGAAGATTTCTCTTTGGAATTTCTCACAATGATGGGTCTATTGATGATTTCTCTTAGTTTTAATTTTTCTTCTTATTTAAAAGTTATTTTAGGGGCTGGGGATTTAGCTCAGCGGCAAAGTGCCTGCCTGGCAAGCACAAGGTCGTGAGTTCGGTTTCCGGTACCGGAGAAAAACCAAAAAAACAAAAACAAAAAGTTATTTTATTTATGTGTATAAACTCTAATTTGGCAGTGATTTTCTTTCAGTGCTTTATCCAATCTGTTATTAAGTATTCACTGAATTCTTAATTTCAATTACTGTATTTCTTAGTCCTAGATTTTATCAACTTCTAGAATTTCTAGTTCTTTGCCAGTATTTTCCATCATGTCATTTGATAACTTCAATCTTTTTTTGTATGGGGAATGGAACTGTTATGGTTTGTGTCTAGATGTCCCGCTCAGATCCTCATGCAGTCATGTTGCAGGCTTTTAGATTTTTTATTGATGCCTGGCCCAATGCTGGGATTGTGGGTGTGAATGCTACACTTTCCCCTGGGATGGGTAGTTTGCATACAGTAAAAGGGAGGGAAAGAGCTTTGCTGGCTGCCTCTCCTCCCTATTGTTGCTTTTGCTGTTTTTCCGCCACCGGTAACTGTTGCCTTCTGCCATGTGCCACTCTACTTTGGAGCCAGCCAAGTATGGACTGAAACCTTCACAAACTGTGAGCTAAATAAACCTTTCCTTCCTTAACTTTGAGTATCAGGTATTTTGTCTCAACAATGAGAAAAAAGCAACCAAGACATGAAGTGAGGACCTTGCACTTACCAGGCAAGTGCTGTGCCTCTGAGCTATATCCCCAGCCCACTTCAATCTTTTTTGTTGTTGTGAAGGATTGAACTGAGGGCTTCATGCATGCTAGGCAAGAGCTCTACCACTGAGCCATAACTTCAAAATTTTAATTACAGTTCATTTTAAGTATCTGTCTGATAACTGGATAATATCTGGTTTTCCTACAGGATTTTTTTTTTACTGTCTGTGTTTTGCTGTGATTTTGAGCCAGTTCTTTTGCGTAGCTTTTTCTCATTGAATATTAGACATTTTGTGTGAAAAGTTCTAGACTTAATTTGAGATTCTGGATGATATATTCTACAAGAATAATTTTTTTAAACTTTTTCTTCAGGCAAGTTACTTAGGTAGTAGCAGAACAGCAACTTAATTCAAACAGGAATGGAGTTGAAATGTCTGGCTTTCTACTTTGTGAGGGCTGTTCTTCTCCTACTCTACCTTTATCCTTAAGGTATAGTGAGTTTCAGGAGTTCAGAAGTCCTAGGTAAAACTCTGGGGTGTTTACCAGAGCCTCTGTTCCTCAGCAGATTAGCTTCCCATGAGAGATACTGGAAATACATCCTTTTAAACCCATAACAGATGTTAAAAGTCCACTAATCACTTTTATTCATTATATCATGTATTTTTTACAAAGCATTCCTATTAAAGAATTCAAGGCAATCCTGACCTGTTGATAATCATTGTTAAATATAAAACTACTGTGCATGGAAAAACACAATTATAATTTTGCATAGTAACAATAATATAGTTTTACACAAAATGACAATTCTTACCCATAAGCATATACAATGGGTAGAAAAAATGAGGTAGCAACGGTTTAAAATTCATGAAGAAGTCAACTTATTAATGATAATGAAATTAACAGGTCATTTTGAATATTCCTAAAAGATCAAATTTACTAATGAATGCCATGAAGATATTTTCATTAAAGATAAGAAAAATATTTGGTCTTGAAATTATTATACTTTAAAACTCTAAAAAGGGAGTATTTTAATTTCTTATTTTGAAAATGAGATAAGACAAAGAGAGGGTATTTTTCTGGGCTCTAACAGTGAATCAGTCTACTGAATCAACATTAGGATCTAAATTGTCTTTGTTATGGACTAAAAAATTGGAAAATTTATGAAAGCTGACCAATGATCTCAAATAACTTGATAATCATATTTATTCTAATTTCTTTTATTAGCTGTCCCATAATCATTTAAGTGCTATTTATCATCATTATCATCTTTGCAGAGTAGTTTATGAAATTTATGCCTTTTACCAAACACTATAACAATAGTTTCTGAGTATAATGTATTTGACTCTCAACTGAGAAAATAAGAAATTTGGTATGTAAACTCATCAAAGAACTAGTCTATTAGTCATGAAAAACACAAATTGCACAGCACTTATTTACTAGACATGTATTTAAGAACTATTCTTTTGAAGGTTCTTTACTAGGCCAGCTGTAGAATAATAAAAGATCAAAGAAACATAAGTCATTGCCCAGTTGGATAATTTAGGATTACAGAATTAATCTAATAAGTATTCCTAATGCCTTCCTCACTTTCCTAGGTGTGTCTAAAATTATTGCAAGTTTGATTGGTTCCCTTGAATTCTGTTCTTTCAAGTTGGAAAACCTCTCGGAACATTCTGAGACGCATCTTGAAGAATGGGATGGAGTTAATGAAAAAATCAATGAAATGAAATCTCAGTTGGATTCATTATTAAGTATTTTGGTCACTGCTTCACAGTGCAAGGACACGGAATCTGGCTTGTAAGTTTCCATAGCTGTCTTTCTTTTTGTGAGAATGTATTTTAAAGCTTTATTGGAAGAAAATTCACGTGCCGTACATACAATTTACTCTTTTAAAGTATACAATTTAGTGATTATCAGTGTATTTACAGAGATGGGCACCTGCATTCAATTTTAAAACATAATATCATCTTCAAAAGAGGCTTCATAGCCAGGTGTGGTGTCACATACCAGTTTTAAAGTGTCTCTGAGGCAGGAGGATTGCAAGTTTGAGGCCATCCTGGGTAGTGTAACAAGACTTTTTCTCAAAATAAAATAAAAAGATAACAAGGGTTGGGGATATAGCTCTGGGTTCCCTGGGTTCATTCCCCAGGACCTCAAAAAGGAAGGGGTTAGGGAAAGGAAGAGTAGAATAGTTGGAGAAGGAGGAGGAAGGAGAAGAAAAAGAAGACTAAAAAGATCTGTATGTATTAGCGATTATCCTATATATTAGTAATATTTTGGGTACTGTTGCAAAACACTAGGAAGTGGGTGGATTATAAAGCAGAGAATGCATTTAGCTCACATTTTAGAGGTGGAAAGTCTAAACAGCATAGTGTCCTCTGGCAAGGGGTCATCATGATATGGGAATGCAAAAAGCAAGAGGCAGAGATCATATAGCAAGACAAGACAGATGGGTCTCACTCCCTCTTTTCTTTCGTTTTTTAATTTTAATTTTTATTCATACATTTTTGCAGTGCATAATTATTACATTCATTGTAAAGTCTTGATATATAGGAATCATACAGCTTAAACTTTTTTTATCCCCTTCCTCTGCCTTCCCTCCTCAGTCCCTCTATCTCCTAGTCTCCTTCCCTTTTGCAAAAAAAACTATCTCCCTGCTTCCTATCTTTTATTTTACTCTTTATTTATACTTTGGTTCCTCATATAAGAGAAATCATGCTATATTTAAGCTTGTGTGTCTTATTTGTTTCACTTATGTCTTGGTTACCTTTCTCTCATTGCTGGGACAAAATACCTGATGCCCAAAATTAAGGAAGGAAAGGTTTATTTCGCTTACAGTTTGTGGAGGTTTCAGTCCATACTTGGCAGGTTACAAGGCAGAGTGGCACATGGCAGAGGGCTACAGCTCATGGCAGCAGAAAACGCAAAAGCAATGGACAGACATGTGCTTTCATTTCTTCACAGATACACTTCACAGTGGAAATTACTGATCATATGAAAGTTCTAGCTTTAATAATTTTAGGGATTTCCAGACTATTTTACAAAGTGATTTTGGAACATTTATTTATGCTATTTTATGTTCTCACATATGTGAGATATGTATGAAGGTTTTGACTTCACATACTTGCCAACACTTATCTGACTTTTTGATTATACCTGTACTAGTGGGTGTGAGGTAGTACCTCACTGTGGTTCTGATTTATATTTCTCTCATGGTTAGTGATGTAAAGCATTGTTTCATGAGCTTATTGGCCATTTGTATATTTCCTTTCGGGGGAATATCTATTTAGATCATTTGACTTTATTTTAGGTGAGTTGTCTCTTTACTATAGAGTTGTAAGAATGAGTTATGTGTTCTGAATACAAGTCCCTTTTCAGAAATATGAATAGCCAACATTTTCTCCCATTCAGTAGGTTGTCTTTTCACTTTCTCAATGATGTCCTTTAGAAGAAGTTGTTAGTTTTGATGAAATCTAATTCTTTTCTTTTCTCCTTTCCTCTCTCCCTCCCTTCCTTCCTGCTTCTTACTTGTGCTTTTGAAATCACATTTAAGAATCCTTTACCAACTCCATCGTGAAAATTTACTCCTATATTTTTTCCTACAAGTTTTATGAATTTGATCTTACATTAGGCCTGATCCATTTAGTATATGGTGGGAGGTAAGCATCCAATTTAATTTATTCCTTATGATAATTGTTCTACACCATTTATTGAATAGACTATTATTTCCCCATTTAAAATATTGGCATCTTTGGTGAAAATCAGTTGGATATAGACATGAATGTATTTCTAAACTATTAATTCAGATTGATCTATATGTTACCCTTGCACCACTAACACATGGTCTTGCTTAGTTACTTGCCCCTGTCTGGCCGCAGCAGGTCCAGGAGATTCCTGCAGGAGGAAACAACACAGGTGAAGAGACAAATAACAGACACCAGAGGTCCTTCTGGTGGGCCAGGGGGGCAAGGCGCCTCTGACACAGAGAAATGTTTTTTGCTTTATTATATACTTTGACAATTACATATGAAACTCTTAGATACAGTGAAGTTTTTATTTTAGCTACAGATTCAGACATGGTTGACCAACCGTCTAGCCATAACCCCAGTAGGAAATCAACTTTTCTAAAGCACATAAAAGAAAGCAAAAAGATCAAGGTGTTCTTGATTAAGTATAATTTTTCACAGAATTGTTCACTTGTCTACTGGACAGCAGGACCCACATTTACAATATCTCCATCTACAGCCAGTCCAGCACACACAGGCGTTCGCGTAATGTTTTCCCACGCACTGAAGCCCACCCAGCGCTCCCCTCCCGCTCCAGTGGGTGAACATTGCCACACAGGAGGTAGGGGACTGACGCAAATCTCTGTGGTGGCTTTTACTTCCCCTTTCAATCCTGGAGGGATGCCTTTTATCCTGGGCTCTGATTCCTTAACTACTTTCAGTTCTGATCCTTCAGGTTCCCAACCATCCTTTATCAATAGCACAATGAATATCTGGAAAGCTATGATTAATAGAGAGTAGAGAGAGAGGCTGCACACCTGTCCTATGCAGTCCCTGCTTTGCAGGAACCCGCTGCCTGACTTTGTCAAGGAACTGGCATTGGAAGGTCTCTGGCAGTTACTTAGTGTTAAGTTTTAAAACTGAGAGATATGAGTTCTCCTAGGTGACTCTTCTATTTCAGGATTGCTTTAGTTATTCTTCCTCTTTTTTTGAGACAAGGTCTCACTTTGTATTTCAGGCTGGCCTTGAGCTCACTTTGTAGCCCAGGGTGGCCTTGAACTTGCAGCAATCCTCCTGCCTCAGCCTTCCAAGTGCTGGAATTACAGGTGTACACCACCATGCCCAGTTGTTTTAGTTATTCTTTTATGTTGCCAGTCTGTACAAATTTTTAAATAAATATTGCTTTTTGTGAATATGTCAAGTAGCCTTCTGTAAAAGATTTTGTTGGATCTGTACATCAAGACAGAGATATTGTCCTTAAAAAATGTGACATATTCTGACAAATGAACACAGGATTTTTTAAACAACTATTTGGATTGTCTTTAATTTTTTTCCATTATATTTTGTGGTTTTCTGAGTAAAAGTTGTAAATTTCATTTGTTAAATTTATTCTAAAGTATTTTATTTTTTACATTATTTTATATTCTAAATAGAATAAGAATTAGAATTGTTTTCTAAATTTTATTTCAGATTGTTTATTCCATGCATATAGGAATACAGTTAATTTTTGTAAATTGATCTTCTATCTTGCAACCTTTCTAAACTCATTTGTTAGTTACAATAACATTATGGAAGAATCTTTAGTATTTTTCTATACCTAAAATCGTGTGGTCTGTGAACAACAGTCATTTTTCGATGTTGATGCCGTTTGTTTCTTTCTCTTGCCTAATTTCCACAGCCAGAATCTCAATATATTGTTAAATAGAAACTGCAGAAGTTGACATACTTTTGCCCATTCTTACAGGGAAAGCATGCAGGCTTTCACAGTTAAATGTGACATTAAGGGGCTGGGGATTTAGCTCAGTGGCACAGCGCCTGCCTGGCAAGTGCAAGGTCGTGAGTTTGAGTCCCGGTAGTGGAAAAAGCAAACAAAAACAAAATGTGATGTTAGCTGTGGGTTTTTCATAGATGTCCTTGATCAGATTTAGGAAGTTTAGTTCTATTCTTTGTTTGTTGAATGGTTTTATATGAACTTTTGTTGGATTTTGTCAATAATTTTTCTGATCTATTGAGATGATCATATGAGTTTTGTTTTTTATTCTATTCACTTGATGTACTACATTGATTGTTTTTAAACAATCTTCTTTAAATCATTTGTTAAATCAACCTTGCTCTCCTAAAATGAATTCCACTTGGTCATGGTAAATTTGTAAGTTGCTTAATTCTATTTGCTAGTATGTTTTTGAAAATTTTGTAACCATATCCTAAAGAGACATTGGTCTGCTTTACCTGTGACATCTTTGGTGTTGTATCAGGATAGTAGTAGCCTAGTGAAACAAATTGGTAAGCTTTCCTCCTCCTATACTTTTTGGAAGTCTTTGTGAAACTTTGTGATAATTCATTGTTGGCCTTTTGGTAATACTCAGCAAAGACATCTGTGGGTAACTTTTTAGTGATGGAATCATTTTTCTGAGTCTATTTATATTATCTATTTCTTCTTAAGTCAGTTTTCATTTTTTGTATCTTTCTAGAAATTCAACAATTTCATGTAAGTTATCTAAGTTGTTGGCAAATTATTGCTCATATTTGTATTAGCTCATTTTTTCAGCTGCTATAATAAATACCTAAAACTGAGTTCTTTATAAAGAAAAAAGGTTTATTTAACTCACAGCTTTGGAGACTGAAAGTCCAACATCAAGCAGCTTTATTGTGTCAGCTTCTGGTAAGGACCCCCTTGGCTGCATCACAACATGGCTGATGACATCATGGCTGAAGGAGCATGTATGAAAGAAGAGATTACATGGCAAGCAAGACAGAATACCAGAGACCTCCAGGGTCCAGCCTTGCTCTTTTATGACAACTCTCTCATAGAATTAAATGGGTCCTGCAAGAACGATACTAACCTCCGGGGGAGCATACCCTCAGTGACCTAATTATCTTCTATTGGGTCCCACCTTTTAAAGGTTCCACTAGTTCTTAACATTAACAAATTGTAGACCAAGCTTCCAATGCATTAACCTGTGGGAGACGTACTCAAACCTTATCCACACCATAATGGTATTCCCTCATAATCCTTCTTCTTTCTGGAAGATTGTTACTGATGTCCTCTCTTTGATTTCCCAATCTAGTAATTTGAGCCTTACCTCTATTTTTCATAGTCAATCTAGCTAAATCTTTGGTATCATTTTAAAAAATCATCTTATTTTCTGTAGTAGTATTTATTTATTTTCTGTAGTATTTTTACTAGTCTCTATGGTATTACTGTCCATTCTAGTTATTATAGTTTTTCCATTTTGATTTCTTTAGATTTATTTCACTAAATCTTTTCCACACCTGTTAGGTTGTAGATCTTTCTTTTCCTCTTCCACCTTCTCCTCCTCTCCCTCCTCCTTTTGCATCTCTGCTTCCTTCTCCTCTTATTCTTTCCCCTTCTCTTCTTTCTCCCCTTCCTTCTCTTCTTCCTCTTTCTTTTCTTCTTCCCCCTCCTCTTCCTCATCTTCTTCCTTCTCCTCCTTTTTGGTTTTTGAAGCAGGGTCTTGCTATATAGTCCAGGCTGGTCTTGAAATTGCTGTGTAACCCAGACTGGTCTTGAACCTTGCAATCCTCCTGCTTAAACCTCCACACTGCTGAGATTACAAGTGTGTACACTATGACTGGCATTCTTCTTTCTTAATATAGGCATATGTAACTATTAATTTCCCTCCAAGGACTGCTTTAGTTGCATCTTACATGTTTTGGTATACTGTATCATTTTCACTTATCTCAAACTGTTTTGTGATTTAATTGTAATACAGCATTGGCCCCCTTATTATTTCACTTTGTTGTTTGCTTTTCACATATTTGTGATATTTCCAACTTTTTCCAGTTACTGATTTGTAATTTAATTCCATTTTGGTATGAGTACATATTTTGTATTATTATGGCCTTTAAATCAATTGAGATTTGTTTTATGGACTGGCATATTTATCCTGCAAAGTCTAGCATATTTACTCTAACGTATCTAGTTGTGAATATCTTTGTATTTATCCCACTTGCTTGGAGATTGCTAAGATTCCTGGAGTGTTAATTATTGTTTTTCAACATATTTGGGGAATTTTAAACCATTGTTTCTTTAAAATTTTTCTGTCTTTTTTCTTTCTCATCATTTTTCAGAGGCTTTAAATGGTTTATTTTTAAAAAGATTTTTTCCAGTCTCACTGAGGAGTGGACCAAATTTGTTCCTCACATGCCTGTGAATGGATATAAGGAGTGTAGGTTTTTACATCAGAGGTGTAATAATAAGGTTCAGATCTACATTGTCTAAAGTATGTCATGCCAGTTGCTATCTACCTAGGGATTAGGAACACTGTGTCCGTGACTAAGTCATCATACTAAATAATTCAAGACTTTGATTCACATTTTCCCAAAGTCTGAAACAATTGTGAATACCTTATATCTACTGGGCCAAGTCAAATAAAACTGTTTCCCTTAGCTGATAGTTACTTATATATTCTAAGTTACTTATCTTTATTTTGCCTGATTTTTCCTTCAGGGCACTCCAAGCACATATATTTAACATGATTCGACAATGGCTTTTGAACATAGGCAATGAAATTAACAACAGTAACACTGAACTTCAGCGCCACGTATGTACTTTCAAGGCCTTGTGAGGTCATATTTTTGCCTTGGTTGGTGGTTTTCTTCAAGGGAAATCCAGCCCCTGACCATCCAATGGAAGCAGGATGTTACAAGAGCAAAATAGAAACTTACAATTATTCAGTGATTTTCAGTCTGCATTTTTAAATGCAGACTGTTGCTGCCTCTGGATTATCTTCATCCTTTACTAAGTATACTGAATATATTTGCTTAATGACATTAATCTAGGTTGTGATTGTTTTAAGTATTTATGTGGAATTATGTTTGTGCCATCCTTCAGCGCCTGACTGAACAGGTTACTAGGAAAGAGATGCTACAGTACTACTCTTTTATAATTATTAGAACAAATAGAATTATTCTGCAGTTATGAAGAGCTGAACCTATGAACTTCTTAACTAGCACATGAAATAATAATAATAATTTACAAAGGATGTCTTAGTTTACTACATTTACTCCCATTTCCTAATCAGTTATAATCTAAACTTACACAGGAATCTTTTATCATAGTGCACATACTTCATTTTACTAAATTCATAAAGTGAATTTAATTCATTTTAATTTTGCATAAATTGGGAATTTGAAAGGCAGAGATAAGTTTTATGGGAATATTACTGCTGAAACATTGTGATTACAGTTCTATTTCCATATGATAAAAACGCACATGTCAATAATTGAGGAGCCAATATGTTAAATCTGGAAGTATGGCTGTAGTGGATTTTTAGGCTTGGGAGGAATTCCTAAGACTTGGGAGATCACCAAAATGAAAAAGCAAAAGGGTAAGAGGGTGCCTATTACAGCGGGACTCAAATATTGGTTGAATGAAGTTAGGAAGATATTCTAGCACTGTGTGTACCTTATGGTGTTGCTACATTAAACCTTCTTTTGGCAAAATGCTCAGTTTACCTTTAGGGATTGATGTCCAAGGATGCATATATTTATATTTTTTACATTTAGAGTTCAATTTTTATAATATAGGATACTTAGAAGTACCTTATATACCTTTCCTATAGTTCTATTTTAACACTGTATTATTATAACAAAATTAGTGTAGATAGAAAATTTGACAGACTGTGAACTCCTTAAGGAGCTATATGCATCCACATTAACTGGTACAAGTATTGAGAGATGAAAAAGTTTGCCTTTTTTTAAAAAAAACCACCAGCCATTTTCTTTTCCAATCCATTTTCCTTTGCCACCTTACTCCATTTAATCTGTGCTCCCTATCTTAAATAGTGGCCTCTAAATCTTTTTAAAAATCAGATACATGGATATACATGTAGATGTACATATAGATAGAGATATACAGAGAAATAAAGGTACAAATCGCCCTTGTTTGTTTGATGCTAGATGTTGAACCCCAGGACCTTGCATATGCAAGAGAAGTCCTCTACCACTGGTCTATAATCCCAGTCTTCATTTATATTGTGAAGGGAAAAATTAAGTGTCCTTTTTTAAAATAGCAGGTAAGATGTGGCTAGATATCAAAGTCATTTTGTCATTCCTGAAAAGATTAGAAAAATTGGAATGAACTTTTCATAAAAGAAAAACACTAAATTCACCTTAAATATTCTTTTAAGAATTTCATATCAGAATTACAGTCAACCTGTTTTAGTATAAAATGATCATGTTCACCTCTATCTCATTAAAAAGAATGATTCTACGTGGTTTTTTTTTTTTTTTGAGCCTATGTTTTTGAAAGTAAAGGATATTCTTTGTGCTTAATTTTATTTTAATTTTTTAATTAATTAAGTTTATTGGTACATTTTAGGTATGCATAATGATCACATTCATCATAGGGGAATTTGTACCTGTATATGGTATAACATTATTCTTTCATTTCCCCATTCCCCTACCCTCCCTTCAACACCTCTTCCCTCCTTATTTACAAAAGCTTTATTTCCATTATTTTCCTTCTTTTCTTATTTGCCTTTTCTTTTCCCTTCCTTCCCTCCCCCCAAGTTCCCATTCCCATTTGAATACTTTTTTTCTATTTCACAATATATGTTATAATCTTTGTCCTTATTTGCACTTTTGGTTTCTCACACCAGAGAAACAGTGGTCTTTACTCACATGGGTCTGATTTATTTCACTTAAGAGTATGGTCTCAAGGAGCATCCATTTAGCTATAAAGGTCTCAAAAGGAGTCATCCTTATTTATTGCAAAGCCATACTCCACTGTATAAAAAAATCATATCGTTTTTTATCCATTTCTTGGTTGATAGGCATTTGGGCTATTTCAAAGATTTAGCTATTACAAAGTGTGCTGCCATAAACACAGGTATGCATATATTACTCTGGTATGATGCTTTTAATTCTTTTGGGAAGATACCAAGAAGAGGAGTAGCTGGGTCAAGTGGAACCTCTAGTCCTAGTTTTTTGAGGAATCTCCACGTTGATTTCCACAGTGGCTGCACCAGTCTACACTTCTACCAACAATGGAGAAGCGTTCCTTGGTCCCTGAAGCCCAGCCAGCATTCCTTATTGGTTAATTTCTTGATAATAGCCATTCTTTCTGGGATGAGATGGAATCTCAGCATTGTTTTAATTTGCATCTCTTGAATGGCCAGTGATGTTGAACATTTTTTCATATATTTATTTGCTGTTTGAATTTTTTCATCTGAGACATGTGTAGTCATCTCAGATGGCCATTTTTGGATTGGGCCTTTAAATTTGGGGGTGTCTGATGTTTTTTAGTTCTTTATATACTCTAAATAGTAGTCCTTTGTCTGAGAAACAGCTGGCAAACATTTCTTCCTACCTTGTGGGTTGTCTCTTCCCTCTGTTGGTGGTTTCTCTTGCTGTGCAAAAGCTTTTTAATAAGATGAGATTCCCGTTGTTGATTCTTTGTGATACTTCCTGTGTGATCAGGGCTGTGTTCATAAGGAATTTGCCTTCAGTTATGTCTTCAAGAGTTCTACCTATCCTATCTTCCAGCAGATTTAGTGTTTGTGTTTTAATATTTAAATCTTTGATCCATTTTGATTTTAGTTCAGTGCATAGTAAAAGATATAGGTCTAGTTTTAATCTTCAGTTTTTCCAGCACCATTTGTTAAAGAGGATATTTTTCATCTATTGAATGTGTTTGGCACCTTTGTCAAAGATGAAGTGGTTACATGTGTCTGGAGCTGGTTTTCTATCTTCTAATATGTTCCACTGATCCTTGGGTCTGTTTTTTTGCCAGTACCCTGCTGCTTTTATCACAGTAGCGTTGTAGCATTTCAGGTCAGGGATTGTGATGCCCTCTGCCTTGCCTTTGTTGCCCAGGATTGCTTTAGCTATTCTAAGTCTCTTCTGGTTCCAAATGAATTTTAGCATTGTTTTCTCTAATTCTGTGAAATATGCTGTTGGAATTTTGATTGGGATTGCATTAAATATGTACAACCATTTTGAAAAATGGCCATTTTTACTATGTTGGTTCTTCCTACCCAAGAACAAGGGATATCTTTCCATTTTCTGATATCCTCTTCAATCTCCTTTTTCAGGGTACTGTAGTTTTCAATGTAGAGGTCTTTTACTTCCTTCATTAGATTGATTTCTAGGTATTTCATTTTCTTTGGATGCTATTGTGAAAGGTATTGTTTTCCTAATTTCTCTCTTAGTGAGTTTGTTATTCCCGTACAGGAAGGCTACTGCCTGTTTACTTTGTATCCAGCTATGCTACTGAATTTGGTTATTAAATCTATAAGTCTTTTGGTGGAGTTTCGGGGATCTTCTATGTAGAGTATCATGTCATCCCTCGTCGTTCCCCGGACGGAGGACTTCCGGCGCACAGGGAGCCTCGGGCGGGGAGCGCCAGTCTTCC
>NW_004955406.1:18829533-18893280 GCF_000276665.1 Chinchilla lanigera
TAATTGTTCTGGCTAATGTTTCTAGAACTATGTTGAATAAGAGTGGTGACTGTGGATATCCTTGTCTTGGTCCTCATTTTACAGTGAAAGCTTTTGGTTTTTTTCTGCTTAGTATGATGTTGGCTGTTGGTTTGTTATAGATGGCTTTTATCAGATTGAGATAAAGACCATCTATTCCAATTCTCTTTAGGGTTTTTATCATGAATGGGTGTTGGACTTCGTCAAATGCTTTTTTCTGTATCTATGATTACATGGTTTTTGTTCTTGGCTGTTTTCATATGGTGTATTACATTTATAGATTTATGTATGTCAAACCATCCTGCATCCCTGGGATGAATCCTGCTGGGTCATAATGTATGATCTTCTTGAAGATTTGCTGCATTCTGTTTGCCAGTATTTTGTTGAGGATTTTAGAGGATCCAAGTTCATTAAGGAAACTGACCTGTAGTTCTCTATTTTAGTTCAATCCTTCTCTGGTTTTCATATCAGGGTAATATTTACTTCCAGGAAGGAGTTTCAGAGTATTGCTTTCCTTTCAGTTTCATTAGATTTTCTCTAAAGTTCTTGTAGAATTCAGCAGTGAATCCATCAGGACCTGGGCTTTTCTTTGTTGGTAGCTTTTTAAAAACTTAACTTCATCAATTTTATTGACTGATATTGGGTTATTTAGAATTTTTGTCCTGAGTTAAAACGCAGGAAACTAGTAGACTACTAAGGTTTTTTTCCACCCATTCAAAAACATTTATTAAGTAATACACTCTCCTAATTACTATGTGTAGTATTGAGGGATATAATCATAGCTCATACCTTAAAGAGACACACACTCTAGTTGAGATTATAGATATGTAAATGGTTAGGTGTAAATAATCATCATACTAATACTATGGAAACATGAGGAAAAGAACACATTAAAGCCAGTGGAAAAAAATCCTGTCAGACTGAATGATGTTTAAACCCTAGAGAAATACTTAGGAAGTCACCAAATAGAGAAAGAATATGTTGCATCAGTGTTTGCATTTTTCAAAGTTTTCCGTACAGTATTTCTGGACCCCAGCCTCAGCAAACACTGCAGTGCAGAGGCTCTCAAACTGTTTGCCTGCGGGTTCCAGCATCTCCATACTCCTAAGCCAGAGGAAACTGGAAGAGTAAATAAGGACCAGAGTTTACAATAGACATTGAGAAATAGGAAGAAATTGTTCAAAAGGGAAGAGGAACTAGGAAGGGGAAAGAGAGAAAGGAAAGAAGGGAAAAGAAAAAATGATAAAAGAAGGAGAGAATGGAGACAAAGCTTTGTAAATAAGAAGGGGAAGAGGGGTGGAAGGGAGGGGAGGGACCTGGGAGAAAAAGAGGAGTCAAGACATACCATGTATGGGTACAAATTCCCTATGTATATTTAAATTGTACCGTTAAGTTTAAAAACAAAAGAAATAACTCACAGTTAATTTTATCAAGTAGGTGGGTTCAAAAACCTTACTAAATACTTCATGTCGTAACAAGTAATCAGAATGCTAATGGGATGCACATGCTTGCTTGGGACTACGCGACGTCTCTAACCTTGGAATCGAATTAGACATCGCTCTTTCTTGTTCCGCATTGACTTGCACATAGTATTTGTTTTCATCCAGCCAATGAAACAAGCTTTAAAAAGATATAATGGCATCAAAAGTGATGCAGTGCATCCGGTGTTGAAACTATGTTAAGTTCACGCTGTCTCCAGCAGATGTGCGTCTCTTTTTTTTTTTTTTTTTTGTCATTTTAAAATACCCTGGCATCCTGTGAGTTCTCTGCCGAGTGCTAGGATCATTCGGTGCACACTTTTGGAATTCCAAAAGTGTGGCTTTGATGAGTTGATACCGTTGACCAAGCTAAAGAAGGGAGTAGTTTAATGTAGGATCATAAGCAAAAGAAAATTAGGTTATACAACATAAGCAGTGATTATTTGATTTTTTCAGGAATTACAGGGTTGTTGAAAGTTGGATACAGGTATGATTGTTCCTACTTTTGAATCTGATATTGTCTTACTGTTGTATTTTAAAGGATCATTTGTACTACAATCATTTTTTTAACAGATGGATGAGTTGCATATATCTATGGTCCAGTGGATGGTAAATTTGCTGATTATAATGATTCCTGACTTTACTGACCATTACAGTCTCCCCAAGTTGGAGGAGGAAAGCACTGAGAAACATGACATAGGAATTGCACAGCTAGAACTAGATGCAATTGTACTGGCGAAGAAGTTGTCCCAAGATACCAGCTATTTGAGCAGGTGAAGCTATCTGGTTATTTTCTTGCTGGGGATTTGAAGATTAAATGTGACATAAGGCAAAGGGGACAGTGAAATAGCAGCCACAGACAGGTTGTTTTAAAACCTTAAAAGAAGCGGGGCATGGTGGTGCACGCCTGTAATCCCAACACTCGGAAGGCTGAGGCAGGAGGATCATTGCAAGTCCAAGACCAGCCTAGGCTACAAAGTGAACTCAAGGCCAGCCTGAACTGCATAGTAAGACCCTGTCTCAAAAAGTCAAAAAAAAAAAAAAAAAAAAAAAAGATAAAACCTTGAAAGAAACAGTATTTCAGTTTTTCAGCTAGCGTGAACACTGTGGGCAGTAGGAATATGAGATTTTAGCATTCTCCCAATAGCTTTAGAATTCTTTTGGAAACTGTGTATTACAGAAAGGATGGGAAATACATGTATGTTGGACAACAATTAGTTTTTTTTTAAAGACCAACTTACCTGTGTAAATAAGATACATCCTACATCTTTGCATGTACTGGGAGGTATTTAAGAAAGCTGTAGTTTTCCGTATAACTCCATGCAAAGTTGAATGCACATTTGTGTGTGTTCCACTAAGTACCAAGCAAAATATCTTTTTTTAAGAAAAAGAAAAAAAACCTGAAAAGTTAGAACATTCATATCAATACTGATGAGGTCTGGGCGCTGGGGATTTAGCTCAGCGGCAAAGCGCCTGCCTGGCAAGCACAAGTCCATGAGTTCGGTTCCCGGTACCGGAGAAAAACAAAAAAAAACAAAACAAAACAAAAAAAATACTGATGAGGTCTGAAAAATTGTTACATATTAAATAAGATACAAATTGTCACCACAGTTACTTTAAATTTGGGGCAGTGGCTTTTTACAATCTAGCCACATTTTCCTTTCATGTTTTCAATTGTTTTACCAATGGTCAAGGGTAAGAGGAATGGAGGAGGAAGAGAACGGGGTGAGAACTTCAGAAAGGACTAAATTTTCTCCCTGGGGAGTCAGTAGCTGAATTACTAAATTCCCACTGTATCTGAATTTTAAAATTTAGAGAAATCAACAACTAAAAAATCATTCTAGGTATCCTCGTCAACTTCCCATTACTATAGTCGAATATCTGAGATAGTTAACTTGTAAAAAGGACATCTCGGCTCACGGTGGTGGAAGTTTCTGTCCATGGTCGACTGGCCTGGTGCGTTGGGGCCTGCGGTAAAGCAGCACGTGACTACGGGAGTGCAAGGCGCCACAAAACCCTCACTGCATGAGCCAGGAGGCGAAAGGGGAAGCGGAAGAGACTGGGGCTCCACAATGGCCTTACAAGGGCTCATCATCCGCTACCTGCGGCCTTATTTCCTGAAGGTTCCACCACCTCCCAATAGCTCCATCTTGGGGTCTGAACCTTCAACACATGGGCTTGGGGACACTCATCCAAACCACGTCACTGAGGATGTGCTCAGTCTTGTTTTCTTCTCTCCACTTCCCTCCCCTCCCCTCCCCTCCCCTGCCTTCCCTCCTCTCCTCTCCTCTCCTCTCCTCTCTTCCTTTACTTTCTCCCTTCCCTTCCTCTCTCTTTTTCTTTCTTTCTTTCTTTCTTTCTTTCTTTCTTTCTTTCTTTCTTTCTTTTTCTTCCTTCCTTCATTCCTTCCTTCCTTCCTTCCTTCCTTCCTTCCTTCCTTCCTTCCTTCCTTCTTCCCTTCCTCCCTACCTCCCTTCCTTTCTTTCCTTCTCTTTTTCAGTTGCTGCAAAGGGATGGTAACAGCAATAGCTCTGAATAAAGCAGCTCATGCCAAAAAAAATCCTGCTAAGGAACTTCGGGAACTGGACAGGATGAAGGTAGTGACATTTCCTTTCCAGTAGTTTTGCTTTAGCATATTTTTTGTGGTTTAATTGATTTAAAACAAAATCCACTTGAAAAATACAATCTAGAAGTACTAAAATATGTGTACACTCGTGAAACACTCACTGCATTAGAAGGGGGAGCACACGTGCGTAACACACCTGCAATTGGCACCCCTTTATTATCTGTCCTAATTGCCTCATCTTGTTCCCATGTAACATCTGATTCAGTTCCTAAAACCCAAGATTATTTTTCATTTTCTAGAACTTATATAAATTAATTAATATACAGTGCATCTGTTTTAGTCTGTTTTGACTAGGGATTATTTTGAGATTCACACATATTGTTGCTTTTATCAGAAGTGTGTGCTTTTTAGTGCTGAGTAGTATTTTATTGTATGGATATACACAGTCTATTCTCTGTTAATGGTATTTCAAATGTTCCCAGTTTTTTTATCATTACAAGAAAGGCCTCAATGCATATTTATGTACATAGTTGGTAAACAAAAAAAATTTTTTTGAAACAGGGTCTTGCTATGTAGTTCAGGCTGGCCTGAACTCCCAGCAATCCTCCTGCCTCAGCCTCCCAAGTGCTGGGATTACAATTGTGCACCGCGACGCCCAGTGAAGAGATGTGACTTTGAAAGATAGGAAGTTCTTAATTTTGATGAGGTTCAATATTTAATGGATTTTTTTTATTCATGCATATTAGTTATACAAAATAGGGTAGTGGGCTTTGTTTCAGTGTATTTGTACCTGCGTCTAATATACTCGGACCATTTCAGTGCTCCCATTAGCTCCTTGTCCCCCATCATTTCCTTCTTCTCCTCTCACAGTCTCCCTTCTATTTTCATGTTCTCTCTTCCTCTCTCTTTCTTCTTCAAGTTCCACATAGGCGAGAACACATGTCATATTTGTCTGTCTGAGTCTGGCTTATTTCTGTTGTTGCCAGGGGCTTACGGTATTCCCATATCAGCTCTTATGAATTGTGCCACAAAATCTGACCTGCAGGCATCTCTTATGCATGCTGACTTCAGTTCTTTCAGCAACATACTGTGGAGTCATATAGCTGAATTAAAAAACAGCTCTATTTATAGTTTTTGGAGGAGCTTTCATACTGATTTGCATAGTGCCTGTCCTAATTTATCTTTTCACCAATAGTGTGGAAGTGTCCTTTTCCTGTGTATCCTTGCCAGTATTCATTGTTTTTTGTGTTATTAATGATAAACATTCTGACTTGGGAGAGGTAAGTTTCAATGTAATTTTGATATACATTTCTTTGATGGCTACAGAGGTTGAACTTTTTTTCATATATTTCTTTTAGATGTGTCTGTTCAGTTTATTTGCCCATTTATGGATTGGGTTACTTGTTCTCTGGTGTTAATTTTCTTTTTAGTTCTTTATATATTCTGGATCCTATGTCAGAAGAGTAGCTAGCAAAACATTTTTATAGGATGTCTCTTCATTATGTTCATTATTTTTGTTTTTTTTTTGAGACAGGGTCTCACTATGTGGTCCAGGCTGGCCTTGAACTCACTATGTAGCTCAGGCTGGCCTCAAACTCATCTCAACCCTCCTGCCTCAGCCTTCCGAGTGCTGGAATTACAGGCATATACCGCCACACCTGGCTATGTTCATTGTTTCCTTTGCTGTATACAAGCTTCTTAATTTGATGTGATTCTATTTATTGGTCCTTGTTATCTCTTGTGCTACTGGAGTTCTAGTAAGGAGTCTTTGCCTGGGTTTATGAAGTATTTTTCATAAGTTGTCTTCTAGAAGTTTCAGATTTTCAGGCCTTACACTTAGGTCTTTCATCCATTTTGAGTTGATCCAAAATAAGAGGCTAGGATCTAGTTTCAGTCTCCTACATATACATTTCTAGTTTTCCCTGTACTATTTACTAAAGAGGTTTTTCCTCCAGTGTATATTTCTTACCCCTTTGTCAAGAATTAGATGACTGTAATTGTGTGAGTTTGTTTCTTTGTCTTCTATTCCTTGGTCCATATATCTATTTTTATGTCTCAGCTGTTTTACAGTGTTTTTTGTTTTGTTTAACTATGGCTTTGTAATGTATTTTGAAATCAAGTGCTATGATATCTCCAGCACAGTTGTTTTTTCTCAGGATTGCTTTAATTGTTCTGGGTCTTTTGTGCTTCCAGACGAATATTAGGGTTTTTCCCCAGTTCTTTGAAGAGTATCACTGGAATTTTGATGGGGATATCTTTGACTCTGTAGATCAGTTTGGGTAGCATGACCACCTTAAGAATTTAAATCTGCCAGTTCAGGAATGTAGATTTTCCCATCTTTTAGTGTCTTCTTCAGTTTCTTCCCTCAGTGTTCTGTAATTCTCATTGTAGAGGTTTTCACCTCCTTGATTAGGCTCATTCCTAGATTTTTTTCATTTGAAACTTATGTGAATGGAATTATTTTCCAAATTTTTTTCTCCGTGGGTTCATATTGGTATATAGAAAAGCTATTGATTTTTGTATGTTGGCTTTGTGTACAACCACGTTGCCAAGTTTATTTCTCAGATCTAAAAGTCTTCTGATGAAGTTATTGGTTCTGCTCAGTAAAGGATCATTTCATTGGTGGACAGGGATAATCTGACTTCTTCCCTTCCTATCTGCATCCTTTTTATTTCTCTCGTCTGACTGTATTGAAGAGGTGGTGAGAGTGAATACACTTGTTTTCTTCCTGATTTTAGAGGAAATGCTTCCAGTTTTTACTTTTCAGTGTGGTGTTGGCTATGGTGTTACTTTATAGAGCTTTTATTATATTGAGGCAATATCCTACTATACATCCTTTCCCTAGGATATATATCGTGAATGGGTATTGAATTTTGTCAGTGGCTTTCTTGGGATCTGTTGAGATGCTCTTGGGATTTTTATTCTTGCTTCTATTTATGTGGTATTCACTCTCACATTGCCATTCAGTATAATGCTTGAAGTTTTAGCTAAACTTTAGCCAAAGTTTTAGGCAAGAAAAAAAAAAATAAAAGGAGTCCAAATAGGGAAAGAAATCAAATTACCCCTACTCACATTTGTTGATTTGTATATAGTGACCCATCCTTGCATCCCTGAAATGAAGCCAATTTAATCGTGGTATATGATCTTTTTTATTTGCAATAATTTTGTTGAGGAATTTTTAAATCTATGTTCATCAAGGATATTGGTCTGTAGCTTTCCTTTTTTCCTTTTTTTTTTTTTTTGTTTTTATCTGGGTTTGCTATCAAGGCAATAATGGCTTTGTAGAATGAATTTGAAATCATTCCTGCACTTTCTATTTCATGAAATAATTTGAAGAGCACTGATTTTAGTTCTTATTTAAAGGTCTGGTAAAATTTAGCATTAAATTCATCTGGTCCTAGGTTTTTCTTTCTTGGGAGACTTTTTATTACTGCTTTAATCTCATTGCTTGTTATTGATCTGCTTAGGTGTTCATATCCCCTAAGTTCAATATTTGTAGGCTGTATGCATGTAGAAACCTATTAATTTCTTCTAGATTTTCCAATTTATTGGAATACAAATTTCAAAATAGCTCCTAATGATACTATGAATTTCAGTGGTATTTGTATAATATCCTCCCTTTTCACTCTTTTTTTCTTGTTGGTTATAGATTAATGGTTTTCATTTTGGCAGATTTCACATGCACGTAGCATCTTTTGATCATTTTTACTTCTGCACCACCTCCTTGCTCCCCCTTCCCTCCTAGATTCACATTTTTGGGGGAGATTTCAATGCATATATTTTTCTGATATCCATCCCCCTATTACCGGCCTTTACAACCCCTTCCTCTCCCTCATTTTCTCCCTCTTATCTTTTTTTTTTCCCCTGGGAAGGAAAAAATCATTTATTAATATAAACAATCTCTAATTTTTGTGTAATTCCTATTTTTTTGTGGAGGAGACAGGGTCTCACTATGTAGTCTAGGCTGGCCTTGAACTTGCAGCAATCTTCCTGCCTCAGCCTTCTGAGTGCTGGGATTACAGGTGTGTGCTACCTTGCCCAGCCACTTCATTTGTAGTTAGTTGTTCTTACTCATCCTCTAGGTCTTGATTTAAATGTCATTTTCTCAGTTGGGTGTTCCCTGACACTTCAGTTAAGTGACTCACTATTTATTTTCTACTTACTTATTTTTGGGGATTGAACCCAGGGCCTCACATACCTGTGCATACATTCTACCACTGAGTTATACTCTCAACCACTCAACTCTTTATTATTCTTGTACTTTATACCTTTGTACTTTGTGTTATCCACAACACTTGCAAATACATGGTGTGTCTATCTTCTCTGCCAGACCATAAGATGTATAAGGGTAGAGAATGTATGTTTTGTTTGATTTATCCCCCGTACTCAAAAATATTTGTTAAATGAATCCCTTGGCAGGGCAGAACCAAATCATTCTGAAACAGTTTCAAGATCTTCATATTTCTGTAAGCAACATGTACAATATCTTTTTTTTTTTTTCTTCTCTTTTAACTGGAGTTGAATTGGGGCTCCACATTTATCACCATCCGTTTGGATTCTTAGTTTAACCTGAGTTTACTTTTGGATGCTAGATGGCTTATCTACATCAAATGGACTGCAAGGCTTCTAAGCGGAATAATTTATTATAGGCGTACTTGTCAGCTGAAGATAAAAATGGCCTATAAAGTTGGCCGGCATCTTCCACTTTTACAAAAGGCTGAGTCTGTTCTTGTTTTTTGTGTTCCAATACTAACAGATTCTCCATATCTGTTAGAGAAGTGCTTGACTTCTTGAGTACAGCTCTTTTTCCTTTTGTTCGGTGTAGCATCTAATATCATCAGTATGAAGAATTTTTACTCCCCCTGATAAGACATTTGATAATATACTATTTGAAGGAATGAGGTCGTGATCCTTGATAGCTCTTCCGACGAATAACTTTCCGATGCTTAAACACATTATGTTTGGAATCGTAAATGAACTTCCTCGTGACTGGGATGAGGTGACGTGGTTTCTGCAATATATGCAGATTCTGGACTTGGACAGGAGAAATTCGACTCAGTGTTTGTGCAAATTTTCCTCCTTTTTATTTGAAATAAACTAATTGATATCTTTGCTGAGAAACACTTCAACTCGTTACCCCACTGTTCTTGGCACTTTCTGAAGAAGCTCTGAAAGTCCTCTTTCATTATTTATTTGTACTGTCCTGGCTGCTTCCATGTTCTGAATTGCTTTTATCCATTATAATTTTTTTTTTTCCGGTATCGGCAGTCGAACTCAGGACCTTGCGCTTGGCAGGGAGGTGCTTGTGGCGCTGGGCTATTTCCTCAGGCCCCTGAATTGCTTCTAAATATTTAACTTTCACAGTCATTTTGACCTCGGGGAAAAGCCAGATCCATCGAATAATCAATCCCTCCTAGGTCCTTTGTGTCCTTTTGCAGTGTTTCAGATAAGGTGACCGACAGTAAGTCAAGGTAAAGTCCTTTTCCCCAGAATGGCTTATAGTTGGATGTTTCTGGTCTGCTATTACTTGTAAGAGATTTCCAAGATGGTCTGTTCTTTTCGTTTTTGACTTGGATTCCACCCTGGAACGGCCTTTTGCTGTGGATCCTCACGGCGCCGCGGGTCACGGCAGCCTCCGGCAATACATGCTGGGTCCGGGCAGGCCCCGGGTTTCCCGGGGAGGGCGGGCCGGCTCCGCGGGCCAAGTGTCGGGAGCGGCTCCGGCCCGGAGCGTGGAGGAGCAAGCGGCGCGAAGCACGGCCCCTGGGCAGCGGCAGGCGGAGATCTGAAAAGGCGGCGGCGGCGCACCCCCGTCTCCCCGCCCCGACTTCTGATTAGTGCCTCTTCTACTTTTTTGGGTCATCTTTTAAGATCCCACATATTAGAGAGAACATGCAATACTTGTCTTTCTGAGTCCGGCTCATTTTATTTGGGGTGTACCTCTCTATTAAAGGCCGTAGCGGTATGGGAGACACTGGTGAGGGGCCCTTCCAGGGAGGACCTTGGGCACCTCTGCCCTGAGGTCATGGCCCATGACCCGTTTCCTGGGGATCTACGCTTTCCACCGGTGTGACCTGGGTCCTCGGTTAAGCTCTTCCCACCTACTAGCCCTTTGCTGGTGATCTCGGGTAATCAAATGAGGGAATCATTATCAGAGGAAGGCGAGAAGCTGGTCTCACACCAGAAATAAGGCTGTAACGTGTTCCATGGTGGGGATTTTGCTTTTCTAAAGCAACATGTGCGCTCTGTCTTTAATCCTGCGGCTGAGAGTACTTTCAGAGGACACCAGACTAGTTTATGTAGGGAACTCAACAGCTCCCTGCTACTCCAGCTCCTACCGGTGTCTCAGTATTCTTTATTAAAGCTCCCTCATCCTCTCCCCTTTAAGAGAAATTAGTAGCATAGCTATCTTTATATATATATATACACTGCCTTTCCCTTCCTTCTTTTCTCCTTTCCCCATCTCAGTTTCTCTTTTCTTCTGGCCAGTTTCTTCCCATCTCACAATATCTGTTGTACATTTTGGATCTTATTTACCCTTTCAGCTTCCCACACTAGAGAGACAATGTGATGTTTACACATGTGAGTCTGATTTATTTCACTTATGAGTTTGTTCTCGAGTTGCATCCATTTACCTGTAAAAATCTCCAGATTATCCTTCTTTATGACTGAGTAGTACTCCATTGTACAAAAAAAACCACATTTTTTTATCCATTCCTCAGCTGATGGGCATTTGGGTTGTTTCCAGGATTTAGCTATTACAAATTGTGCTGCTGTAAACAGAGGTGCACATATATCGCTATGGTACAATGTTTTTAATTCTTCCAGGAAGATACCCAGCAGAAGCATAGCTGGGTCAAATGGGACCATTAATCCTAGTTTTTTGAGGAATCTCCACAATGATTTCCACAGTGCACCAGTCTACACTCCCACCAACAGTGGAGAAGGGTTCCTTTTTCCCCATAGCTTCTCCAGCATTTGTTATTGGTTGATTTCTTGATAATAGTCATCCTTTCTGGGGTGAGATGGAATCCCAATGTTGTTTTAACTTTCATCTCTCGAATGACCAGTGATATTGAACATTTTTTCATATATTTATTTGCTGTTTGTATTTCTTCATCTGAGAAGTGTGTGTTTTTGGACTGGGTCTTTAAATTTGAGAGGTCTGATGTTTTTGATTCTTTATATGTTCTTGATAGTAGTCCTTTGGCTGAGGAACAGCTGGAATATTTTCCCCACGTTGGGGTTGTCTCTTCATTCTATTGGTGGTTTCTCTTACTGTACAAAAGCTTTTTAATAAGATGAGATCCCAGTTGTTGATTCTTTGTGATATTTCCTCTGTGATCAGGGTTTTATTCATAAAGTCTTTTCTTCATTCTAAATTCATCACTGTCTTCTCCTCATCTCCTAGACTACCTCTATGGTACATGAATATTTATGACATCAGACTGAGAATCTTATGATGGTGAGGATTTTGAAGGAAAGCCTGCTTGGGTCTGTGGAAAACTTATTTATCTCTATAAAACTTATTTATCACTGTAAAACTCCCACCAAAAGGTTCCTAATGATTCTTTCCCTAACTCTTTTTTTGTGTGTGGGTACTGGGAATTGAACTCATGACCTTGTACTTTGCCAGGCAGGCACTTGTACCACTGAGCTATATCCCTAGCCCCAATGACGAACTAACTCTGAAGAGAAAAAATTTGTTAGGACAAGCCAGTTCATTGTTAGTAAATACAGTAATTCTTCTGCATCTTGTTTTATGTCACTTTACTACACTTTGTCACATTGCAATCCAGATCTCAAACCTCATCAATAAAGGATAATATGAGTTAGGTGTATTTCCATTATAAGTAACTTCTGAACAAATATTTAAACTAAAATAATATCTGAAAGGTTCCTGAAAGGCAGTGGTGGAATAGAGACTTGTAATTACACAATAAGAGCACCCTTTGCCAACACTGCATCCAGTGCTAATATCCAGAATTGATGACTAGTACCGAAGTTATTGTAGTAGGAGTATCTATACCATGGATATCAGTGCATGCTAGGAAGCAGGGTTTCTCTCTCTCTCTCTCTTAGAGATGGTTGTTAAACAGTCACCAGCTCACTACTGCATAGAGGTCACCTACAGTAAGCGAACAACTTCATTTTTAAAAACAGATGAGGCCTGTTAAGTTTATTCAAGAACTCACAACTAATTAAGTGAGGTTAGAACTAAAACCTAAAGCTTCCATCTGCCTTATCTAGTCCTCCTGATATGCAAGAGACATCATCCTAACCCTTTGACTCCAGAATGACTCAGTCGTATTAACAAAGGCATGGCAAACTTACCTTGTTACTATAGGCTTCAGTTTCTTTATCAATGACCCGAGAGTTTAGGTTTGGTTTCTTAAGATTTTTGGCTCTGAGATAATATGATTTAGATTTCTGTACCTATGATAATAAGTCAGTTCAGAACAGATCTTTGAGCTGAACTAATAGAAAGTTAACTGAAGGCGGATAGATTTAGGGGGATAGTATTTAGTAGTTCATCAATAAGAGGGAGTTAGTAAATGCGTTGGTGTAATGTGACTTTTTCCTGCATAGAAATTATCTTTTCTCTCTTCTCAGAAAGAATGTTATGAATGGATCAAGACATGCTCTCACCTCCTTTCTGAGCTCAAAGACAAAAAAATGAAATTATTGACCAATGAAGAAAAAGAGAAACTACTTGAAGAAGAGGTATTTACCGTGTGTTAGCATTATTCCATTTACAAGAAAATAGGGTCTGTAATTATTCAAATTCTTCCTGTACTTCCTGTACACTTCCTGCAAGTTTGAGGCCAGCCTTGGCTACAAAGTGAGTTTGAGGCCCATCTGAGCTACATAGTGAGACCTTGTCTCAAAAAGACAAAAATAAATAAATAGATAGATAGATAAATAAATAAATAATTTTGGTTCTGAGCAAAAGCACTTGCAACTTTTTTCTTCTTGAGAAGGGAATCATCCTCCCAAGCATTTTTTTCTGCTCACTTCATAAGCAGATGATTTTTGTACCCTAGTTCATAAGGGAAAGAAGAACTTTCAGGTGGGAGTTCCATGCTACTTCCCCAGGCTGAACCTGCTCCTGTACTTACCCTTCCTTTGCTCCATTCTCAGTCTTCCCATCTAGGATTCTGTCCAATGTCCTCTCCCTTCTGTATCTTTAATGTCTTCCATATCACTCTGAAAACAATCTATAAACATGGCCATTTCTCCCATTTGGGAAAGTACGTCCCTTGGTCTTGTCTCCTGCTGCCACCTTCTCTCTTTCCTTCCCATCACACAGTCACTTCTGTTAAAACTCCACAACTACATTAAAGTCCCCAGTGATCCCGTATTGTCAACTCCAAGTATCTCCAATCTCGTATTTAATTTGGCTTCTCTGAAGCATTTGGCTCTTACGGATTATTCACCTCTTTTGCCATCTCTCCTCACAAGACCAAAGTTCCCTTCTCTATTTTTATTCAGTCCCTTTCTTTTAGCCTTCCACCTCTGCCTCTTAGACACTGATATTCTGTCCTTAGCTTCCTTTCACTTCTTATTATACACCCCACCTCCTATTGTGTAAACCTTTCGGCTTTAACTACCACCTATTTACCGAGAATCCCAAGTCAGTGAATACCAAGTATTTAATAGCATTTAAAAGCTTTTATTTTTATTTTAGTCTTTTTGAGGGCATTCACCTCCAGTAAATTCTGAAGAAGTTTTCATTAGTGTCAAAACTAAACTCTTAACTGATAGCATGGATAGCAATGCTCCTGGATCTGAAAAGGAAGGGGAAGCTTCTATCAAGACGTGTGGAACTTCAAACACTACCTTTTAAAAATATGCATCTGTAACAAATGCTCATTTTTCTGGGCTACCCAGATCTTGGTTAGAATTATTTTTTAACTAACTGCTGAAACAGATCTTCAATTACAGTGTAACTTGAGAAACTTGCTGAAGTACCACAGATATGATCTTGGCGACACATCCGATCTAGGAAAAAATTTACAAATTATACAGAATCATAGAGACTTTAGAACAAAAGTGGTTTTTAAGGTGATTGAATTCATTGAATTACATGATTCTGATACATCAATCTTACTGTAACTTCCACACATTAACCATGTCTAATTTTGAATATCTGAAGTGACAAAGAACTATTTTGAGAGATAGTCCATCCAGTTTTTTGCGAGCACTGAGTATTAGAAATTGTTCTCTTTTCTTGAACTATAGGTAATGTGCGTCCTTGTGTCTTTTTCTGTGCACTGGCCCTAATTCAGTGTTTTGGGTTAATGTAAACAAGGCTGATTTGTCTTTCACATCACAGTATTGCCAGCATTTGAAAACAACCATATTCAACCTGTCTATTTCTGGATTTTCTGTTCTTTTCCATCTATATCCCAAGCCCCAACCCCAACCCCCTTTTCTGAGATACGGTTTTGCTAAGTTGCCCAGGCTGGGTTCAAACTTATGATCCTATTGCTTTAGCCTCCCAGGCTGCTGGGATTACACACTTGCAGCATAGCCAGCTTCTTTTTGCTTCCTTATTCTTCTACATAGCTTTATAACCTAGCTGTAGAAAAATATGATTTTTTAAAATGAGGGTAATATTAACTTTATCTACTAGCTTAGGACATACATGTTTATGACCTTGAATTGTCCTTCCTAAGAGCACAGCATAAAGGATGTCTACTTTGTGCCTTTAAATAATGTTTTATACTGTGGTTTGTCATCTTGCATATTTCTTGCTAGGCTTATGCCTGAATACTTCAACTTTTGCTACTTTTAATGATATATTCTTTTTCATTATATTATCTAATTAGTGACTGTTTATATGTATCCTATTGATTTCTGTATTTTAATTTATATGCTGCAACTTTACCAAAATATCTTACTGTTTTTAGCTTTTATTTCAATTGATATTTTTGGGTTGTCTAGATCACTTACATGTAGAGATAGTTTTATGTTTTCTTTTAAATTCTGCTACCAGTAATTTTTTTCTAATCTAATTGTATCAAGTAATTCTTCCACTTTGGTGTTAAGTAGTAATAGAGATAGCAAGCAACCTTGTGGAATTTCTGACTTTAGTGATTTACCTATAAGAAATATGCTGGCGTTAGAGTGATTTATCGTTTTTAAAATATTTTTTCCTAGAAACCTCAGCCCTTCTATGTAGGGCTACTTTTCTTCTGCCTAAATATTTTGTTTGTTTATTTTTTGAGACAGGGTCTTGCTATGTAGTTTAGATTGGTCTTGAATTCACTATGTAACCCAGGATGTTGTAAAATTTGCAGCAATCTTCCTGCCTCATCCTCCTGAGTGCTGGGGTTGCAGGTGTCTTCCACCACTCCTGGCTTGCCTAAGCTTTTAGAGCTTTGTTTCGTGAGGATCTGTTGGCAGAAAACTCAGTTTCTGTTTTTAAGAAGTCCTTACTTCAACCTCATTCTCTCAGCACATTGACAATATTATTTTCATGAATTTCTTGATATTATTTTTATAAAACTGACAATTGAGAATCCAGTGGTCAGTTCTTTTGAAGTTAATCCCTGTCTTCTCTCTGGAAACTTTTAAGATTTTCTTTTTGTCTTTGGCATTTTTCATTATCACTCTGCTGTATATGGATATGGACATGGACATGGATATGGATATGAATATGGATGTAGGTTCTCTTTTCTTTTAATTTGCCTTAAGATTCTCTTGGCTTCCTGAATCTTTTGCTTGCTATCTTCCAGCACATCTGGAAAATTCTTGTCACCAGCTGTCTTAGTCTGTTTTGTGCTGCTATAACAAAATAACCCAAGCTGAGTAGTTTAAAAAGAACATCAGACAGGGGCTGGGGATTTAGCTCAGCAACACATCACCTGCCTGGCAAGTGCAAGGTCATGAGTTCGATTCCTGGTACCAGAAAAAAAACAAAACAAAACAAAAGAAATAGAAAGAACATCAGACATCCAAGATCAAGGGTCTAGCATCTTGTTGCATCATGTGATGGTGTGATAGAATACTGCAGAGTGATAAAAGACTGCATATGCACATCCACACATGCGTGCAATGAGAGAAGGGGCTGAACTTATCCTTCTATAAGGAATTCGCTCCTAGAAGAGCTAAGCCACTCCCACAATAACAACATAAATCCATTCACAAGACCTCGTGACCTGAGGTTCCATTTCTCAGCATTGTTGCACTGAGGATTAAATTTCCAACTTGTGAACTTCAGAGGACACAGTAAGACCATAGCATCACCTATCCATCTGTCGCCTCTGCTTCATCCATTGCCTCTACTGTTATCCTCTCTCTCTTTCCTCTTTGGAACTCAGGATGAATGTGTATTAGAATCTATCCCCCATGTCATTTAACTTTCTTTCATATTTTCCATCTGTCTGCATTGATCCTAGATCACTGCTTCTGGCTTGTCTTCAGTTCACTAATTTACTGCTCAGTTGAATTTAATCTACTATCAAACCATGCTGTGGAGCTATTAAACTTAGTTGCTTAGTCTTTTCAGATCTAATTATTTTTGTAATCTTCTCTCTTCTCAAATTTACATGTAGTGCTCAATGACACTTCAACTCCTCTGACCTTGTTCAACTAATCTGAACTTGTCTCACTCCCCGCACCTGCGTAGCCAACTTTGCGCATTACCTCTGTGAATGGCATCATCACCTAGCCAGTGTGTAAGCAATAAGCCACACATCATTTAAGATGTACCTTTCCCCTGACCATCACATGCCCATCCAATCAGTCTCTAATCATTAGCTCTTAAATGTCTCTTCAATCTTCTCCTGCTTCATCACCAAAACCCCTGTGATCATTTTCCCCATGTGGCCTTTTGCCCCCTACCTTTTCCTCTCTTCCTTCCTTGCTTTCATCCTCCCCTCTTTTCTTTCTCTAACTCTGCTTTCCTGTTGTTGGAGTGATTGTTTTAAAATATAAAGCAGAGCTATCAATTCTCTTCTACCTCCTTACCATGAGGATAAAACTCCAGTCTCCCTGGCATGACAATCTAGCGCTTCCTTTATGTGAGTATCCCTGTCCATTTGCCTCAAAGTTTCTGGCTTATTGAACCACCTGCTTGTGTTTTCAGGACCAGTCATGCACACCCAGCATCCTCTGCCTAGGTCTTTGTGCCTTCTTCTTTCCTTGCCTCATACTCCAAGAAAAATCTCAGATATTATATGCTCCAGCAGACCTCCTTAACCCTTTCTTTTACCCTCATTCTCTGCCTGGTCTAGATTGGGTGCTTCTACTAAATAACTATATTCATCCAGAACTTTTGTTTTGAGACAAGGTCTCACTATGTAGTGCAGGCTGGCCTTGAACTCACTATGTAACCCCCGCTGGCTTTGAATGCACAGCGATACTCCTGCCTCAGCCTTCTGAGTGTTAGGATTACAGGTGTATACCACCGCATCCAGCTAGAACATTTTCTTGTCCTCAAAATTTTAAGTTTCTTATGATCAGAGACCATTTTTATTAACCTTTGTGTGTTTACCACTAGGACAGTACTCAGTTGCAGGATTACTGCTCTTTTAATATGTTTGAACAAATAATTGCTAATATTTATATACACTAAAGCATAATTATAACATTGTTTCATTGCATAGGACATTATAAAAGAATTAATTGAGCCTGGAATAGACAAGCCTGTGCAAGAGGATGAAGGGGGAAATAAGGAAGATAAGAAACTTCAGCAGGAAGAGGAAGAAGAGAAAGTGGAAGAGGTAAAATTATGTGCTTGGCATCATGGTGCACACTTGTAGTTCCAGCTACTTGGGAGGTTGAGGTGGGATGGTCCCTTAAGCCCAGGAGCTGGAAACCAGCATGGGAAACATAGCAAGACCTTGTATTATGTAGTATAGTTTTTTCTTTCTCTTTGTCTTGTAAGACTAGACATAAGTACCACGGAAAGTAGGTTATCTAGAGGAACTCTTTCACTTCCTTCTTTTGCACATAAAGCTTAATTCACACCTGCAGCCACACTTATTATTGTAATTTTTCCCCCAGAGGAAGGGATGTCTCTTTTCCTTTCTAAATCCCACAATTTCCCAGTAGCTTCATTTACACCTATTCTGTTAACTATACAGTCTTCCACATTGTGCTTTTTGTTGTTGTTGTTAGTTTATTTCTTTTTGTTTTGCGATGGGTCTCACTATACAGTTTAGGCTGCTGTGAATTTACTATGTAGCCCTGGCTAGCCTTGAACTCATGGCAATCCTCCTGCCTCAGCCTCCTGAGTGCTGGGATTCAGGCATATGCCACCCCACCTGGCTTCTGTCCCTATTTAAAAAAATTGTAAACTCCATGTCTCCCACTGCTCGGCTGGCTTTCTCCCTTCCTTTCAGGGCCAGCCTCACACCTCTCCTCACCTTACCTGCTCTACCCTTGCTGATGGCTGCATTGGTAGTAAGAGAAACCCTTTCTGGGCATTGTAGTGATAAAAACTACAATGGTAACTACCAATAATTGAGTGCCTATCATGAGCTATAATGCTCTACACATGTTCTCTCCTATCTATACAAAACAACTTCAAGGTGTACAATAGTACCCTCACTTCATAGATAGGAAAACCGAAGCTCAGAAAGTTTTGACTGACTTCCAGAATCACACAGCTTTAAGTAGAAGAGCCAGTGTCCATAGCCACATAAGCCTGGCAGAAGAGCTCTTGCTGGTTCCTAAACTGACTTGCTGCTGTCTTTGGCTTCCATAACTCAAGACTTCTTCACGCTCTCTGCAGTGTCTCGCCTCACTCTCCTGGTGTTCGTTCTGTGCGTGTGGTTTAAATATTGCCACACCCCCAGACTCTGCTCCAGGCCTTCTACTCATTGCAAAGGCAGGACAGCAATTATGAGCAGCAGTTCTGTTTTATTCTGATAAAGCGCCTGGCATAAAGGAGGCCAAGTATTTTAACATTTATTTACAGAATAAATTGAAATGTTATTGTTGTTGTTGTTATTGTCATTACTGCAATTAATGCGTGAACTTAGTTCAAGCCCTTTGCTCTCTATTTTATAATACCTAGCCAGTCTTTAAGTGTTATTTTCTCTGTAACAGTTGAGTTTCTAGGTGAATGTACCCGCCCCTTAAAACACACCTTCATGCTAACAGTAATCATGTTGTACCATGACTCTTCATTTTATTACCTGTTTTTCTTGCTATGCTTGAGTTCCTGAGTTCTGGAAGAAACGCTTTGTTTTTTCCATGGCTATGTTCCTTGTCCCCAGTCCCATATTTCCACAATTTGTCAGTGTTTTTTGTGGGTAAGTCTTCAAAAATGTCTGCTGAATGATTACGGCAAATGATAATTAAAATTTCAGGCATATGTATATATATATATATATATATATATATGGCTAGGATAACTGTACTGCTGATGTCTGGTGCTTTATTGAAAGGAACAGTTAATGCTTAAATTTTTTACATTTTGATCGGTGTGCATGCTTCTGTCTGGTAATCGGAGCATCTGATTGAAGACAACAATATGCAATAGAACAACCATTGGTGAATTCCTACCATGTTGTCTACTGAAACTCTGTATTGTCTCTAATGTTTTTTTAATTATCTTTTTTATTCTCTTTAATAGTTTGATCAATCTTCCATTCTTACATCTGGTGATCTGAGCAACTTTGTAGAAGACAACAATGTGTAATATAACAACCACTGTTAATTCCTATCATTTTGTTTTGAAACCCTGTATTATTCTTAATGTTCTTGCTTTGTTTTGTTTGTGTCTGTGATGTTGGTAGCTTGCTATTGTTCTTTTTTTTTCCTATTCTCTTTTTAAAAATTCCAGGCACTTCTCCAGGTAACTGGATATGTCAGTGTATTATACAACAGCTGGCTAACAGGTCCTTGGTGTTTTTTGTTTTTTGTTTTTTGTGTTTTGCTGCAGGAACCTTCAACATCTGTAGAGCAGGGAAAACTCATTCGATTCATAGGAGAGGATGAAAATGTTCATACCAAACCTCTATTTGAAGCAGATGCATTGTCTTCCTGGGTATGTATCTGGCACTGAACTGGGAAATTTAAAGCTATTGACGTTATATGAAAATGATATGAATCTATATGACTTTTGGTTTTTCCAAGAGGACAAGGGGCTCCTAAGTAATGTATTTTATAGATTTTTTTTTCTTGTAGAATCTTCTATGAAAAACCCTCATTTTTTTCACCCTCACTTTATAATACTTCTTATTCTCATCTTTAAGCCCCATTTTAGTATCACTTTCATCTTTTTGTTAGTTTACAAATTCTTGATCAATATTTGACCACTTGACATCCTCATTCAGCAGATTTTACTGGGATCTGTGATGATCACGAACTTCAAAGAATTATTGCAAGGCTGGAAATTTAAAGATAGTGGTAGGAAGACAGATTTAAAATTTCTCCACAGAAATTGCATTCTAGGACCATGGTACAGCCTCTCTCTCTCTCTCTCTTTCTCTCTCTCTCCCTCTCTCTCCTGGATACTGTGACTGTAAGAGCCAGTGGATGGACTTCATTAGGTCAGCCCCCTAAAATGAGATTCAACATTTTATGTGTATGTTCATTTGTGTATTTGCTTCGCTCTCCCCTAAAGTTAAGAACCATTTCATTGTTAAGGAGTCCTATCCACTGGGTAAGTAGTGGTTTATTTAAGGGTGGGGAGCTATGGCAGGGGTAGTAGACGACAGCTAGGTCACTGAGGTGGAGGCCTGGCTCAAAGGAGAGGCAAATTACAGGGGTGTACACCAGGGAAGTTGTAGGCAATAAGAGCTAATTCCGGTAGGAAGATATGAGAAATCATGTGGAGGGCAAAACTAAGGCAAGAAGAGTGACATTCTCCCCATGTGGATCCTTTTCAATCAATTTTTATAATAATAATCAATCCATAAGTCATCATGACTGTGTGAGGCATAGATGTTAAAGGAAGCAGTACAAATGCAGTGATGCAATGTCACGAGACATGTTTTTAAAACCACCAATCCCAGGCAAAGCCTTCCTGGATCAGACTTCACTTGAAGTAAGAACCCTGCTTTGCTTTCCAAGGGATGTAGCCAGGAAGGAAGCAGGGAAAAACAGGTGCCTGTAACCTGGGGCAAAACTGAGGACCACTGTGTGTCTTCACACAGGCTTGTGATGCAGCTCCTGGATGCCACCGTTCTGTATGATACGGTGTGGTACCATGTGGATAGCTCAGCTGAGGAGGATGTGGCTCAGAAAGTCCATCTCTGGGCTTGTGAAAAGTCACTGTGGCTACCTTATATCACTGAAAGCCAAGCTGTCTAGGTTCTTATTGACCAGTGGTCTGGAGAGTAGATCAAAATGCTTTCTAGATGTAAATTTATGATGCACAAGTTTCTAGAGATTAAGAATCACATTCCTCCTGTGAGGGCAGCAGGTAGAGCATTGTACAGGTAGAATCAGTAGGAGCTCAAACAAAAGAGGCTTAATTGTGCTAGGCTGGTGGGGACAAGATTGATGTTGGTAACCAGGAAAGGAACTTTCCTTGAACTGGCTTATGAGGTCAGACATTTGGGCCAGAGGGTAAAGCTAGAGCAGAGTATCTTGATTTAGGCCACATGTTCTTTCTGTTTACAGAGACAGTGGGGCTCCCTCTAGACAATTCAAAGTTTCAAAACTTTCCATTTTTTTCTTTTGTTTTTATTTGTTTGGTTTTCCTTTATGTTTTTTTGAGATACTCAGATACTTTTGTCCTAAGAACAGAAATAAGCATTTAGTAAGGATATGTGTCCAGGGAACCTGTTGAGGAGCTGTGCTCCTTTTCCTGGTGTAAAAACACAGCTTCTAGGAGACAGTACACTTCACTGACATTGCAGATGGAAAGGAAAAAAAGAGAAGGGGATAGGGAATTAAAAACATTGTGATCTGCAGGTCCTGGGAACTAAGTTGTAGAACAGGAAAGCTCTAAGATGTAGCTGGGTCCTGGGCTTCTAGTGAGAAGAAGCTCCAGATTACTGGGAAGTTAGAGATCTGAACATGGAGAATTCTAGTTAACTCCTAGTGTTCTCTTTTCCAAAGGACTACAGGAAAAGATTCTCCTGGGACTGAGATGCAAGTGATATCTCAACAGGGGTGGTAGTGAGTCATTCCAGTTTGGGTAGGCTGATTGCTTGGCCTGATAAACCAGAGCCTTGCTCCTATTGTTAGCTGAGGTCTTAGTACCCACCACGCGAGTGGTCTGAGCAATGTATTATTCAGAACTGTCCTCAGTGACAGGAGAGATAGGACTTTGTAGGAATTCATTTCTGGTTGTAGTTTTTGTTGTTTGTTTGTTTTTGTTTTTTGAGACAGGGTCTTTCTATGTAGTTCACGCTGGCCTTTAACTCTCTATGTAGCCCAGGCTGGCCTCAAATGTGTGGCAACCCTTCTAGCTCAGCCTCCTGAGTGCTGGAATTATAGGATGTACCACCATGCCCAGCTTTCGGAATTCCTAAGGATTATACCCAAAGCAGGCACTCCTGTACAAAAACATGGCCTGCCATGCTGTATACAAGCACGGCTATCCGTCTGGCACTATGTCTTCAGTCACTAGTGAACCAAATGATCCATTAAGCAGCACTGATCTTGCCTCTGTCTTGCCTGGGGGAAGGCTACTCTCCTTCAGATGTGAACCAAAGTAGTCAGTTCTAAGTTGCTGTTTCACAGTGACCTTCTGGCCCTTCCCAGGCCAGAATTAGAATCAGAATCCTGGCAGCCTGAATTTCATAACATTTCAGCTGTTAGAGAAACAGGATGTCTAAATTCAGGAAGCTCTTCCAGAGGCTACCCAAAATGCTCAGTACAGCTCACCCTAATGCAGACACTTAGCTGTGTGAATAGGATGACTGATAGCCCAGCTACTCAAACAAGGAAGACATTAGAAAGAGACTTTCTCCCATCCAGGTACCAACCAGGCCCAACCCTGCTTAGCTTCTGAGATCAGATGAGGTTGGGCGCATTCAGGGTGGTATGGCCATAGACAGAAACAGACTTCCTAAGGATCATCTTAAACCTATAGGTCTTGACTATGTATAAAGAGTTACAAGTGTGTGAAGAAAATAGGGCATTTTACTGAATCATCTTTTAACTCCTTTGAGGAGCAAGCAGGAGCCAGAATTGGGATCAGCAGTATTTACAATACAAGAATAGACTTTCTGGCTTCATCACCTCATTTTTGTTAAAGGAGATCTGTGTTCTTCTTTTATAATACCAGGTACCTTGGCCATAGGTATTAAGAGCATTGATTATCCATCTTATAACAACAACTGGGAAGGGACTTTGAAACAGATGGTTCCAGAAAGTATGTCCAAAGCTGACAGGAACACAAACCTAACTGGAAGCTCAGTGCTGAGAACTGAATCCAAAGGAGCTGGTGTTGCAGCAAAACTGAGTTCAGGAAAGGAATGACACCTCAGGAAGTCAGGAGGCACTGAACAGCTTTATTTTACACCAGTGGTCCTGGCTGGAATAACTTCCAACAAAAACCAGGCCATGAGTGTCTGTGACCCAGAATATTTACATGACGCATAAGCAGGGGTTACAAAGGTGGGACAGAACAGCCTGGCAATTCTTTTAATTAGCTAGCAGGGCTAGATTAATGACCACAAAGCTTGGTACAATTAAGCATCCTGAATGTTCAGTTACGCTCTCATGGTTTCAGGGGTCAAGAAAGCAACCACAGAGCCATGAAACAGTTACTGAGCTAGGCAGCTTCAAAGACAACAAAGTTTTAAAAAGAATAATTTTTCCTAGTACAGTTTTCCCTTTTACTGGACCTGGAGCCATATCTTTCTCTGAGACATTCCCAACCTAGAGAGATCAGTCCATTAGTACAGTCAAACCCCATCAAGGCCAAGCCAAAAAGGTCAAAGGCAGAATTGGAGTCAAATCAAGATTAGCTTGAAGCTACAACAGATGGGAACAAACAAGAAGAGTACAATACATTTTAAAAGCTAAGGGGTCATGTTCATTTCTGTCATACAGTGAGTGAAAGAGCATGAAAGCCATAGGAAGGTTAAGAATATGAACAAAAGGTCAAGGCTATAGCTGTGACTAGCTTGGAGGCATGTGCATCAGTATTTGGGTGATGCATGGATAATTACTACTTGATATACATAGAAGGTATTAGCAGCAAAGCATCCAGCACTTCAAACCAGAAGAATTTCCTAAATGGTTTGAAGTGGACCCCTAAACATTAATCTATACTGGCCAGTATCAGAACAGAGGGAAGTTTTCTTGGTATATTATCACTAAACATATATCTAATAATTGAATAAGGAGAGTCAGAAGGTTCAGATGTACACAGTGTACAATCCTGGTTTACCCTGGGTTCCACTTATGTTTATAGTTGTTTCACAGGGCCATAAACCATGTGTAGAATTCCAACCTAAGAACAATAGATATGGCATAGCCATAGCACATGCTGCTTGTTCAGGCTGAAAGTACATTAGTCTCCCCTTATCTTTAGGGGATACCTTCCAAGACCTTTAGTGAATTCCTAAAACAGGCAGTACCTGTATTAATCAGTTTTATGTCACTGTGACAAAATACCTGAGACAAACAACTTAAAAGAGGAAAGGCTTATTTTGGTTTACAGTTTCCATCCATGATCACTTGGCCCTATTGTCTTTGGGCCTGTAATGAGGCAGAACATTATGAAGGGGTGCATGGTGGAGCAAAATTTCTTACCTCATGGCATCCAGGAAGAAAAGGGAGAGAGGAGGAGCTAGAGTCCCAGTATCCCCTCTAAGGGTATAGTCCACTAACCTAACGTCCTTCCATTAGGCCCTAGCTCCTGAAAATTCTACCACCTCCCATTAGCACCAGTGACCAGGGGCCTAGTGTGTAAGTCACTTTACTGTTTCTGAGACAAATATCAAGCACCCATAACTTAAAAAGAGGAGAGGATTATTTGGCTTGCGGTTTGCGATGGGTTCATTCCAAAGCCAGCTGGCCCCAAGGCAGAAATGGCAGTGGGGGGAGGCAATGTGAGAAAATGTTGCTTCCCATGGCAGCCAGGAAGCAGAGAGAGGAAGGAGGAACAAGAATGCATCCAGGTTAGGGCTTGGGATTTAGCTCAGCGGCACAATGCCTGCCTGGCAAGCGCAAGGTTGTGAGTTCAATTCCGGGTACTGGAAGAAAAACAAACAAACAAACAAAGAATACATCCAGGTAAGGCCACCAGTACCCACCTGTGACCAGGTCCTGCCTTCTAACAATACACTGAGTTATGAACTTGTTAACAGATGAATCCACGGATGAGCATAGCTCCCCCATGATCCAATCCAAACAGATGAGACATTTGGGGGACATTTTAGATTTAAACCATAACATCTACACTCAGACATTTTTCCCCCATCTATGTTGTGGGGTTTACTTGCCACTGATTGGGAAAAGACAGATAATGGGATTTTTATAAGTACATACTTTCCACAAAAGGTAATATTCACTTGAAAGTATACTTACCATTTTTTCCTCTAATATCTTCCCCACCTTCCTCTTATTTTGATTATTAATTTCAATAATATATCTAGATTCAAAATGAAGAAGTGATTGTATTTTTCAAAGTTTCTCTGCCTGGCAAGATTTATACCTTTAGCTGATGTTTATGAACTTCCTTAAGGAATTAAAAAATCTTATTTGACTTTGCAATGTCATATGCTTAGTGAAGTAATGAAATTCCTGTCCATACATAGTATGAATAATTTGGAATTTGCTAAGCTATGTGGCCACAGGCAATCCCCATTATTTTTGGTATTAAAGATACGCTTAATCTTCTATTAGATAAATATAAGCAGTAGAAAAAGAATATCATGGAAGGCATGATATTGAATATCTTGAGGAAGTAGAGTATTAACTGTTGGGATTCTCAATTCATTTATATTACATCTTTCCTTTGTCAGAGAGAATCGGCTAACCAAGGTACACTGACCCAAAAGTATCTTGAAGCAATGACTGTAATTGAACATATGCAGGCAAAGTTAATGTGAGTATGAAAGTGTCACAGTGATATGGGGATGAAGACTATGGGTCAGCAGGTTTGGCTGAGAAATCCACTTCTTTGTTTACCTTTCTTTGGCCGTCTTGCTTGCATTATTCTCACTAGGGGATGGGTATCTCCAAGTCGTCTGGAGGCAGTGAATTTCATGACTGTGGTAGGAACATCCATCCTTACCCACGGTGCAGATGGAAGTCAAAGTGTGTGTGTGTGTGTGTGTGTGTGTGTGTGAGAGAGAGAGAGAGAGACAGAGAGCGAGAGGGAGGGAGGAGGTACTATGATTTAATTTAGTAAGTTTTCTAACAGATGACTTAAAGAAAACAGTAGAACTGGGAGAAAGTAGTGTGCTTAAGAAAGAATGTTGCATAACCCAAAGAGGATAGTACAGTTCAGATGAGTAAGGATGTGAAGAAAAAAACATGGGCAATAATATATACATATATATATATATGCTCTAATAAGTAAGGAGAATTTCTCAGACTGGTTGTCTTGATTGTAAAATCTGGCTTTAGGAGCACTAAAAAATAAGGGATACTATTGGATTTAGTTTATTGGATCACATGAAACCGAAGTTAACTCCGGAAAGAGGGTCCCTGACTATTGATGGAGAATCTCAAACACCCCAAAGTCAAAATTCACTGATTAATGATAAATATGTTGTTTCTTCAATCATGGCATGATTGCAACTCTAACGTTAGGATCCAGAATAGTTTCTAAGCCTTCAGTTCTTTGTTAATCTTTGAGGCTCCTGCTATTTCTATTTGTACTTGAAGACACATTCATCTACTCCCACTGCCTTTGTTTTTTTACACAGGGAGTTTCTAAGTCAGACGTAGTTGTTACCTCATTCTGGTTTTTTTGTGTTTTTCCTGACTTTGCTTGCATCAGGGAGGTTGAAAGCAGAGCCAGAACGGCGGAGGAGAGGTTTGAGGATGTAAATGAAAAGCTTCATTATACCCTCATAAGAAATACAGATCTGGAGAAGGAACTAGAGGAAATAGGCGGTAAGCTGAAATCAGGGTCTGAAAAAGAAGAGGAAATTGAAGAAGAAAAAGCAGAGGAGAAAGAAGACAAAGAGGAGGAGGAGGAAGTCAGGCCAGTCGAAAGTGTCACACAACCTCAAAAGAAAGGTAAAACTTGCTTTCTTGTTTTGCTTTATTTGGGTTATATTTAAAAATAGACCTTGACTTGATCACAAGTATTTTAAAAGAACAATATATTTAGAGCTGATCCACTGGTCTGTACTTCTCATAGGCGTGCAGGTACTTTTAACAATCTGATCCAGGACACCCACACCCACCCACCCACTCACATACACACACACATAAACAAGATACTAACAACTGTGGCCAAATAAACTAACACAAAATACAAGTTTTCCTTAAAAAACTCGTAGTCTTTTTTACTGAAAGAAAACAATACTGATCAGAACTTCCAACATAGTTTTACAAGTAATACTGGGGAAATACTGTAACTACTTCTGTTTTCCTTGTCGTCCCCATCTTACCTCCAGCACGAGCAATGAACGCAGTCAGCCCCCACAGCCCCTGACCTGAGATACCAGGGGCATCAGTACTGTTGGAGGAAGAGTTTGAGCTCATTTTCTTTACTGCTGTCAACTCTGAACTGGTGAAAACATTATTTATTCCAAAGCTGACAATCCTTTAGTTTTAGGATTCGAGTATATGTGAAATAATTTTTTCATGAATTTAAAAAAATTTCATCCTCTTAAATTTTAGATGTAGTTTTATCCCCACAGTTTAGAAACTAGACCTTTTCCAGACTTAGAAAGCTAAATATGCAAACCATACAAAAAGCCTCTGTTAAACTGAAGAGGTTACTTCAATATGGAATGAGAAACTTTAATTGTGCCCATTTCCCTAAAATCCTTGAAGATTAGGTTAGGTCCAGAATTGAGAAGCTTTATTCTTATTTATTTTTATTTATTTATTTATTTATTTATTACCTTTTTGAGACAGGCTCTCACTATGCAGTTCAGGCTGGCCTTGAACTCACTTTGTAGCCCAGGCTGGTCTTGAACTTGTAATGACCCTCCTCTCTCAGCCTCCCAAGTGCTGGGATTACAGGGGTGCACCACCATGCCTGGCTGAGAAGCTTTAATGATTTAAAGTAGAAGTAACTATACACAGTTAGTCCCCAACCTGTGCGAAGACATTGCCGCTCTGCTCCCACCTTCCAGACACTGCCAGCAGAGTCAGCACTAAGGGCTCTAAAGTGGGGGATGAGGAGCTTCGCAAAGCCTGGGAGGCCTGGCTCCTCACCAAGGCAGCTACTTGCCTTGTGGGTGACCAGACTGTCTGTCCACAAGGCAGACATTTCTTAGAGCCAGCAGGTAGCCCTTGAAGAAGAACAGATACTCTGGAGCAATCTGACCCTGCTCTATTTGTGAGAGTCAGTGCAGTGTGGTGAAATCACTGTTTTCCTGAGACTTGTGCCATGAAAGAATGGAAAATTCTATCTAGGTAAATAAGGAGTCTATGAATGCTGAGTAAAGAGAAAGACCTGGACAGAATAGTAGAACATATTTTTCTTTTGATGTCCATATTTTTAATGATTAGCAAATCACTGTGCTCTGAACGATGAGTAATGAAAGGAACTGAAAAGAAAGTTTACAGAGATAAATATGACTTAGTCCTTGATCTCACAAGGGCTTGAAAGTGGGTGTGGGGAAGATACACTAAAATCAATGCAAGTGTTGAACAAAGGTGAGCAAGAGTGGGAGGAAGATGGCCCCAGCCAGTCTGAAGGATTCAAATTGGGAAGCTGGGTGTCAAGGAGCCACTTTTCACGTCCCTGCCAGGAAGAGCAGGCCTGATGGCCCGAGGCCTCTGGCACGCATTCCAGGGTTGGGGCTTGTGTCAAGTCTGCTCTCAGGAGACTGGAGAAGCGGGTGCAGACAGTAGAGGGGTACCGTACAAAGGAGGGCTGTAAACAATATTTGAATTTTTTCCACCAAGCTTGAGATATGAGCAAGAGTAAGGAGGAAATATTCTTCCTTCTCTTCTTTGCTCCTTGGCCATGTAGTCCGCTGCTCCAGCACCTAGAACTCAAGCAAGTAACTGACTGTGCTTAATGTATTCTGAATCCCAATAACCACTCTAGGGTCAAATTTTTGACACAGAGCTTCTTTATAGCTTAGAGGTTACTTGGGTAAAATGGAATTTTAAAACTGCTTTTTAAACTTAAAAGCCCTTCGTAAATATATTATTACTATAATACTCTACTTGTTTTTGTCTTTTTAGAGGCAACACGCGTTACTAAATCCAAAAGCCGGACTAAATCCAGTAACAAGCCCAAGTCCAAGTAGCATCCGTAGAGCACAGGGGTTCACAGTGGCTGCATCCACTGAATACATCAGACATCGCTGATCTGTGGAACTGACAACATGCCTCACTTGGAGATTTCCCCTTGCAACAGCTGCTAGAAGGGCCACAGTATACAACCCAAGAGCATTTGCTCACAAAAAGCACAACAGTGGCTAAGGGACTCGGTGTACTAGTTTACTTTCCAGATTAAAAACAGTTTACAGAAAGGTTTGCTAGCCTCTCTGATTGGTTTCCTGAAAGATCTGTGAAAAGTGTTGGTTTCTATCAGGAAAATAATGCTTTTGGAAGACTCTGAACCCTGCAGAGAAGACTGGCAAATAAAAAACTTAATTTTTTCAATTTAGAATGGAGGATCCAGATACCCTTAGGTTTCTGCAGCATTTTTAGATTTCTTCTGATTTCAGACATTCTTATGATTTCTCTGATCCTCACAGTGACCCTACAAATAGGTGAGGGAGGTACTGCTCTCCCCATTTCTAGAAGAATGAAACTGAGGACCAGGATGGTTAGTGATAGGTTTTTCCAGCACTGAGAGACGTAAAACAGAATAAAATGCCTTTATGGTGGGTGCAGAGAAGACCACAGTAGGAAAGAGTGAGGTGGAGCTTCTGTTGCCTTGCCTAAGGTCAAAGGTTAAATAGGCCCAGGCTGGAAGTGGTGTTTAGGGGGCGGACCACCTGATGTGGCAGACCAGGATTGGGCAGGAGTGTGGGAAAAGGAAACAGGATGTTTTAAAAAGGGAGGTAGGAAGTCCTAATTTGACTCAGAGGAAGAAGGGTGCACATGACCTCTAGTGGCCAGCACCATATTGGCTGGGCACCATACTTGCTCAGCACCATAGCACATGATCTCCAGTGGGCAGCGCCATAGCGACTCTGCAGGAATTACAGTGAGGCAAGAAACCCATCAGTTACAAGGCTTTCTGAAGTTACAGAGCTGATTGGCATCCAAGTCCCCAGCTTGTTAGGCTCCTAGACTGTTTGGCAAAGAGCTACTTGGTCTTGGCTCACATGTCTTCCTTCACAGGGGCAGTATTGCTGAAGACTCAGCCAGGATCTCCTTGTATTTTATTTTAATTTTTTTTTGTTGTTTTATTATCTCCAATGTCTGCTCTGTTAATGACCCTATGTCCATATAGACATGCAAGATGGACTAACCTCAAAATAAGTTAAAATGACAAATGGATATGCCGGGCAGTCACTCACCAACGGCTGCTTCCTACATTGGGCTGCTGACTCACTTGTACTTTATCTCTCTGACTCCAAACATTCACGGTGAGACTGCTACACTTGTTTTGGCTTCATACGTTTGATATTCCTTTGGATTTCTCTCCTGGAATTTTAGGCCTTTACTTTTCTGGCCTCAGAAACCACCTAACTCCAGAGCCTCCAGCTGTATTTATTTATATCTTTATTTTTTATTACTACATGTTCTCCATACATAATAATCACATTCATCGTGGGGAATTTGTACCTGTACACAATATATCTTAATTCTTTTTTCCTCATTCCTTTCCTCTCCCTTCAGCACTTTCCCTTTCCCCATTTAAAAAATCTATTACTCTTTTTCCCTCCCATATCTTTTTAAAAAATCTCTTCTCACTTCCTTCCCTTCCCCTCCCCCGTCCCTTGTTTTCCCATTTGAACAAGTTTTTCTTACTTCCCCATACCTATCCTCTAATTGCTCCTTACTTACACTTTGGGTTTCTCACACAAGAGAAACAGTGTCATATTTAAACTTGTATGTCTGATTTATTTCACTCGAGATTATGCTCTGGAGATGCATCCATTTACCTGAAAATGTCTCAAATTTATCCTTCTTTATGGCAGAGTAGGACTCCATTATATATATAAATGCCACATTTTATTTATCCAGTCATCTGTTGATGGGCATGTGGGCTGTTTCCAAGATTTAGCTATTATAAATTATGCTGCTATAAACATAGGAGTGCATGTCTCACTGTGGTATGATGCTTTTAGCTCTTTGAGGAAGATACTTAGAAGGGGAATGGCTGGGTCAAATGGAAACTCTAGTTTTGGTTTTCTGAGGAATCTCCACACTGATTTCCATATTGGTTGTACCAATCTACACCCCCACCAACAGTGAAAAAGGGTTCCTTTTTCCTCACAAACCCTCCAGCATTTATTTTTGTTTTGTTTTGTTTGTTTGTTTGTTTTTGGGTTTTTTCCAGTACCAAGAATCAAACTCATGATCTCGCGCTTGCCAGGCAGGTGCTGTGCCGCTGAGCTAAATCCCTAGCCCCCCTCTCCAGCATTTGTTTTTTTGTTTGGTTGGTTGTTTGGTTATTTTTTTTTCCAGTACCGGGAATCAAACTCATGACCTTGCACTTGCCAGGCAGGCACTGTGCCACTGAGCTAAATCCCCAGCCCCTTCAGCATTTGTTATTGGTTGATTTCTTGATAATAGCCATTCTTTCTGGGGTGAGATGGAATCAATGTTGTTTTAATTTGTGTTTCTCAAATGGCCAGTGATGTTGAATATTTTTTAATATATTTATTTGCTGTTTAAATTTCTTTATCTGAGAAGCATTTGTTCATTTCAGATGCCCATTTTTGGATTGGGTCTCTATTGGGGGGGGATCTAATTTTTTTTAATTCTTTGTATATTCTAGGTATTAGTCCTCTGAGAAGTAGCTGGCAAAATTTTTTTCCCATTCTGTGGGTTATAGCTTCACTCTGTTGGTAGTTTCTTTTACTGTGCAAAAGCTCTTTAATTTGATGTGATCCCATTTGGTGATTCTTTGTAGTATTTCCTGTGCAATCAGGGTTTTGTTCATACAGTCTTCGCCTCAACCTATGTCGCCAAGAGTTTTACTATTCTATCTTCCAGCAGATCAAGTGTTCTTGTTTTAATATTTAGATCTTTGATCCATTTCAAGTTTAGTTTAGTGCCTTTTGAGAGATATGGCATGTGAAAAGCCAGTTTTCCCAGCACCACTTATTAAAGAGGCTATCTTTCTTCCAGTGAAGGTATTTAGCCCTTTTGTCAAAGATAAGGTAGCTGAGTGTGCTTGGAGTTGTTTCTGCATCTTCTGTTCAACTGATCCTCAAGTCTGTATTTTCTGCCAGTACCATTCCCAGCCTTATTTAAATTGAACCACTTCAGAACTTGCATGTGTGGTCTTCTATATTTCATTCCCACCATGACATTACGAGCATTTGTTTCAAAGTACACATGCACTTACGATCATAGCACAGTAAAAGCAGGACCAAAGAGAGTTTCTCCTCATGGTGGGCAACAGTTACAGTCTGACAGCAGTCTCCTCCTTTTTCTTGCCTCAGTTTGACTACTTGGATGACCAGAGTGGAAAGTGGGGGATGGATTACCATTGTTACTTTGTTCACCGCATAGTCTGTTGGATATCTAGTTGTGGTTGGGAGTGGGTTTTTCTCGCCTCCCAAAAAGTAGTTTTTCTGATGAGAGGTCATGGGACCTGTTTGTTATATCTTTATAATATAGCTCTCAGCTATATTGCTCTAGTGCTTCTCTAACCTCAGAAAAAGTTGGAAGTGCAATTAATGACCCCTTTTCAAAGGATTTAACTTCTGCGTCCTCTACTTAATTCTTATCCTCTACTGAGCAAATGCACCAACACAAGCCAGAATTTTAGAGGGCACGGGAATGCTCATTGCCCCAGCAGACCCAATGCTAAAGAACACTGTAGTAGCATAGTCAGGAGCAAGCTGAAAAGACTACTGCCGGGCATGTATAGATCATACTGTTTGAAGAAACACGCAATCTGGTAAATTCTATACTGAAACACATTACTCTTGGCTCCTATTTATAGTGATTCTGCCTCAGTTTTAAAGAATATACATATATGGTTTTTACCCTTTTATTAACTTCTTTATTAAAAAAGGAATCTCCCTACAAAGAATTCCTTTTAAATTCTTTTCACTGGGTGTAAATTTAATGTCCAGCATGAGCACATCTCTTCTTCCATTTACTCGGAACACTGACGGTCACTGCTGCACGACTATCAGGATGAGGGGTGAGGAACTGGGGTGGAGCTAAAAGACGGAGTGCGGTGGGCAGTGGTGAGCGTGCAGCTCCTTTAATGATCTGGTAGTGTAGCTGGAGTGAAGGCTGAATCTTAAATACATGGTTATGATTGAGTGTGATAAGCACAATGATAAGGGCTCAGAGAAAGGGATACGGGGCTGCAAACACCTTGCCAAAGGCCCCAGCGACTACAGTAAAAAGGACATCTGAACTAAGGCTTCACAAATCTAATTGAACCACTTTTAGAATCAAAGTTTTTCCACATGAGAATGTATCCTAAAGCTCCTTCCCATAATTCCTCTGATTAGATGATCCACCTAACTTGTTAGATCGCTTCTCCATCCTTATACAACCTCACCCTCTTCTCATATCTGTGTCTGCATTGTGATGTAAGGCGTTCCAAAGACATTCCATTTGGCAACCAAAGAAGGGCAGAAAGTGAGGCTGGAGTGTCTCACACGGATCCTTTACAGTCACATTATGCTTTGCCTATCTACCCTATAGCATGGGAGAATCTTTCTTTTTGGGATTTAGTGGCTCAACAGGTTTGGGAGAATTCGGGAGGGGGATGCTTCCTTGAGTTCGACCACTGGGAGAGGACAGGAGATTTAGCATGTCAAAAGGCAAAGGTAAAACCACAGTGGAAGGTTTCTCTGTGGACAAAGACTGAAGAGTGTGGAGGTATCGAAGCTGAACCGCAGCCGGGGTACCTGACAGAATCTCAGCTGCCATCCTCAGGGACTCGGAGGCAGCCTTCTCCCCTTCCGCAGCTATCATCTAGAAAACAGATGTGAAAAAAGCAAAGTAACTGTGCTTCTCTATTCTGTGAGGATTTTAATGGCTCGCTATTCAGTGTGCTTCAACGAACAAGCACTGTGGATCGACTAGGCGGCAGGTACTGCGAGCACAGGAGAACAGACTGAGCTTTTGTTCTGAAGGTTCTTGAGGTATGGGAGACAGATGAAACAATTAGTCAATGTTCATTCAAGGTGGAAGTTGTTATGGGCCATGACAAGTATAAATGAAGCAATAAGAAAGTAATTAATATCTGGTGGGCTTGAAAAATTCGTAGGATTTTGCCATGCAGAAGAAAAGTTGGCCAGCATTCCAGGTAAAGGCATGGAATGATGAAAGGTGACCGCCAGCTTGGTCAAGACAAATGGTAAGCATTTCAGAAGAGAAGGCACCAAGCTTTCCACCCAGATGCCTCCTGAAAGTAGCAAGAGAGGACCACCTTTCTGCCCTTCGGTGCTCCAAAGCTATGCTGCTTTCCTGTAGTTAGAGTTTTCTCTTCATCTACTTCCTGTTCTTCTTTCTTTCCTCAATATCCTCTTTCCAGCGCTCCCCACCCTCCACTCTTTGGAAGGGGCTGGCAGTAGATCTTTGCTGCTCCCCGGCACTGAGGGAACAGGGCGCTGTTCATGAGTGTTCCTTCAAAGTTTGCGCAGGTCTAGGGACACAAGCCTGGGACCTACAGGTGATTAATCTAGAAGCGACAGGTGACTGAGATTACCCAGGAAAGGATGTCAGTCAGTGCAAGAGAAGGATGACAAGGGAGGAGAGAGGATGAAGGCAAGATTCAGGAAGGAGGTGGACACTGTTAGCAGGAGCTCTGGAGAGGAAGGGGTGTGGCTAGTAACATAGTGTAAGAGCCATTCTAATAGAGTGGTGGGGCACAAGCCAGATTCCGCCCAGGGCCTGGACGAGTCAAAGGTAAAGAAGCAAAGCAGAAGTGTTCTCCACAAGCTGGCCTTCCTTGGGTCCCCTGGTGCTCCTCAGGAGCACCTGGTGGGTTAGGAGTACTCAGCGCCGGCTCACCCGCACTTTGGCCTGTCTCTGTGCTTCGGCCTCCACAGCCAGCGAGTGCTGAAGCCCGGCAGGCAACCTCACGTCTTTACTGAAAGAGAAAACAGGCGGGCATTAGGTGCGGCAGTGACCTTAGCAGCCAAGGCTTCCTTACACACTTGCCGCCCTCTCCACCGCTGTCCCTTGGGGAGTACATTTTTGATGTAATAGAATGTGCAGTCTGTCCCGAGAGTGGACAGAGCCTCACATGCAGACGTGGACCACCACTGATGCTGCAGGGGCCCGCGGCGTTGTCTTCATATGCACGGCACATTTTGTGTTCAGGTGTGATCATTTTCCAACTAAAGATTTAATCTAACCTCTAGCTATTAAATTTGACACTGAAAACCAGCCTTGAAGAACCATACAATTAATAACAAAGAGGAATTTATCTCAGTTTATAAAAGGGATTGATTTTGAAGAGTAAAACCAACCAAATAAAACCTTAGTGGTTTTCTAAAAGATACAAAATTGTCTTACTACCCCAAGTATAGCTGTGAAAAGCACATATGGTATGCTTATAAAAAAATATATATATATATATATATATATATATATATATATATATATATATAAGAGTTATATATATAAGAGTTTAGTAGCTCTTCAAAAAGTTAGAGTTACCATATAATCCAGGTATTTCACTCCCACATACACTCCTATGTATGTGAACATACTCAAAAATAACTTGCAAGTGAATATTCACTGTAATATTATACATAACAGCCAAAGAAGTAGCTAATCAGTGAACAGATAAACAAAATTTTATATAGACATACAATGGAATATTATTTAACTATAAAAAGGGATGAAATACTCACACATGTTATACCATAGATGAACCTTGAAAACATTATGCTAAGTGAAAAGCCAGACACAAAAGGCCTGAATTTTGAATATGATGTGATTCCATTCATGTGAAAAGTCCAGAACAGGCAGATGCATAGAAAGCCACTAAATTAGTGGTTACCAGGGGCTAAGGAGTGAGAGGCAGAGGGGAGCTTCTGGTTAATGAATACAGGCTGCCTCTTACAGTGACGGAAACATTCTGAAATGAGACGATAGTGGAAGTTATATTTTGTGAATATACTGAAACCACTGAGCTATATGCTTTAAAACTGTGTGTGTGGTTTTATGTGATTTTTTTTTTTTTTTTTTTGGACAGGGTCTTGCTATATAGTTCAGGCTGGTCTTGAACGCACTGTGTAGCCCAGACTGGCCTTGAAATCACAATCCTCCTGCCTCAGCCTCCCAAGTGCCGGTATTACAGAAATTCATCACCATGCCTGACAATTTTATGTGATTTTATCTTTTTTAAAAAAGTTTTTTTTTTTTTAATGCATGGTGCAAAAAAACCGTAGGGGTCATTTGCCCATATGTGATAATGTATTGTGTATTTTGGCTATGAGATATTAAATGATTTTCTCCTTCTTTGTTCCAAATGTATACTAATGTGGCTACAGCTCTCAAAATGATTTTTCAAAAGTGAAATATTTTAGATGAAACAAAAATATTCCCCTTTATTATATTGTTCTTCCTGGTTGTTTTCCTACCCACATTTCTGTTCTCTCCACTTTGATTCCCCAGATACAGGTCACTGAATCCAAGGCAACCTGTGGAAGGAAGGGTTTAGATGTCAGTAGGAGCAGAGCACATCCAAACACCAGTGGCCGTTGCGTATTAACAAAGAATAGTTCCTCTCAGGGGACAGTACTTGTGTGCTTTGCTTTGTTCAACTTCATGGTGCGTGCCACAGAGTTAAGCTGTACAGTGCCACTCGGCAATTACTTGAGGAACTAAAGTGATGTGACAGGATGCAAATGGCCCCCAGCAATGTCCATCTCCTAATCGCTAGGACCAGAGAATGAATGCTACCGAAGGGGTTCTCTGTGATTAAGTCAAAGAATCTTGAGACAGGGAGACTATTCTGGATTATCTGGTGGGCCCTACATGTAACCACAAGGGGCCTCAGAAAGGCAGAGAGATCTAGTGACACAAAGAAGGGGCTGTGAAGATGAGGCAGAGCTTGTAGAGGTGCACTTTGACCATGGAGGAAGGGGAGGAAGGGCTGGGGAATGCCGGCAGCCACTAGATGCTGAAAAAGGTGAGGAAACAGATGTGTCTCTCAGAACCCTCAGAAGAAATCAAGCCTGCTGACACCTTGATGTAAGCCCGCCGAGATGGGTTTGGACTCTGGTCTTCAAGACTATAAGAGAATAAACTCGTATTGTGTTAAGACACCAAGTTTGTGGTATTATTATAGAAGCAATAGGAAACTATCATATAGATGGGGTATATATTAATATGCTTTAAAATGCATTTATTAGAGAATAAGACTCTAGCCTCCCTGCCAAATGGCTGCCACTTAGAGGGTGCTTTCTGTTCCTTCCTGCTGGTGGCATCAGCTCCCCCTGCTTCCCAGTCCTTTCTGTCCTCAGGCTAAAGTTGGAAACAGAGTGTGGGGGGTGAACTATGGGTTCCGGAGAGGAGAGGCAGGGTCCAGAGCTCTCTGTGCTGCCTGTCCTCTTCCCTCTTTATTTTCTGATGATTTCTTAGGGCATAGAGGGTCCGAGAAGACTGACTAGTGGGGGGCAGGTGAGAGTAAGGAATGTTGATAAATACACCACAGAGGAGGAGGCGGCACCCTAAAGAACACATAGTATTTTCCCTGTGGGAAAAAGGAAGGATTTCCTGTAGGAGATACAGCTCAAGAGGAGGCCTGGAAGCAGAGAAGTACCGAATGCTGGGCAAACAAGTAGGCTGGAGAATTAGATTCAAGCGGAAGAAGGACGGCAAGGTGAGGGTACAACAGTTGGGTCATTTCTTCATTCATCCAAACAACCACCTGCTGTGTGACAAGTCCCATGCCAGGAGCTAAGGACAAAGAGGTGAATGAAATATGGCACCTGCCATTATAGAGTTATCATAACATGTAAATACATAAATTGTAATTTAGTGTAACAAAGGTGAGCTTGAATGACAAGGGTCCGGACTTTATCCTTCAGAGGAGAAGGACAAACAAGGAAGGGGCTGCAGGGGACACTTGAGGAGTATGCTGAGTGTCTTCTAAATGACAGAATAGTGACTTCCATATGTCCCTCTCATTCTTTTTCTTTCTAGCTCCTCTTATTTGCCATTTTTCCCTTTTTCATCAAGATGCTAATTCTAGTTTTCTAATATTTGCACACTGTTCTTTTTTTCAGATTAGTAACTGCTCAGGTCCCATGAAGAATAATTGCGAATGCCTTGGATTCTTATGGTCCATTTATTTAAAGTCCTCCTGCCACCTCTATCTAACTTGCAGTCTCATAGCTCATTCTGGGCTTGCGTGTGCCATGGTGTCAGGGGTAGGCTCGTCCCTGGTGTCGCCACTTGGCTGGCCAGCTGTCTGGAGGCTGGCTCTGCTCTCAACCTGTCTCCTCAGTACCCGCTGCCCATGGATGCTGGATTGCTGCCTCTGGGCTACATGAGGCTGCTCTTTTCGCCTTCTCTAATTCCAAATCATTAAATCTAGACAATTGATTCTCCAGAACCCACAGTTCACCGCCACCCCACACACACACACACACACACATACACTCTCTGTTTCCAACTTTAGCCTCAGAGGACAGAAAGGACTGGGAAGTAGGGGAACTGATGCAATTAATCATGAAAGTATTGAGACACTGTAACTATTACTCCAGAAAGCCATGTTTGAATTCGCATTACTTAACTTTGTGCATGCTGTGCTTGTTTCCCCAGCTGGTCTGCAAGCTCCTAGGAACCAGCTCATCATCTTCACCTACTGCCCACCCCTCCCACCCATCCCCACTGGCCCCAGCACTCCCCCCGCAGCCACTCCCAACATTTTGTGAGTATTTTATAATGAATTTAAATCGCAGGAGTGGACCCACCAGTTACTGGGGTAGGGCAAAATCTGTGTACCAGGACTAGTGGCCTTAATTGACTCAGGGCCAACTTGGGAACCTCCTAATTAGCTATAACCTCTCTAATGGATCACATTTTGAACAGTTAAATGCACAGTAAGTGGAATGTTTAATAACCCTCCAATGAATAAATGAGTAAAAGATATTTCAAAATATTCAACATTGAACTTGTCTGATTACCTTTACATCTTGAGCAATGGTCTTCCTCTCCAGAAGAATTTCTGTGAGAGATCTATGTGCTAAGAGACGCTTCATGGTGGTTTGCACAAGAAATTGGACAGCTTTGGACACTTGAGCAAGACTGCTTAGGAGAAGAGAGGCGTTTTCCATTCGGTAGTAGCAGACAGCATCTATCTCCATTATAAACATGTCTTTGGTCACAACCTAGGCAGGAAAAAAAAATTTTTTTGATAGCAGCCTTGATTCCTTGGCTCCTCTGTGGAGCTAAAGGAACTAAATGTTTTCAAACTGAATTTTCTTTTTTTCAAAGAGAATTTTCTCAAAGTAAGATTATAGCAAGGGGGAAAAAGAGTGGTTAGTGGTCAATTCAAAATTGACATGTTTTTGGGAAATTATGGAGTTTTTATTACATACACTGAAGAATTCACAATTTACGGGAATTGTTTTTATTTTAAATCCTTCTGTAAAAAAAATCAGGCATAATTTATAATTTTTGTTGAACACATTCCATTGATTTTATATTAGACCTCTGTAAAATAATGCACACAAATCTGGTAAAAGAGAAGCACATTGTGGGAAATAAGCACTCACATATATGCTTCCTGGAGTGCACACTCGAGGCTAATTTGGTGCAGCAAATCCAAAGTCCTTACAAATGCAAGTTTTTGCAATGAAACAGAGGCAGCAACAAAAATCCGGACACCCGAGAAAAGTGGACCTGATGAATTCACTGCAGAATTTTACCAGAACTTCAGGGAAGAACTACTGCCAGTACTCCTCAAACTTCTCCATGAAACTGAAGGGAAAGGAACACTGACAGATTCATCCCTTGAAGCTAGCATACGCCAAATCTAGACAAGGAATCAACAACAAAAACTACAGCCAATTTCCTTAAGGAACACAGACACAAAATTTGATACTTGTAAACAGACAGCAACAAATCATTAAAAAGATTATATATCTTCGCTTGATCCCAGCAATGCAGGATGATCCAACATACATAAATCAATAAATGTAATGTGCCACATAAGCAGAAGTGAGGAAAAAAAGTCACAGTATAACCTCAATAGATGCAGAAAATGTCTTTAACAAAATCTAACATCAACTCATGATAAAAAAAAACCTGCTGATGGAAATAGGAATAGAAGAATGTTACCTCAAACTGATAAAAGCCTCTTGCAACAAACCCACTAGCAACATCATGCTAAATGGGCGCTCCCTCTAAAATCAGGAACAAGATGAGGATGTCCATTCTTACCACTCCTATTCAAATTAGTACTTGAAATTTTAGCTAGAGCGATCCAGCAAGAAAAAGATGTAAAAGGGGTATGAATAGGAAAGTAAGATATTAAACTATCCTTATTTGCAGATGATATGGTCCTTTAAATATAATACCCCCAAAAATTTCACCAGCGGACTTCCTAAAACTAATAAATTCAGCAAAGTCATAGTATACAAAATCAATTCACAAAAATCAGTAGTGTACTACTTGTACACCAACAATAAACACATCTTAAAAGAAATCAGGAAAACAATCCCATTCATGAGCTTCAAAAAATTACCTAAGAATTAACCAAATCAAGGAAGTGAAAGACCTCTATAACAAAACCATAGTACTCTGAGAAAAGATTGATGAGGACATTAAGAAATAGACATCTCTTGATCTTAGATAGGCAGAATCAATATTATTAAAATGGCCACATCAGCAAAAATTTTTAGCAAAATCAATATATAGATTTTATGAAATTCTAATTTAATTGTCAACAGCATTCTTAACACAACTAGAAAAAGCACTCCTAAAATTTATATGAAGGCGGAAGAAATACAGAATAGTCAAAGTAATCCTAAGCAAAAAGAGCAAAGCAGAAAGCATTACAATCCTGGACCTCAAGTTATATTGCAAAGCTACTGTAATAAACACAACATGGCACTGGCACACAGACAGATATGTTGATCGATAGAATAGAATAGAGGATGCAGAAACAACCCCAGGTATCATCAGCCATCTGATTTTTGATAAAGTGAACAAAAGCGTAGGCTAAAGATATTCTCTTTAACAAAATGTATCCAGAAAGCTGTTTATGCATGTGCCAGTGAATGAATCTAAACTTGTATCTCTCACCCTGTACTAAAATCAAATTAAAATGGATCTAAGACCTAGATATTAAAACAGAAACATTAAATATTCTGGAAGATAAAAATAGGTGAAACTCTGGAAGACACAGAGATAGGCAAAGGCTTTCTTAAAAGAACTCCAATTACAGAAGAAATAACACCAAAATCGACTAATGGGAGTATATCAAAATAAAAAGCTTCTGCACAGCAAAGGAAATGACCAACAAAGTAAAGAGACTCTAAAATGATATAAGAATTTTGCCAGCTTATCCTTGAATGGAGAACTAACACCTAAAATATATAAAGAACTCAAAAGATTAGACTCCCGCCAATAAAAGACCCAATAAAAATGGGCAAATTAATTGAATAGACAGCTTTCAAACAGGAAGTACAAATGGCCAATAAGTACATGAAAAAATGTTCAGCATCTTTGGCCATTAGAGAAATGAAAAAACAATACTGTAATTCCATCTTACTCCAGGAAAAACAGCTATCATCAGGAACTCAAAAAAAAACAAAAAATACTGGTGAGGTTTGAGGAAAAGGATCCTCCTGTGAGGCAGGAGGATCGTTGTGAGTTCGAGGCCAGCCTGGGCTACAAAGTGAGCTGAAGGCCAGCCTGAACTGCATAGCTAGACCTTGTCTCAAAAAAAAAAAAAAAAAAAAAAGAGAAGTTAATAGTAGAAATTCCACTGGGCCCAGCTACACCTCTCCTGTGTATCTTGTCAAAAGAGTTAAAGACATTGTATTGCAGTGATACATGCATACCTATGATTTTAGCAACACAATTAATAATAGCAAAATTATGGAAGCAGCCTATAGGCCCATGAACAGATGAATGGATAAAGAAAATGTAATATATATAAAGTGGAGTGCTTAGCCATAAAGAAGATGAAATTTGAGTCATTGTTAGGAAAATGGATTGATCTTGAGACTATAATACAAAATGAAATAAATCAGACAAGGTTAAATATCACGTTTTTTTAAAAATGAGAAACCCAAATATAAATAATTTAAAAAGCAAAATAAAAGAAAGATGATAGAAAACAGGGAGGTAGATCTTGCAGACATGGGAAAGGGGTCTGGGTGAGAGGGCAAGGTAGAGGGAGGGATTGGAAAGAAAAGTAAAAGTGACAGATTTGATGTGTTTATGTACCACTTGCACAAGATGAATGCAATAATTATGCATCACAAACATGTAACAATAAATAAGATGTATGTTCTCAGTATTTCCTTTTCAAACATTTATCATAGTGATATAGTTTAAGAATTTAGCAGTAAGAATTATTATTTGCAGTATTGCTTATTGGGATAAAACACTGAAAACAATTTATATCAATAATAAGGAATTGGTTTAGTAAACAGTGGTACAGCCACACAATGAAATACTATAGGTCCATTTAAAATAAAGGGCTAGAAGACAGCTAATATGTGCAAAGATGATCATAATATATTGTTGAGTAACAAAAAGGCATGTTCCCAGTTGGTATATATAGTTTTATACACACATCCACACACACACCTGTCTGTAAATAAATCACATACATAGAAAAGCCTGAACGGATACACTCTAAAACATCAAAAGTTATCTATGATAGTAGGATTAGAGGTAAGTATATTTTCCTAGTGTTTTTTTAATCAGTGCATATTAATTATACAGAATAGTTGTGATGTTTTCATACATGGGTATAACATAATTTGATCATTCCCAACGTTTTTATTGTGCCAGATATGGTGGCACACACCTGTAATTCTCGCACTTGGGAGGCTGAGGCAGGAAGATCACTGTGAGTTCAATGCCAGCATGGGCTACAAAGTGAGTTCAAGGCCAGCCTAAACTACATAGCAAGACCCTTTCTCTAAAGAAAGCAAAATAATAAATAAATAAATAACAAGATTTACTATCTTAACCATTTTAAATGTACCGTTCTATGATATTAAATACATTCATAATGTGTACAACCATTACCAGCATTCATGTCCATAACTCTTTTCATCTTGTAAGTGAAACTTTATATGCATTAAACAATAACTTCCCATTTTCCCTCCCTGTCACCTTTGGCAACCACCATTATACGGTCTGTCGCTATGAGTTTTATTAATGTAAGTACCTTATAAAAGTGGGATCATACAGTATTTTTTCTTGTGCTTGCTTTCTCACTTAGAAAGTGAGAAATAATATCCTCTAATTTCATCCATGTTGTAGCATATGATGCAGCATCCTTCATAAGGTTAACATTCCACTGTATGGATATATGACCTTTTGCTTATCTATTCTCTGCTGATGGTCACTTGCATTGTTTCCATGTTTTAGCTCTTATGTATAATGCTTCTGTGAACATTGTACAAATATCACTTAAAGACTAAAGTAAGGTTAAAATAAGTTTTATTCCTTTTGTTCAATTTTATTATCTAAAATAAAAATTTTTTAAAACATAATTTCTCTTCACAAAAAGAATGAGAAAGAACCTCAGACTGAAAGTGGAAGAAAACTAAAGAAAAGCTTATAAATCTGAATCACTCAGAAAAATCTGGATATTATCTCTACTTTTTACTTTCTAGGTTTTTAGCTATGGTAAACTACAGTATAACATAAAATTTACCACCTTTGGTGATGTACATTTTAGGACTAATCTTTTAAGTGTAGAGTTCTGTAGTGCAACCAATCTCCAGGACACTTTTTGAATTGCGAAGTGGACACTCACTAGATAGTAACTGCCCGGTTCTCCCTCTCCACCACCCCTGGCAACTACCATTTTACTTTCTGTCCCTATGAATCTAATAGGTGTAGGTACTTCGTATAAGCAGAATCATGTAGCACTTCTTTGTTGTTTATGACTGGCCCATTTAGGTTTCTTAAGATTCATCTAGGTTGTAGAATATGTTAGAATTTCCTTCCTTTTAAAGGCTAAATAATATTCATTGTACACTGTATACCACATTTACTTACTTATTCAGTCCTCAGTGACCATTTGGATTGCTTCTACTTTATGGGGATTATGAATAATATTGCTGTGAACATAGGTGTATAAATATTTCTTCAAGATGCTGCTTTTAACTCTTTGAGGTACATATAAAAATGAAAATTGCTAGATCATATATTAATACTATTTTTAATTTATTGAGAAGCTGCATTCTGTAGTGTGCACTGTCTTACATTCCCACAATGTACGTTTCAATTTATCCATATCCTCTTAAATACTGGTTATTTTGTATTGTTTTTATAGTGCCCTCTTAATGGATGTAAAGTGGTGCTCTGTTTTGGTTTAGATTTGTATTTCTCTTATGGTTGGGGATATTGACATATTTTCATATGTTTGTGGCCATTTGTATATTTTCATCTTCTTTGTATGTCTTCTTTGGAGAACTGTCAATGCAAATCTATATAAGACAGGATTTTCCAGAGAAACAGAACCAATAGAGTGTGTGTGTATGTGTGTGTGTATGTGTGTGTGTATGTGTGTGTGTATGTGTGTGTTTTATATATCCTCAGTATAACCCTTTGTAAGATAAATGATTTGCAAATATTTTCTCCCATTGCACAGGTTGCCTTTCACCCTATTGATTGTGTCCTTGGTACACAAAGGTTAACTCTGATATAGTCCATATCTCCATTTTCTTTACTACTTTTAAGCATAGTCATTTGCCCTGGGCTAGCATTGGTAGCTCAATCATGGAAAATGTAGAGACAAAGGCAAAACTGCCATTTTGCTTACCTCATGAAAGGGTATCTCCAAGGTTTGGAGACGAAGGTCAACCTTGTGGTAAGTATCTAGGCAAGGCAGAAGGAAGAACAGACCTAGAAGACGGAGGTAGAGGAAGTAAGTAGGTGAAGAGCAAACATGGACACTGTTTGGGGTTCATCTTTTCAGGGCCTACTTGCCCATTGTATTGCTTCTCTTAGCCTCCAATATCACAGAGATCGTTGGTAAATTTCACCTCTGTGCCTAAAGTGATTTTTTTTTTGTTTTGTTCTGGGTTTTTTTTTGGGGGGGGTTGTAGCTATGGTTCCCATATAATTTGTTACTCAAATTGGGACCTTTCTGAGGGTAAAAAGGAGAGCTCTTAAAAGTTACTCAGGACAAGAAGTGTAAACAGAAATTATTCCCAGCAAACTGGGCTTTATGGTCACTTTAGTCATGGTATTGACCCCTCCAGATCTCAATTACATGTCTTTCTCTACATCGATGGAGTTTCCTATGTATACTGTCATATGTATTATTGTTAGCCTTAGCATCTGACTTAGGGCCTTGTAGGAGTTCTGTAAAATTGCTTTTGATCTATGAGTGTACCCACGTGTCAAAATGTGAGCCTAGTAGTAATCAGAATAACAATATCATAATATCAGCCTTCTGGCTGGCCAATTAGTCCTTACCTACCCAATAATATGTACAGGATCGGTGTATGCTAAGCATCTGTAGATGGACTGGAGAACCCAAAGTTCCTTGGGATGCTGTGGGCTCCTTCAAGAGCCATAGCTCTGTTGGAACTGGTAGCAGCTCACAGAACCTAGGATCTATCTAGGGGACAGCCCAGCTACTAGCCCAGTTAAATGGCTAGTAAGTAATATGTAAGCTAATAATGCAGAAGTCACTGGAAAATACAAACTTAAGCATGCTCTGATAAGATTTGACTTAAAGAATATTGGACATACTAAAAAATATTTTGGGCTGCAACAGAGAGGTCTGGACAGAGAGGCTGCAACACAGACAGCTACAACAGAGAGGGCTTCAGAATAGCAGGACCACAGCAAGATGGTCTATATCCTGGAACTTCAGACTCTAGTTCTACTTTTGTATGGACCCATCTGTTGGGTTCTGAATCTTCAAAGTCTGACTTGTGTCTTCTACACTGGTCTTCATTCTCTACTTGTTTCTGTAGGCCTTGCTGAGAACTCAGACCCTCTCCAGGATATGTACAGTGGAACTTTGTTCTTTCTCACGCTTTCCTGGTGCCTTCTATCTCCAAACCCCAATTTCTAAACTTTTTGGACCAATTGCATCTCTGTCTATGCCCTATAGTCAGCCTGGATGCCCCAACATCACTTCCACTAGGTTTCAAGGACTCTGAGGTCAGAGACTAGGTCTTACTCATCCACTTGTGTGCGTCTCCTCATTAGCACAGACTCTAGAACACAGGAAATACTCAGCATATGTCCATTAAATTCCACTGGTTTATTACTTGGATGCTGAACTTTGCCTGTCTTTTATGATTTGATCTGTCCCCTCATTTGTGAAGTAGCTCAGTTTTTCTCTGAGAGTTCACAGGACACATCATACACATACTGTACTCAAACTAGTCTCAGCCATGGGCTCCCACCTGCCTTCCTATTCTAATTAGTCTGGCTCTGGTGTAGGGGTCTGCACTCACCTTTTCTCTTGGCCACCTGTGACTTGGTAACAATGGTGTCTAAAGAATTTCTTAAAAACTATCATAAATCAAGTTACTTCGTATAAGGTCTATATTAGAAAGCTGCACAGATTAAAAAAATTGGTATATTTGGGGGTGGAGATAGTTTTTTTTTTAAAGAGGTGGGTGCTTCTTACCAGGACCTTTGGCTCTTCCAGGAAGCAGATGTCCCAGTCGGAATATAATTACTCTCTCATACTCCTGTACAACCTAAAGGGAAATGTAAAGCTTTCAAATTAATCCCACAAAGAAAAATAAAGTCTTTGAAAAACCTTGGCATGAGAGCGACGCTAGGTATCAGAAATTTTGTGTTTTGAGAACTAAGAACAAGTTCCTATTCATATTTAATGTTCTAAAATCTATAAAATTTATATTTAGTAAGTATAGAATTTCAGAAATCAATTGAAGAACATATTACTGGCCATGTTAATTTTTGAGCCTAAGGAGAGAATTTTGATTGAAGGCTCATGATTAGCTAAACATTACTTTTTAGTATGTCCAATGTTCTTTAAGTCAAATCTTATCAGAGCATGCTTAATTTTGTATTTTCCAGTGACTTCTGCATTACTAGCTTACATATTACTTACTAGCCGTTTAACTGAAAGATGGGGAACACTTTAATGCCACTTGTGATATTTTGTTTCAAACTGCAGTTTCTTCAAAGCCTGCTTCAAAATGATCCAACTGATTTTAATTTGTCAGCTCATATAGATCTTGAAAAATTGAATGTGCCCTTAAAATGTGTAGCGATATTTTAAGTGACAAAAAGAAAATTCTCTGAGTGGAATAGTCTGTCTATTAGAAGAATAGGAATGTCACCGCGTATTCTTTAAAAAATAAACTTTGCTTTCTGGGCCAGTATCAGAATCTGAGTTTATTGCTTCTCATTAACTTAGTTGATCTTTTGTTTAGGTGCATACCCCACAAAACTGTGAACTCTGATGGTTTACAATCAATCTTTTTTCCTGGTGCCTAGAAGAATCTCTATACATAGCAAATATTCAGTAAACACTTACTAAATAAATGAAGGAGTGATTTGTGAGTATAGGTAAGTCAATTTTCCTCTCCTCCTCTCTCCATTTTAAAAAACTCCACTGAATAATAACTAGCCAAATACAGATATTCCTCAACTTATGACAATAGGATAAGACTATTGTAAGCTGATAAATATTACTATTACTATTATTATTATTATTTTGTCTTTTTGAGACAAGGTCTTGCTATGCAGTTCAGGCTGGCCTTGAGCTCACTTTGTAGCCCAGGCTGATCACAACAATCCTCCTGCCTCAGCCTCCAGAGGGCTGGGATTACAGGCCTGTGCCACCATGCCTGGCTTGAAAATATTACTAAATTGAAAATGCATTTAATATATCTAATCTACTGAAAATCATAGCTTAGCAATACAGTACTGTGACTTTTGTGGTTGCACTGTGCTGCACTGTAGTTTTATGTTCTCTTATACATTACAGTACTATATGTAAGAGTTATGCAAATAAAAGCAAAGTCGCTAAGCTGGAGTTTTCTTTGACCATTTCTTTGTTCCAAATATTGTAATGTATACACTGTATATAGCTGCTCATTTAGTGACCATTCATTTAACCATTTAATTGCAGGAATGGAACTTGGTCATTGAACAATGAATGTCTGTACTGCAAACATGTAAACAAGTATTATATATATAGTGCTAAAATGAAGTGAAAGCAGAGTGACCCAGGAGAACAGTGAAGGAATGACGGTATGGAGGAGTCAAGGAAGGCTTCACAGTTACTTTTTAGCCAGGTCTTGAAAGAGTTAGAGCTCACCTGAAGGGTAAGTGGCCACCAGAGGATTCCACGGTGTGACACCTGGGTACCAAACAGTGTCCTGGTGTGGTCAGTAAGCATCAGGAAATTACCTGTTGGTCCTCATGGAAACTTACCTTTATGCAGAACCAGATGGACAAAGGGAAAGTCACGATGATGAAGAGCAGGGAGGCAAGGACAAGAAGCCATTCACATGCTCCTAAACCTGAGGACTTGGTACCTAACAAGGAAAAGAAAAATTAGATTGGAATCTCACCATATTAACTGACTAGCACTTTTGAGTCCTTGGTATTTGGAGACATTGCTAGAAATATTAGAATGAGTCAGACACCAGAGTAGTGAGAGCAGTGAGTGCTCACAGGGCCAGGGGTATTGTCTTGCGAAGGGCTGTGGGGGCCCTCAGCGGGTGGTCCAGGCTCCTGCAAAAGCATGGGAACATCAGACCAGAACACCCGTGGGTTCCAGCCCTGCCCCCATCATTTCATGTTCACAGCTGACCTTCACAGGGCACAGGATCTCTTCAAACCTGTGTCCTCATTTCTACAGTGGGGCTGTTAACTATCTCATAGTAACTAGCTCGGGAGATATATCTCATACTATAATGTACAGATGAAGTTATATATACAAATAAAAATGTGGAATTACACATGTGTCAGGTTTTACTATCTAAAGTGTCCAGAAGCTTATCATGAAGCAACTTCCTCATTCACTAGCTGCCTGTTATGGTTGACACATTGTGTCAACGTGGGGAGTCTAGAGGTTTGGCTAAGTAACTCAACAGTTCTACATCTTGGGGTAAAAATGACATGCCTTTATTCTTCTGAGATGTCGTTCATTGTGTCAATTTAAAAAGTTTAAAAGGTTAACTATGTGACTCAACAGAGAGCCAGGGTGCTTACTTTATATTCATCCTGAGCCTGTGCAAGAGGAAGGCATAAAAATTATGTGAGTGCTACACGCCCCTTGGGTGGAGATAGCCTGCTTACAATATAAAAAAAAAAGGCTTGCTCTTCTCTGCCACTCCCCGCTTTTTGCTCTTGTTTCTTTTGCTGTCTTCCCCTGCCATAAACTATTGCCCTCTGCCATGTGCCACTCTGCGTTAAAGCCAGCCAAATATAGACTAAAACCTCCACAAACTGTGAGCTAAATAAACCTGTCCTTCCTTAATTTTGGGTTTCAGGTATTTTGTCTCAATAACAAAAAAATAACCAAGACAAAATTTGGTATTAGGAGTGGGGTCATTGCTGTGACTATATCTAACCATGTGATTCAAGAGCCTTAAAAAATGGCTTATAGAAAGTATTTAAAAAGGTTGAGATGTTGCCTAAAAAGTTACAGCTAAAATGCCTTCAGCTGTTGTATATGACAGATTCTGGTCAGAGCTCAAAAGACCAAAACACTGATAAAAATCCTGCCAGTAAGCCGGGCATGGTGGCGCACACCTGTAATCCCAGCACTCTGGAGGTTGAAGCAGGAGGATAGTTGTGAGTTCAAGACCAGCCTGGGCTACAAAGTGAGCTCAAGGCCAGCCTGAACTACATAGCGAGACCCTGTCTCAAAAAGACAAAAAAAAAAAAAAAAAAAAAAAAAAAAATCCTGCCAGTAAAGACCAGGTTTGAGAGGTTTCTGCTACAAAAAAAAAAAAAAAAGACTACATCAGTTGTTGAACTCCAGATGATATATGTTATGGGTTGGTAAAAAGTTTGTCTACATTTTGCTCCTGTCCAGAGACTTTGCCAAGACTGAGATTAAGGGTGATAAACTAATTAATCTGACAAAAAAAATTTCAAGGCAGTCAAATGTTGCAACAGTGGCATGGCTATTGTTGGGGGCTTTTAGCCAAATTTATGTTAAAAGTCAAAAACAAAGAGCCCAACAAGATAATTTAAAATGTTATAAATTTGGCAAAAAAAAAAAAAAGCTCCAATAAAGTTATAGACTACAAAAATAAGGCTAAGAAAACTCCATTGCTAAAAAAGAGAACAAAAAACTCAAAAGATGGCCTGAGGACATCACAAAAAGCAGCAAGTCTCCACCCTTTGCAGCCTCAAAACTGCAAAGGTGAAAGACCTTGCTTTAAAAAAAAAGCCGCAGAGCATCACGTTCCAAAATAGAAGCAGCAGCCACACCAGGTTCCAAAATGGCCATGTCATACAAAATTTATTCCTCAAAATCAAGTTCAGAGTGCCCAGAAATCCAGGCACTCAACCCCTGTGGCCAAAAAAAAAAAAAAAAAAGGCTTGGCTACTACTCCAAGTAACAACAAACCTTAACATCATCCACGTGGCCCTGCTTTTATATTCATAAAAAATACAAGAGTTCTGAGATTTCAAAAAAAGGCCTACATGGCCAGGCAGTGTGCCCCCACAATACACAAAACTATAAATATAAAGCAAAAAAATACATTAAAAACCTCAAAAGTTTAAGAAAGCCAAAAACATAAATTGTCTAAAAAAAGCTACAAAAAAACCCAAAGTGAGCCCCCAAAAAAGCCATAAAAGCTAAAACCACTAAAAGTGCCATAAAAATAAACTCCTACAAGCCCTTTAAAGCTGACAATGTGCCACAAATTACTTCAAATACTAAACATAAAACTACAAGACATAATGTTAGCCCTACTAAATATTAAACTTACTTTGGTCCCAATACTCTATATCCCCGTTTATACCTTTTAAAATAATAATGTTTATTTTGTGCCATTAAATGTTAAAAATATTTAACTTTTCATTTATATAGGGGCTTATATCTAAAGAGTTTGCCTTATATCTCAAAAAAGACTTAGGCCTTAAACTTTTCAACAATACTAAAGCTATTAAAACTTTAACAACTCTTACAAATAAACTAAATACCTTTTACATAAAAAAATGAGCGTTTAAGAGACAAAATGTTATAGTTCTAATATAATGTCTTTATATCTAAAAACTAGTTTTACAAGATATATCTAATTGCAACAAAGGCACAGGAACATCAGACCAGAACACCCGTGGGTTCCAGTCCCGCCCCCATCATTTCATGTTCACAGCTGACCTTCACAGGGCGCAGGATCTCTTCAAACCTGTGTCCTCATTTCTACAGTGGGGATGTTAACTATCTCATAGTAACTAGCTCAGGAGATATATCTCGTACTATAATGTACAGATGAAGTTATATATACAAATAAAAATGTGGAACTATACATGTGTCAGGTTTTACTATCTAAAGTGTCCAGAAGCTTATCGTGAAGCAACTTCCTCATTCACTAGCTGCCCTATTGTTTGAAATTCCACTTTAGAGTGCCTTCTTTCCCTTAAGGTGTTGATCTCCAGTCTCTGAAAATCACTTACATGATTATAACATGCTATTAGTGTCTGTAAAAAAAGTGATAAGGAACTGGGCTGCAGAACATTAAGGACGTTTGGGTGATAAATGAAATGACATCAAGGAAAGTCATCATCAGGGACACAAGCTCTTAGGGACTCATCATTTTACCTTGGTCCCCAGGCCCTAGGACAGTGCCTCACACAACATGGATGTTCACTAAATGTTGAATTGGAAGGATATGGAAATTTCAAGAATTTTCATCTCCTGATACTAGAAAACTATCCAAAGGGATACTACTTGTCAGTATATAAATCTCATAGAGAATTAAAAGATAAATAAAATTTAGGAATTGGTAAAAAAAGGCTATTTTTTTTTTTTTTTTTTTTTTTTTTTGGTGGTTTTTTGTTTTGTTTTGTTTCCAGTACCGGGAACCGAACTCACGACCTTGCGCTTGCCAGGCAGGCGCTGTGCTGCTGAGATAAATCCCCAGCCCCAAAAAGGTAATTTTTAAAGGGTGAGAAAAACGGATAACTAATTAGTAGGCCTAAAAACTTGCTTTCCAAAGCCAGGTACAGTAGCATGCACCTGTAGTCTCAGGTACTAAGAAAATGAGGCAGGCGGATCCCCTGGGCCCAGGAGATTGGGGCTAGTCTAGGCAACGTAGTGAGAGCGTGTCTGAGGATGGAACCCATGACTTCACACATGCAGGGCAAGCACTCTGCCACTAAGCTACATCCTCAACCTTTTAACAAAATTATTTTGAGACAGGATCTCAATAAACTGCGAACTTGCCCATGCTGGCCTCAAACCTGCAATCCTGGTACCTCAACTGCCTAAGCAGCTGGGACTACAGTCATGCACCACCACTCCTAACAAAAGTTTTTGTATTTAAATGCTTTTAAAATTTACTTTGAATTCCTTGTCTGAAGAGGTCATCACCAAATTGACGTGCAGATCACTTGAAGAGGACAGATATGATATACAAGCTACACCAGCACTAAACCTAAATAAGCACTAATGGTCATAGTATAGGCATTTCCCAAAGACTATCCCACAGCATGCTAATCCCAGAGTGCTCCGCATGGGAAGAATTCCTCAAGCAAAGGAGTTTAGAAAAATACTGGGCAATGTATCCCAACCTCGGCATTCCAATGCGCGTGAGCATATGAGGCTATAAGAATCCCTGTAGTAAAAGCATTCTTAGCTTTGTATACTTGACTGTTTTTCAAGACTTTGACCAGATTTGTTTTCTCCAAGCAACACTCATTTATATTCTATGAAACTTATTTTTCATGGGACCTACTTTGAGAAATGTTTTATCAACATCATTGTTAAATTTTATGTTATTATTCAATGACATTGACTAATAATAGTATTGCCATTTTTAGTTAGTTTACAAATGCAATTATTAATTAGTGAATTACTGCATATATAGACAAAATTACATTTTATAAATGAAGAAAGCCCTCAAGAATTCCTTTATACAGAATTGGGGGTGTGAATAGAAAACTAATTTCTGTACTCAAACCTAACTCAAAGGTTTGCCCACAAAATATTATTGTCTTGGGATGAGTTGCTTGAATATGCACCTTGTTTGGTTTGAGCAAGTAGTGAAGCACTACATGTGAAAGCAGGAAGAGCCTTTAGACATAGCCTGAGAACCCCAACATTTTGGTAAGGTGATGCTCCTTTCAGTTCCCCCAAGTCCTGAGCAGCCTGCCTTGTGGACTGTGCTACTAGGTGAGAAAGAGAAGAGAATGGCACGCTCTTGGGAGCCGGGTACCTCCTGCGCAAGGGCTCAGGAAGGGCTGCCTCATCCTTAGTGGGCCTTCTCACCCACTGCTTGGGGTCTCTTGCTCTGTCCACTTTGCAGCTGGACAGACTGAAGCCCATAAAAGTGAAGCTACTTGCCCAAGTCCACAGCTAGTGGGCCGCAGTGCTGGGACCATGATCAGATATCAGATGCAGCCCCATGTAAGCATGAGTCCTCAGTCTGTAGACTTATTCTGGAATTCTGGCCCTTCTGTTTCAACTATAGGTCCTGGGCAAGGTACTTAATATCTCAGAGGATGCTTCCTAATCTGTGATAAGGATATGATAGGAACTACATAACTCTTGATAAAACACCTAATGTTACTTGGCATGTAGGGTTCCATATATGGGGGCTCCCTTCCTTGCCTACCCCACTGCCACACAGCAGTTACAAACCCTCTAACCTGAGCGTGACTTTCAAGCAACCCTTGAATGACTAGGGATTCATCTGGTAGGCAAAACAATATTAACGTGATCCATTTAAACTACATCCCAACTGCAGGAATACTCCTTAAATTGTGGTTTTCAATGATCCAGCATATATTACATTGCTGGTAACAGGACACGTTAAAATTTCATGGTCAGTAGAAGGCAGTAGAACACGCTACTCCTTATTTACTTTAAACACCTACCATTCTACTCCTTAAGGCGTAATGAGGTTTGTTTTTTCTTTCAGTCATGGTAAAAAGGATGAGTTAAATAAATTTGCTCCTAAGAATTGCTTTACCTAAGGGGACACCTTTTTCTACATTCCTTCCTTTGATCTGATGTCCCTCTCTTTAAGCTTGCAAGAATCAAGCCTGCTCTTCACTCCAGGCTTTGTGCAGAGTACTGTGGGAAGCTAATCTCATTTTAGTACCATACTATCCCCCAGGCGGGTATCGTGGTAATTTGATCCTCAGTGAAGTCTTTCTATGTTCACAGGCTAGCAGATGGTGGGCTGGACTTTAAAATTGGGTCAGTCTTCTCTATTTGATTCTGCTCTGCTTTTTAGAAAGAATGATCATCCCAAAGAAGATATAAAATGCTTTTAGGGGGGGTGGGGATTTAGCTCAGCGGCAAAGTGCCTGCCTGGCAAGCACAAGGTCGTGAGTTCGATTCCTGGAAGAAAAACAAACAAACAAACAAAAAAAACAAAAATGCTTTTAGGTAAGACTGATAGATGAGGATGAAAAAGAAAAAGAAGCTACACAATTGCCCAGAGGCACCAGATCACGGATGTGTTTACCTCTACTAGGTGTTCATAGGCTCCACAGTGGCCACAAAAACCAGCCGCGTGGTTCGTTTGCACATTCGTTGGTCCCCAACCAGCACCACACTTCCCACCAGCCTGGTGTCTGAGACCAGTGATATTTAGTTGACATTGCTGTTTGTATTTTTTCTGATGCACTTTGCTCTCCACAGCTTGGGAGTTGCTGGGTTCCTAATTTATGCCTTGTATTTCCCGGGAATCAGAGCCTCCAGCAGGGTGCTCTGGTTTTATCTCAGCGGGACAATTCATTCCACTTCATCTGACCTCTTTGGGGCACCACTTGGAAAGGCAGCTTGGGGTGCCCGACCTGCCCTCCTTACCTTCCTCTGGTCGCTCACTCTCCAGCAGCGCCACCACCTCGGTGCCTTCCTCCCCAGAGCCTCGCACCTCATCCACGTCCACCACGGTGGCAGCGGGAGCTCGTGGCTCCGCGGGAGTCGCTGTGGGCTGAGGCCTCGGCCGCTCTGGCCCAGCCTCCCGGCGCCCGCGACCTCCGGCGCTCCTCCCGGCCTTTGCCCTCCCGCTTTCCCCGGGGGAGGCCCGGCTGCGCCGGTGTCGCTCCCTGGAGGGGCTACGCGCCTTCCTCTCCATCCTCTGAGTGGCGGGGCTGCGGTTCCAGCACAGCGGTCTGCGAACTGATGTGTACTCGTTGGGGAAGCCGCGGGTCCCTAAAGGCCATTGGGCCGGGCGGGAGGGACGAGGGGCGGGGCCGCGGCTCGCTGGCGGCCAAACCCGACAGCTGCTTCTCAGGGGCGCTGGGACCCCTCCCGCCCCCCGCCGCAGCGCGAGCGACACTAGGGCACACTAGGGCGATGCCAGTCTAGCGGGAGAGCCCTGTGCCCGCGCAGGGTGTTTCCAAGTACTCCTACAGGTGAAGAGCCGAGCCCGAAAGAAGATGTAGTTACATGAAATACCACGGAGGCCTGCAAACTGCTGAAGGGGTGACGACACTTGGCTTTGTAAAAAGGGTATGAACTAGGGCTTGTGGTCCTAGGGTAGTGCTAAAAAGCTTGGAAGGATACCAAACGTGTCTTTAAGACATTAGTCCTCAAGCCATCCCTTCCCTCCTTGGAGTCTTCCCAAGGACCCACCCAGGCACACAAACCTTTTTAAAATATATATATATATCCTGGCCCTGCGTTTTCTGCTAATGCATTAACCAATATGATGTTGCCCGGCTCCTCCCAGAAGCGTTTACATTTTAAAAGGGGAAAAAGAAAAATCTTTGAAATATCTTCTCCATTATTTTTATTAATGTTGATGATGTAACGCTTTCTTGAAGAGTCATAGAAAAGATGGGATCTGTTTAATTTCTCTTTTTAGGAAAGGGTCACTTCTGTCCCGGCCTGGTCCTGTTCCCATACCTCTGTGAAGGCTGGAGTCTGACTTTTTCAGGGTTCACCGGCCAGGCTGCTTCCTCTAGCCAACTAAAGTGCTGCATCCCCAGCTCCGGAGGAACTTGCAACATCTAGTAAATTGATTTGTCTCTCACTACATTAATAAGTTGGGGTTTTTTTCTGAATGTAAGGCTGGACTAGTTAACATTTCAAGCAAGATTTATGTTTCTACTGAAATAGCTTTGATCTCAGGATGGCAGAAATAACGTTCACTTACTTTTTGCTTTTCAATAATGAACTCAAAAGTTTTCTTTTTCTCAAAAACTTTATTAAAGAATGAGGACCTTGGGGCTGGGGATTTAGCTCAGCGGCAAAAGCGCCTGCGTGGCATGCGCAAGGTCGTGAGTTCGGTTCCTGGTACTGGAGAAAAGCCAAAAAAAAAAAAAAAAAAAAAAAAGAATGAGGACCTGAAGTAACTTAAATGGGTTTAGAAAAACAAATTCTACTTATTTTCTTCAATATGTTCCAAGTTAAGCCATTGAGAATAATATAATTAAATGTTTAGTAATAAAGTATTTTAGGTTTCTTTCTTTCTTTCTTTTTTTCTCCTGGGCTGAGGCAAGAGGATGAAAGTGGCAGGTTCAACCCCAGTCTGGGAAACTTAGGAACTTCATGACACCTTGTCTCAAAAATTAAGGAAGTCTAGGGATGCAGCTGTCTTAGAGCACCCCTGGATTGGACCACCAGTACTGCAAATAAATAAATAAATAAACTTATTTTAACTCTCTGCACTTGATTATTACATGGATTACATGAGGAAAGGCAAATGTTTTCTCTTAAGTGTCTGCCTTAGTTAACAGTTCCTGTCTACACCCCTACACTGAGAAAAATTCTGAAACTGGAGTTGGTTCACAAAGGGAAAAAAGGAATACAGTTATTGAGTTTCCCACCCTTTTTTGCGATGTTGGGTCTTGAACCCAGGGCCTTCCCACTGAGCGACACATCCAACACTTTTTTATTTTAAGACAAGGTGTCACTAAGTCATTAAGTTGCCCAGGCTGGGATTGAATTTGTCACTTGCCATCCTCCGCCTCAGCCTCCCAAAGTGGTGGTGGGATTATAGGCATAGGCCAACCATGGCTGGCTAATATTATTAAACATAGCTTCTTCATAACCCTGTAGAAATTTTGCTACTAGGAAAAGCATGAAACTGTATGGGGGGGGCGCGTGTACTGGGATTTAAACCCAGGGCCTCATATATGCTAGCTAAGTGAATGCTATGCTGTACTACTGAGTTACACTCCCAGCTCAAGTGAAACTATTTGTATCATTTATTTTTTTCTCATTTTGATTCTTTCACAAGTTAACTTGATCTACAACACTAACTAAAGAGTTATACCAAAATTGCACCTTTTTACTCCAAGAATGAGCAGGATAACTGGCCAAATAATATTTTTCCAATTGTACTATTTCCCAATAAAGTAGAGAAATTCTCAGAGGAGGAAAACCAATGTGAACAGGCCTGACCAGGTGCTGCAGCCCATGCCAGGCCCTTCTCGCTCACAGTCTCTTTGTTCATTTTTGCCACTGACAAGTTACATACATATTACTTTATTTGCTGTCTATGTAGAAAGCAGTGTAAGCACCTGAGCACAACACAATCTGACTGAGATAATGGATGATGACAGTATCTGAGAAAATGCACCACATCCTATGGTAAAAAGGCTAACACAGCATCTCTGGAAGGCGGAGGAGTTGGTGAGGGGAGTGCTGAGTCAGCACATGAGGCCTGATGGTTAGTCTCATTTGCTCTGCTAATATTGCTGCTGTTTTCTTTTGAATTCCTTTATAAATGAAAGCATTGCTCATCCCTTTTTAAATGAAAGCACAATTCTTAATATCCTACTCCTTGTCTGATTTGATAAGAGACTGTCATCTGTGGGTTATGGGGCTGCTAGAAGTGGGGGGGACAATGAAAATTGACCTTTGAGTTTGTTTCCAAGATGAAAGGTCTTGGAATACTGCAATATTTTCTAAATCAGTATATTTATTCTCATGTAGTGCTTTGAAAATTTATATCCATATAGATAAATGAAGGGGTAAATATTGATTTATATGGATTATTTAATGGATAAGCTAGAATCTGTTGGCACTAGGTAAAGTTGCAGATTTATCATTTCAGAGCTGCAAACTGTATAAGGATTTATTAAAATTTACTTTCTTGATTTGTAGATGGCAGAGAGATGAGATGAACTAGGGAAGAAAAGCAGTGGTCTAGGGGAGTGATGCTGGCGGGAGTCTGATCTGAGGATTTGGCAGTAGGAATGGCCCAGATTCAGGAAATATTTCTGAGGGAGAAAATTAACACTCTAGTGAGCTCAGGGAGTTATGGAATGGGGGCTATGAGGAGATAGAGAACTTGAGAAAGATGGAGACTTAGACCTTAGCAGGCCAAGCAGTTGGTCACAACTGCAGCTCCTCTGCCAGCCCCACTTCCCATAACTATATCGAGCCAAGCTTATGTTCCCCCTCATCTTTCCTGGAGAGGCAGGTGTTGGCTTGTCAGGTAATGTGGCAAGACCCAACTTGATAAGTTACAACTTATTTTTCTCTCATTTATTCACTCCACATAGGCAATGCTTACTTCTAAAAGTATAAAGGCAGGACATGTTGTATACCCTCAAGGAACTTAAGAGTCTGCTAGGAAGAGACATATATGTAAATAGATAAGGGTGATCAAGTGTTGTCCATGTTGTGACAGGATCTGTATCATGGTTTCTCAACCCCTGCACTATGGACATTTTGGGTCAGATGATTCTTTGGTGTGGGGGAAAGTTGTGTGGGAGGGGTGGGATTTCCTGTACATTGTAGGATCTTTAGCAGCATCCATGGATGCTACCTACTAGATGCCTACAGCCCCTCACTATTAGATTAATGACACCAAAACTATCTCCAAAACTGTCTCCATAGCCAATTGTTTGGTGGGGGTAAAATTGCCCCTAGCTGAGAACCACTCATCCATATAGTACTGTGAAGACAAAAATGAGGGAGTTATTCTACCTGGATGGAGTTAGAGGAGTTCTAGTTTGGAACATATTAAGAGATGAAGGGTAATCCTTAGGTGGACATTGACAGCTGGGCCTTTCAGGCAGAAGGAACAGTAGAAAAGATAATATTTCATACATGGCAGGTTAATCAGTGGCTTGACAAATTGGCAAATGGGGAGTCCACTGATAGGCAGACCAAGAAATACAAAAACCTTTTACATCGTATGAAAGAATTTGGAATTTATCTGATGGGCAAAAGAAGGCACTGAAGCATTTTAAGCAAAGGATAACGTGAACACACTTGCAATTTAGATGAGTCATACTGTGAACAAAGCAGAAGATGAATTGAAATAGGAAAAGGATGGACGCAAAGATGCCAGAGAGGAGACTCTTCTAGTGATCCAGGAGAGAGAGGATATGGTTTATGTTTAGAGGAAAAGGTGCTGACTTTCAAGACTGTGGTCAAAGTGACTAGTGAATGTGGCTGATTTCCAACTAAGGCAATACAATGGGGGCAATAATTCAGTTACAGATGTACAGCTAGCTAGCCGCATCTCTGGGTATCTTCTGGGAATGTCCAGTAGAACATGAAATAGGTATCTTAGTTACCTTTTTCTCTTTGTTGAGACGAAATACCCAATAACCAAAGTTAAAGGAGGAAGGGTTTATTTTGGCTCACAGTTTGTACATTTTTCAGCTCATAGATGGCTGGCTCCAAGGCAGGGTGACATGGCAGACAGGCATCACAGAGGAGAAGCAGTTAATGGTAAGCAGAAAGCAGCAAACAGGGAAGTAGCAAAGTAGCAGCAAACAAAAAGTGACAAGCAACAACACTCTTTCTGTCCCTTATATCCTATCCAGGCTACTAGGTAGCATTCACATCCAGGGTGGGGTGACCTTAATCCTAGCATTGAACCATGAATCAATCCCAGCATCACACATACTAGATACAGCCACCTCCAAAAAGCCCCACCATGACCATGGAGGCTTTGGAGGGACATCTAGACACAAGCCAAAACATTATGTTTAACACTCCAGACAGATGGTGTTTCTATAGTCAAGATCAGAACACTTCACCAGCTGCTGACCGAGATGGCAGTATCCTCTGCTGGCTCCTCAAGAGAGAGAGACTATCACACTGAAAAGTGATTTTGATAGCTATAATTCCAACACACTTCAGTTTAGAATCTGTTTCCATCACTGGATTACTGCATTTTGTCTCTTACCCGTTTTAGTGTTTGTGTGCAGGGAGGGCAGATGAGATCCTAGGGCAGTGTTTCCCATCTATTCCAATTATGACAAACATAGAAAATGATACTAGTAGAATGGCCTACCGGGGGAAATGGGATTTAAGAACATCTACACAGGATTTGGTGAGAAAATTATACACGTTTGTGTGTGTATGTGACTGGTATTTGAACTCAGGGTCTCATATATACTAGGCAAGTGCTCTACCACTGAGCTACACCCTTAATTTTATTTTTGATGTATAACCATGGTTTTTAAAGTACACTTTCCAAATTTAAAATAGAATCTTGTCAAGTATAAATTTTATGTGAAATGACTACATGAAATTTTTAATCAAGACTTTAATGATAAGCTGCTTACATTTGTTACCATCAATGAGAAATGTGTTCATACAATCTAAAAAGTTTTTAAAACCATTTTTACAATCACTTAAAAACTTACAACAGTTGAAATTAAAGAATCTATCTTTTCTTTCACCAACAAATGTACTTTCGATATTCCTTGTAATAATTTCTTGAGTATTGCATCAGTGAACTTTACATCAACTGCAGATCTGCAGTAGAAAAAACTTGAGTGTAGACTATTTATTCAAGGATCTGGCCATGAAGGAGAAGCTAGAGGATGATGTGGGTAAGAGGAAGTGTTTGTTTCTCCCTCCCCTGTCTTGCTCTGTGTCCATGTATGTGTAAGATAAAAAGGATCAAAGCATAACACATATTATGTTATAGGAATGGTGTCTGTAAAGAGACATTGAGCATAGAGGATTGAGTAATAATTAACCCAAGGACAAGGTTTATTGTCCTAGAAGTGTTGAGGGATAGAATCAAGAATAGGATGGATGATCCCCGTACCCAAGGAGACCAGAAGGAAAGATGGGAGGGTGCTAATTTAGAAGCTTTGGATGGAAGTTGAGGGGATTCATGCGTGAGAGGCTCCATTTTCTATGAGGACTGGAGCAGTCATTTTCTAGTGGTAGGGCAGGAGTGGATAAGAAGTTCAGAGGAATACCAATGGCTTGGAATAATTGCTGTAGAAAATGGATGCAAATAATGGCATCAAGTGGCCCCCACATGAGCATAATGTTCAAACACGTGGGAGGCAGGAATTTTGTACTGATTATATCATGTGCTTCAAAATCTTACTCCCTACGTTTTTCAAAACATTCACTCATCCTTGTTCATAAGACATAAAATCATGCTCCAGAAACTTTAAACATATACAGACACAGATACACAGATAACTGTTTTCTGACTAAAAAAGGCAGGAATGCTGGTAGGAGCAGCTGAAGTTGAAATACACTCCTAGATGTAAGCAAGCTGGAGGAGACCAGGTGGAGGCAGTTAATTACCAGAAGTGGGTGTTGGTCATCATAATAGACGGGTGTCGGGGCACATTGGTCTGTTAGTTTTCTGGTTACAGCTAATTAATTCTAGGATCCCAAGGAATGAACTAAACAAACAAACAAACCTCTAAGGACTTTTGAGTATCAACAACAAATAAACCAACAAAATACAATTCTAGACTTGGGAAACAGGCAACTTATGAGCTAGACAGACTTGTTATCCTATTCTCAGCACTAAATCAGATTCCAGATCCACAGCTTTCTGAACATAGCCCAAATGGTCTTGAAGAAGGATGCTTCAGAAATGCTGAACCTGACAGAGCAAACTCTTATTCAACTTTCCTCAAAGGCTTTACAATCCCCAATGGATAACTATCCAGAAGAAAAAAAGTACCTGGACTTTTGATTGAACACCATTTACTAATTCTAATTTCTGGAACCTAAAACATCGTGGTCTGCATCAATATTTTGAGCTTAGAGGTGTTAGAAAATAAGTGAATTCTAGTTCAAGTTCACCTTCAGGTAGGAGTACTAGAACTGTGCATTCATCTATGGTTATGGACCCTACTCAACAAACGAATAGTTGTAATAAATAATCTTGGCAACTAACAGAATTCCTACATTTGAACACTCAGTGGTGGAGGAAACAATATTGTGACAGGAAGCATCAAGTGGGGTGTAAAACAGCATACTGAAGGCAATAGCTCATCCCTGGAGAACTGCAGAGATATCACTGTAAGAGGAGAAAAAGATGCTACCTCATTCCTATTAATTTCCCTGTGAACCCAGTCAGGCTATGACCAAATGGGGTTTGGTTCTCCTTAATGAAGCAACTTTAAATAGCCCCTGACACTTGGTTTGCAGTTATTGATTTGGGATTTAGTTCCAGAATCTTTAAAAAAAAAATCTTTTTGTTTTACCTTATATACCAAGCTTTTGATTCAGTCATACATTTTGTTTTTAGTGCCTATCACTCATATTCTTACTCATGTCTGTATATGTACAATAGGGTTCATAATTGGACCTTTCTCAGTTATTGGGAAGAAACTGAGGTAAGCTATATGAGTGTGTATAACAGTGCTTGGCTATGTTATCTCTTATTACAGATAGTTGGGCATGAGAATCCAGAATGATTTTTATTCACTGTTCATTTTTCAGACTTGTTCAAGCCATTCAGTGCCATGGCAAACTTTTTCAGTTCTTGCATGTCTGAAAACATTTTTTTTACTTTCCTCCAACCTTGATGCTAATTTTCCTGGGCAAAGGGTTCCAGATTTAGCTTTGATGATATTGCTTCACTGAGAAATCCAGTGGCAACCTAATTTCCCTGCTCTATAGGTAACCTATTTCTACACAAGTACCTCTGGATTTCTTTCTAGGCCTTTTCTAAAATAAGATTTTTTTTTCATTCATTATTCTAAGGATTCAGTGTGCTCTTAAAATCTACACTTGCATTTTTGTTCAACTCTGGGACATTATCTTGCCCAACCCTCACCACCATTTTGTTGCTCTAAAACTTCTGTCATTCAAATGTTGCAATGCCGAATCCATCTCCGTATCTTCTTATTTTCCTTTTTGTTAATTTGCTACTTGGCCCCGCCCATCCTACTATAAACTGGCTATAAATCCTGTCTATTTTCTGTTTCAAGGACTTTCAATTGTCTTAGCTCATTGATAGAACATTTGTTGGTTCCCTTGGGCTTTTTTTTTTTTTTTTT
>NW_004955406.1:18893380-18894814 GCF_000276665.1 Chinchilla lanigera
CTCCAGCTCCCTTTTAATTTTTGAGAGAGGTCTTGGTAAATTTCCCAGCCTGGGCTCAAACCTGCAATCCTGCTCCAGCTTCACACAATGCTGAGGTTACAGGCAGGCACCACGTTTGTTCTCAGGTGTCTTTCTTGATTCAAATTCCTCAGCTACTTTTTGGTTTTGATACCAATCAGCTGAGGGTTCTCCTGCTAAGTTCAGATAGAAATCACACACAGGCAAAGTGTACTTTTCTTTAGCGTTAACAGCCTTGAACTCTGAATGTCAGCACCACCTCTCAGAGCTAGTGGCCGTCCATCAATCTCTTGGCAGTTGGAACCAGCAGCCCTCAGGAACTCTGCTGGAGACCCAAGATGGCAACTTCCAGCGAGTCTCCATTGGTCTCCCTCCTTCTCTGGCTGCTAGTTGCCCTCACGGTTTCCATCTCCTGGCTGCTGGCCACTTTCAGGACCAGTGGTCTTTGCTGTTCTCAGTTGTTAAAGTACAAGCTCAGCCTGTCCTATTCAAATTATAAACCACAAATAGGCAAACATGTCACCCAAAACAAAAGGCCTTTTAGTAAGACTAACGAGGCAGCATAAGGAACAGTGCACGGATCCTCATCCCACCCTCCCGAGAATGAGCGAGGTTGCTTCCGCGCAGCTGGCTCTAGAATGCAGTGTCAGGCTTTCTCTTTAATCATAGGTGGAGGAGAGTTGATGGTGGAAAGGGGGAAAGGCACGAAGCCCCCACGCCCAACCTGCAGACAGACTGAACGGGTGGAGTCATCCGGACAGGCTGCGGAGTGGTTAGCTCGGAGGTCCCACCGCCAAAGCGAGTGTCGCCCAGACGCGACGCGGATTCTCTAAGGCATGTGGGGCAGCCAAAGAACAAAGAAACAAAATTACTTCTTAGGCGGAACGCGCCCTTCCCTCCTTTCTCAGTCTGCCCTGTTTCTTTAAGTGGATTGCAAAGTGTACGGTAAAAGTCTTTCTATTATCCTTCTCAATTCCTAACTCTTAAAACTAGTTTTCTATTTTTCAGAGATTTTATTCCACCAATCCAACAAATACAATTCGCTTTTGTAGTTTCACAATTCTACTATCTCCAGTGAACCTGAACCCTTCTCATTCAAAAACCCCTCCAGGCTCCACCACTCCTCTCTTCTGGGAGCCAGAGTTGGACGTGAGCAGTGACTCTCAATCACGAATCAGAAATGCCTATAATTTTGCCCAAATAACCCCAGCTCGACTGACTGAGAATTTCCGCTCCTCAGACGGAGTCATGTCTCCCCTTGACACCTGCACAGGTGCCCCCCGCTGCGAGGTTTCAGGCCCTCCTCGCCCTCCCGCTGCTGGCCTCGGAGCCCGGGCCCCGAGGTGAACCGAGAAGCCCACGGGCCTCCGCCCCACCTCGGGATTTTACTTCCACCCTCTTCGGAGGAAGTAGGCG
>NW_004955406.1:18895009-18970623 GCF_000276665.1 Chinchilla lanigera
ATGCGCGCGCTCGCCCAGGCCGGCGTGCGGCTCCGCGGCCCAGTCCGAGGCTCAGGCTCTTCGCGGGCAACGGAAAGGCGCGGCCGGGGCAGGGCCTTCAGGCAGTACCGGCTGTTGAGGGGCGCTCCGACCGCAGGCCTCCCGCCTTCTTTCTCCCCCGAGCTCGGGGCGGTGGAAGGACAGCTCCCCAGGGAGACTGTGAGGACGTGGGGGCGGGGAGGCCCCTCCATCCGGGCTGCGCGGGCGGGCGGCGAAGGAGGTGGTTGACTCGAGGTAAGAGCAGGCTGGAGCCTTCCGGATGGTTCTGGATACTGGCGGGAGCTCCTGTCTTGGGGCTGTGATTCCCAGAGTCCTGGAGAGAGTCTGTTTGATAAAGCTTGCAGCGGATATCGTCCCTCCCAAAGACACCGAGTTACCGTGTCTCCCAACTAATAAAACGAGCCCAGCCGGGTTTCCCACGCTGGCCAGGAGCAGTGATTTCTTGAGGCCCAAGTCGGGTCCTCAACACAGGCTGAGATTTGGGTTTTGACCAGTGTGTGTGTGTGCGCATGCGCGTGCGTGTGTGTTTGGGGGGGGTGGGATGCATAAATCCCAGAGCACCTTCACAGTATTGCTTCTGCTTTATCAGTTTTAAAGCTCTCATTTTAGTTGTTTATGTTTACCACAGCTCGTTTTAATTTCACGGGTTTGCCTGCTTTTCCTCACTGGCAGTGTTTGTCTTAAATTCTGTAGGGTACAATGTCCGAACAAGAGCGTATCCAGGACTGTCTGAGGAAAGAAATAAGGTCACTTCTTATTTCCACTAAAGACGGTTTGACCCCACAGCAGTTGGAAAAGGAGTACCTTTTGATGGTTGGCAACCGTCTGCCACTCCGAATCCTCGGCTACCGCTCCACTATGGAGCTGGTGTTGGACATGCCTGATGTGGTTTGTGTCTGCCCCAGTGGGGATGGTACCTTAATATTGAAAGGTAGGTTTAAGATTTTTAAAGGCCTTTGAACTTTGTAATTAAAGATAATCACTTAGTGAAGAATTCTTTTAGTTCCTCAGTGATTCTGCCTCCTAGGCAGTGAATTTTAACTTGAGGGGTGGGTGGAATCACACGGTCTTTGATGATGTAGGCTGTCAGCATCACAGGAAAAACTGTATTCATAAAAACTGAATGTTCATGATTTCAGATTATTGCACCTTAATTTCAGAGAATAACAATAGGAGTTTTAAACTATGAAAACTTGTTTCAAATTCCATAAAATGTACATGAATGCAAGCTGCGCTTACACATACACAAATCATTGTAGTTTGTTGCTCATCCCAAGAATTTCAAGTCTTTCAGGAGCTACAGTAATTATCAGTGATGTCAACCATTGGGTTCTTTCATTTTCCGGTAGAGGAGCTAGCAGGTTGTTGCCCAGAATGTAGAAAATGGAGCAACCAAAGGCATTACGTTTATCATTCAACATAGATAAACAGCTCTTTGGAGAATTAAGAATTGTCTATGTAAGCATAGTTACAAAAGATAAAGGGAGTAATTTTTTCATCTAAATGTGATTTTTCCCTCTCACTCTCTTTAGCCATTCCAGATGAATCCACCAAAGGAATAGCAAGTTTAGTCGCAAAGCAGAGGAGTAGCCATAAGGTTCAAAACTCCATGCAGAAGGGAAGGGCCAGTATTTGCTCTGGGACAAGTTCTCACCGAGTGCCTTACCGAGGAAGGGTGCCCCCTATTCTTCCTGCTGTTGTGAAGAGTGAGTTGAAAGACCTCTTGGCATTGTCTCCTGTTCTTCTTTCTGATTTTGAGAAGGCATTTGCCAAGCGATTTGGACGGTCATTTCAATATATGCAGTATGGATTCCTCTCTATGTTTGAAGTGCTGAATGCAGCTTCAGATGTTATTTCTGTAGAACAGACCAGAGCAGGTTCTTTATTGATGCTGAAGAAGAGTGTATCAGAGGAGAGGCATAGAAGATGGCCAGCAGGTAAGCATGTTGGCGTTAATAATTGTATTGTGGATGAGCAAATATTGGAAAAGTCATTACTTTGTAGAGGTAGGTAATGGCTAAGCTTCATGGGTTTGTTACAGTTGAAACCTGGCTCTACCACGTGCAAGTTGAGTGATATCAGTCAAATTACCTGCACTGTCTAAGCATTAGTTTCCTCATCTCTGAAACAGAGATGTAGTGGAATTGTGCTGAGGATCTCACATGAGCTGTAAGGAAGCCTATAAAGAGTTTGGCATCCACTAAGCTCATAATAAGTGATAGCTAAAGGCCCAGGATGAGGGTGATTGTCTTTCTCCTGAGATAGTATATAGTTTATGCACTGAGCAGAAGGGCAGTCTTGTTTTGGAGCATTTTATCCCTATTTCAGTGATTTTTTGTTTTTCTTCAAAGTCCATGTTTAAATTAATCGAGGTGAATTATGAGAATGTGTCAAAAGATTACAAAGCAGTATTTAAACTGATGGGCAGTGTAGTTTGAAGAGAAAACAAAAATGTAATGTGTCAGAGAAAGCTCTGGAAGCTACTGAGTGTTTCAGGTCTAGCCTTCAACCTTATCAGTATAATTGAGGTACTCAGACTTAGAGAAACTAATAAATCATGCTATTCAACTTGTGGAGTTGTGTAAAGATGTTTGCCAACTTAAATAGTGGAGGGAGATACTCTTTCCCGGTGATTGGCTTGCTTATATATTCTTCATCCATAACCTCCCTTTTCCAAGATCTCTTGGAATTAATTGGTAAATTTGGTACTTAGTTTTAGGGTAAAGAAAGAGCTAGGCCATGGTGTTTTCCAATGATACATCTTTTATTGGAAACAGTGCACTTACCCAGTGATATTCCTCCCTCCCACCCACAGATCTAAAAGAAAAACACTTAAACTCTAGGTAGGGTAATATCTTTTATTATGTCGTTTTACCTCTCCCTCTTTCCGTACTACTAGGTGATTATCCATTTTGATAAGCATATTTGTAGTCACATTCCTCAGCTGGAGATTTTTTGGTATTCTAAATGAGTTACAGCTTTTTAGGCTTTTACCTATGAAATCCTGCCTTTCTGTAATTATATTCAGGTGACCTTAAGTGGAAGTTTAGATAGCCCCAACCTTTTTGGTAAAATACTTATGTCTTGTGTTTTTCTTCTATGAATGACCAATCACTTCTATAGTATGTAAGTTTTATTGACTTACTATAAAAACATAAGCTTCCTTTAATTTTTACTTCTGAGTTGAGGGTAGTTAATTCTCAGTAGTCTCTGAGTGTAATCACCAAAAAATAAGCTAGAAAATGGTAGTGACAATTTTTCTTCTTTTATTATTCACAAAAGGTAAAATTTTCACCCAGCCATTTAGAATGAAACAACGAGGGTCATATTCTACAGGCTGCCCGGTTACAAAGCCATGTTTTCCACAACCCATTTCAAACATGGAACTACCAAAGCGAATAGTGAACATGGAGAATACTTCCACATTCAGTACAGGGAAGACTTCAAGGCTGAATCGCACTGAAAAACTAAACCAGGTGAGATATTTGGGTTTAGGTATAAAATTACAGTATACCAAAAATATGTTCAGTGGTTGGTATTATTACTTATCTGATGGAAAAGCTGAACCTTTAAAAATTTGCCTAAGCATTTTCTGTGGTTCTGTTGATTAGTAAGAAGTGAGAGGTGAGTGAGAAAAGAATGCAGTGTTGTCAACTCTGGCTTTTATCATTTTCTACAGATGATTCCTAAAAATGTTTCTTGAGTTCCATGTTCTCACCAAAGTGAGAGCAGCATATTTACCGGTTACTTCATGAATATGTTCACCTGAATGGGTGATCCTGAGCACCACAATCCTGGTATTTTTCTGTGACTATGATCCTCAAGGACTTTGTATAAAAACTAGTGGAATATAACTAACTGATAAAGTCCTGATTAAATTTTGCCTGACAGGAATTTAATTAAAGCTTGGAATAAACACACAAACATTAAATTCAAGACATAAAAGTGTCTTATTTCTGTAACTGAAAAAATTAGCTTTGGTACCATAACTTAAATATAGTAAAATTTATGCACTTGAGAAATACATTTTAAATTTTGATGAAGTTAGTCATGTAATCAATGTTGAAATGAAGAACATTTCCATCATCTTCAAGCGGCTCCTTCCTAACAGTTTATCATCTCTTGCCAGCTGCAGCCACAGTTACTACTGCTTTCTGTATTTTTGATTTTCCATATAAGTGGAATTGAACAGTATTGATCTTTTTCTGGCTTTAACTTAGCAGAATGCTTCTGAGATTCATCTAGGTTGTAAATTGTTCCTTTTTTCTCATTCAGAAATATTTCATATTGATATCCCTCAATTTGTTATTTGTTAGTATATTTGCCTTTTTCTGTTTGGGGCCATTACTAATGAAAGCTCTAAACATTTGCACACACTTGTATGGACATAGTCTTGGGTAAATAATTAGGAGCTCCTTACCAGGTCTCATAGAAATTACATGTTTATAATGAATTTCCAATCTGGCTGAATGATTACTTTCTCATGAGACATGCATGAGAGTTCTAGTAGCTCTCCATCTTTAACATTCGTGTTGTCTCTTATCAGGGACATGTTTTGCAAATGTTTCCTTGGTCTGTGGTTTGACTCTTTTTACTAATTTTTATGGAGCAGAAGTCTTTAGTTTTGGTGAAGCCTAATTCATATTTTTAGCTTATGGTTCTTGCCTACCTAATCTTTGCTGAATCCAAGTCACAACAGCTTTCTCCTACGTCTTTTTAAAAAAATATTATGGTTTCATTTTTTTGTTTAGATTTATTACCACTTCAAGTTAGTATTTGTACTAGTATTTGTGTTAATGTTACTTACCAGGTAAGAATCAAAGTTTTCTACATATGGACAACCAGTTGTTCCAGCACTATTTGTTGAAAAGACACTCTTCTCCCTATTGAGTGCTTTTTCTGCTTTGGGTACTGGGCATTGAACTCAGGCCCTTCACATTGAGCTACATCCCAAACCTTTTCTAAAATTTTTTGAGACAGGATCTTGCCAAATTGTTCAGACTGGGCTTGTGTTTGTGAGCTCCTTCCTCAGCTTCCCGCACTGTTGGGATTACAGGCATGTGCCACCACTCCTGGTTTCATTAGGCTCTTCTGTCAAATCTGTTGACCAAATAAATATGTGACTCTATTTGAGACTTTATTCTAGTCCCTATATCTACATGTCTGTCATTTTGCCAATACCACACTGTCTTAATTTCTACAGCTTTATAATACTTTGAAATTATGCAGTTGAATCCAGTGATTTTATTCTTCAAAATTGCTTTGGCTGTTCTAGATTTTTGCATTTCTGTATACATTTAATTTGATATAAATCAGATAGTTCTTACCAAAAATTACTATAATTTTGATTAGAATTGCATTGGATATATCGACAAATTTTGCAGGGATCACGTCTTTATAATACTGAAATCAGCTAATTCAAGAGCATGGTATATATTTTCTGTTATTTAGGATTTTAAATTCAGCAGTGTTTTATAGCTTGCATAACACTTGCATATATTGAATTTATTCCTTACATCTTTCTTTTTTAATTTTTATTTTATTGATGCATGTTTACAGTACATGAAGTTTACGTTGATCTTGGGAAATAGGTACATATGCATAACACATATTTTCCCCTTTTTTTAATCCTCTTCCAACCCACCTACCTCCTTCCCTCTGTAAACCCCATTTCTTCATTTTCATTGTTACTATTTTTAGCTCAGTTTATGACATACAATGTTTACATTTACTGTGGGTATTTGATACTTGTACATGGTCTAGCATAAATCTTCCTTCCCCTAATGCTCTTCCCTTGCCTTTGGTATTATGGACACCTTCCCATTTGCAAGAGATCTATCCCCTTGTCTACTTCTATCCATCCTTTTTCTCTTTGTTTGCATTTTGCCTTACTCAAATGAGAGGTACCATATGGTATCTAAGCTTGTCTGATTTATTTCACTCAATATATTTTTCAGATGCATGTATTTTCTTACACAAAACTTTGTCTCAAAGTTTTCCTTCTTTATACCCAAGTAGTATTCCATTATGTATAGATACCATATTTCCTTATCCGTTTGTCTGTTGATAGGATATAAGCTGTTTCCAGGATTTAGATTTAATAATTGTGCTGCTATAAATATTGGTATGCATGTATTGGTATAATATGATGTCTTTAGCTGTTTTACAAAGATACCTAGAAGGAATAGCTGGGTCAAATGGAATTTCTAATTTTAGTTCTTTGAGAAATCTCCATACTGATTTCTGTAATAGTTGTACTAGTTTACATTCCCACCAGCAATGTAGAAGGGTTCCTTTTTCACTGCAGTCATGCCAGCATTTGTTATTCTTTGACTTCTTGTGTATTGCCATTCTTTCTGGTGTAAAATGAAATTTTATTTTAATTTGCATTTCTCTAATGGTCACAGATGTTGGACATGTTTTCATATATTGGCCAATTGTTGTACTACTATTTCTGAGAAGAGTCTATTCTTTTCACTTGCCCATTTACTATTATAAGTGGTATTTTCTTTTTTTAAGAGAATTTTTAAAAAACAATAAAAATGATACAGAATTCAAAACAAAATGATAGGAAATTAACAGTATTTGTTATTGCATTTTGTTCAGAGTAGTTGCTCAGATTACCATACATAGGCATGTAAAATTGATCAAACAATGTAAGCACTGTTCCTTTCAGTAAACTAATAGAAATTAGTAGTACAATTATCTTAGCTATCTTGTGTGTATATGTGCATATATGTGTGCTTTTTTCCCTTCCTTTTTCACTCCTTTCCCTCATCCCAATGGTTATTTCCTTTTAAGCAGTTTCTTTCCTCTCACAATATCTGTTGTACATTTTGGATTTTATACTCTTTCAGTTTCTTACATTAGGGAGACAATGTGATGTTTACACATGTGAGTCTGATTCATTTCTCTTATGAGTATGGTCTCTAGTTGCATCCACGTACCTATAAAAGCTTCAAGTTTATCTTTCTTTATAGTTTAGTAATACTCCATTGTATAACAATAACACATCTTTTTTATCCATTTCTCAGTTGATGGGCATTTGGGTTGTTTCCAAGATTCAGCTATTACAAATTGTGCTGCTATAAACAAGGGTACACGTATATCACTGTGGTATGATGTTTTCCATTCTTCTGGGAAAATACACAGAAGGGGAGCAGCTAGATTGAATGGGACTTCTAATCCTAGTTTTTTGAGGAATCTCCACACGGATTTCCACAGTGGTTTCACCAGTCTACACTGCCACCAACAGTGGAGAAGGGTTCCCCCCCCCAGCCTCTCCAGCATTTGTTATTGGTTAATTTTTTTGATGATAACCATTCTTTCTGGGGTGAGATGGAATCTTAGTGTTGTTTTAATTAGTATTTCTCAAATGACCAGTGATGCTGACAGTTTTTCATATTTTTGTTTTCTGTTTGTATTTCTTCCTCTGAGAAGTGTGTATTCATCTCAGATGCCCATTTTTGTTTTGAGTCTTTGAATTGGGGGGGGGCTGATTTTTTTAATTCTTTACATGTTCTAGATAGAAGTCCTTTGTCTGAGGGACAGTCAGCTAAAATTTTTTCCCATTCTGTGGGGTTTCTTTTCACTATGTTGGTGATTTCTTTTCATGTGCAAAAACTTTTCAGTAAGATGAGGTCCCAGTTGTTGATTCTTTGAAGTATTTCCTGTGCAGTGTAGTTTTTGTTCATGGACTCTCTACTTAGCCCTATGTCTTCAAAATTTCTGCCTATTTTCTTTTCCAGTAGATTTAGTGTTTCTATTTTAATATTTAGATACTTGACCCATTTTGACTTTAGTTTAGTGCATGGTGATAGACATGGGTCTGGTTTTAGTCCTCGGCAGTTTTCCTAGCACCATTTATTAAAGAGGCTGTCTATTCCAGTGAACAGGTTTGGCCCCTTTGTCAAAGATAAGGTGGCTGAGTGTGTTTATAGCTGTGTGTTCATCTTCCAGTCTGTTCTATTGATCCTTGGGTCTCTTTTTTTGCCTGTACCATGCTGATTTTTATCACAATAGCTTTGTAGTATAATTTCAGATTCATTTCACAAGCGATTGTGATGCCTCCTGCCTTGCCTTTGTTGCCCAGGATTGCCTTTGCTATTCTAGGTCTTTTTCTGGTTCCAGATGAATTTTAGGAATGTTTTCTCTAAATCTTTGAGGTATACTAATGGTATTTTAATGGTATTTTGATCAGGATTGCTTTAAATCTGTGTAACAGTTTTGGGAGTATTGCCATTTTCACAATGTTGGTTCTTCCTATCCATGAGCAAGGAATACCTTTCAATTTTCTGAAATCTTCTTTAACCTCTTTTATCAGAGTAATGTAATCTTCAACATCATTAGTCATTCGAGAAATGCAAATTAAAACAACACTGAGATGTTGTCTCACCCCAGTAAGAATGGCTATCATTAAGAAATCAACCAATAACAAATGCTGGCAAGGCTGTGGAGAAATAGGAACTATTCTCTACTGCTGGCAGGAATGCAGACTGGTGAAACCACTGTGGAAATCAGTTTGGAGATTCCTCAGCAAATTAAAAAGTTTCAGCACACCAAAAGCAGCAACCAACAGAATGAAGAGACAATCTGTAGAATGGAGAAAAATTGCCAGCTATTCCATGGACAGAGGACTAACATCAAGAATATATAAACAACTAAAAAAAAATCAGGCCCCAAAATAAAGACCCAGTCAAAAAATAGGCAACTGAAATGAATAGACACTTCTCAAATGGCCAATAAACAGCTGGCTAGCAGAAACATAACAAATTAAAAATACACTGAAGTACCATCTTACCCCAGGAAGAGTGGCTGTTACCAAAAAAAGAATCTGATAATAACAAATGCTGTTGAGGAGGTAGGGAAAAAGGAAATTGTTGGTGGGAATGTAAACTAGAATAATCACTGAAAATCAGGGCAGAATTAGAAATTACATTTGACCGAGCTATGCCCCTACGTGTCTCTCCCCAAAAACGTTAAAATCATCATATTACAAGGACACATGCACACTCATGTTTATAGCAGCACAATTCATAACACTAGATCTTGGAAAGAGTTTGTATGTCCATTGTCAGATAAATGGATAAGGAAAATGTGGTATCTACACACAGTGGAGTACCATCTGTCATAAAGGAAGATTAAATTTGAGACATTTGTAAGTAATGGATACAACTTGAAAACATGATGTTACACATATCAGCTCTTCATAAACTGGTTGCTTCTGCTACCCATATTTTCAGTCATGTTTTTAATCTCCTATATTTCTGTTTAGAACTTTCATATGGGCTCCCATTGTTTTCTCTGCTGGGCATTCATGTTTTGTGTCTCTTTAACTCCACTAGCCGTTTATTAATATCTTCTCTAGACTTGATCATTTGTTTCATTGTGGTCATTATGTAGCTAGTAATATCTTCTTTAAATTCACCACGTACCTTATAGAACTGTTTTACCTTCATTGGTACCCTTTCAGACCTATCTATTGTGTAGCATATGATTTCCTCCCTCTCATTGCCCCCTATCCCAATTTTGGGGTATTTGAGAGTTTTTGGAGGCGTTTCATTGGCTTTTCTTTTCATGTTTCTGGATTGTTTGTTTTTTGTGCTGAGATTAGCAAATTCTTTGGCGTGTTCTTCAGAGAAAACCAGTGTTGTTTATGACATCCCCTCCCCAGCAATCCAGGTATTGGCGAAGAGAGAAAACCAATTGCTAGCCATTATTATATTACCTTGTCTGTGGTAGAGTAAATTCAGTGACAACAGTGGCATCAAAGGTCAACTGGATATTGAAACCCTAGCAATCACTTGCAAACAGCTCTTTCCCAAAACAAAGAGTACTCTGATTTTAGTGAAGACAGCTAGGGTCCCTTATATTTACCTATACTAATTGAAAGCACCGATTTCTTTTTTTTTTTTTATTTTAAAGAATAAAAGAAGGATAACATAATAATAGGGGGGACTTAGCAAATTACAGACAAAATGGTAGGAAATTATCAATGGTTATCATTTTACATATTATTGTCTACAAAATAGTTTCTCAGGAAAACAAATAGACAAATAATAGTGAGTTACAGACAAAAGAGGTAGGAGATTATCAAGAGTTGTTGTACTATACTTTGGTATCTTCCAAGTGGCTTCTAAAGAAAATAAATAGAGCTATACATGAGTGACCTACTGAAAAATCATTAACTCTTCTCAATGGTTGTTGTAGGAAACACATAATAATAAACATACATCCATTTATGAAATAGGATAGGAACATTACAAACTTTACACAGTTATGGATAGATTAGTAGGAAAATATCAATGGCTGCTGTAATACGTGGTGGTATCTTCAGAGTGGTTTCTCAGGAAGACAGAGATATGCAAGAGGGACCTATTAAGCCTAAGGGTTGTCAAAAATAGCATATTACCTCCTCACCAGTGACTCCTTTCACTGAGGTATGATGGCTGGAAGGAAGGCCAGGATTGAAAAGAAGGACCGAGAGACTTGCACCTGTGTCTAGCAACAGGCTGTTTTCTTGTTCCTCCATAGTCATGATTACCCAGGGCTCCTCGATGGAGATGACGGTCCGGCCAGTGGGAGAAGGCAGACCATGCCCCAAGCCCTCTCATTCCTGTTGGACTAACTGGTAGCATGGGTCTGAGCTCTGGGGCCTCCACGTCAGAGGGCAGACTGATCTCCAGTGGTCTCCTTTGCATCCAGGGCATGGCCCATGGGGCGTCTTAGGGCAGTTCCTCTTGAGGGAAAGCACCGATTTCTGCTGGATGTTGGCAGCAGGGCCAGAGCTCAAACCTACCACTCGGTTAAATGTCGCCTTCTTTAGGACCACCCCGTCTGACAATGACTCCCACTGAACCTGGCCTCCCACATCAGACTGTAGACCCTGTGATCTTCCCAGTCTGAGTCGGGGGATCCCAGGAGATACCTATTTAGCTCTTACCCTCTCCAAACCTATCCCCCAAGGTGTCACTTACCCAGTCTCTGTGGATTGGTGTCACTTCAGTCCTGAAGCCAGACACTCCTCCTAGGTGTTTGGCTCTTCTTCAGTCAGGTTGGTTGGTTGTTGGTCTGTTGGTTGTCAACTCTTTTGCTTTGTGCTGTGGCAAACTCAGGGATTGGAGATAGGGAATCAGTTCCTAAGTCCTTCCAGCTCCACTGCAGGGCCTGGCGGGAGAGGCATTGGCTAGGGGCAAGGTGTTGGAGAGTCCAGCCGGGGTCTGGGGAGCTGGGGATCTCCCATGAGACAAACCTTCAATTCTCTGTGTCCTTGCCCTCCAGCAAACAATGAAGAAGTAGGGCAAGACTGCTCAGAGCCAAGGTGCCAAAGGAAAATAGGAAAGTCAGGATTGGCAGAGAATGAGGAAATCAGAATTGAAAGTGATGCAAAGCAAAAGTTTATGGTGGCAAATGCAGGAAAAAGCTACTTTGCAGTAGAACACATTACAAGGGGGGGGGGGCGGAAACCTGAACAGGTTACTCTGTGTGTGTGTGTGTGTGTGTGTGGGAATGATGTGTGTGGATACCCATGGGATAAGCTGTTTTCCAAAAATAACTATTTTGCTGACTGGTGTGATATAGGCTACTCAGGGTTTTAACCTTTGTTTCTAGGGTCAGGAAAGGGTCGTTGGTCTAGGAACACACAGTAAATGAACTTCCTCAAGCACATAGTGCACAGTAAGCATGTGATAATTTTATAACCATCAGCTACCCTGCCCATGCCCCTCACACTGTCCCTACAGTGGGTGGTTTTCGAGTCCTCTGGGCCCTGGCACAGGTCCCTCATAGGCTATGATGCTGGCTAGGGGTGGGTCTATGGGGTATTGATTCATCTTAAATATTTCATAAAATTTATTAGTGAAGCATATTTGTTATGATTTGTGTCTGAATGTCTCCCCAAAACCTCATGCAGTCATGGGGTGGGCTTCTAGAATTTATGATTGATTCCTGGTCCAATGTTGGAATATGGATGTGAGTGCTACACCTGCCCTGGGGCGGATAGTTTGCATACAGTGTAAGGGAGGGAAAGAGGCTGCCTGCCACCACTCCTCCATTTTTGCTCTTGCTGCTTTGCTCTTTTCCACGCCATGAACTGTTGCCCTCTGCCATGTGCCACTCTGCCTTGGAGCCAGCCAAGTATGGACTGAAACCTCCACAAACTGAAGCTAAATAAACCTTTCCTTCCTTAATTTTGGGCATCAGGTATTTTGTCTCAGCAATGAGAGAAAATTAACTAAAACAATACTGGACCTGGAATTTTTTTTGGGGAAATACTAAACTATACATTGTTTCTTGAACAGATACAGGGTTGTTAAAATTTACTTCTTTTTTTTTTTTTACTTGGATAAACTTTTATATTTTGTCTTTCAAGAGCTATTTCATCAAGGTATCAAAGTTGTCAAACTTATTGAAATAAAGTTGTTTAATCACTCTTTTTATTTTTAACTTTTTGTTTTTTTGAGATGGGGTTTCATGATGCAGATCAGGCTGGCCTTGAACTCACTTTGTAGCCCAGGCTGGCTGGCCTCGAACTCACAGCAATCCTCCTGCCTCAGCCTCCCGAGTGCTGGGATTATAGGCATGTGCCACCACACCCAGTAATAATCACTAATTTTTAAGGTTATGTGAGATATTCTGTCTCATATGAGGTGTGATTTACAAGGTGAATATTTTTCAAAAATTCATGACAATAAAAGACAGATTGCTATTAATGTCCCTCAGAATACTCCCCATGTCCTTGAACACACTTACCCCCTTATTCTTGCCACTTTTTGAAGCAGTTGTGGAAGTCCTCTTTTGTGAGTGTCTTTGGTTGCACTGTCCTGGCTACCTCAGTGTCTGAGTCAATTCGAAATTTTTACCTTTCATGGTCATTTTGACTTTGGGGAAGAGTCAGAAGTTTCACAGTACTAGATCCAGTGAATAAGGTAAAGGAGGACCTACTATAATGGTTTTACAGGCCTGCCTTTCCATTGGGTGGCATTCAGCAGCAGCATTCTCTGTATTTTTGATCATATCTCAAATACAGGATAACTTGGAGAACTGCTTCTTAAAGCAGAAAGAAAGGTGGAATAAGTGTGTTTAAAATGAGAAGGGAGTATTTTGAGGGGGATTGATGGCAATGTCTTTCACTGTAATCCAGTTTTTAAAATTTAAAAAGTCATACATTTTGAACATGCATTCTATGTCTTGCTCAATATTTGTACATTTGTATATTTTTTAAAAGGACCAGATTTTGGTTTTATTGCATTTTCATATTTTCTGTGTCATTGATTTCAGTGCCCATTTTTATTATTTACTTCTTTCTGTTTAATTTCCTCTTTTTCTGAGAAGTTTGTTAACTTATTTTGATCTGTCTTTTCTACTAAACATTAGGCTATGGATTTCTTTGAAACATTACCTCTACAAACTTTGATGTATGTTCATTTTCATTCAGTTAAAAGTATTCTCTAATTTCCCATGTGAATTCTTTGTCTCATGGGTTATTTAATGTTGCTTAACTTCCAGGTACTTGGGGAGTTTTAGAGATTTTTCTGTGATTTCGTTCTAATTTAACTCCAAATTTGGTCAGGAAACAGATTCATTTCTTGTAAAGTTAGTAAGATTTGTTATATGGCTCAGAATGTGTTCTTCTGGGTAGGTGTTTTATAATCCACTTCAAAATAAATGTATCTCTTGTATTTGGGTAGAGCATTTCATATCACACAAGTTAGTCATAGTCAGGATTTCTGTATTTTTGCTGATTTTTTTACTTTTTGCATGAGTTACTGAGGGAGAATATTAAAACCTTCAAATATAATTGTGTTTGTTTTCTTTTTTGGTACCAGGAATCGAACTCAGGACCTTGCACTTGCCAGGCAGGTGCTTATGCCCCTGAGCTATATCCCAAGCCCCTCAAATATAATTGTGAATAAGTCTGTTTTACCTTTTAGTTGAATTAGTTTTTGCTTTGGGTATTATGAATCTCTTTTTACCTGTACACACATTTAGGATTTTCACGCACACTGTGAATTGCAGCATTTATCACTATAAGTGAGTTTTTTTGTTCATTAACCTTGTATCCTTGTGTAATTCCTTATTAGTTCTAGAAGGAATGTTTATTCTTTCAAGTTATCTGCGTAGATACATGATTCTGCCACCTATAAAGAAAGGCAATTTTATTTCTTCTTCCTCAATCTGTGTACTTTTCATTTCCTTATTTTGTTGTATTAGCTGGTATTTTGTTCAATATTGAAATAGACATACTGTTAAAACACTGGTGAGTGGAGGGCTCACCAGTGATTATTTATCATCATTCCCTTTATCTCTGTAGTGTCATCATACCTCTTCCTTTTGTATTTTTGGTAACTGCCTTACGTTTGCAACCTACAATTAACTGTTTTAGTTTTTGATTTTTGGTTTTTTGAAAGTCTCTCTCTATATAGTCTAAGCTGGCCTTGACCTCACTGTGTAGCCCAGTGTGGCCTCCAACTCTTGGTGATCCTCCCACCTCAGCCTCCCAAGTACTGGGATTATAGGTGTGTGCCACCATACCTAGCTGACATAAATTTTTAATATTGACTATAATATTACTCAGTTGATTGTAATATACCATTTCATATGTAGTATAAGCATCTTAAAATAGTAAATTTACTCTGCTCAACCTTTGTATTATTTGTGCAGTACATTTTAATTCACGTATATCTGTATATTACTTTTGCTTCAAATATTTTTATGTTAAAATAAAAATAATTACCTACACTTACTATTTCTGATATTCTCTAGTCTTTTTATACACATTTGCCTCTAGTATAATTTTTGTTCTCCCTGGAAAATTTTAACATGTTCTGTGAGAAAATCCTGTTAGTAGTCGTCAATATGCTTAGCTTTTGTGCAAATGAAAAGGCTATTGTCTTCATTTTTGAAGCACTTCAGATGTGTTATTCCACTTTATTCCTGTCTGCATAGTTTCTGACAATAAGACTAATCATATTTATCTTTGTTCTCTGTACAATGCGGAAAATTGGTAACAAAAAGTGTCTTTAGTACAGAGTTGAGTAATTGAACATTCTAGAACCTATTACAGTAAGTCCTGTCTTGAAAAATTCCAGTGTCGTATTTTGTGAAGTTTCCCTCTATGTGTTTTTTGGTATGAAATGTTACAGTGTCATTTTCTAAGCACAGTCTTTTTATCCATTTGGGTGAAGTAATTTTCTTTTATATAGATATCTCCTTTAAATATTATTTAGATATATCTTTAACTTTTTGGGAGGAGGTTGTGACTTGACTTTGTTCTTCCTTTTTCCATAGTTAGAGAACTCATTCAAGTCAGTTATTGCACAAATTGGACCTGGAGGGACTGTTGATCCAGAACTAAAACATAAGATAAAATGTGTAAGTATTTATGTTTCTGAGAAACAAGAATAATTGATTATAAATTGAGATATAGCACAGTGGCACAGCACCTGCCTGGTAAGCACAAGGTCCTGAGTTCAAGTCCCAGTAACCAGTAAATAGAGATGTCACCTGTGGTTGAGTTTGTCTCCAGGTGTTTATTAGTTTTATATTTATATCCTTTTCTAGTATCATACAAATAGAGTGGTTATTGTTTTAAAATTAGAGAAAAACAGCAATAAATAAAAAATATACTCCTAAAATTTTTAATATAAAATTACTTAGAAAGCATCGGTTTTTCCATATATGTTTTACTACCTTCTTCCCTCCAATAAATGACTGTTTACAAAGAGTTCAAGATATAATTCATATGTATATGAATTTTATATATATATCAAAATAAATAACTCAGTGTATACTCACACAGTCTGCCAGAAAATGTATACCCACTTCAGGAAAAGAAAAATCTGTATAAATAACTTAATACTAAATTTATTGAGATATCATAAGATTAATACTAGTTACTTTTGGCCTCAAAGTGGTGACCATTATGTTTCAGACATTTGTTAGTGAGATGAACTGCTGCTTGGATAATCTTGGTACATTGAGATTGCTGCACATTTATTTTCAGTTTCTTCTCTAAGGATCACAGCATAGTATGTTTTCTGTGATACATGACATCCTCCAGAGTCAACTCATATGAGGGTAATACCGTGTGTTGAAAAAACATCATACTATTTTTCTTTTCCTGAAGTATGGTATACATTCTTTTGGCAGACTCTGTATATATACATACCATGAAATATTCCAGATAGTGTATGGTGTCCCATTATGTTTATATTCCAATTATTAGATCCATAATTGATTACAATTCAGGTTGTGTTTACCTTTAACTGTTTAAAAGATGGCTGCTATTAATATCCTTGAATATTTATGTAGAGGTGGTTGTCAATCAAGAGTATTGGTTTTGAAAATAAATATTCCTACATTGCCCTCTAAAAGATTTGAACAAGTTTACAGTTCCACTGACACTGAAATGTTACTATCAGGCTATGCTGTTTAATTTATAACTTGGTTTTTAAATTAAATATCTTTCTCATGTCCTTAGTAGTCAAGTATATTTTTATGTGAATTGCCTCTTCATCTCTTTGGCATAATTTGTTGTTTTGCCCTATTAATATAGAAAGAAGTCTCTTTGGCTGTTATGTATTGGGCCAAAGGGTATGTACATATAAAATTTCGATGGAAGCCAGTAATCCTGGGTTGAATAATCAGAGTATCATCACAACTCTTACAACCTTATCCCATATCAATTGTCATGACTTTGCTGAGAGAAATGCAGAAACTTTGGTAACATACATTCAGGCCTTGTTCATTTGAAAATTGAGTAAGTGTCTTCCAATTATTTGTTCAAGGGTGTTCAATATTACTTCTTATGGTACAAAAATTAGAGAAAAATTGTGTTCAGTGATAAAGATTGGTTAAACTCTCCACCCAAAGTAGGAAATATTATATAGTTCATAAGAAAGTTTATGTGTGTCTATTAATTTACGTTGAAGTATTGCCTTTACATGTTGTTAGACTTTAGAAAACAGTTTTTAAGAACACTGTATTTAATATTTTTTCATATTAAATCGTGAGTAATGTGGGTATTGCTGTACATGCATAAAGAGGTTTCTGAAAGGATGTTTTCTGAAATGCAGCAATGACTGCCTGTGGATCACAGAGGAGTCTGAAATAATTTTTATATTTTTCCTGAGACTTTAATTACAATTATGTACAAAATACATCTAAAAATATCTAGAGAAAAAAAGTTTTATACTGTATTGGAATAGAATAAGTTACTTACAGGGATTTATCCTAAAAAATTATAAATAGATACACAAAATACAAAGGTAAGGATAATCATTCCAATATTTGTGATGATAGATATAAGTAGTAACCATAAGTAGATGATCAAATAAATAAATTTGGATAAAGTGAGTATTTTGAAAAATGTGCAGTCCTTTAAAGTATTTTATATTTACTGACATGGAAAGATGTCTATAGTATGTTTTTTAAAGTGGTCATAGAACTCTTAACTTTATTTTTATATTAAATACAGGTAACTGTTTTCTGAAATTTTTAATAGTGCCCATTGCATTTATTTTCTAGCAATTAAAATGCATAAAATTGTTTTGTAGACTGTTTATGTGCGCTAAAGCTAAATAGCACTTACTGGAGAGTTGTAGTATTGCAGTATTGTATAATAACGATTTCTCAGAAAAAAGTCTGTCTTTTTGTTACAAAGTAAGACTGAAAATGAGTTTTTAAAAATGTATAATGTAGATAAAAGTCATTTATTCAATAATGTTATTTTTGCCTTTCTTACTAATTTTATACTGTCTTTAAGTATTTTGTCTCATAGCATTCTAATTGTATCTATATTATATTTCATTTTTTATTAGGTTGTATCTAAGTTTCCAGAGGGTTTATTTATTTCTAAACTGCTTGGAGAGTTTGAGGTAAGAGTGTTTTCTTTCTCACAAATCCTAATGACTTTTATGGCTTATCTTTCTTGTCATAAAAATTTTGTTGCTGCCCCTTGGACACTCTGAGTCTGTATACTTTAACATATAAATGTCTTATTTTGCATTTTAGTGTCTTTCTTTACTGAAGTTAAGAATATGGCTCGTGTATATACTTGATTATACATAGGAAGGATATTTTTGCCACCTGTTGTACTAACATCATTGGGATGAAGTTTTTGTTTGTTTGTTTTTTTTTTGGTACCAGGAATGAAGATTATTTTTAATGTCTGCCAGTACCAAGTATTACTGGGGATGTGGAAAAACAGAATACCTCACACATATTCTTGGTTTTATTTGCAGTGATAATAGCAAGAATGAAGATAAAATACATTTTTCAGATAATCAAAACTAGGGAATTGTAAACAGATCTGTGCTATAAGAAATACTAAATACTGTAATGTACTTCATGCCCAAAGAAAGGGTTTAGCTTGGAACTTGAATCTTAGGAAGAATTGAAGAGCAAAAGATATGGTTTATCTGAAAGACTGCTTTCTCTCTGTAATTGAATTACTATTTTAAGCAAAAATGATATATAATTGAGTTTATAACTTGAAGGTGTATAATACATACAAAAACTATAGCATAACTAGTAGGGGGCTATGTGGAGCTATAGGGTTGTGAAACTCTTATATTTTATGTGAATTGGTAAAGTAAGAGAGAGAAGTTAAGGTTGTAGATTGTAATACCCAGAACAACCATTAAAATGTAGAATTATGCCTGTAAAGCTAATACATAAATTAAGAGAAATTATATAAAAATATGAAATAAACTCAGAAGAAGACAAGAAAGGAGGAACAGAGAAAATATAGGCAGGATCAATAGAAATTAAATAAGAGTTTTAACTTTAAATTTAATTAAAGTGCTAATTTCATAAATGTAAATAGACTAAATACTACAGAGAAATGATAGAAGCCATGACACTGTATGAAAAACAAAGTACAACTGACTCCATGCTGTCTGGAAGGAGCCATATAAATATGAAGGAAGATGGTTCAAAGTAAACGGTGAAGAAGTTACGCCATGTAACCAGTAGCTTAAAAGAGCTGAAGTAACTAAAAGATCATGAGATAAAGTAGGCTCAAAATGTGTTGTCAGAGATCTGGGATCTCATAAGGATAAAGGATTAATTCTTTAGGAGAACAAAATAGTTGTAAATGTTGTTCATTCAGTATCAGTGTTTTAAAATAAATACTCCAAAATTAGACAGAATTAAGATTCCACAGATGTAGTTGGAGATTTTAATATTCTTAGCAATTTATGAAAGGGCTTTAAAATGAATAAGCAGAATATCTTGGCAGCACTCTCTACTATCTTTGTCAGTTTAACTTTTTAGAATATTGTACTCGATACCTGAAGAATATATATTCATTTACATGTGGAACATTTGCCAAGATAGATTATAGTTGACTATAAAATAAATCTCAACAAGTTTCAGGATGCTGAAATTTTACAGTCATATTCTCTGGGAAAGATGGAATTGAGTTACAAATCAATGCAGTAAGTTACTCAGAACCCTACAGATACTTAGGAAGTAATCAGTCTTCTAAGTAACTTATTAGAGAAGAAATTACAAAGGAAATTAGAAAATATTTCCAGTTGAAAAATAATGAGATATAGCAGTGTAAGGAGGAGAGAAGTGGGTTACCTGGACCCAGGAAGGATCTGGAGCAAGAATTGAAGCCCACGGGGAGAGCAAAAAGAGAAACTTCAATGAGGAAGAAAGAGGTAGGTGATGGAGCCTTCTCCCCTAGTCAGGACTCACTGCATGGAAGGGGCAGTTCAAATCTGCGGACACACAGTGACTGGTGGTGACCCCAGAGGCCGCCACACAAAGCAGCAGCAGTGGAAGGGAACAGTCGAGATGAAGGACTACACTAGCTGGTAGTGAGTGCTGCGGGATCAGATATTCCCTAGGAAAGGGAAGGCAGCCATCTTTGAGAGGGTTCAACTCTGAGAACTCAGAATAACTGATGGCTCCATCTAGCGGCTCTCAGCTGAGTTCACACCTCCAGAAGGTGCATTCATGACTGTAAGCTGAACGTGTCTGGTCCCAGTCTTGTGGCCAGAAACCAGCCTGAACTTCAGGAGAAATACAGGTGCAGGCTCACTAAGAGTATCCACTATACCCACCCCATAAAGCTACTGCAGACTTGCTGGGATTAATCAATACGGATCTGAACTCTGTCTCCACACGTTGTCTACCAGTGACAGCAGAGACAAACTTGGAAGTGGACATTTTTTTCTCTTTTTCTTTTTTCTTTCATTGTTTGATCTTATTTTTATGTGAGTATGAATGTGGTTCCTAGTTTCTTTGTGGTTCTGTTATTCTGTTCTTTTATTTCTTCCTTCTCTTTTTCCTGCCTATCTTCTGCGCCAGTATCCCAAAGTTTGCGTGATTCTCCTTTGTGTCATCCAGCCTGGCTTCTGATCTCTTCTTCTTCTTCTATTTCTCTATTTTTTCTCCTATCCCCTTTTAAATTTTCTTCCCTGGGGGTAAAATTGGCATGTTGAGGACTTATTTGCTACATACAGTTTTCTGGTTTGTTTTAGATTTTGTTATACAGTCACAAATCTAGGTCATATGATTAAAGGTGGCAAATTAATGGTTACCTCAGTTTGTCATTTTCTAGGCTGTTTGATGCTATTGTTATTGCTGATTGTACCACTTTAGCGTAAGTGACATAATGATTCTAACCAGCTGTTCTTCCTGGTATACCAAGACTGAGATTGTCTCATGGTCATAGAAAATACTTTGGGCCAGTGCCAAAAAATTAGTGACTGGGCCAAGCAGGCAGAAACTTTTCATCTCCAACAAATTGAAGAGGTAGGATCTTGCAACAGACCCAAAGCCAGCTACACCTGGAAGATATCTCAGAGTAGTAGTCATTTTCTAAGGGTTCTAAATAATAACAATAAAGTCACTCACTTTACAAGCATCAACCCAGGAATTAAACTAAAAATGAATAGAAATGAGAAGGCACTTAAACAAGATGCAACCCCAGACATCCAGTTCACTGAAGGCAAACCCAGAGGGCAGTGAGGTTGGACAAGCCACAGACCACTCACTTGTTCTCTCTGACATGGTAAAAACAAAGCAAATGAATGAGGCTCTAGAAAAAAATCAAGTGAGAAATAAATTCTCATATAACTACTGAGATGGTGATCAGAATAAAAAACATGCTTAATGACTCATACAGAGCAGATGCAGATTAAAAAATAGAAGAGCTTAGGAAAGTGATGAAAGTCATGAATGCCCAACATATGAAAGAAGTAGAATCCAGAAAACAGAAGCAGATATCTAGAGGACTAAAACTTCCATTGAAGGTATGCACATTGAATGATTCAGTAGTGAGGTCAGAATCTCAAATACAGAAGACAGGCTTGTATTTAGTATGAAAAGAAAGATTTCTTAAAAATAGCAAGGGACCATGAGAAATCAATCCAGCACCTGCTAGATGATACGTAGAATAACATAAGTTTGATTGGAGTCAGTGAAAAAGCAGGAGATAACACAAATGATATAAAAAAAAATGTTCATAGATGTCATAGCAGAAAACCCTCCTGACAGGAAAAAAAATTTTGACATACAAATAAATGAGGCATATTGAACTCCAATTAACCATGATCAAAAAAAACTATAGCCAGGCATATCGTAGTCAAGATTCCAGAACACAAGAATAGAATATTAAAAGCATTTAGAGAAAAGAAACAAATCACCTATAAAGGAAAGCCCATCAGAATCACAGCTGACTTCTCAACAGAAACCTTTAAGTCAAGGAGTGCCTGGGGTGAAGTCTTTCAAGCCCTAAAAGAAAACAACCTCCAGCTCAGATTGATGTACCCTGAAAAACTATCTTTGAAAATTTATGGAGAAATAAGATACTTCCATGGAAAAGAACACCTGAAGAAATTCATGGACACCAAACCATCACTCCAGAATACTCAGAAGGATATTCTAGAAAGAGATAACATAGAGTACAACTCCATGAACCCCAACAGAAGGAATCCACCAGGCAATTAGACCAGAGAAAGAAATAAAAGGAATAATGATAGGAAAGGAAAAAGTTAAATTATCATTATTCACAGATGATATGATACTCTGCATAGAAGACCCCAAAAACTCCACCGGAAGACTTCTAGATTTAATAAGCAAATTCAGTAACATAGCTGGATACAAAGTCAGCACTTAAAAAATCAATAGCCTTCCTGTACATGAATAACAAACTCACTTGAGAGAGAAATTAGGGAAACTACACTCTTCAAAAAATAGCATCCAAAAAATGAAATACCTAAGAATCAGTCTAGCTAAAGAAGTAAAAGGCTTCTACATGGAAAACTACAGTACTCTGAAAAAGGAGATTGAATATGATATCAGAAAATGAAAAGATATCCCTTGTTCTTGGGCAGGAAGAACAAATATAGTGAAAATGGCTGTACTTCCAAAACTCCTATACAGATTTAATACAATTTAAATCAAAATTCCAACATCATATTTCACAGAATTAAAGAAAACAATGCTAACGTTCATTTGGAACCAGAAGAGACCTAGAATAACAAAGGCACTCTGGGCAATAAAGGCAAGGCAAGGGGCACTACAACCACAGACTTGAAATTATGCTGCAAAACTAGTGTGATAAAAACAGCATGGTAGTGGAAAAAATACAGACCTGACAATCAGTGGAGCAGATTAGAAGATGCAGAAACAACTCCAAAGATACTTAACCACCTCATCTTTGACAAGAGAGCCAAACATCTTCACTGATAGAAAAATAGTTTCTTTAATAAATAGTGCTGGAGAACCTAGCTTTGCAAACGCTGAAGATTAAAATTGGACTTATATCTTTCTCCATGCACTAAAATAAAGTAGAAATGGATCAGAGATCTAAATATTAAAGCAGAAACATCAAATCTGCTGGAAGATAGAATAGGTAGAGCTCTTGGAGACGTTAGTGTAGGCAAAGATTTTTTTTAACAAAACCCTGATTGCACAGAAACTATCACAAAGAATCAACTAGGAACTTATCTTACTAAAAAGCTTTTGCACAGTAAGAGAAACCACCAACAGAGTGAAGAGACAATCCACAGTGTGGGAAAAAATACTTGCCAGCTGTTCCTCAAAGGATTACTATTGAGAACATATAAAGAACTAAAAAAATCAGTCCTCCAAAATTTAAAGACCAAATCCAAAAATGGGCATCTGAGATGAGTACATACATCTCAGATGTATAAACAGCAAATAAGTACATGAAAAAATATTCAGCATCACTGGTCATTGAAGAGGTTCAAATTAAAACAATGCTGAGATTCGATCTCACCCAGGAAGGATGGCTGTTACCAAGAAACTGACCAATAATATGCTGGCAGGGCTGTGGGAAAAAGAAAACCTTTTTTCACTGCTTTTGGGAGTGTACACTGGTGCAACCACTGTGAATGTCAGTGTGGAGACACCTCAAAAAACTAGGATTGAAGGTCACATTTGACCCAGCTATTCCCCTACTGGGTATCTTCCCAGAAGAATTAAATTCATCATATGCACACACACTCATATTTATAGTGGCACTGATTGTAATAGCCAAATCTTGGAAACAGCCAAAATGTTTATCAACTGGTGAATGCATAAAGAAGATGTGGAGTTTTTTATACAATGGAGTGCTCCTCTGCCATAAAGAAGGATAAGCTTGAGCGATTCCTAGGTAAATGGGTATACCTGACCACACTCTTTATTTTTAAGTGAAATAAGTGGGACACACGTGTATATAGTGCGCTTTTTTCTCTGGTGTCAGAAACCCAAAGTGTAAATAAGGACCAAAATGTATCTTCATACCAAAATGTATAAAGTAGGGAGAGAATGTTCAAATGGCAAGGGGCACAATGGAGATAGGAGGCGGAAAGGAAAGAAGAGAAAAGTAAAAAAATGAGAAAAGAAGGAAAAAATGGAAACAAAGCTTTTGTAAATGGGGAGGGGAGAAGAGGTTGAAGAGAAGCCAGGGGCCTGGGAAAAAAAGTTATATACAGTACAAATTCTCTAGGAAGAATGTGATCATTATGTGAATCTACTTTTTTTCATTATGTGTTATCTAAAATGTACCAGTAAGATCTGATTGGAAAGAAAGAAAAATGATGAAAATAAATATATCAAAATTTGAGAGATGCAGCTGAAGCTGTGCTGAAAGACAGAGCTTTAAATGCTTGTATTAGAAAAGGATAGAAGTTGTCATTGACTAAGAGTCTATTACAGAAGGGCAGAAAGAAAAGTAAACGTGGAAAGAAAGAAATACTAAAGCTGAAAGTAGAAATCAGTAAAATAGAATCAAGAGAAAATTCATAAAACCAAATGAAGTATCAATAAAATGAATAAACCAAAAGTTTAAAAAAAGAAGATACAAATTACCAATTCCAGGGGAGGAAATTATCTTTATAGATTCTACAATACTAAAGGACAAAGGAATATTATAAACAATTGTTGGAATTTAGGTGAAGTGGCCAAGTTCTTTAAAAGGCACAATGTACTAAACTGAGGAAAGCTGAAGTGGAAAATCTGAACATTTATGTAAGTCCTGAAGATAAGAATTTTGTTTCTTGAAATACATTATACAAAATGGTACATAGAGGGGTGAGTATATGCAAAAGTTTTTTTTATCAATTATATTCGTTGTAAAATGACTGTTTTTATTTGGAGACCTTTATATAATGTCATATAATGAAAATGAGTAGGGCTGGGGATACAGCTCAGTGGCATAAGTGCTTGCCTGGCAAGCCTGAGGTCATGAGTGCAATTCTTGGTACCAAAAAAAAAAAAAAAAAGAAAATGAATAATTATGGTATAGTTCTAATAGTATGAACAATGATATTCTAAATTGTATAAATTGAGCCTGGAACATCTTGTCATGCCAGACCAGCAAGAAAACTACAAAGACTAAAGTTCACATCAAAAGAGCTTAGGAATATGCTTGAAGAGTTGTTTTAGGCTTCAATAAGAATAACGGTTGCAATGCTTAAAGCCCACCAAATTTAATTCCCTGAGCTATGTGATATTTAAATATGCAGAATGATAAAGAACAAATCATCTTGAAAAATGATAAACTCAGCACTTCCCTTTTTTCTGTATTAACTAGTATGACTGGGTAACCAATAGCAAATGAGGGGAAGTATATCTCTATAGAAATATTCTAATGAAAAATAGATAGAATAACAAAACCCTCAATAAAATAATGAATCGAGGCATTGACTAATAATAATGGCTCCTAACCACCCCAAAAGGGACAACCAAGCATCAGATGTCTTTTCTTAAAAAGAATATAGTATCACTATCTTGTCAAAGGGATCAAGCATAAGTCTGATCTAGCTGCCAGTTTGTGGGAAATAGTGTTTGTACTATGAGTTTGTCATCTGCAGAATCCAGATGATTAGGAAATAAAATCATGTTTAGGATGCATACATATATTTGAAAGCATAAATGTAAAACTCTAAGAAATAATATAACTAAAATTAGACCGGGAATAGAAGGGAAGTAAGGAAAGTAACAGTAGAAATCATTGTCTTTATTGCTCATAGTTCAGAGTCAAGAAGAAAGCATAACAAAGGAATTACCACAAAATATATCCGATGTATCAATGAATTGACTCAACTATTGAAAAAAACTGATTCTCAGGTTCATAATTAAAGTGTAACTGTGTTTCTTGTACTAATATGACATTGTCTATATTAATGGAAAAAAGATGGTACAGCATATGTAATGCTATGTTAAAGCATGTTCAAGTTCTGACAATTTCTGGAAGGTTGCACAAAGAACTGATAATTACATTAACTTCCAGGGAAATTATTTCTACTTGACTAAAGAATTAGGGCAGAACTAAATACTGTTTTAGTGATATACTTTCTTGAGCCTTTTGAATATGTTACCTTTTAAAAACTTAGTAACTTTTATTTTTAAAAAGTCCTCCCAACTCAATATTATGTTCACTTGAATTGCATTTTTGTAGTACTAGAAGCAAAGAGGGTGAAGAGACCATTAGTGACCACTGAACATAAAAGGAAACCTGAATATGCAATGAATAAAGTAGTAAATAGAGATACTGATTTTAATCTGCCACCGCCTTATTTCTTATACCGCTTCTTTTTTTCTTGGGATGTTCATGGGTAAAGATGTGATATTTATGAACCATGATTTGTTGGATTTTGGCTCCTACTTTTTCTGGTGTTCATGTGAGAAGTCATACAGAGTTCTTTTGGGTCTGAGAGCGTCCCATAAACAAGGAGGTCTGTGGTGAAGCTGAACCATCTTCACTCAAGGCTCAGTACTTCTGTAGTGTCTCCCTTCTGTGTTCATGTTGATCTTACTCAAGGTACTTAAGTGAGAAGCAAGGCTTTATTTCCTGCTGAAACTTAGACCAGTGATAGCAAGTCTTTCAGAGATGAGTTCCCAAATTGCAGCCCCAAACCCACTTATTTGTCACAAAGTACCCACAGTGCAGTTAAACTTGAATATTGAGATTTTAGGTTAGAAAAAACAAATCATACATCAGAATCTTTTGTCTTAAAGTAACACGTGTCATAGATTTGCCACCACTGACCTAGACAAAGAAAGAGATCAGTAATTATTGGCCCAGTTGCTTTCTCTTGGTTCAGGACAAATACTGAACTAAGAATTTGAGCATTTGTAGTAGCAGGCCTTTTTGACCAGGATAAACTTACCAGTTCTCTGTGCAGTTTAATCCAGACTGTACGTGGTATCTGTCCCATGTGTCTATCTATCTTTGGTATGACCTTTCTTAATCAAGGCAAGAAAATCAAGCGATGTACTACAAGAAATACACAGATGGATGCCTGCTTATTTATCACAACTTCTAAAATGAAATAATAAAATTTAAGAAATATTTTAAATAGTAATGCCAATTTCCATATTTAAAATGATGGTGAATATTTCTTTTCTCTAAACATATAGAAATAACAGTAGTTTTGTTGTGATTTTGTGTTTTTACAACCCTCCTTTTGAGGACTTTTTTGCTTTATACACTACTTGGCTATTGCTAGGTTAAAAGGCCCCCTTAATTTCACTTCAGTTTTCTATATACTCTCAAAGCAACTCAAACTTTACGCTTGAGTTTTTTGACCCTTACAAATTTGGTTTGGCAAATCCAAATTGAAACATTGTCTGAGGGCATCTGTACACTTTTTGTTTCTGTTATCTACTATTATTTTCATGTAATTTCTGGGGGTTTTTTGACAGATAATTTTTAAAGAGCAACTTTCACCAAAGAACTTGGGCTTCTTAAATGTGACCGAACTTGTTGGAGCTCTTAGTGATATTCTTCATGTTGAGTTTAGGGAAGGAGAACAAGACTTGCTGGTGTTTGATGCTGATATGAAGCCTATACCACCTGGTGAGTTGAGCCCATTTATAATGCAAACCTCATTTTTAGTAGTCCTTTCATAAGAACAAGGGAAAAATGCTGTTTAGCTAAGAGTCTTGGTTACAGCCACATCAACCAAATACATCACGTCTTAGCTGTGAAATGCTTTGTATATAATGACCTCCTTTCTGGTGGTATTTATTATAATAAAGTTAACCTGTATTATTAATAAAAACAGCTAAAATAGTGTTGAGTTTTTAAAATAATTCTGAAGAAAATTTTCTGAAAATAGAGGGCTGATGGTTTAGTAGCTTTTAACTCTGACTATACATCAAAAACTTTTTAGAAATATATGGAGATGCAGAATAAATGGATGTATCACATTTACAAGCCCCCACAATTATATTTTTAATAAGTATTCTATTTGTGGGTAACTTTAGGTTTATGGAAAAGTCAAAGTTAATATAGAGTTCCTATATACCTTTCATTCAGTTCCCCTAGTATCAACGTCTTACATTTCCATAATGTATTTCTCAAAACAAAATCATAATTATTGATCTCTTCCTCTGAGAAATGAATATTGGTTTACTGCTGCTAACTAAACTCTAAACTTTATCCTTGTTTTACCAGTTTTTCAAAAAATGTCATTTTTCTGTTACTTCAGGATGCCACATTGCTTGTAGGATACTTGATTTTTCATTTTTAATTTATTTTGCTTAGGTTTTTTTGAGGGGGAAGAGAGGAGTTATTAACATAACTGTAGATTCTTATGCAGTTTAAGGAATAATACAGAGAGATCCCACATACCTTTACTAAGTTTCCACAGTGGGTAACATTTTTCAAATAGAAAATAGAAAAATACTGTTCTTGTATTTTTATAAGCTGATACAGCTACTTTTCCAAAATGTAAATATTTATCAGTGTTTTCTGAGTATCAAAGTAATTCTATCTTCAACATAAATGAGTAGTAAATAGAAAGTGAACATTTCCCATTATTTTATACAACCTCTTAGAAATAATGCTATTTTAGAATTTTTGTATAGCTTTCCAGATGTTATTAAATGTCTGTATAAGCATGGCTATATTTTTTTATCACAAAAGCTTGTTTAAACTACTCTATCAGTACACTATCATGCTAATACTAATAATGTGTATTTCTAAACTTCTATGTAATATAATTGTATGTGTAATTTTTTATACAAAGAAATATAAATATTGTATTTATATGTTGTATTTTTCCTATTAGTGTGTGAATTTATAAAATTTTTAACTATAATTCTTTAATGTAGTTGTATGATAATTAAACAGTCTCCTGTTGATGTTCATTTAGGTTGCTTCAATTTTTACTGTTAGAAAAAGTATAGAGGTAATTTTTAAATATTTATTTAGATTTTGTAGCACTGAGGAGGATCAAACCCAGGCCTCACACATACTCTGCAAGCACTCTACCACTGAGCTATATCCCCAACCCTGTGATAAATATTTTTGTATCCACATCTCAGTCACCTGAGTTTATTTGTTTAAAAGCCATCGGAGCCTATTTTAATGTGCCACCCTCTTGTAGTCATCATACATATGTAAACTTGAACAAAATAAGTGATTGGTTGGGGAATTCTCTAAGAATTAAAGCATCATACTATGGAATTTTAAGTAATCGTACACATTTTACATTATGGGATATTGAGTGTTTACTGCTTAATTAAAACAAGGAATATATTGAAATCAGGGTGTTCAAAAATAAAGCCATTCACCAGAGTTTAAGAAACCTTACCATACTGCAAGCTTCCCTTGCCCCTCTAGGATTTGTTCTCATCTAGAACTTCCCTTGTGTGTCTCCACACCGAAAGATCTGTAAGGTCAGGAAAATGTATCTCATTTATCATTGTCTCCTGGGTGCCTGGTACATAGAAGGTACTTAGTGACTGTATCATTATCATAACAAATATGCAAATATTTATTGGCCATTTTAGATGGAGCTGTTTCATTAATCAGAAATTCATGCTTTGTTCAATCAGATAAGAAAATAGAATCCAAAGTTTATGTCTCTAGTCCTCCAAGAAATTCATCATCTGCTGCTGCTATTAAGGAGACTACGTGGGACTGCTCTTTGAAAAAACATAAAGATCCAGAACCGAAGATTTGTAAGGAGCCTAATCTGGTGGTAAAGTCTTTACTGAATGAATAGTTTTTTTAAGCAAAATTCTTTTTAGAGACTTTTTATTTCTAGATACATTATTTCTTGGTAGAGCCGAATTCTTTGGTCCAAAGTCACCTCATGTAATGTTCCTTCTAGTTTTCAGTCTTTTATACAACTAGCTTTCCAAAGTTTTCAGATGGTTTTGAGACTTGACAGTTCCTTATCTCTATGTTTCAAAGTTTAAGATGGAAAACCCCTCTCCTTAGAGGAGAGAGGAGAGAGCTCTTTTCTTGCTTTGTGCTTCAATTCCTGCATGTCAACTTTGCACTCAACCTCAGTCAGTGCTTTTTTTTCTCTTTCATTATACCTTCACACATGCTTCTCCCTTTTTGTATTCATTTCACTTATTTTACATGTAAGGAATTAGTTGTATTCTTTGTCACTGTACTGTTCGTACCTGACTTCTTTCATGGAATAAAAATACCTTGAGAGCCTGCTGTGTTTTCTGGAAGACAAAGAAAAGCCTAGAAGTAAACAGTATATTTAAGAACAAAAGTGTTGGACCGACGATGTAGCTCAGCAGTGCGGCACCTGCTTGGCAGTCATGAAGTCCTGGTCTTGAATTGAGTTCCCAGTAACAAAAAAAAACGCCTATCTTTGACTAGAAGGCTAGCTGAAATTTAATCCATTCCTTTGTTACCTTTCACCTTTGGTAGAATTGGATGGGATGAAAATAGTTGAAGTACTGTGTTGTGAAGTTTGTATAGAGTATTTGTGTAATACTTCTTAATTATTTGCCTACTATCATAAAACTAAATTTTTGTATTTTAATGTAAGTGAAAATCACCTGGAGAATTTTTTTAAATGCATAAAATGCACCATTCTCATGTATTATGAATAAATCTGGCTTGAGCCCAAGAATCTGCATGTTTAATTTCCCAGGTAATTCTGATTAGAATGATTCATGAAATATACATTAAGAAATGTTGCCTTAGGGTTTGAAATGTGACTTAAAGACTTACTGTGTTTTCATTTCTTTCTTCTTTTTAAAAAAAATTTGTAGAAACTAGAAATAAGCAAACCACAGCTCAACATGCCAGTGACAAATGATATCCCACCGGATGCTGTACAAGAAAAGAAATTATGCAGACTTCCCCCATTAGATACCAGTACCCTTGTGGGGGTCTTTGTGGAGTACATTATCTCTCCTAGTCAATTCTACGTCCGAATCTATAGCAGGGATTCATCAGAGTTACTTGAAGACATGATGATTGAAATGCGGTAGGATTTTGTTATTTTCGGTGGTTTTTTTCCTGTATCTTACTCTAATCAGCATAGTTTGGAGGCTCTACCTTGTGTTGTTTTGGTTGAAGTATATGAAATGTCTAGCCTCACATAGTTATGTAGTTGGATTGAAGTATATGAAATGTCTAGCCTCACAGAGTTATTTAGTTGTGTTTTAATAGTCTTTTCAGATAGTTGTGAATATTGTTTCTAGATAATATGTTAAAACTTGACAAACGGTAGTTTCTTAAAGATAAATTGCAATGTGGGGTTTGAATTTTTTCATATACTCTGTTAAAGTTGAATGATTTACCTTTGTGCTATAACTAGTTCCAGGACTAGCTATGTAATTGTAGACCTCAGTACAAAATTAAAATGCAGAGTTCCTTGTTTAAAAATTAAGAATTTCAAGATACCAATGGAGCCATTTAAGCAAGCATAAGGCTCTTCTAACCATGTACTCACATGGACCAGGCTACAGTGAATCTTTTGCAACATCTTTTATTGGTCATTTGTAAAATGCTAGTCCACTGAATTATGCTGATCTTCCAAATGTAACATGTTTTATCTCATAATATTTAAAAAATAACATTCACTGATAACACTACTGAAAGTGCTATCATCGGGAGTTCACAGTGGTGTATATAATATTTTGAAAGTGCTAACTTAAAGACTTGAATTTTATCATGGACGACATACATTGTTAGTCACTTAAGTTGAAGAGAACGCTCACTTAGTTTTGGGGAAGTGATACGTCAGATACCTAAGCCTGCATTGTCATTAGTGTACTAGTCATTTTCCCATCACTGGGACAAAATACTCAGTGCTTACAACTTAAATAGAGGTTTAAATTGGCTCAGTTTCCAGTGATTTCTGCCCAAGTTGGCTGGCTCCAAGACAGAGACAGCATGGTGGAAGGGCATAGCAGAGAACAGCTGTTCATCCCATGGCAGCCAGGAAGCAGAGAAAGAAGATCAAAAAACACATACTTCCAGCTCAGGCCCCACTTCGAAACACTTGAAACTTGGAGGGACATTTTAGATCCAAGCTATAACATCCCACCCTGGGCCCCCTAAAGTCTCATCATCTCATTATGAGAAATGCATTTAGTGTATCTCTAAGAGTTGCCAAGTTCAGAAAGTTGCAAGTTCATAATCTTCTGTGAGACCCAAGTCAAACTCTTAGCTGTCAGCCCTTGTGAAAGTAAAAAAAGTTAAATATTTTCAGCATACATTGCACAGGGTAAATGTGCCCATTCCAAAAGAGAAATAATGGAGTAGCAAAGAATGGGACCAAGGCGAGACCAGAGTCTAGCAGGGACAAACATTAAATTCTTTAGCTCCATGTCCATCACCCAGGGGAAGTTGTGGGTGAACTCCAAAGGGCTTGGGTCGTCCTGTCCCTATGGCCTTGCTAGCTATAGCCCACAAGACCTCTCACTTACGCTGCTTCCATTCTCTGCTTGTGGTTTTCCTCAACAGACATTCCACATTCCTGAGGTCTGCAGTGCTCCTTCAGCTTCACTCCTAGCTTCATGCACTGTCCTCTTAGGGGCATACTACCTAGACTCTCAGGCTTTCTTTTGAACCTTCTGTGACCCCATAACTTGCATTTTGTATGGCTGAGAAACCAGCACCTCATGGACGTGAAGTCCTTGTTTCTAACTGAAACCTCCTGTGGCAGAGACAAATTGGAGATAAACTAAAATTGTCAGGTAGCCAGAATAGCATTGGGAAGAATAAAAGTGAGACAAAATATGAAAACTATTGGTTTTAGAGGTTAAATTTGAGCTGGGGTGAGAGAAGTTAGAAATTTACACACTGCCTCTAAGGCGAGCATGATACAGTTGATTGGCAATGGTTTTTTTTGTTTTGTTTTTTGTTTTGTTTTGGTATCAGGAATCAAACTCAGGCAATGTTGAACAGGCAGTATTAATTAGGATTAGATTTAGCCACTGTTAGAAACAGTATCGTAAAGAAGACACTTCCCATAATCCAGTAGAGGTGATACAGGCTGATGTAATAGCTTCATGATGTTAGGGACACAGATATTTCCTATCTTGCTGCTCTAGATCTTAATGTTGCCCCAGTTCATAAGTTAACAGAATCAGGATTTGAACCTGTTATACTTCCTTTTTAAAAAAATTTTATTGGTACATTTTAGCTATACGTAATAATGATATCATACAGAATTTGTACCTCTACATGATATATCATTTCTTTTTTTCCCCATTCCCCTCTCATCCCTTCAACTCTTCTTCCTCTCCTTATTTAGAAAAACTGAAGTGTTTCCTTTTTTTGTCTTTTATTTTCTTGTCCATTCCTTCCTTTCCTTCCCCTCTCCTTTTTCCCCTTCTTTGAACATTTTCCTCTGATTTCCAATAACTGTTATACATTTTGGTCCTTATTTACACTTTTAGTTTCTCCAACCAGAAAAACAATGCAATAAACATGTTGTTTGACTTCCTAAAGACCCCAGGAAACCCAAATTTTTAAGGCAAAGCTAAGCCTACTACAGGGTAATTAATGATAAGGAAGGAAGGATTTGTCTTAGAAACTTAAATAAGAAAGAGTTTGAAAAAGAATAATGCTGCAGAGAGAACAAATATATTGAAGGCATAGAAGAGCGAGGCTGTTGGATTTGGGAATTAATTGGTCATTGATAAGTCTTACAGATTTTTTTCCTAGTGCCTGGGGTGGAACTCAGGGCCTTGAACATGCTAGGCAAGTAAATGTTTCACACATGAGCTATATCCCTTGCCTGTTTTAAAAAGTGTCCCTTGTACAAAGTACTGGGGAAAAAAAGTTGGATTATATTTTATTCAGATAATATAAGAAAATTCTCTGGTATGAGTAAACATTTACATATTTTTTAAAGTGAGGATTTTTTCTTTGCTTTTGTTAAGACTTTCCTATTTTTGATATATGAACAAAAGTGATCTTCAGTTTTTCTTTCGCTGTGAGTTTCTCTGTATTGTGGAATTCCACAGGCGCTGTTACTCTAACCAGCTGGTTTCTGATCGATACACCATGCCAGAACATTTTATTCAGCCAGGACATCTCTGTTGTGTAAGGATTTCTGAGGATAAGTGGTGGTATCGGGTTGTTATCCACCAAGTCCTGGCGAAAAATGAAGTTGAAGTGTTTTACCCAGACTTTGGAAATATTGGAACTGTCCAGAAGTCCTCTCTGAGGTTCCTGAAGTAAGTTGAATTTAATAAAAGCAATGGACAAATTCAGTCACAGTGCTAAAACTCGTCTTTTTGCTCTTGCCTTCCTTCCTCCACCCTTCCCTGCTTTCCATCTCTCTTCTTAGTACAAATTTGACAACTGGTCATTTAATTTCACAGATGGATTATAATCTTTTTCATTTGACTGGAAATTTGAATGGATCACAAGAATAAATTTCAGTCTCATTAAGAAAATGACTGGGTTATAAGAGGTGCATCTATATATGTACAGCAGAAAGGTTGAGCTATTCCTATCTATTGTATAGGTCTCTGAAAGATTAACCATATTTTGTAATTTTAGTTTTTAGATTGCTTTAATTTTATTTGCTTAGATTACATTCATTTAAAATTTCATGAATAAAATACAGTGATGCCTTGGTTCACGAACACTTTTGTTTGCAAACAGTTTGATTCACAAGTAAATGTTTTGTAAAATTTTGTTTTTGTTTACAAATTGTGCATTGGGTGACCAACACAACCATGGCCATGTTTCCCACAAAACAGTTATCTTTTCCAAAATCATAGAATAAATTGAGTTTGTGAACCAAAGTACCAGTGTACTCTGAAATGATATGAGTAATAAACCAAGAAATGAGTTACAGATTTCATAAAATGGGGTTTAACAAATCATTAAATATTCATATATTTGATGATCTACTGTAGGTGCTGCTACACAAAGCTTCCGGCTCAGGCTATCCCTTGTTCTTTGGCTTGGGTGAGACCAGTGAAGGTATGTTTGCTTGTTTCCATTAATGAACAAGGATTTGGGTACTTGCTATATGCCAAGAACAGTTCTGAGTCCTCTGGGTACAAAAGTAAAGCATGAAACCAGCTCAAATAAATTACTGTTTATTGTATGGAACATAGCCATTGAACAAAAATTATTGTATCATGTCAGATTTGTTGTAATAGAGGTTTTTACAGTATGTGGTAAAGGAGCAAAATAAGTATGCCCATCTCTGTCCAGAGAAATCAAGAAAGGTTTCGTAGTTGAGGTGGCATTTGAAAGAAAATTACAAAGTGGAGAGGAAAGACATTCCAGGCAAAGGAAGAGTAGCATTCAAATTTGAGAAATTATTAAGTACCTCTGTTTGACACAAAATGTAGCACAAGTTGGAGTGTGTTTGTGGCAGATGTTGTCAGAGAAGTACTGCATGCATGAACTTCATTTGAAGAGACATGCAACTATACAATTTCTATTTAATGTTTGTATTCTTCAGTTTTAGTATGTGTTCATACGTGAATATGAGTTTATGGGGCCAGGGATGTAGCTCAGTGGCACAACGCCTGCCTGGCAGCCATTTGTATGGTTTGTATGGTTCCTCCTTGAGGAACTTGTCAGAGGCTATTTTCACAGGTAACTTTAAAAAAATACATAGTACACTCTAATGAAAAAAGTTAAATATAGTGAGTACATAAACCAGTAGTAGTCATTTATTATCATTATCAACTGCAGTGTGATATACTTCTATATGACTGGCAACAGTAGTAGATTTGTCCACACCAACGTTACCATAAACATATCATGAGTTGCATTATAATGTTATGACAGCTACAGTGTCACTAAGCGGTAGGAATTTTTCCATTTCCTTATAATCGTATGAGACCATTGTCATATATGCAGTTTGTTATTTGCTGAGATACTGTTACATAGTGCACAACTGAAAGTAAAACCTGGAAGGGCTGGGGTTGTAATTTGGTAATAGAGTATTTGCTTAGTATGCACAAAGCCCTGGATTTGATCACCAGCACTGAGAAAATGTGAATACCACACAAAAAAGCCTGTGATAATTTGTCACAAACAATTTTAGGTTTTTATCTGTTTATTTTTTTATTTTTATTTTTTGGTACGGGAAATCGAATTCAGGGCCTTGCGCTTGCCAGGCAGGCACTGTGCCACTGAGCTATATCCCTGGCCCCAATTTTGTTTTTTTAAATTGTCATGTAAATATTACATTTTGGAGATAAGCTAAACACTGTGCAAGGTATTAAATATCCATAATAAATACAAGATCCTGACCTTCAAAAAATTGTAACAGTAGAGAGGAGGAACATATTTTTATTTATTTTTATTGGTATGTTTGGAGAAGTTATTTATTCCTTTGAAGGCAGTGTCCTCTTTGCCTCTGTTTTTAAGATCTTCTATTTACTGTTTGTATTCTTCAGTTTTAGTATGTGTTCATGTGTGAATATGAGTCTATGGGGCCAGAGAAATAGCTCAGTGGCACCGCGCCTACCTGGCAAGCATGAGGCCCTGAGTTCAGTTCCCAATACCAAAAGAAAGTTTATACAAGATTTATTTGTATTTGCCTTACTTTGTTCATTGGACTTCTTTATCTGCAGTTTTTAAATTTACTAAATCTTGTAAATGCCTAGTCATTATCTCTTTGTTTATTACCTATTCCCCAAAAGCATATTTTTATTCTATTTCTGTCTCTTTTTAAAAGTATATTAAACTTTCTCAGTTTTTCTTTCATAGACTTTAATTCTCCTCTGTATGTTACATCTTACCCATACTAGGTAATTTTTTCAGATTATCTTCTGCTTTACCAGCTTAGTCTTTTATCCTATTTAATACACTACTGAATTAACCTGTAGAATTTTTAGTTTAGGTTATTATATTTTTACTTTCTAAAAATTCTTAGTTCTGCTATATCAGTTTTTATAAGTTGCTGATCTCTGCTCAAGCTTTCAAACTACATTGGATGTTTTTATTTTTTGTTGAGATTCTGCTTTAAGCATATTGAATTTAATTTTGTGATTTGTCTTAAGATTTTGAGTTTGTTTTGTGATTTCTACTTGATGTGATTTATTGTTTCTGTGTATGCTTATCTCTGCCTGTGCAGTGCTTATTGTCTCTGAAAAATTATTTGTAAGAATGGCTCAGGATGCGTGTGGCAGTGCATACCTACAATCCTAGCACTCTGGGAGGCTGAGGCAGAGGATTGAAAAAAGGCCAGCAACTTGGCAACTTAACAAGACCCTGTGTCAAATAAGTCAAAACGGAGGTGACTGGAGATGGTAACTTATTGCGAGTGCTCTATGTTCAATCTCCAGTACAACAAAAAAGAAAAAAAGAATGGTTCAATAGTACAGGCTGAGGTTGTCTCTACCCAGAGAGAATTTTCATTTGCTTCTGCCTGGTGACTAGGATTTCCATCACACTAGCACCATAGTAGTTAAGTTACCAACTTGAGAATTTGTGAACCACTCTAGTGAAGTGAAAATTGAGTAGCAAATCCATATGAGACTAGTTTAATTTTTTCCCCTCACCACAGAGCATATCCGGTAGTACCTAGTTTATTGAAGGGAAATTCTCAAGACTCCTTCCATGGTGGACCTTGGTTTTGACATCTGTTCCCTTTTACTTGTTAGACCATCAAAACCAAAATTCAGATTTGCCTAGATTAGCAGTACCCTTAGCAAAAGTAGTTCCTACTTTCCTTTCAGTTTTGGCCTCATACTAGTTACTACTAGATTGTTAAATTTTTTTTTGTATTTTTACACCTTTTTTTTTTGTTACCAGGAATCGAACTTAGGAGCTTGTACTTGCCAGGCAGGTGCTTTGCCACTGAGCTGTATCCCTGGCCCTTTTTTTTTTTATTTTTTTTATTTTTAGACATTAAAAATAATACCTTACCCAGAATTTCTAGGGGTTTTCTTTTCTGTAGGAGGGTTGGTTTAATAACCTTAACTATTTCTGAAAATGAGTTCATCAAAAATTATTTTAAAATTTTCCATGATCACATTTTCGCCTTTTTTCTTCACTCTGACTTGTTTTTATTTCTAAAGCATAAATACCATAAATGTTATTTTGGATCTTTTATAGTTTTATTTTTCCACTAAAGTTTCATGAGGAACTCATTTTTGTGTATGGTCACTGTAATTCATGTTTAAACCTATCACTTAAATCTAGAATCTTGATTTTATTTCAGGAACACTGGACATCCAGAGCTATTTTGCAGTTTCAGAAGTTGTGTGGTTTGAAGCCACTAGTGGGAGTAGTGGATGAATATATAGATGGAATCCTTAACATTTTCCTGTGTGATACATCCTCAAATGAAGACATTTATTTCCATCATGTCTTGAGAACAGAAGGCCATGCTATTGTATGCCGAGAAAATGTCCCTTCTAAGGTAGAGAAGTCTGGATGTCTTATGCAACATATTTTGTTGAATCTCAACACTAAAGATATGACAATTTAATACAGAGGTTATTTGATTTATTCTTTTATCGTGAAACCATCCATTAGATTCCTGGTCTTATGAGGAGTACTGTCTTAATTTTCCTATGACCATACAAATGTCACATTTGGTTAATTGTTCTTTAGAATGTGAATATTTTTATTTTAAATAAATGATTGATTATTCTCTCTTACCTCAAAATATTTTATCTAAAGTTATTCTAGAGAGAAACACTTTTATTTTACAATTATTGATAATATTTATGTCATTGCCAATATTGATGTTAATTTTTGTAACTAGGTAAGTGTCAGTATGGAGAAACTTAACTATTGAATTTTAGAAAATAGTGTATTTCGGGGCTGAGGATTTAGCTCAGCGGCAAAAGCGCCTGCCTGGCAAGCGCAAGGTCCTGAGTTCGGTTCCTGGTACCGGAGAAAAACCAAAAAAAAAAAAAAAGAAAATAGTGTATTTCCATGGCATTTGAAAATTATGAAGTGCTTTTTCACCTTTTCTGTCTTCATTATATAATTAAACCCTTCCTCCTCTTTATTATGTTTTATTTTTAATCTTAGGGCTTCAGAGACCTAAACCCTTTAGCTTTATACACTAAATCCAGTGGTGGGCCGGATGATGTTGACATGGCAGAACTGGGTTATCTTTCCCAGCACCACTATTTTAATAAAGACCGAGAGATAAGTCCACAATCCAAAGACAGTGAATTACATACCCTGGTAAGAGGTTTTTGCAATACTGTTATAATTTCTATTATTAACTGTATTTATCCTCATTTTATAGATGAGGGAACTGAAGCTTTAAAATTTAGGAAAGTTTGGAAATTTTGCACGGTGATCTTAACAGTTACTTTGTCTCTCATTATTTGCTGGTTTAAGCCTATATATTAGCCATACTTCCTCTTGGATGATTTCTCTCTGTATTAAGTTCCCTTGCTTCCTTTTTCTAATTATGACTTCCCATACAGTCCAAATGCTAGTCTTTTTCCTCCTGTACTACTCAGGTGCTTTTTCCAAATCTTATTTCTTTCTTTCTCAATAAACATTTTGCCAACACCTCACAGTAATAATAATATTATAATATTTTATTACGTATTTTTCTCAACTAAGTAATAATGTTTATTAAACTTATATTACATCACTGGCACTGTTCTAAGTGCATATATATTAGCTCATTTAATCTTCATAACACCTTCACCAAGTTGGCGCCTTATAGATAAATGGACAGTAGAGTACCCAGTAAAATTTAATGTTTCTTGAACAAATAAAATGTACTCTGAATCCAATACTTGTCATGACAATAGCTATTGGACAACAGGAGTATCACTGTGAGTTCTAGTCTATATTTGAGAGTTAAAATGTTTTGGTTTTTGCTACATAAGCCTTTTAAAATTTTCTTTAAATAAAATGTAAAAATTTTTGTTTAATTTGTATTATACCTCTGACATTTAAAGTTATAGAGATGATGAGGTTTTAAAGTAGATGTTTGTTTATTAATAAAAAGTTAAAAAATCAAGACCATTTGACTACTGAGATTAACCTCTGATTCTAAATACACATATTTCTTGCTGTGAGTTCAAAATGATACAAAGTTTTCTAGTTAATATCAAATTAATTTGGTTTGTTTGGCCCATTATGGGCCTAAAGTTATTACTGGAGTAAAAGAATATTTCCTCATCTTAAACAGCGAATCAGCCTTTAACATTTTTAGAATACCTTGTCTGTGTATGTCTTCAGATAATCATAGTTTAGTCCTAGAAATGTGACTGTCTTTTCTGTACAAGAGAAGATAGGGCCAGGTATATAGTTCAGCAGCACAGTGCCTGCCTGGTAAGCACAAGGTTCTGAGTTCAGTTTCTGATACCAAAAAAAAAAGAGAAGAAGATAAAAGTGTGGTATCCTACCATAGTCTGTATTTTGATGTAGCAAGGCTGTCGTATGCACACACACACACACACACACACACACACACACCACCTGTCATGCAGTACCTTGCTAATCCTAATAGGCCTTTAAGCATTCTAATAGTTTGTATTTTCTTCTTCATTGCCTCTTCTAAGACATCCTCCCTCAATAATACTTTCAGTATATCTCTGTGCTGGGTGTACTCAAGACCACACTATAATGACCTGATTATATGTTTTCTCACTTTTTAGTTCCTTTAGAGCAGTGGCCTGATGCATTCTTTACATCCAAAGAGTTGTCCTATACACATTTGACCTCTTACACAAAGTATCCCAGTTTATGCTCAATATCTGTTAACAGCTAGGCATAGTGTTGCATGCCTGTAATCCCAACACTTGGGTGGCTGAAGCAGGAGTATCACAATGAGTTGGAGGCCAGGCTGGCCTACATAGTGAGACCCTATCTCAAAAAAAGAAAAAAAAAAAAGACTGTCACCTGAAATTGTTTAACATAATTGGAAGGTCAAGGGTCATGGATAAAGTTTTTTTAAAAAGTAGCTTTTGTATGAACCATAGTGAAAACTTACCAGCAAAATTTATAGGCATGTAGGGGCTGGGGATTTAGCTCAGCGGCAAAGTGCCTGCCTGGCAAGCGCAAGGTCATGAGTTCGGTTCCCGGTACCGGAGGAAAAAAAAAAAAAAAAATTTATAGGCATGTAAATTTTGGAAACAGCATTATAACATAGAAGACAAAATAATACAGCTTTTCTGTCTACTAGCAATCTGTTAATGGTAATCTGTCTTTAAATCACCTTAAGTCTGTGTCAAAGGAGCCATTAAAGGATTCAGAATTCAATTCTTTGAAAACTCTGAAGAACTATGAAGATGATCCAAAGTGGTCCATCACAGAGCCAAAGGATCGGAAGGAAGAAAGTGAGGTAGGAGAAGGCAAAGTAGTTTTTAAAAAAAAAAAACAAAAAACATAATTACAGGAATATAATTAATTCCAAATAAAGAGAACGGGAATAAAATAGCTCTTTAAGCCCCAGTGCTTTCAGTGTCACAGACCATCTCTCTCTTTAGCAGTCCCTGAGTCCAATGTTGTAGCATCATAACCTTGATCACAGAAAAGAAAAAGGCATTGTCTGACTTTGATGGGTGGATTACTGTCCCGCAGCTTTGGGCTGTCTTCAAGAGTTATGCATTGCTTAGGTAAAGCCCACCAGGAAAGGTACTTACAACTTTTTTGGAGGATGTATTTTTGCCTTAATCAAATGATTATGTACATATAGCCTGCAGTATGCCTGACCTCTCCTACATTTTCTGTTTCCCAGAATAACTGTTTACATCTCTTTTAGCTGCTACTTTTAGAATTTATATCTGTTTCTTTCATTGAACACCATACTTACATTTCCTGATTTTTCAGTTTTAAGTATCTATGAACTTCCCACAGTGAAAGATGAAAGTTTAGCTCTCTTTCATCTCTTCATCTCACCACAAATACAGCCTTTGTGTCCCCTCCCCCACTATCCTTCTGTCTAATAATACATCAAGCTTTCCATTAGATCACCACACAGTATTTATTATGACTATGTAAATGCTATGACACCTTTTCCTTTCCTTCATAACTTTTGTGTTAATGTTTCATTCTTTTAAAATTAATATACAGCAAGATTGAGTTTCTATTGGTATACCTGTCAGTTTTAATACCTGTGCAATTTCGTGCAGCTAATACCACAATCAGGATGAAAAAAAGCTCCGTCACCTGAAGTAACTCCCTTGTAGCTGTCCTTTTATAATGTCTCCCTGTGTTGCTGACCCCTAGCAACCATTGACTTTTCTCTCACTCTGGTTTATATTTTCAGGGCTATTATATAACCTTTGAGACAGGTTCATTTAGCATATAGTACTGTGGAGACTCACCCAAGTACTTGGCATATCAGTTCAAATCAAAGGTTTTGACTGCTGGATGCTTTTTTATTATATAGATATACCATAGTTTGTATATTTCTTCACCAACCTTGAGTTGTTTACAGTTTGAGTAATTATGAATAGAATAGTTCAAAGTATTTACTGTACAGGTTTTGTAAACTTAAGTTTCATTCATACAGGGAAAATACCCAGGAGTAAATTTTCTGGGTCGTGTGTTAAATGTTTGTCAGTTGTTCTCCAGAAAACCTGTACCATTATGCCTTCCTGCCAGCATGTAAGAGTTCACTTGCTACACCTCTTTGTCAGCACTCAATAGTGCCAGCAAGTTTTATTTTAGCCATTCTAATTGGTGTAGAGTAGTATCACAGTATGGCTTTAATTTGCATTTCTCTAATGACTAGTAATATTGAACATCATTGCATGTGCTTATTTGCTGTCCATACATACTTCTTGGTGTAACATCTGTTTGTCGTTTTCCCATTTTTAATTGGGTTATTTGTTTGCTAAGTGTTTATCAGATATGTAACTTTCACATATATTCCTCCACATATAGCACTTTTTATTTCATTCTTTTAATTGTGTTGCACTTAAAGCTAGTTTTTCATTTTGAGAAATTCCAGTGTATCACCTTTTTTTCTGTTCTGTACAGTGTTTGCATTGTTGAGAAATCTCAATTTTAGTACAAGGTGGAGGGTTAGGATAGGATTCATTTCGTTGCATATGGATATCCAGTTCTAGCATCGTTTATTGAGGTTATCCTATCTCCACTGAGTTGCCTGTAAAACTTTTATCAAAAATTAGTTGTTGATGAGTATTCTTGAGTTTGTATTGTACTCCATTGATCTATATGTCTTTCTCTTTAGTAATACCATGCTGTCATGATTACTGGCTTTATAGTACCCCTTAAAATCAGGAAATAAGATTCCCCCCACTTTATTCTTCAGAATGTCTCTAGATTTCCCTTATAAATTTTAGAATCACCTTATCTACATCTGCAGTTTTGATCAGAATTGTTTTAAATATATAGAAAAATTTGAGGGAAGTTTATCTTTAATTTTTGAACATAGTCTACAACTCCCCGTTAGTTTAGGTTTTGTTTTGTTTCTTTGTAATAAGACTTTTGTATGTAGGAACTGTATGTGTGCAGTTAGCTTTATACCTAAGTAATTTGTTCAAGTAATAATTATTTTCATTGTTAATATATAAAAATATTTTTTTTGTTTTGACCTGGTATCCTTTGTAGTTCCTTTAGGTTTCTACATAGGTGTCATTTTCCACAAATTGATAGTTTTTTTCTTCTTTTCTAGAATGTTTTTTAATCCTCCTGTCTTATTATTACATTGGCTAAGATTTCAAATGTGATGTTGAAGGAATGCAAGAGAGGATATCCTTATGTCATGCTGAAAGATTTTTATGATTCATTGTTGAATTTTACTAAATTGTTTTCTGCATTGTTTTCTTCTTTATTTTATTAATTCAGTGTATTACATTAATATTCGAATATTGAATTAGTTTGCCATTACTAGGATAAACCCCACATACCTATATTGAATTCTTTTTCTATATTGATAGATTCAATTTGCTAATCTTTTGTTGAAGACTTTTATATCTGTTTTCATGAGAACTATTAGTTCGTAGTTTTCTTGTGTTGGCCTTTGCTTTTTTAATGCTAATCAAGATAATATTGGCCTCGTAAAATGAGTCTGGAAGTATTGCCCCTTTGCTATTTTCTAGCGAAGATTATGTTAAAGTGATTTTATTTCCTTTTTTGCTTTATTTTTATGGAACTTTTTTTTTTAATTGACAAGGATAGATTGATTTTATATATATAGATTGTGGAATAACTAAGTCAGTCTATTTATGTATCTGTCTCACATACGTTTTTTTGTGGTAGAGATACTTAGGGTTTATTTTTACCAGTTTTCATAGTCTGTTATTGTTGTTGATTGTAGTCACCAAAATGTACAATAGATCCCTTGAACTTACTCCACCCGTTTACTGAAATTTTGTGAAATTTTGAGGATTTCATGGAAATGTGACATTGCATTGTCATTAAACAGATTTACTGTCTGCACTGCTACAGCCTTATTTGTGTAGTGCTTTTCTACAAAATTTTGCAGTTTCTCACATTTTACACCTCTCCCTAATCTCATGAAATGAGGAATTTCTCTGGCTTTTTCTCCTCCTCTGCAGAGGAGCTCTCCGTATCTTCTTGCTGTTGGGAGCCAATCACCCACAGTCCTAGAGCAGCCTGGGTGGAGGGACCACTGGCTCAGTTGTGATCATGTGACGTTTGGTGTCACGCACTACCCATATTGCATGGTATTGTTCGTTTATCATGTCAGAATTTATTAGAAATGTTTGCTCATCTTGCAGAACATTCATGGAACAAGTTATTTGCAATCCAAATATATAATGTATATTGTTTTCATTTATACTACTAGTTTCTCTTAGTTCATTGAAAAGGTTTTGTGCCAATACATTTCTTAAGAATCTTCTTTGTCCATGTCTTGTACTCTGAGTAGTACTTTGAAGATACCAGTACACAGTTTGTTAACTATTATTAATCTCATTATTTTGTTTCATAAAATAAAAATCCATTCCAACAATCAGAATTTTAATTAGTATGTTTAGATATTTATATTTCATGTGATTGTTTTGATTTTAGATTCACCGTATTGTTTCTTTATTTTCCTGATTTTTGTTCCTTAGCTTTCACTTTCCTCCCACCTCTAGGATATTGGAACATTTTTTAGTTTTTTACTTAATCTGTTACTTTTTCAAGTGCTTTTTAGTGGTTACTCTAAGAATTATAATATACATCCTTTACTATTTATAGTAGACTTAGTCTGTAACTTACCACCAAATAACATTATTTCTTACCACCCTATAAACATTTTACCCCTTCCTGCCCCCTTTATTGTGTGCTTGTCATGTGTATTACACCTGCATACACTGAAAATTTGTTTCTTGCTTTTTACCTTTATATGTTCTAAAAACATATTCTAAAAAAATTGAAAAGGAGAATAAGTATATCCTATTTACCCATTTTATTTCTGTTGCTTTCCCTTTTTCCCACATCCAGCATTTCATTCTGGTGTTCTCTTTCTGTCCAAAGGGCTTCCTTTACCAATTCATTGAGAATAGGTAGGTCTTCTGATAGTGAGTTATTTAGATTTCTTCACTGGCAATATATTCATTCTAAATCCTAAAGAATATTAAAAATATGAAAAACATTTTTGCCAGATATAGAAATGTCATTTGCCATTTCTTTTCTTCTCTAGCACTTTCAGCTTCTCAATTCTCTTCCTTCTGGTCTTAATGGTTTCTGATGCAAAAATCACCATAATTAGATAGTCTTCCTGTAAAGAACATGTTATGCTTTCTTTGCCTTTAATTTCAGTAGGTTGGTTATAGTCTAAATCATGGATTTCTTTGGTTTGTCCTACTTGGGGTTTGCTAAACTGGTACATTTATGTCTTCTATCAAATTTTGGAAGGTTTTAGCCATACTTTTTTGTTATTACTATATGTTTGCAATGGAATAATTACATTCATCTAGGAGTATTGGTTTTGATTTTAGATATATATAGATAGATAGATATAAATATATATGTTATGTATGTGTGTGTGTGTCTATATACTCATATTCACATCCTAATCGCTTTTACTACCCTTCCCCCCACCCTGTTCCATTCCCCTTCCCCAGGTGATTTCCCAACTCTGAAAGTCTCCTGCACAGTTTTCTACCACTCTTTTATTTTGCTCTTCAAATTAATTACATTTTGGATTTCTCATATAAGAGAAACAATATATTTAACCTTCTATGTCTGGTTTATTTCACTTTGCATTTTGTTATCAAGATTCATCCATTTTCCTATGAATATTCAAATGTATCTTTCTTTATGGTTGTTATATTCCATTGTATGTGTATATGTATTTATGTATATGTGTGTATATATATATATGTATATAACCACATTTTCTTTATTCATCTGTTGATGGACATAAAAGCTGCTTCCATAATTTAGATATTATGAATTGTACTGCCATAAACATGGGTAAGCATATATTTCTGTAGTATGATGTCTTTAATTTTTTCAGTAAGATACCTAGAAGATGGATAGCTAGGTTAAATGAATTTCTATTTTTAGTTTTTTGAGAAATTTCCACACTGATTTCCATAATGGTTGTACCAGTTTACATTTCCACTCACAATATAGAAGAATTCCTTTTCCCTACATCCTTGCCAGCATTTGTTGTTTTCTAAGTTCTTGATGATAGCCATTCCTACTAGACTAATATGGAATTAGTGTTGTTTTGATTTAGCATTTCTTTAGTGGTCAAAGCTGCTGAACATTGTTCCATGTATTATTACTAGTTGTGCTACTTCTTTTGAGCAGTCTCTGTTCAATTGCCCAGTTTTTTTTGTTGAGTCTTTTCTTTTGGGGAGTCTAATTTTTTATTTATATTCTAGATATTAGTCCTCTGTCCAAGGAGTAGCTGGAAAAGTTTTCTTTCTGTAGATTATCTTTTCACTGGATTGTTTCCTTTGCTGTGCAGAACATTGTAATTTGACATCCAATTTGTTGAGTGTTGTTTCTTGTGTAATTGGATTTCTTTTCAGAAAGTCCTTACCTATGCTTATGTCTTCTAGAGTTTTGCCTATTTTATCTTTTGACAGAATACAGTGTTTCTATTTTTATATCTGGGTATTTGATCCATTTTGATTTTAGTACAAAGTGAGAGATGTGGGTCTAAATTCATTCTGCACTTGGATTGCCAAGTTATTCAAGTACTGTTTGTTAAAGAAGCTATCTTTTCTCCAGTATATGTTTTTGGCCCCTCTGTCAAAGATTAGATGGCTGAAGATACATGGGGTTGTTTCTGCATCCTCAGTTCTGTTTCGTTGCTCAACTTTTTGTGCCAGCACCATGCTGTTTTTATTACTGTAGCTTTGCACTATTGAAATTTGGAGTTGTAATATCTCCTGCTTTGCTCCTTTTGCTTGAGATTACTTTGACTATTTTGGGTCTCTTTTGGTCCATACAACTTTAAGGTTTTTTTTCTAGTTCTGTGAAGAATATTGTTGATGTTCCAATTGGAATTGCATTATATATCTATGTGTCATATTTGGTAATATGGCCGTTTTGACTTTAGTTCTGCCTATTGAGGGAACAGAGAATGGTTTTTTATTTTCTAGTGTTGTCTTCAATCCTTTTTTCATCCTACTATAGTTTTTGTTACAGAGAGGTCTTTCACCTCCTTGGTTAATTCCTAGGTATTCATTTTTTTTAAGCTACTGTGTATGGGATTATTTCTCTCATTTCTTTTTCACTGAGTTCATTGTTGGTATACAAGGATGGTACTGATTTTTGTGAGTTGACTTGGTATCCTTCCACTTTACTGAAGAGTCATCTGGTCGAATTTTTTGGGGATGTCTTATCTGTAAAAGATCATGTCATCTGAAAATAAGGATTGCTTGACTCCTTCCTTTCCTATTCATACCACTTTTCCTTCTTTCTCTTGCCCGATTGTTGTGGCTAAAGTTTCAAGTGCTCTAACTGAAGAGGAGTGGTGGAAGTGGATGCCTAGATCTTGTTCCTGATTTTAGAGAATGTTTTTTTTCTCTATTTAGTATGATGTTACCGGTAAGTTTATTATAAGTGCCCTTTATCAGTTTGAATTAAGGTCTTTCTATATTTATTTTCATGTTGTCTTTTGATTTAGCCCTATTCCTAATTATTTTTCTACATTTTTCTACTCTTCTGGAGTTTTGATGGTAGAAACGTTAATTATTTCCATGCTGTTCTACAAGTCTTTGGGAATCCTTTTAGAGGCTTTTTTCTAGTCTTGTGTCCTTCTATTCAGACTGGATAATCTTCATAGCTCTGCCTGTGCTCTTTCCACTTGTCTCTGTCTTGCAATGATAAAGGGCCAGAGTCTGAATATTCAGGATAAAAGTCTTCACTTAATTTCTCTTTCATTCTGCTTGCTTAACCTCAGATTTATCCTTCAACAATCCCTCTTGACTCTCCAGAAGACCTTCTTCTAGCAGGTAGAAGGGATATGGAATAGAGTCCTTGGAATAGAATGCTATCTCGAGATCTAACTGCTTCTCATGCTTTCAATGAGTACTCTCGTTTTCATTCCCGTTTTATTTTCTTCCTTCTAAAAGCCTTGTAGTAAAGTTCCTGAGTTTTTATTATATCTCTAGTATAAATATGGGTTGCTTCTCAGTTTTTCCCACTGCCAGCTTAAGACTTCTTAATCAGTTGTCTACTATCCTTAATCAAGTGTCTGCTATCCTGTATTTAAGATGTAGGTGTTTTCTTTTCTCTCTTACCATAAAGTTTATACCTTAAATATCTGTTTTTATTTTAGTAGCGCATTAGGTGGGAATGAATAACAAATCTGTGTATTCAAACTGCCACCTTTATTTGGGAGTCAGGAAAAAAGTGTGAACCTGAATTTTAAAATGTGCTCAGATAGAAATTATAAATGATAGTTTTTATTTGTTCTCTGATACATTTTAGGATGAGATCCCCACTGGCATGCCATGCCTGGAGTCAGTGACTATAGGTGATGATATTTGGGATGAGAACTGGCTGAAAATGGAAAAGGAAGGTGATGCTGTCTCCCATCTATTTACCTCAAGCGTTGGTGGAAGGAAAAAATATTTATTATGTGAAGAAATAAGACAAAAGGTTAGATACTTAGGGTAATACAAAACAAATTGCTTTTGAGAAGATGAAATTTAGTTGTCTGAGCCTCAAGGAAGCTATATATTTGGAAATTCAAAAGGATTTGTTAGGCTATAATTCAAAAGATTATATGATTTATATTTGTGTATGTGTGTAAAGGATAGCAGTAGGTAATGGGTCACAGGATGTAGCAGAGAATAAACAACAAGTTTATTATGCATATATGCTCTTTCAAGCATTGTGTTTTTTGTTGTATTGTTGGCTCCTACTCAGAGATTTATGATCTATAAATAAACTTTTCTCTAATTTTATTTTTGTTGCATTAGTCTTGTAATATGATCTTGGTACTGTCCATTCAGAGTTTTAGCTAATATTTAGGCATATAACTGAAATTTTTTTCCATTGGTTATAATTAGAAATACCTGTAGTTAAATTGCTCCAGTTGATGTCTGCCTTTTTAACTATTAGATTATGAAAAATCATCTTGACATGGAAATGGTCTTACATTCCCCAAACAGGATTATAGTTATGAGATCCCAATATTCAGAGGAGTTCAAGATACTGGATACAAGCCATTAAAACAAGGAGTAAAGTGACACTAATATAGAAAGTTAATAAATACCTTTTCATGTTTAATGTACATTACTTTTTTACCTTTGCTGCATTGTCCTTTTGGATCATATGTCACTGTCAGTTTATTTTGTAGTTTCTTTTTTTTATAGGATTGTTTTTCTCCATCCAAAGATAAATGGGAGGATTCACAGCAGCCTTCAGGCCTTGTGAATGGAATAAAAGTAGAAATTCAAAAACCAGAAGGGCTGGATGCTCAAGAAAGAAATACTAGCCCAACCAACATTGAAACGGTAAATGTCTAATGAGTGTTATTGTGATAATTTTGAATAAGTACTTTCATTCTTAGGCAGTAAAATTGTGATTGATGGTTCGTCTCTTAGTGGTTGGTGATGAAGGGGACTGCTTATCTCATGGCAGCCAGGAATACAGCCAGAAGGAACTAGAGAGGAAGGGGCTAGGACAGGACATGGTTTCCAAGGTCATGCCTGCATGACTCACTTCAACTAGACCCACCTTCTAATAATGCCATCCAATTATGAATCCACCGATGCGTTAATCCACTGATGAAGTTAGAACCCTCCTGATCCAGTTACCTTCCAAAAGCCCATCAGATGTCAACTAAGCCCCCCAAACAAGATTTTTGATGGACATTTTAGATCCAAATATAATACTTATGTAGCTTTAAAATATAACAGCTTCAATCATACAACAGTAATATATGCACACTTATGTTTATGGAAGCACAATTTACAATAGCCAAATCTTGAAAACAACCCATATGCCCATCAATAGATGAATGGATAAAGAAAATCTATTTTTTATGTACAGTGGAGTAGTACCTGTCATAAAGAAGGATAAACTTGGGACATTTTTAGGTGAGTGGATGCACCTTGAGAACATAATTCTAAGTGAAGTAAATTGGACACTCATGTTTAAATACCACATTATTTCTCTGATGTGAGAAACTCAAAGGGTAAATAAGGACCAAAATGGGAGATAAATACGGGGAAGAAGGAAGAAAATGTTCAAATGGAAAGGGGAGGAAGGGAAGAGAGATTAGAAAAAAGAATGAGAGGAAAAAATTACAGCTTTACTGAAATGTAAGTAATATGCCATTATAGTGCACAACTTGATGTACAGAGAGTTGTATAGTCATACTATAATTCATTCTATAACATTTTTATCACAGAGAGTTGTATAGTCATACTATAATTCATTCTATAACATTTTTATCACCCTAGGAAAAAACTCCATACCCATTAGCATTAGACTCCTTCTGCATCTTCCCGTAGCCTTAAGTGACTACCAATTTGCTTACTTTCTCAAAGATTTACTTGTTCTAGACATCTCGTATAAATGCCCTAATATACTATATATGCTATTTTGTGATCATTTTCTTTCACTAAGCATAATGTTTTCAAGATTCATCCATGTTGTAGATTTTTTAACACATAATGCCACACTGCCAGATAGCTTGAACCACCACCAGTGGTTGCACCTTGAGAACATAATTTTAAGTGAAATAACCGTTGGTGGTTTAAGCTGGTGAGAACATATTAAACTGGGTATTGAACCCAGGGTCTTCACACTGAGCGGGATCCCTGTCCCTTTTATTGTAAATTTATTTTATTTTTGAGCCAGAGTCTCTGTTACGGTTTGTGTCTGGGTGTACCCCCAAAGCCTCATGCAGTCTTGGGGCTGGCTTTTAGAGTGTGATTGATCATGGGTGTGAGAGCTACACCTGCCCTGGGGCAGGTAGTTTGCATATGTAAAGGAGAGAAAGAGGCTGCTTGCGACCATTCCTCCCTTTTGTGCTTGTTTTTGCTTGTGTTCTGCCTCCATGAATTGTAGCCCTCTGCCATGTGCCACTGTGCCTTGTAACCAGCCAAGTATGGACTGAAACGTCCATAAACTGTAAGCGAAATAAACCTTTCCTTCCTTAATTTTGGGTGTCAGGTGTTTTGTCCCAGCAACGAGAGGAAAGTAACCAAGACAGTCTCGCTAGTTTGCCTAGGCTGGGCTTGAACTTGTCATCCTCCTACCTCAGCCTCCCAAAATACTGAGATTATGTATACTTTCATGCCCAGCTGAGTACTTCATTTTTAATGACTAGATAATATTCTGTTGTACACTGTAACACATTTTATTTGTTCATCAGCTCATAGAAATTTGAACTATTTTCACATTTTGGCTTAATTATGAATAATGCAGCAGAGAACATTCAAATATAGTGTGTGGACATATATATATATATATGAATGGAACTTCTGAGTCATATGGTAACTCTGTTTTTTAACATTTTGTGGAATTACCATACAGTTTTCCAAGCAGCTGAACCATTTTATATTTTCACCAGCAGTGATGAGGGCTCCAAATTCTCCACTCTTCACCTATACTTAATGCATATGAGTGTATCTCATTATTGTTTTGACGTGCACATCTGTGATGGTTATTGATAAGCAGTTGTTGTGCTTATTATGAAAAAATATCTTTTCAGATTCTTCTCCAATTTTTAAGTGTGTTGTCTTTTTATTATTCAGTTGTAATAGTAAAATACTTTATTACATGTTCTATATCAGATAATATGGTTTTCAAAATTTTCTACCATTCTCTTGGCTGTCTTTTTACTTTCTTATGTGTCCTTTGTACCATAAAGGTTTTTCATTAAATCCAATTTTTTTCTTTTGGTTGCTTAAACTTTTGATATCACATCTATAAATCATGCCTAATCCAAGGTTGAAAAGATTTATGCCTGGCTGTCTTCTAAGAGTTTTATAGTTTGAGCTTTTACATTTAGGCCTTTGATCTATTTCAAGATAATTTTTGTTATGGTATGAGATTAAGGGCCCAGCTTTTCCTTATTTTGCAGATGAAGATCCAGTTGTCTTAAGTATTAAATATTAAAAAGAAGATTCTTTTCTTATGAATTGTTTTTACCTGTTTATCAAAACTCAGTTGACCATAGATGTTTTAGTACTGTATAAGTGTCTGTTCTTATACCAGTAATTATATTGTCCTAATGACTTTAGTTTTTTAAACTTTTGAAATAAGTATGAGTCCTCAAACTTTTTCTCTCATGTAGTTTTATAATATGTTCCTGTGAAGAGTATTTAAGAGGGTAAATAATTATTTACTATATCATGAATTTCTGAAGGTATTCTTAAGGAGTATTTTCTTCTCAAAGTTTTACTTACCCTTTTTTCTGTTCCTAATCTAAGACTACTTACCCTGTTTCACTTTGGAGATACAACTAACTTAAGATTGATTGATTCATTGATTGATTGATTGTCATTTTGAGACAGGGTCTCACTATGCAGTTCAAGCTGGCTGTGAGCTCATTTTATAGCCCAGGCTGGTCTCAAACTCGCAACAGTCCTCCTGCCTCATCTTTCCAAGTGCTAGGATTACAGGTGTGCACCACCACACCTGGCCAAAGTTAACTTTTAAATCAAGTCATTACCCTTCTTCATAGACTTCATTATAGCATATTGTCTACATTGTACAGGTTGTAAAGTTCTCATCTCTGGTAAGGTGGATTCCATGTTATTGTTGAGAATCTCAACTATCCTAGACCCAAATGTATACAGTGGTACTTTAAGGAATGTTAGGAAGACCTTGCACTTTTTGTTTTAGGCCTTTGTAGGTTGGCAGTGAGCTCGTGTACATAAATAATGTAGATAATGTTAATAATTTTTGTAGCATTGTTTATCATAAATCCCAGAGACTGGCTATTTATGAATACATTTCAATATTAAAATATAGTAATATTTTAAAGCCAGATACATGGAAAAAACTATTATCATTTGCTTATACTGGAAAGTATAGTTCTATGAGCAGAAAACCTGGATTCTTGTTTTCTTATGAGCAGTTTCATTTCTACCCACAAAATAAGGCTTACTTGGTCTTGGGTAAATATGGGACAGTAAAGATTGATATTGGAATAAATATGAACTAGAAAAGGGATATTAGGAAGAAGTATTCTCCTCTGAAACCTATCTTGTAAAATGCAAGAGATACAAAATTTAAGACGTTCTGTTTTCAGCCTTGAGAAACAGGAATCAAACAGTACTGAGGTAAAACAATTTAGCTGAGGTAAAACTCCACAGAGAAAAAAAGTTTGACAGTGAGGGGTACTGAGGGTGTAGCTCTGAGAGCATGTTTAGAATGTCAAGACCCTAATTTCAATCCCCAGCACCATAGGGGAAACAGGTGTGAGGGTAGGTAAACCAGCATCGCAACTGTATAAGGAATTTACAATTAAGTTTGAGTTTTCCCATTTCTGCCACTGGTTCTAATATTTCTCTGCATATACAGTGAAGATAAATGTTCACAAACATGTATCCTCTCTTTGTGTCATCTTTTTACTTAGAACAGTGACTATTAAAATATTAATATGGTAAAATATTTTCTCTAGGTAGTAAACCATAAGTTAGAAAGAACTCAATTATTATATTGACACACATAGTTTATAGATTCTTGTTTATACTTAGCATTATTGAGAGTATTTCTGGCATGGTACAACACAAATAAATTCCAGATTATAATAGCCATCTTACATCTCACAATTTCAAACTAGGAAACTCAATTCCAGAGTTTACCAATTGGTGTCAGGCTTCTTCCTTGCACCTTTTATATAATAATACAAGGATACTTCTGTTTGAATGTCCTAAAATAATAATACAGATTATTAATAAGTACTAGACACAATTCTAAAACCTTTATATCAATATTAACTCACTTAATCCCCACAAAATCCTTTGAGGCAAGTACTATTATCTCTGTTTTACAGGTGACAGAACTGAGGCACAGAGAAATTAGGTGACTAGTCTAAGGTCGTAGAGCTAGTAAGTGCCAGAGCTGGGATTCAAACTCAGGTAGTATGGCTCAAGAGTATTTGATCTGAGTTGCCATGCTCTGGAATCTCCTTTCTGTGCTGGTAAAATGCTTGTAAAGCAACTGATACTTCTTCATGTGCTCATTGTTCTTAATAACTCTGTGCAAGGCGATAGCACATGTGTATCTGTCTGCTCTCCCTTTTCTCCTTTTTATATTGTTTCATCAAATGAAAATAGACTCAGTCCAAATGGGGATTATAATACAAACTTCATTAATGGCAAACTTGGATCTGAAAAAATAGTTTGGATGCCAGGCTATTTTTTCCTACCCAAGATAAACTGACCCGGTTGCAAGGGAGAGCAGGAAAATCCTCAGCACCTTCATTCTGCTCACTGCATAAGATACTGAAAGCATAGAACAACCTGACCCTAGTCAAGCAGCAAGAACTAGACTAGCCACACCAGAGTGATAACCTTTAACAGCATGAGTTTTGTCTAGCAAATAAATGTGGACTAGCAGTTCTTGTGCTTCCAATAAAGTTAATGAGCTATTCCTGTTATGAGGAAGACTGAGTAGGTAGATATGTATAGACATTTCTCCATTAAGAATTCTCCCAAAAGATCGTAAGTCATCAGAACAGTTTCCTATCATAAGGCAAGAGAGGAGGCAGAGGAAAGAAACAGCTTCTCCTGTACTAGGGTTTGGAAACTCCTTGCTTATTAAAGTCAAGGTTTGGTGTTGCTTACAAGGAAAAAAAAGTAATGATCCAAAACACTTCCCATGGCTCTAGTCACCTGAGGTTGTAAAGGTCTGTTTAGTATCCACAGCTCTGAGAACAGAGTGGCTTAAAAGGTCACTTACATTTTTCACTGATTCATGTTTTCCGCCTGGCCCGCTAAAATTACCAGTTGTACTTCCTCTGGCAGTAACACAAAGGGCATCTGTTGTGTAGACAGGTAGCTTTTCTAATCTCAAGATTAAAGTAGTAACATATCTGACACAACTTATTTACTCAGGGAGTATCACAGAAAGTGTGTTTTTCTTCCTTTCTTATACATGCTCTCAAATGCAGGAGGGAGTGTGTTGAGGAAGAAGAAAAGAGAGATACCATGTGCTTTATACTCTCTGTCACATCCTCTACTGCTTGATTTCTATGAATTTGAGGAGTCTGAGACTAGAGGTTCCAAGCAACGTGCGTCTTCCCTAGAGTGCTTATAGAGGCAGCCTCTATCATAGGGGTATCATGTACCAGGTATATACTAGACACAGTTGCATTGTATGAGAGGGGCCTACAGCTGCTTTCAAATTTCTTGGGTCTCCTTCATTAATGGCAACTTCATTAATGGCAAACTTGGATCTGAAAAAATAGTTTGGATGCCAGGCTATTTTTTCCTACCCAAGATAAACTGACCCGGTTGCAAGGGAAAGTGTAACCATTAGTTTTGACTATCAGTTGGACTGATTTCAGAGTTGCCTAGGAAATTAGTAGAGCATACTGTATGTCTGGATGGGTCATGGGGGTATGATTTGAAAAACCTTGAGTTTGGCCAGAAAAGTACTAAGAGGCCACTGCAGCCAAGTTTCAAAGCGCCTTGGCTACTGCTTCACTAACCCTTAACTTTGTCTACATGATAGTGTTTTTACAGAATTTAAGCATTATGGAGTCATGGAGGCTTTTACACAGATTTCAAAGGAAGGCCTAAGAGGCCAGGCAAAAATATATGACACTGTTGGAACCCCTGACATGATGCATGAAGTTATGATAGTGAAGCCAAAGCTACAGTGGAGATTCTAGGAAGTTGAAGATGCCAGGAATGTGGAACATCTGCTCACAAAAGCTACAGTGAGTGGAGCCAGCCTGCAACCAGCAAGGCATAGGGACAGGGCTGCCTATACCATCTGGAGCTCACATCATTTGTCTTATGGAGTTCCAGTTGTAAGATGTTAGAACTTTTGACTAAATCTCCTACTGGACTGTCACAGGACTGCTGATGCCTTGCTAATGTTGAGCCTCTCTGTTGCTGTTTTCTTTTGATATCTTGGAATCTCACACTGTGCATGTGAAGCCTCTCTCAAGGTCTTGAGAGAGATTTGTAAGCAGATTGTTACACTCCTCCCCGGTCCCTTTTCTCTGGCTGGCTCTGCTTTCGTCCCTCAAGACCTGGCTGTTTCATCAGCCTCAAAATAGCCTCTGATCTTTATCTCCTTATGCAGTAAGACCGCCACCTTCTGCTTGCACCTTATTTCCTGGACCTGATTTGGAAAATGCCTTCCATTAAAACACTGAAGTAAATAAGGAACTCCCCTCATGTTCTGAAATTCTGCCTGACTTGATTGTTCACTAGGGCCTTTAAATATTTTTAAATATATTTCTGTCCAACATTTATAGTGTTTGAGCAGGGAAAAGGGAATCCATCTACATTGTTGGTGAGAACTAGTAAACTAGTAAAGTAGTACAACAATTATGGAAATTAGTATGGAGGTTCTTTGAAAAACTAAAATTAGAAATTCCATTTGACCCGGATATTTCCCTTCTAGGAATCTTTCCAAAAGAGCTAAAGACATCATGCTACAGTGATACACACATGGCCATGGTTGTAGCAGCACAGTTCATAACAGTCTAATCTTGGTAGTGGCCTGTATTTCTGTCAACAGATGAACAGATAAAGAAAACGTGGTATTATACGCAGTGGAATACTAGTCTGCCATAAAGAGGAGTAAACTTGAATCATTTGTAGGAAAGTGGATGCATATTGAGACCATAATGCTAAATACAATAAATCAGACACATGAGCTTAATATTGCCTGATTTCTCTTACATGAGAAACTCAAAGTATAAATAAAGAGTAAATGGAAGATAGATAATAGAAAATAGTGAGCTGTTTTCCAAATGGAAAGGGGAACAAAAGAGGTGGGGAAGGAAGGGAAAAGAGATGAAAAAAGAATGGAGTTGTACCAACTCCCTACAAGTAATTATTATGTATGGCAGACATGTGCTAATAAAAATGAAAAAATTTAATGGAAAAGGGAAGAGTTTGATAGTATAAATATTTACCCTTGCAGGTTTATTGAGAGAACTCAGTGATACTTGGCCTCATTTTAGATGAGGATAAACTTTAAACTTGAATATGTCAGTTGCATTAACTAAGCTAAAACATGAACCCCCCAGGACTTTTTTCTTAAAGTAATATATTGGACAGTCCAGTGCATCTATTCTTTTAGAATTTCAGTTTTCTATCAAAACAGTTATAGCCATTTATATATTATATAATTGTGTACATTCATGCCACCTGTCTTTGAAAATGAGGTGCTATATTTTTGCCCAGAAGGAACATTTACTGATACTAAATATCTATTACACTGAGCCTGAAAAAGATACAGGCTAAATTTTCTGTTTGTACAGTTATTTTGTTTCAGTTGGCTTTTGGCAAATCCTGGACTGTAAACTACTTCAGTTTGTTACAGCTTTTGTCCCAATGGGGCACACACTAGTGATATTAACATCACAGAGGATAGTGCTCTTTATATATATAAAGAGCCTCCCTAGCTGGACTGTGATGTCCAAGGGTAGCTGGACTGTGATGTCCAAGGGTACGGATTTTATCTTCCTGGGAGGTAGTGGGATGGAGCACAGAGAACAAGACTGGCTTGAGCTCACATCTACACCCTGCCCTTTACTGATGGACATTGGGTAGGTTAATCTTTCTGAAAAGCATTATGCTAAGTAAAAGATACGCCACCTACCTAGAATGGTGGTTCTAATATTTAAATTTAAAAACACATGCAAATAACTTAACAGTGTCTACAAGGAAGTCCTCAGTAAATGAATGTCATTTCTCATGTTCTGCCAACCCTCAGCTGTGTTTGGTGGCACTCAGTGCCATGTTTGCTTATAATACATCTTTAATAAAGGTTCCTTAAGTTGCTATTCATTCAATTAGAAAAAAGGTTTGCTTTTTCTCAGTGTCTAGGTTCTTGAAAGTGGAGTTTTTACTTATGAAATCTATTTGTATTTTGCATCTAAGAAAACAAAAAGAGCTTAATTCTTGCTAACATTTTTTTCATTCCCTCACCTATTTCTGCCATTTTGCAGGAAACAGATTTGGAAGATTCTTTGGATTCTGCCACACTGCCCAAATTGGAAAAGTTTTACATCTCTTTTATCCAGTCACAGCAGTCAACAGAAGGGAGCCAGTTTGAACCAAACAACATTCTGACTCAGCCAAAAGAAATCCGGCTATCCACAGCAGTGTCCAGTTCAACTCCTACAGTGGTGGACTCCCCCGAAGAAGAGTCTGCTTCTGGTAGGTTTACATATTCTAGTGCGTGCTCCCAATTGACATATGATGTTTTGCCATGTTGCCAAAAACCTTGATCTCATGCAGAATATATTTTGGAAGACGTCTGGCTTTACCATTTATCTCAAGTCCTCATCTTATTGTGGGGTTTAGTTGTTCCCTTTAGCTTTGTCACTCTTCTCTTTTTTGATTTCTTTTCCAGAGGTTTCACATTTATGTAGAGTAAAAATTTGTTAGTTTTTAAATGTGTGGCTCTTTAAGTGTTGACAAATGTGTACGATTATGATATAAAACATTTTCATCAGCTTGGAGAATGCACTTGGGGCCTTTTGTGATTAATCCTTCTGCCAGCTGGCTGGTCTCTAGCATAGCATTTTCCCTTTACTAGAGTCACAGAGTACTATGTATAGTTTCATGTCTGGTTTCTTTCACTTATATGGTAGCATTTCTTGTCTATTTAGTATTTACCTAAAAGTGTTTCCAGTCTAGTGGTTATGTGGAGGTATATTACTGTACTTTTAATGTGCATTTTCCTGTTTGCCATGATGTTAACCATCTTGTCATGTGCTTATTTGTAATTCATATATCTTCTTTAGTTACGCGACTGTTAAAACTAGGTTATCTTATCTGCTTATGGAAGTTCTTTATGCTGGACACAAATCCTTTGTCAGATCCGTCTGGGGATGTGTGTGTGTGTGTGTGTGTGTGTGTGTGTGTTTCCTCCAACCTGTGGCTTACTTTAACAGTGTCATTAGAAGAGCAAAAGTGTTCATTTTGATCAAGCCCACTTGGTAATTTTTTATAATACATTTTGAGCTTTATGTATCCTATTACCCAACCCAAGTAACTAAGATTTTCTACTGCATCTGCTTATGAAATGTTTGTGGTTTTCAGTGTAAGAATTAGATTGATAGTCCAGTTCGGGTTAATTTGTGTGGTATGATGTCTGGATTAATGATCATTTTGTTTGCATATGTAGTTGACCTTACATTTGTTTCACTTATCTCTTTAGTATCAAAAATCTGTATATATATAAAAAAAATCCATATATGTGCAGTTCTATTTCTAGACTTTCTATATTCTGTTGGTCTGTGTGTTTCTCTTTATACTTCTATTAAATGCTTTTTGTATTTTCAAGTTACAGTGGGATTGTGACATAACCACATAATGAGTTTGAGGAGCATCTGTGTTATTGCTACATTCTGCAACCTTGATAAACTCACTTGTTATAGTGGCTCTTTGTACCATCTTTGGAATTTTCTATGTTGATAGACATACCATCTGTGGGGGGACCCTTATGGTATCTGTTGGTCTTTTCCCCTTTTTCTTGTGTTGGTTAGAACCTCTGATATAGGGTTGAATGGAAGATGTGAGTGATGTCTTTGCCTTCTTGATCTCATAGGTAAGCATTTAGTCTTACATGAATGAAGCATGTTAACTGTAGATGCCCTTGTTAAGTTGAGGAAATTGCAGTTTATCCTAGCTTTGATCCTTTTAAATCATGAATGAGTGTTGAATCTCATCAGATGCTTTTTCTAGATCTATTGAGATGATCATGTTGTTTTTTAAAAATCATCTATTTATAGGCAGAATTTCAATTCTTAAAACAGCCTTGGACTCCTACAGTAATGCCCTCCAGGCATGAGGTACTATCCGTTTAATATACTTCATTCCCTTTGTTAAAATTTTGTCAAGTATTTGTGTGTTTTTTGAGACAAGGTCCTGCTATGGGTGTGGTTCAGGCTGGCCTCAAACTCACAGTGAACCTCCTACCTCAGCCTCCCAAGTGCTGGGATTACAGGTGTGTGCCACTATGGATATGGTTTGTTAAGGATTTTTATGACTATGTTCATGAGGGTATTTTAGTTTTTGTTCTGTTTGTAATGTCTTTGATTTCAGTATCTAGAGCAGTGGTGGTGAACCTAGGGCACATGTGCCAAAAGGGATACACACAGCCCTCGCTGTCAGCGTGCGAGCCAGGTCCACCCAGCATTGCCCCAGGCGCTGGCCTTCAGGTGTAATTGTAGTGTTGGCACTTTGCAATACATGAGTGGGTTTTGGGTTGCAGATTGGGCTCATGGTCTCTTAAGTTCACTAGAACTGATTCTAGAAAATGCTGCCTTCCTAGAATGACTTGGGAAAGGTTCCCTCCTATTCTTTCGAAGAATTTGTTTGTAATTGGTATTTTTTCCTTAAATGTTTGGTAGAATTCAACATTGAGACTCTCTGGACTTGGAGTTTTCTTTGAAGGAAGGTTTTTATTATATGTCTTTATTAGATACAGTGCTGTTTAGGTTATCAATTCCTTCATGAGTGAGTATTAGTTTTCTCTTTCAAGGAATTTATTTCCTCTAATCTATAAATTCTGTTAGCATAAATTACTTACATTGCACCCTTATTTTAACACTAATGCAATCTTAGTGATATATTATGCTCTCCTTCCTGAATTGATAACGTGCTTTTTTCCTCCTGATCTCAGTGTGCCTACAGGGCTTCTTAATTGGTTTCTGCATTGATTTTATTATTTCTTTCCTTCTGCTTACTTTAGGCCTAATTTTGCCTTCTTTTTCTAATTTTTCACTTTGAAACCTTAAATTCTATATTTTTTGGGGGGGTTTTTTGTTTGTTTTTGTTTTTTTTGTTTTTTTGTCTTTTTGCAACAGGGTCTCACTACGCAGTTCAGGCTGGCCTTGCACTCACTTTGTAGCTTAGGATGGTCTCCAACTTGGAACAATCCTCCTGCCTCAGCCTCCCGAGTGCTGAGATTACAGGTGTACACCACCACACCTGGCTTTTAAATCATTTATTTTAAAATGTTTTTACTAATGTCAATGATAGGCTTTCCTCTGACCCTGCTTTAGCTACATCTCATGAATTTTTGATGTTATTCTCATTTTCATTTGGTACAAAATATTTTCTAATTTTCCTTATGTGTTTTCCTGTTTACCCATTGCTTATCTAGAATAGCACTCCCCAACCTTCTGGTACCAGGGACTGGTTTTGTAGAATAGTTTTTCCACAGACTTCGGACATCAAGGGTTTGGGATGGTTCAAGCACATTTATTGTGTACTTTATTTCTATTATTATTACAGTGTAACATATAATGAAATAATTACACAACTCTCTATAATATAGAGGTAGTGGGAGCCCTGAGTGAGTTTTCCAGCAGCTAGATGATCCCACTGAGCATGATGGGAGACAGTGACGCTTGAAGTGTGTTGTTTGTGCCCAGTCTACTCAGTAGTCTTGGAGCATTATAGTTCTATGATCAGAATTTCACTTTTAGAAACCCTGTCAAGCCCTTCTGTATATAAACTCCTCACAAATGCAACCAGCATAGAGCACATGCTGCAGTGCTAGATGCTAAAGATGCAAAGCTGAATAAAAGATTGGACTTACGCTTACTTTTTCTCTTTTTTTGAAATCCATGCTAAGACAGAGCAGTGCCAATCTGTGCAGAATGCACGGTAGATGACACAATAAGGAGCTTGTGCCAGAATGTTAAATCAGCGGCAAGTACACTGCTGAGCACATTGTTTAGATCACCTGGGTTTTTTCTTTTTAAAACGTCTTTCTTGAGATGTCACCAAAAACTTCCCCTACTCTGGTCGTACCAGCTGCTTTGGCTAGCACTGGTCTAGAGTATTCATCTGAGCATGATTGGTGTCCCCCTCCTTAGCCCTTAGGAACAATTGGGCACTGGAATTCCAGAAACTCCATTTAAAGGATGTTTTCTTCATAGTTAAAACTAATGCCTAAGACAGTCATCTTATGGCTACTGCTTTTGGTACTTGTTAGCAATCAGATCGGTATGGTTTTTATACTGGTGCAGACTTGGACCCACTTTGGCAGTAGAGAAAGCCTGTTGACACCATTTTGTCTCAGTGCTGGAAGAAAATAGAGGAGCTTGTGAGCTCTTCTCTGGGATTTGATTTTATCCAGTCTTCCCTTCTTCGTTCATGAATCCATTTTCCCCTTCTCGTGGCTCTCATCTTGACGAGAAGCTGTTCTATCTCGACACATGATTCCCCATCACCATTTCCTCTTCATTTGTCGGCTTGTTTCTGAGTCTTATTTCCTGACTGCCCTTTGGGAATTGTCACCACCCAACAGAAAATTACTGTGGTACATGTTGGTAAAGAGCTAGAATAGGAGAGACAAAGAGTGACTCTGAGGACCCCTTGAACCCCTTGAAAAGACTTGTGTTTCTTTTTCAGTGCAAAGCTCTCCAGAGAGCCAAAAGAATGAAGATTTTTCCAGTAGTAATACTACCCCATTCAAGGACAAGAGTCAAGGATCTATGGACCAACTGTCTTTTATTTTGTCTCCAGAGCACAAGATTTCTCAGAAACTCTACATTCCTCGAAGCACAGCCACTGCTGCCTTAGGGGCTGCTGCACGGTTAGCTACCTCCAGGAGCTTCCTGCATTGGTACCCCAGTGTGAAAGGGATGGAGGCATGAGGGAAGGCGGAGGAGTTCAAAGCAGTGTAGTATTTTGGTAGTTGATACTTTTATCTGTCTGCGACTATATGTAGCTTTATTATGCTAACTGTCCATTTTGATATATAAGTATTGATGTTTAGTGTTTATTTTTACTAATGATTTTTTTTTATTCTGTATGATTCTCTCACTTTTTTTAATGTAGTAGTTTAAAGGAACTTCTGTTTCTATATTTTTCTTATACATATGACATTCAGTGAAAATTGGAAAATATATTTAGCAAGTCAGAATATTCTTATATACCTATCTCTAGAAAAAGGCTGAATTTTGGGGCTACTGCTTTCTACGTAATTTGAAATCTTTGATATAGAGGAAATGCACGTCCTGAAGCTGTGGTCATATATATACTTTTACATTTAAAAAAAAAAGTTCTTAGCCAGGCGTGGTCTCACACACCTGTAATCCCAGCACTTGGGAGGCAGGAGGATCACTGTGAGTTTGAGGACAGCCTAGGTTACATAGTGAGTTCACGGTGAGCTTGCAATAGCAAAACTGCCTTTAAAAAAACTCTTTTGACTTAGAGCAAATTTCTAAAACCTAGCTGAAGCTGTCTCTATAGTTATCATGGTTTTCAGGAGTGTTAAAGTAGCATGGTTCACCAGTGGTATTATTGAAGCCTTTCTATAACACATTGTCTAAGCAATACTGTGTGAGGTGTTATAGGACATTCTGTTGAGCTCATACTGTAAATCAAGAGAAAAGCTAAAAAGTGAGTTTGAACCCAGGATTTTGAGGCCAGCCAGAATAATATAGCAAGACCTTGTCTCAAAAATATAAAAATCCAGATTCACCTTTGATTCCAGGATATCTATAAGAATAATAATATATTAATGGACCAAAAAAAAGACACAAGTAACCTGGAAACAATGTTCATAAGTTGACCAGACACATCAGACTTTTGTCTTTACTGGAGATTGAACTCATGCATGTTAGGCAAGTGCTCTTCCACCAAGCTACAGCCCTAGCCCTATATCAGACGTTGGAGAGTTTCATAAAGGGTTAGTGAAGAGCTAAGTGCTATGTGAGACACTCAGTTGATAGGAACTGACAAAGCTGTGGTTGTCATATAAGTTTAAGTAATTATCCATAGTTTGCTTTTAAAGAGGAAAATTTTTCTAAAGAGGAAAATTTAGTTTTTAAATAATGCTTCAGAATTCTACCTTTAATGAAAAAAACCAAGTCTGATCAGTGTACTTTGCTTCTCCAGATGAGCAGTTGCTGCGTTTGAAAGAAGAATCTAGTCAAAGCAATAGGTCAAGTAAAAGGTTTACAAAAGTGCACATTCAGTAGATTAAAATGTAACCCTCTCTCTAGTAGTACCCAAGTGCCAGGAGGATCCCTGCCAAAGCTGGGTAGTCGTCTTGTAAGTTTAACAGTTGATTTCATAACCTGACAGGGACTAATTTTATACATTGCAAGTTAGAGAGTATGGAGTAACTGTACAAAGCCATCCCAAACTGATGAGTTCACTACCCTTTTAAAGAAGCTGGTTTAGTAATTAATAGCTAGCATCTCATATGAGTTAGAGTGATGAATGAACATTTGAAAGGCTTGTATGTTTTGATTACTTGTTTGTCTAGGCCAGCCAATCTGTCAGTCTGTTTACTTACCTTGTCCCTAAAATGTGGGCTTTATGTGGTGAATACCCAAAGCATCAAATTTAATAGAAAAAGAATAAACAGGTATATTTTATGGGCAAGAAGATCAATGAGAAAGAACTGTACAAAATATACATAGATGAGCTGCAGGTGGGGCCACATGTCTGTAATCCCACCTACTCAAAAGACTGAAGCAGGGGTTCAAGTCCCACCTGGCCAGCTCAGTAAGACCCTGCCTCACAAAAGGGGATACAGTTCAGTGATAGAGCACGTCTGGATCAGATCCTTAGTACCACACACACAAGGTGTGTAGATGCTCTGTGCATCCAGTTAAATAACATTTTATTGTCAAAGGTCGTCGTCCACACTTCGAACGTTTGTGATGTGAAGGAGTTACCTGCAGTAATGCAGACCTCATGCATGTGAGATGCCAGGTGCCCACCTCCAGTCATTCCTGTGTCTTGAAGTTTCTGGCCTGCGTCTAACCTACCAACTTAGAATTATCTGATTTTGTTCTAGGAAAGACCTCGAATGAGGAGCTATGAATCCTAGAAAGACTGACCTGCCTACACTCACACAGCTTGAATTTCCATACCTGCTGACTCATAGCCCAGTGCCCTTTACACAAAAAATAGTGCAATTTCATCTTGTTTAACTGATTTGTGCCAGAAGACACAGATGTTGGAGATCAGTCTGAAGGAATAGCTGAAAAACACTCTTGGTGTTCGTGGAGGAGGGGACTAATCTCATACTCTTGAACTGTTTACCAATGGGAAATGTTAAACAGCCAAATATGAAAAAGTGGCATCATAGGAAATGAGAAACCAGCGTCTTACAGAGAAATCTTTCTGAAGCTTCCTACAACATTTATAGTACAAGGCTTTCCTAACATTTTAACAGTATTTTGAGAATCGCATATGATGACATGGCCACCATTCACAATATTCATAATTGTGTAGGAGCCATCGCTAGACATTGACAATACTTTGTTTCCCAGATCCCATTTCCTCTGTTCCAAAAATCTTGACCTTTCCCAAGAGCCGACCAAAGTACACAGCTGCATCAGTAAAGTCCGTCTGTGTACTTTGTGTTTGCCCCCGTTCCCAACAGACCTGTGTCACTTGGCTCATTTAGTCAGCCACCTAGCAGGTCCGCAGTCAGCCTAGCAAGCGTTTCGGGTTCACTGGCCTACTGGAACCAGAAACCTTTAAACACTGCATTTTAAACTGTGTACACAGAAAATGTTAATGGTTCAAACAAGGGCTTTCATAATACTTCATACAATTGACATTTTTCATGTGAAATTGAGTATTTAGCCATAATTAGAAAGTGAGTAGAGAATGTATTCCCAGCTAAACTTTCTGGGGTTATAAACATAGTTTTCAGTAAATGCTTAAAAGAGTTTATGACTTACAGATCTTTATGTTTCTGTTAAATATTTTTAATTTATGGAAAAGTGGGTATAGGAATGTTAACTTTTTTTCTTCTTGATGCAATTTAGATAAATTATCTGATGAAACCATGTTTGTGACTCTGTTCTCAACTTTTGTTTACAAACCTAATGGCATATTGTTTCGATCAAGAAATGATGATTAGTTTAATCTTTGGAAGTTGTAACAGCGTTTTGTTTGATTTAAATATTTATAAAGTTGGATTTTGTCAAAAATGTTTAAGTGCTTATTTGTAATTAGTTTTTATTGTGTTGATTCTGTAGGAATGAAAATTTTACTTGCGTATGAGACCCAAAGATCTTAGTTGAGTAAATACAAAATATGTGTAATTGGAAAACAGACTTGACACTCTTCTTCACTTAACCATTTGTATGCATTTTTGGCGTGACTGCTTCATTTTCAGTGAAGACCTTTACAGACCTTTGCTAGATTGTAGACAAGAACTTTCAGTGCATGAAAATTCACAAGACTGTTAAGTTCCTGGTGGCTGCATTTCCAGGACTCGTTTTCTTCCTTGTTTATAGGAACATGCCAAGCTATTGTAAGACATCGTCCAGATCTTAAAACTCCTGTTTGACACTGTCTGTGCACCAAACAGCGAAGCCAATCCCATCTTGCTGCTGTCATTCAACACTTATTTCACACTTAGAGCCTTTGCTGCAGTCCAGAGCAGATTGTTCCCAGGTGGCTCTCAAACTCCCTGTCTTCTTCTCAGTGTGGCACACTCCACTTAGCCACACGTGGAAGCCAAAGACTGAGTTCATTCTACTCATTACTTAGAAGAACAAATGGCAAAGCATTTGTAACTGCAGTGTTACTCTGATGGAAAGTCTCTTCTAGTGCTATGTATACAGTACACCTTCCAGTTAAATAAGACTGTATCATTTCAGATACTAATATGCAGAAATATCCCCCAGGGTGTTACATTATTCCTCCCTACGATACTGTCCTCCTCACAGGTAACTTCTTTTCTTAACAGGCCGAAACCTAAGCAGACAAACAGTATGGGCCAAAGTATCCTTTCCTTTCCAAATTTTAAAAGTAATAATTTTGCTAGATTGTTCTGGAGTAGGATAGTTAAATTGAGAAGAATGGAGCATTTGGGTACAATTAAGTGGTAATGTCCTTTTTACATTCCACACTTTAGGCAGTGGAGCATGAGTTTATAAACAAGTTGTTTTGTAACAACTTTTTCAGCACTTGTGAGGAATTTATCTTTACTGACCTGTTTATATTCAGAAACAAAATAACTTGGTGGTCTTCAGTTTCTACTCGGAATTACCTGGTTGTTGACTTTATCCAGATTAATGAGGCTCAGCAAAGCTGCCTAAAAAACTTGAGAGAAAAGTGGTGATTTTACAAACAAAAGTCAAATCAGTTGTTGCAAACACCATGTAATCATCAGTACATCTGCATCCTTGTACACTGGCTTTGCTTTGGATCTCTTCAGATTTAGAGTAATTCATCATATTATGGAAACCAATTTGTGATATCACATCTAGCTTTTGGTAGCCAAGGCCAAAGCGGAAGTCCTACATTATTTTTGTCAACTTTCTTAGCCAAGTTGAAAAAATCCATGATACTACCTTGTCCTTGTACCATATGACAAGCATACAGCTGCGGCTTGGTTCTCTTGAGACCAATTTTGCTTGAGCAGTCTGGTATAACTCATGTTTGACATGCATATAATATCAAAGGATCTCCAGATTTCTTTTTTTTCCAGATTTCTTCATGTTATGGATAAATGATCCCTAACCTTTTATGGGGTTATTAACTATTTTAAATAAATGTTAAACACTGAGGACTGTCTCCTCAAAAGGTACACATGTGTACAAAAATTTGCTCTAATTTCTAAGAGTTCATGACTCCTGAAGCCTACTCCCATCTCCCCTGTTCCTCCTCTTCCCCTGTTCCCCAGGTACAAACCGAGGGGTAGGCTCCTGAAATGATCCTGTCCCTTCAAGCCCACGTGCAAGCCGCTCTAAAGGCCCATCAGACATTACATCCTAACTATCGCGTTAGTCTGTTTTGCCTATAGACTACCTGCCACCATTCTAGGCCAGGCTGCCTCATAGCTTTCTTGGCATGTATTAGGAGTCCTGTAAGTTTTATTGAGTGAAAAGATGGGTAGAGAATAGGCTGTACGTAAAGTTAATTGAAGTCTTGATCTTTTTCCCTACCACACTGTGTTCTAAGTGTCCCAAACCAGAAATACTATTGAAAACATTAGCAAACATCCTATTTAAATACTGCATTTAGAATGGGATAAACAGCATGTCCTCCAGAAAAGAGAACTGAGTAGAAAAGCAGAAAATACTTCAGGTAAGTTGTTATTGTGCAGAAAGCACTTTTGGTTACTTTTCTGGCAGGTTTTGAAGGACAGTGACAGAAGGGGTGGTGCATGTTTTTATTTGCGGCTTCTCAGCAACAGCTTCTTAGTATCCTCCCAGACAAGTTTGATTTACCAAAGGGGCTTCTTTTAGCTTGTTATTCATTCTTACAGGCTCACTTCCAACATCCTGGTTCATTTTCTAAAAAAAAAATCTAACACCACAGACCCTAGTTTCACAGGCAGACAACCCAAAAGAAACTCATTTTAAAAGTGCCCTTCAGGTTAATATGTTACATTGGACTTTAACTGCTCTTTGTAGGCCTTCTGCTGGCCTTGAGGTTTTGTGACTCTGAAAAAACCAAAGGCTGTTTTTGTGGCTTATCTTCCCTAATATTTTATAAAAGTATATATAGGCTTTGAAGATTAAGATTGTGAGGTTTTCTCTTTCAAATTCAGTATGGTGTGAAAAAATAGGAGTTTTAAAAAACAATATAGCTAATAAATGGGTGGGGAAAGGTGCAACCAGCTATATTTATTAGTGACAAAAGTTAAATTATGAACTCAGCATTGAAAAATAAAAGGTTCCATTACTGAGACCTGTGTGCTGGTGAGTCAGACACAAGTCTCAGTCCGCTTTAGCCTTCGAGTGGGTCTGGGTGCACCCACCCTCACCTCAGGACTGTGCAGCTCTCTGTGGCTATGAAACCCAGGTGCCACCCAGCTTGCTACGAGCCTTGGTGGCCAAGGGATTGTATTTACCATCCGTTCCCCAACCTTGGGCAACACAGATATTGCCAGGACAGTGCTCACAGGGCTCAAGAGCTGCCCTGGTATCATGCCGGGACCTATACCTCACTGGGACAGACTAATGTTTTGATCTGCATCACGTCTAGCTGCAGTGTGCAGTAAACAACCTGCTTAGAATTTCTGGAAGGCTAAGCACAAGGGTAGATTATGAAGACTGGAATAAATTCCTAATCCCTCAATGTCCAGAAAACATTGTATACCAAGAGGCATCAAGAGCTTTCAGAAAACCATGACCTCATCTAATACTAAGAACAAGGTTCTGATCTGACCAGGCAGTAATCTTCATGGGAAAACGCTGAGAGAATTAATAACAGCCATTTTAAAGAAAGTTGATCTTGAAGGAAAAAAAAACTTTCAATACTCTAACATAGTGCTGGCCAAACCAATGCCACAAATGTTATTTTGATTTTCTTTTAACACAGAAGTTACTAATGTAGAGGGTTTTTTCTACATTAAAAGCTCAGTATTGCAGTGTTGACACTTTGTGATAAATAAGTGGGTTTGGGCTTGCAGTTTGGCACTCAGTTTCTCAGTTTCACCATAACTCCCAACAGAAACTCAGGAAGATGGAAGCAACTCTAAACAAGCAGAAATTCGTGCACTGAGACATACACTCAGTGAAATCAACACCAGGCATCAACAGCAGTATAGATTAAACATGAAATGAACGAAATCAGAAGTAGGCGACCTAAATATATGTAGTTGGCAAGAATAAAATGAAATCTTACAGGCACTTTGGGACAACATTAAAAGTGCAAATTCTTTTAAGATTATTGGAGTTGAAAAAAGATAACGAGAATGCCAAAGGAATAGAATATTTATTTAAAAACATCACAGAAAACTTTCAAAACCCAGAGAAGGAAGCAGTGAGGTCCAGGAAGTTAATGATCACCAGTGAAATGTAACTCAACCAAGTACACCCCCAAACACAATCTCAAAGATGAAAGATAGAGGAGAAAGGTACTCCTAAACAAAAGATGAGACTATACATATCTACCAGAACTTTTCTAAAGAAATACTAAGTTTTTCAAACTGAAAGAGATGTTAATGTATAAGAAGAAAACATAGGAAGGTATAAAGCTCCCTAGTGAAAGTAATTACACAAATTCACAATGTTTGATTACAGTATGTTGTATAAACCATATTTTAGCATGAAAGATAAAAAAAGAATAACAACATTAAGCAGTACATTCAAAGTATAAGTAAAGCAAAATAAAAGATGATAGGAAATGAGGTAGACTTTTGGAGATAGGAAAGAGATCTAGGGATGGAGAGAGAGGAAAGAAAAGTAAAAAGGCTAAGGTGCAGTGTATACAGGTACCAATTCCCCATGATGAGTGTATTTATTTGTATTCATTATGTATGGCAAATATACTAATAAAAAAGAATATTACAAAAAAAAGAGGTAAGCAGCCAGGCATGGTGGCACATTCCTGTAATTCCAGCACTCAGGAGGCTGAGGCAGGAGGATTGTTGAGAGTTCAAGACCTATCTGGGCTACAAAGTGAGCTCATAGGAATCATAGCCTGAGCTGCATAGTGAGTCCCTGCTTCAAAAAAAAAAAAAAAAAAAAAGCAATATGGAAAAATACAAGATGGGATACCAAAAATTCAAAATATGGGGAGGAATTGAGTACAACTAGAGTTTTATTAATAAATTTTCTCATACTCTTTTCTGTCCTTTATGTCGCTGTAATTTCAAAATAGCTTGTTAAAACCAAAGAAGGTTTTTATAAGCCTCATGGTAGCCACAAAGTAAAAATTACATCAAAAATAATAAGCAGGGAGTCAAAGTGAACTATTAGAACAAATCAGCCACAAAGGAATCCATAAAAGAGGAAGAAAGAAAGGCATCACGACAAAACTAGGAAACAAGTAACAAAGTAGCTGTGGTAAGACCTTGCGTATCAATAACTACCTTGAGTATAAACATGAAGCTTTCCTATTAAATGACATATAGTGGCTGAATTATAAAAACAAGACCCAACTATATGTTACTTACAAGAAACTCACTTCATCTCTAGGGACACACATGGACTGAAAGTGAAGGGACAGAATAAGATATGCCATGCAAATGGAGTCGAAAAGAATCCAGGAATCCATCTTAAAGTACAGTTTACATCAAAAGCAATGAAAAGGTACAAAGAAGGTCATTATATAATATAGGGGGGTTAGTTCCAGTGAAAATAATTCTAAATACATATGCACCTAATATTGGAGCACCAAGATATTTAAAACAAATATTAATAGACCTAACAGGAGAGATAGGTCCCAATACGGTAACAGTTGTGAACTTTTAACTTTCCATTTCAAGGAGTGGACAGATCATCCAGATAGGAAATCAACAAAGAAACAATAGAGTTAAAGTGTACCTATAACCAGTGGATCTAACAGACGTCTATAGAGCACTCTTACCTAACAGCTTCCTAGTACACATTCCTCTCATCAGCACGTGGAGCATTCTCCAAGATAGATCAGATGACAGGCCACAAAACAAGTCTCAACCAATATTGAAAATTTGAATATTGTCAGGCATGGTGGTGCATGCTTGTAATAACAGCACTCAGGAGGCTGAGGCAGAAAGATCATCTCAAGTTCAAGGCCAGGAGGCTGGGGAATTAGCTCAGCGGCACAGTGCCTGCCTGGCAAGTGGAAGGTCGTGAGTTCAATTCCCAGTACCGGAAAAAAAAACAAATAAAATTCAAGGCCAGCCTGGGCTATATAATGAGCCCAAGACTAGCCTGGACCACATAGTAAGACCCTGACTCAAAATATAAAAGAATAAGTAAGTTGAAAAATCATAGTATCTTTTCTGACTATAAAGCAATAAAATTAGAAATCAATTTAAAAAAAACTTTGGAAGCTATACAAATACATGGATGTTCACTAACATTTCAACAACAAATGGGTCAAAGATGAAATCAAGAAGAAAATTAATTTTTTAGTAAATGTAAATAGAGGCACAATGTACCACAACCCATGCAATTACACAACAAAATAGATCTCAAATGACAACCTGTTGCTGCATTTCAGGGAAAACAAGAATAAATTTTTATTTCAAAATTAGAAAAAATAAAGAGTAGAGCAGAAATAAGTGAAATGGAGACTAAAAAAATACAAGATCAATGAAACAATGTGCTGGTTCTTCAGAAAGATAAAATAGACAAACTCTTACCTAGACCAAGAAAAGGAGAGAGAATAACAAAACAGGTGAGAAGAAATGGTGTCATTACAATTGACACCACAGAAATATAGAAAGATCCCTATATACTATTAAGAACAACTGTATACCAACAAATCTGATAATCTAGAAAAAATGGACCGATTCCTAGACATAAACACCTTATTAACACTGAATAATAAAGAAATAGAAAACCTTAATAGACTAATAACAATTTGAGATTAAATCCTCCCGTCAAAGAAAGCCCAGAACCAGATAGTTTTACTGCTGAATTCTATCAGACATTTAAAGAAGAGCTTAAGCCAATTCTGTTATTCCAAAAAAAGGAATTTTTCCAAAAACATTATATTAAACCAGCATTACCATGACACCAAATCAGACAACCAAAAAAATCCTTGAATATCCTCAGTGAACATAGACACAAAAATCCTCAACAAAATATTTACAAATCAAATCCAAAAGTGCATTAAAAAGATTATTCACGTGTTTGAATGAGACTCATCCAAGAGATGACAGGATAGTTTAATTTGTAAATCAATAGACGCAATACCACATCAGCAGAATGGAAGACAGAAATCATATGGTCAAGTGATGCAGAAAAGGTATTCAATAAAATTTAACATCTTTATGATGAAAATGCTGAACAAATTAGGTATCCAAGCAATATACTTTAACATAACAAAGACCATTTATTATAAACCAATAAATATGTTTATTATAAACTTACAGAGCAATCTTCCATATTTTCCCTATTCAGTACTGATATGGGGAAAATATGGAAAATTGCTCTGTAAGATCTGGAACAAGACAAGAATGCCCAGTGTCACCACTTTTATTCAATCTACTGCTGGAAGTCCTAGTCAGAGGAGTTAGGTCAGAGAAAGGACATCCAAATTGCAAAAGAAGTCAAACTGTCATTACAGATGATAGGAATTTATATATACAAAACCACAGAAGCTCCACCAAAAAACTTTTAGAACCAGTACAGTCAGCAAAGTTTCAGAACCAATGTATGAAAATCAGTAGTATTGTTACAGGCCAATAGCAAATTCTCTAAAGAAAAAGATCAAAAAAGCAATTCCACTTATAACAACTACAGAGTAAATAAAAATACTTAGTAAAATTGACCAAAGTGAAAGATCTCTACAGTAAGAGTTATAAAATTTTGATGAAAGAAATTGAAGAGTATACAAAAAAGAACAAGCAAAGAGGGTGGGCTAGAGGTGGCCTGCACTCACAAATCACACTGTAATGTCCATCCAAAGCAACAGGTACACAGCTCTGCGAAAAGGCAGCTGTTATGGTTTGTATCTAGATGTCCCCGCAAAGCTTCATGTGGTCATAGGTGGGGCTGTTCAGAGGTGACTGGATCTAGAGTGTGTGATGCAGGATTAAATGTGTGATGTTGGAGTCGTCATCACACATGGATGAAGAACCAGCCCATTGTTTCATTGATCTTGTATTTTTTTAGTCTCCATTTCACTTATTTCTGCTCTACTCTTTATTTTTTCTAATTTTGAAATAAAAATTTCTTCTTGTTTTCCCTGAAAGGGTATGTGTTTACTAAATTAGTCCACTGATTGGTTTGGCAAAGTTCTGGGAGTGAATAACGGGAAGGCCCTCCTGGGTGTGTCTATCTGATAGATCATAAGGAACAGAAAGAGGGCTGCTGTGGTCCCTTGGTGCTTGTTGCTTGCTCCTTCATTCCTTTGCTGCCTTCAGCGCGCTCTGCAGTGTTCCTCCTCCGTGCCACCCTGCTTTGGCACCATCCACCCATGAACTGAAACCTCTACGAACCGTGAGCCACAATAAATCTTTCCCCCTTTAACTCTGAGTGTTGGATACTTTGTCTCAGCCACAAGAAAAGTAACTAAGAAGACAACAGGGGTGAACAGAAAATCACGGAACTACATGTTGAGAGACCTAGCAACCAAGTGAAACGCTGAAATACTGGGAATTACATAAATAAACTGAAACAGCACTTTGTGGCACTGCAGTGGGTGGCTCAGAAGGGGAGAGGGTCTTCCCTAGTACGCAGCAGTGAAGGGAAAAACTTGTTCTGCCGTAGGACAGAGATGGAACCCAAGCAGTTCAGACATCCAACTACAGCCAAGTGGACAGAAGACAGGAATAGCAATTCCCACCTTACCTCGAATAGCGGGAAGCCATCTGAGAAGTCCCCCTCGGCAAAACAAACAGGAAATGGACTTGGACTGAATTGGGTCAGGAGCAACTCCCTCTGCCCAAGCGAAGAAAACCTGCACATTTCCTTAACTTCAAAACAACTATCACTTCCCTACAGGTGGGGAGTGGTTCCATCCCTAATAATTAGAGTGGGACCCGGGAAAAGGTGACTCTGATATGGTAAAACTAAAATCACAAAATCGAGAGAGTCCACTCTTCAGTTTTTGGGAGACCAAACTCTGGGCTGGAAGAATTCTGGCAGAGTGGACAGACAGCAGGGAAAACCAGCTGTTTGAATGTAGAACAGAAATGGAGGTTTTGCAGTGGGAAGGTGTCAGAGCCTGGGGTTCCCCTAAAGGAACCATGGAAGCCTGGGCCAGCAGCCCCCGTGCAAACAGCACCCCTGCATGCCCATCCTCCTTCCAGTTCCCTTGGAGGCACTCACAGTGAAGACGGCAGCTCAGTCACTAGCCAGCCACATCTGCAGAAGCCCACAGTCTGGAAACTTACGGAGCTTTGGCCCATGCTGAAGACCTGATACAGAAGATCCTTCACCTCCAGGTACACAAGAATTTAAGTGGGTAGGTGGGAATTAATTCAGCCACTGACCGACCTACCCAAGTTCCCAGCCATAACTGCTAAAGAGTGGAGCTCAGCCTCCTGCAAGCTCTAGGAGGCCTCTCCTATTTGAATTGAGCAGAAGAGAACCCTGGACTGACAAGCATTCCAGTACAAACACCATCACACGGAAGAATATTGGAACCATTTCATTGTTGTTTATTTTAATGGTGTTTTTGGAAGTGCCAGGCAATGCATGTGTGTTGATAAGTGCTTGCAAGTGCTAGTTACTGCTTTTACTTCTATAGTATCTAACCATGTCACAGTATGTTCTATTACAACAATAATTATTCCATAAAGTTTGCCAAACTAGTGTTTCTGTTGGTTTATTGGTAAGATTCAATCTCCCTGTATCTTTTCTTACTTTCTAAATTCCTTCCCCATCTCTTCCTTCATTCCCTTCACACATTCTCTCAAATATCTCCTCCCTCCTTTTCACATGTATGAATACTATCATTAAGACATATTTTTCCTTTGTCTTTAAGCATATGTGTGGGTATATATATATATATATATA
>NW_004955406.1:18970728-18999358 GCF_000276665.1 Chinchilla lanigera
CTTTGCCGCTGAGCTAAATCCCCAGCCCCAAAGGTTGTTTTGTAAGAGCTCTAATTGTGTTTCTGCTGGGTTATTTGGGTACCATCTCCATGTGTCTTCTCTCACTTTCCATTTATGTTTCCTCTTCTTTCTTTCTGTCCTGTCACATAACCTCCCAAGCCTTCTCTCCCTTCCCATCCATTCCATGTATAAATATATTATCATCAAAACCTATTTTTTCTTTCATTCTCTCGTCTCTTTTTTTCACTTTTTTTTTTCATTTTTTCTCTTGTTTCTCAATTTATACTTCATCATTCTATCCTTTCATCTTTCAGGGTTATCGAAATAATTGAAAGCTTTCCTTGGATGTTTACTGTTACCAGTAGTTGATCACTTACAAGGCAGTGCTAGAGACTGCACCTAGTATTTTGAATAGGTTGAGTGGGTTCCTGCGTGCTGAACCATCCCAAACCCAAGGACACCGCAGGAAGAAGGCCAGTGACTAAAGAGACACCCACAGTAGCTGCACAGCTTTTTATCCCAACTGATCTACAGCTTTAAACATAAAAGTACAAGAATTACAGGAAAACAGGCAACAAGAAACCTCCAAAAATTCATAACTCTCCAAAAAGCTGATCCCACACATACCAAGTGGATGAAACTGCAGGGTTTTAAAAACAAACTAATAGCTAAATTTATTAAAGGGATCAAAGAAGAGATAAATAAGCAGCTAAATGAATCAAATACTAATATGAGCTTCAAGAAGATATAAACAGCTGAGTGAATTAAGGAAGACAAGGCAGGATCTATAAAAGACTACTTCAGTTAAGAGAGGTTATAGAAAGGCATGAAAAATATTGTGGGAATGAAAAACTTAATTGAAAAATCTAGGCATTAGGAAGATTGAGCAGAAGAAAGAGTATCAGATCTTGAAGGTAAGGTGGATGTGATAAAACATTTAGTCAGCAACAATTTAAAAAAAACAAGGGACAGAAAATTACCCAAGTGCTCCTAGGAGAGTGAAAGCACAAACGTAAGGACTGTCAGACGAGGTAGCATCAAGGTAGAAACTAGTGGTATTTAAAAAAAATTATTCACTGAAATTATTTCAGAAAATTTCCCAAATCTGGGAAATGAGATGGATACCTCAGTAAAGGAGAGAGAAAAGAACCTCTTCATGACACATCATAGTCAAAATTTCAAAAACAGACAATACTAAAAGTCGTTACAGGAGCAAGCTAATTAGAATAACAGCAGATTTTTTAAAATACAAAACTTAAAGTCCAGGAGAGTTTAGAATGAAGTATTTCAAGCCTTAAAAGAAAATAATTGCCAACCCAGACTGCAATATCCTGCAAAGCTGTCCTTCAACATAGAAAAAGAAATGCACACTTGCCATAATGAACTAAAGAAATTCATGACCACCATACCAGCACTGCAGAAAATACTGAAGGGAATCCTAAACAGAGACGAAGAGGACAGTAACATCCACAAGGCTGAAGGAAAAAATAAGTCTCGCTGGGAGGGTAGTTAAACAAAAGAAAAACAGAGAAAGAATCAAGCACAGGAAAAACAGTATAATGACAAAAATCATCACAGTACCTTTCATCATAACACTTAATGTACATGTAAATGGTCTTAATGCACCAGAAAACATAGATCAGTAGATTGGATCAAAAAACAAGACTCAACTATATGCTGCCTACAAGAGACATGCTTCATCCACAAAGACTCACACAGACTGAAAGTGAAAGGGTGGGAAATGACACTCCAAGCAGTTGGAGCCTGAAAGCAAGCAGGAGTAGCTAGTCTAATTTCTGATTCTGAAACTGATCAGAGGAGACAAGATCACTATATGTGGGTAGAGGAAGTAATTCACCAAAAAGATATTATAAAAATGTATGCACTGAACATTGGCACAATTTCATAAAACAAAACTACCGGAAAGACAATAGTAGGGGAAAGGAGGGTCAGTGACCCATTATCGCAAATAGGTCAGCCAGGACAAAAAAGCAACAAAGAAATGTCAGAGTTAAACCACAGTAGAACAAGTAGATGTAATAGATGTCTGCAGTATTTCATCCAAAGGCAGTAGAATACACATTCTTTTCAGCAGCCCACAGAACTCTCTTCAAAATAGACTACATTTTAGGCAATATAGCATGTCTCAGTAAATACAAAAGAACTAAAATAATCACGTGCATCTTATCAGATTGCAAGGGAATAAAACTATAAATCAACCATAAAAGAAACCACAGAAACTACACAAACACATAGAAATTGAGTAACACACTCGGTGAATGATCAATGGGTCACAGAAGAGAGAAGAAATTATAAAATACCTAGAATTGATGATGGAAATACAACATACCAGAATCTGTGGGACACAATGCAAGCTGTTCTAAGGGGGAAGTTTTAGTTACAAGTGCCTGCATTAGAAGAAAAGAGTATCCCAAATAAATAACCTAATAATGCATCTCAAGGTGCTAGAAAAACAAGAAAAATCTAAATGGAAAACTAGTAGAAGGAAATTATAAAGATCAGAGGTGAAATTGTGACTAAAATAATACAAAGGAGCAATAAATCAAAGAGGTGGTTTTTGGTAGAATAAGATTGATAAACCTTTAGGCAAACTTACCAAAAGAAAGAGAAGATCCACATTAATAAATTTAGACATGAAAAAAGTCAAAATTATAATAGATATGACAGAAACCTAGGAGATTATTAGAAACAGTTTTGAAAAACCTGTATTCTAATAAATCATAGAGTCTGGAAGAAATGGCTACATTTCCAAACACATGACTCTCTGAACAGACAAATGACAAGCAATGAAATTGATTAAGGAATAAAAATTCTGCCAACAAAGAAAAGACTGGGACCTGATGGATTTACTGCTGAATTTTACCAGAACTTTAGAGAAGAACTAATGCCAGTGTTCCTCAAACTTTTCCATGTAGTCAAAAAACAAGAAAGTCTTCTAAACTCATCCCATGAAGCCTGCATTACCCTATTACCAAAACTAGATAAGGACTTAACCTCAAAAGTGGTTACACAGGTCAATATCCTTGATCTCAATAAACTACTTGCAAACAGAATTCTATAACTCACTAAAAAGAACACAACCAAGTCAGCTCCAGCCCAGGAATGCAATGATGGTTCAACATACATAAATCAAGAGATACAATAAACCACATAAATAGAAGTAAGGATAAAAATTACGTGATCATTTAGTAGATGCAGACAAAGCCTTCAACAAAATCCATGATAAAAACCCTAGCTAGGTGTGGTGGTACAGGCTTGTAATCCCAGCACTCGGGAGGCTGAGGCAGGAGGATTCCTGTAAATTCTAGACCAGCCTGAGCTACAAACTGAGTTCAATGCCAGCCTGAACTGCAGAGCGAGATGCTGTATTAAAAAAAAATAAGAACTTGAAGAAAATGGCTATGGGAAAACCTTACCTCAAACTGATAAAAGCCATTTATGACAAATCCACAGCCAACCTCAGAGCAAATGGGAAAAAACCAAAAGCATTTCCTCTAAAATCAGGAATGAAAGAAGGGTGTCCACTATCATCACTGTTGTTCAATACAATAACTTTAGAAGCTTTAGCCAGAGGAATCATGCAGGAGAAAGATACAAAAGAGATATGAATAGGAAAGGAAGAAGTCAAATTATCTCTATTTGCAGATGATATGATTCTTTACATAGAAGGCCCAAAACTCCTCTAGAAAACTTTGATAAACAAATTAAAAAGTGGCAGAATACAAAAATCATCACACAAAAACCGAGAGTGTTACCATACACCAAAAATGAAACCAAGAAAAAAATCAAGAATATAATTCCATCCACAATAGCTTCAAAAAAAAAAAAAAATCTAGAAACCAGCCTAACAGAGGAGGTGAAAGAACTCTATAGTGAAAACTACAGAAGTTTGAAGAAAGGAATTGAAGAGAACATAAGAAAATGGATTCTCATTCTTGTATCAGAAGAATTACTGTTGTAAAGTGGCCACATTATTGAAAGCAACCCATAGATTTAATGTAATCCCTATGAAAATACCAAAAACTCCTTTGCAGAAGTAGAAAAAAACACTCCTAAAATTTATATGGAGTCAGAAGAGACACTGTAGGTAAGGCAACACTGAGCAAAAATAGCAGAGCAAGAGGTATCACAATAGCAGACTTCAAGTTATACTACAGAGCCATAGTAATAAAACCAGTATGGCACTGCACAAAAATAGGTATATAGACCAATGAAATAGAGCAGAAGACACAAAAAACAACCCCGGGCACCTACAGCCATCCGAATTTCAACAAAGGGTCAAAAACATAATTTAAAGAAAAGAGAACCACTTTAACAAATGAGAAAAGTGATTATTCATGTGCATAGGGTTGGAACTAGATCCATATCTCTGACTTTGTACTAAAATAAAGTAAAATAGATTGAAGCCCTCGATATAAAAACAGAAACATTGAAACTGCTAGAAGGTAACTTAGGGCAAACAATGTCATGTGCACAGGCAAGGACTTCTTGAACAGAACTCAGCACAGGAAAGAGTATCAAGAATCAACAAATGGGATTTCGTCAAATTGTAAGAGTTTCTGCATCAGAAAGGAAACAACAGAGTGAAAAGACAAGCTATGAATAAGGTGAGGGAAACGTCAGTTATTCATTTGGTAGAGAACTAATATCTAGAAAATATAAAAATAATTCAAATAGCCAGGGGCGGTGGCACACTCTTGTAATCCCAGCCCTTGGGAGACTGAGGCAGGAGGATTATTGTGAGTTTGAGACCAGCCTGCACTACAAAGTGAGCTCAAGGCCAGCCTGAACTGCTTAGTGAGACCCTGTCTCAAAAAAAAAAGTTGTTTAACCCCCCTCAAACAGTTAACCTAATCAAAACATGATCACATGAAGTGAAAAAAACTTCTCAAAAAAGGACAAATGGCTAATAAGTACATTAAAATGTTCCTCATCTTTAGCCACTAGGGAAATGAACCCTGAGACTCTCTCTTACCCAGGACGGAATGGCTATCACTGAGGACACAACAAACGACGAACGACGGTGATAGGAAGACAGTGCAGAAAGGGGAAGACTTCTAGATTTTTGATGGAAATGCAAATTAGTACAACCACTATGGAAATGAGTGTGGAGATTCCTAAAAATTAAACATAGTACAAACTAGGAAAACTACTATGTAAATCAGTATGGATAGTAATTAAAAAAACTAAAACTAGAAATTTCATTTGACCCAGCTACATTTCTCCCGGGTACATTCTCAAAACAGTTTGAGACATTGTACTATAGTATTACATTCATACCTGTTATTATAGCGGTACACATCACAATAGCTAAGCTGTGGAAACAGCCTAGAAGCCCATTAACAGAAAAATGAATAAAGAAAATATGGTGTATACATACATGATGGAATATTACTCAGCCATAAAGAAGAATGAAATTATGTCATTTGCAGGGAAATGGATGGAGCTTGAGGCCATAATGCTAAGTGAGATAAGTCAGACACAAAAGTTAAACGTCACATGGTTTCTCTTGTATGAGAAACCAAATAAATAAATAAATTGTAGGAAACAAGAAGTCACAATTTTTGGAAATGAGAAGTGGTCAGAGGGGAGTGAGGAGGTAAGGGGAGAAGGGGAAAAAGCATTGAAAATGATTGAGATTGATCATATGAATGTACCAATCCCCCAAAACAAATGTCACTACTATGCATTGCAAATATATGCTAATAAAAAAGTGGAAAGATGCCCACGTTCATCGATTAGAATAATCAATATTGTTAAAATGCCCACACTATCAAAGAGACTGGAGTTAGGGTAGCTTTTTCTCCGTCTCAACATAGTAGCCGGTGGGGAGTTGTTTAAACATTCCCCGTGGTGAAGCCGGTAGCAACTCTACTTGCTAACACAATGATAGTGCCTGGGCAAGATAAACTGCTAGCATTGGAACCTTGATATGCAACCTTACATAGAATTCCCTCTCGTCTTCAGAAGGAGTAAGGAGGAGTGTGGGAGTGGCTTGGTGTCACAAAAGGCACTGGCCAGAGCTGTGATGTGCTTTTCCTCACTAGGTACAGCTGAACTTTTTCTCAAACAGCAGCTTTAAGAGGGGGACACAGGGCAAAAACAGTGTCCCCTCTGTTTTTGAAAACCACATCAGAGCTTTCGTCGTGGGGATTATAAACCCAGGAGTTCCATCGGAATTAATCCTCAGAACAGACTTGGAGAAGGGACCGTTTCACCAAAGCTGCATTTTAAAAACTGCTTAGTTCTAATAGTCAAATGAAGGTATTCTTTAGAGATTGCGTTTTGCTCTCCTTTGCTGCTAGGTGGCGCTGTAGGACAAGAGTTGTTGCCAAGCTGATGCTAAAATCCTTTCTTTGAAGACGTTTCGCTTCATACCACTGTAGAATTTAGAGTTGGAAGTAGATCCTGGGCCTCACTTTAGCAAGCCTCTCTTTACTTGAACAAACAAGTGTCTCAGAAGTTAATTACTCATGAGCAGGGTCTTTAAATACTTTTTATACAGTGATCTTCCCACAGTTTAAATTTTCTCATTTTATCCTAGGAAGCTGGCAGAGCTCGCTTTTTATAGAACTTAGATTTTACAGCTGCGTATCTACCGCTGGAAAGTCGGGGGGACACTAACGAGAGCCTGGTCACCTCTGGAAGCTACAAACGCCCATTCTATCTCGCTGTACTGAAGAAGATCTAATAGTACTTTCCGGGCAAAATGTTTTCACTTTGTTAAGTTTCTGTTGCGGGAGGGAGGCCACAAAATGCTTACTTTGTAGACACATTGTTGAGTCAACTCAAAAGATTTTCAAGGGCTGGGGACGCAGCTCAGTGGTCGAGCTTTTGCAAGCCCATGGCTTCAGTCCTCAGCACAGAGAAAAAATAAAAGAAAATCTTATTCCAGGGCATTAAATTTCGTACATTTGCACACTTTTCTGGGGAAAGGCCCTTGGCTCCCTCAGTTTCTGAAAAAGGCATAATAATGCCTTCAGGAAAGCCACCTCCTGTCGTATAAGCCGAGAAGCTCTCCAGATTCTCCTGAAGACGAGACACAACTCTTCACCCTTGCGACTCTTCTCCCAGGCAGAGATGAGCTTGGGGGACAACGGGGTTCCAGCTCACACTGAGGGTCAGTTCTCATAAGCGCCACTTGCTCGGGGCTTTACAAACTGTAAAGCAGCAGCGGCAGCTTCAGCGAAGTGTGGATCATCCTCACACAGGATGCTTTTCTAAGTCAAGGGCGTCGGTTTTTGTAAATTCTGCATCCTTGCCACTTATTGGCAGTTCTGCTTTTACAAAAGAGACCAGCATTCACAGAGAGCTGCTTGGTTAGTAAGAGTTTTACTGAGTTCGCCTAATGGACCACAGACTGGCTATTCTAAGCAGCTTATGTGGATCGTCTTGCTTAATCCTTACAAAAGCACTATGGGGTAGGTACTATTATTATGTCTTACAGTATAAGGACACTGGAACACAGAAAAGTATCTTGTCCACATTGTGGCAGAAATTAATGCCATTGTCATGATACAGTGAATACCTATTTACTAAATACTTACTATATGTCATACCTTTTACATATTTAATCTTTACAGAACCCCTATTACTATTCCTTTTTTAGAAGCAGAGACTCTTGAGGCTCATAAAATTATTTACCCAGAGTCACAGCCAGTAAGCAGCAAGACCTAAATTTGTGAGGTTTCTTGAAGGAGTTGCTGATACTGTCTTCTGTTTCTGCTCATCCCAGTCCCTTGGTGGCGAACCTGTGGCATACATGCTGCAGAGCTCTATTTGTTATCTATAAAGGTTCGCCAACCGTGACCTAGTCCTTCTTAAACTCATTCCACCCAGGCCACTCTCAAAACTGCTTCTGCTTTGAGAATTTTGTAGCCTCCAATGGCCTAAACCCATGCATCAGCCCCCAGGCTTACCACCTGACCATCAGTAGCATTTGACACCCTTGACCACATCTCTGAAACCCTTTGTCCCCTTCCTGGATCCACTCCTTCTCTAGGATCTCCTTATTCACTGGCCAAGCCCTGGTGTCTCCTTTCCTGGCTGCTCCTCTTTTCCTCAGGGTCCTCAGCCTCCGGCGGCCAGTTCCTCCAGTCTCCTGGCTCTAATCGCTCTCTAAGCTGAGGACACCCACACTGGTAAGCCCAGCCCAGCCCTCCCTCCCAAACTCTAGACTCAAGAGCCTACTTGGTCTCCCCACTGAGTTATCCAAGTGACGTTTCAAACTGGAACTCATGATCTTTGCCCCATCTGCACACCAAACCATGTCACCTATGAAGTCTTCTACAACCTCCTCCTTCATGAGCTCAAACCCTGGGAGTTATTCCTGATGCTTCCCTTCCACTCCACCTATGCAATCGGCCAGGAGCTCCTGTTGGTTCTACCTTCAAGATGTAGCTGGAATCTGGCCTCCTCTTATAGCCCCTCTCCCGCCACACTGTCAAAACACTGCTCGGCCTGCTTGCAGCCTCCTCTGGCTCCCTGCTTTACCCACTCTCCACCAAGTAGCCAGAGAGGTCCGGTCACACTCCTGCAGTGTCGGTCCTCACGATGGTCCGCAAGTGGTCTTGCCAGTTACAAAGCAGGATGTGCAATTAAATTTAGACTTCAGTAAACATCAAATAATTTTTTAGCATGTCTAATGCAATGTCTGATAAAAATTATTCATTGTTCCTCAGTTAAATTTGGATTTCAGGTAAATGGTAAATACATTTTCAATATGCCTTATGCAATATCTGAGACATAAAACCTATTGTTTTTCTAAAATTCAAATTTAACTGGGATTCCATTATTTTTCTTTGCTAAGTCCGCCAACCTTACCCACAAGGCCCTAAGTGACGCCCAGACCTCCCCACCCGGCCTCATCTCTCGCCATCCCACCTGGCCGTCCCTCCCCTCCCCCTTCCCTCTGCGCCTTCCCCTTAGCTGCTCTTCCTCCAGCATCTCCATCTTCTCAAAGAGCTCGTTTTATAAAATTACTTCCCAGCTCACCACTGCCTGTGCCCCTTCCTCTGCTCTACCTCTGTTTTAGTCACGTTTCTTGTTCCTGGGAACACCAGCAAATTAAAGGAGAGGCTGATCTTGGCGCAGGTATTAGAGGTTCCAGTCCTTGCAGGGTCCCAAGGGCCTGGGCACAAGGACACTGCTCACATCATGGCCACCAGGAAGCAGAACATGAAAGGAAGGACTTGGAGGGAGCTGCGCCCTTCCAGACCACGCCCCTAGTGACCGCCTCTCCTGACCAGGCCCCACCTCCTACCATCGACTCTCGCATCCCCTTAATCCAATCACCCTTCAAATTCAATCACCTCTTCCATCTCCCTTCAAACCGCCCCACCCCCCTTTGCGTGCATGAGGCTTTCAGGAAACATCAGCTCTATAAACCACGGCAACTGCTTTCCTTGGCATCTAACTTCTAACACAGGGCAGAACTCCCTTTTTTTCACCGCGCATCGCCCTGGCTCCACCAACTAGAACATGAACTCCACGGGGCAAGTTTTTGTCCATGCTTTGCATTGTATCCTGAGAGGCTGGAACAAATAGCACGTGGATGCACAGTAAATATCTGAATAAGTGAATGGCTTCAGAAGCCTGCGCTCTGCATGCCTGTACCTGGTAATCTGAGCAACCGCTTGATGACAGTATGCAACATAACAACCACTGTTCACTTCCTATCATCTTGTTTTGGAGTTCTATATCATTTTTATTGGTTTTTTTATCCTCTTTAAAATAATAATTTTAAAAAGCCTGTGCTCTGGGGCTGGGGTGCTGCTAAAGCTCTTTCTTAGCATGTGTGAGGGTCTGGTTTTGCCCCCCACCCCCACCCCCCTGCACACGCACCAAAGGAGCTCTGCTCGTTTCCAGAGCACTGTGCTCCTGTGTTTCAGCGTGTCTTATGACAGACATTTGAAGAAACTAAGAGTACACAGCCCGGAGAGGAGGCTGTTGAGAGATTGGGGTTGGCCTCTGCCCACGCTGGAAGCAGCTTCTTGTCCTGGGGCATGCTGGGTCACGGTGCAGAATCGTCCCCAGCTCTCAGCCCGGGAAACTGCCCCATTCCCCACACGGTCAGCGTTGTGCTCTATTTAACAACAAAAAACTTGTGAATTTTCTGTGTGCTGGGCCCAATGCTGAGCTTGTATAGAAGAATAAACAAGATCATTTCTGCCTAGAAAGGCTTTATGGTGATGCTGAGGTTCTCGCCTGGCTGATAAAATAAAAGTGAATTGGCCCGACCGGCCAGAATCACAGCAAAAGCTACAATCCCCGATCTTCTACAACCTTCCCCTGGTTATTTGCCCCTCTGGTAACCCCCAAGGGAAAACCAGCGTGAATACTAAGCAGGAGCAGCCAGAGGAGCATCTGCTCTAACCTCCCGGTGACCCCGAGGCGGTAGCTCGGCAGAGATGAATGAATTAAAGGGAGGAAGCCTGTTGGCGTCGTCTCCGTTGACGCCAACAGGAAGGGGGAGCAGAGAAGCAGATTTGCTGCTCACAGTCATTTCCCCCAGAAAGCCCCAGGAGGAAAAAATGGTTAGAGCTGAGATAATATTATTTACCAACAGCCTTGTACAAATTTTTGACTTCCTTGTTTCTGTGCCTTGGGTGTTCCTAAATTACCATCTTGTAGACACATGCTGGCAAGAAAGGGCTGGGGCAGTTTGCAGAGGTGTAATACGGTAGTGACGTGGCTAAAATGCACACAGCAGAAGGTGGAGAAAGGGCGTCTTTACAGAGCGTGGTTTGCAAAGCCCCTTTTCTTTTTTCCCTCATTCCAAGCAGGCCCTCCAACAGGTACTAGGCTCAGTAAGAGGGCTGTCACTCTCCATCTCAGTGAAAACTTATGAAGGGCCTGTGTAGCTTCCTGGTTCCGTGGTGGCTTAGTCTGTTTCTGTTGCTATAACAAAATATGCGGCACTGAAAAATGTATAAGTAAATTTGCTTCTCAGAGTTCTAGAGTCCGGGAAGTCCGAGAGCAAGTTCCCTGACCTGGTGTGGGCTGTCTTGCTACACCATTCCACAGCAAAAAGGCTAGAAGACAGAGAAGAGGTACAATTGACATAATTTGTGTACAGTTAAGGTACGTAATATGATGGTTTGATACACAAATGTATTGTAAACTGATTATCACAACTGAGCTAACAAACAGACCCATGACCTTGGATAATTATTTTTCAAATATTATGTGTGGTAAGGACACTTAAGATTTACTGTTAGCAAATTTGAAGAATATTTGATGATCTGTAGTCATCATGCTGTACCCAGGAGCTTATTCATGTTATAACTGAATATTTGTACCCTTGACCAACATTTCCCCATTTCCCTCAGTACGTAACCCCTGCTAACTACCATCCTATTCTGCTTCTGTGAGTTCAGCTGCTTTAGATTCCCTATATAAATAGATCATGCAGTATTGTCTTTCTTGCCTGGTCTAGGTCGTGTAGTCCAATGTCCTCCAGTTTTCTCCATGTTGTCACAAATAGTATGACTTCTTTTTTTTTTTTAAAGTAGAATAATAAAAAATAAAAATAAAGTCTGGCGTGGTGGCGCATGCCTGTAATCCCAGCACTCAGGAGGCTGAGGCAGGAGGGTTGTTGTGAGTTCGAGACCAGCCTGGGCTACAAAGTGAGCTCAAGGCCAGCCTGAACTGCATAGCAAGACCCTGTCTCAAAAAGACAAACAATAAAAAAAAAAAAAGTAGAATAATATTGCATCATGTCATTGCTTGCAGTGACAGCCCATATAAAATCTACCAGTGGTCACTTAGGTTGTTTCCATATTTTGGCTATCATGAATAATGCACCATAAATAGGGGTATAGTATCTCTTTCATTTTGTTAAACTCAAAACCAGAAGACTGCTGGGTTATACATCAGTTTTATTTTTAATTTGTTAGGAGCCTCCATGCCATTTTCTATGGCAGCTTACCAGTTTACATTCCCATCAACAGCAAACAAGTGTTCCCTTTTGTCCATATCTTGTCTGTTTTATAGTAGCCATCCTAATGGGTACATCTCATGACTTCATTTTAACATTTCCCTGATGATTAGTAGTGCTGGGTATCTTTTCATATATGCTTGCCCTATTTGTATGCCTTTTCTTTGAGAAATGTCTATTCAGGTTCTTTTCCCAATTTTTCATTAGATTTTTGTTTGTTATTAAGTTGTATGCATTCCTTACATACTCTGAATTCTTTTTTTTCAGTACCGGGCGTGGAGCTCAGAGACACACCACCACTGAGCTACATCTCCTGTCCCTTTAAAAATTTTTTTTTTTATTTCGTCAGTTGTGGTGGTGCATACCTGTGATCCCAGAACTCTGGGAGGCTGAGGCAGGAGGACTACAAGTTCCAGCCCATCCTGGGCAACTTACCAAAACCATGTCTCAAAACTGAAAAGGGAGGAAGGGCTGGGGATGTATTTAGTGGGAAGGCCTTGGGTTCATTTTCCAGTACTGCAAAGAAAATATTATTATAGCCAGGGTCTTACTAAATTGCCCAGGCTGGCCTTAAACTTGCAGTCCAACACTCTCAGTCTTCTGAGTATCTAGGATTACAGGCACATACCATTTCACCTGGCTTATCTCTTTACAGAGTTTATAGTTTGTACATATTTTTTTTCTCTTTCCATGGACTGGCTTTTCACACCCCTGTTTCCTTTGACCTGCCCCAGCTTTTTAGTTGCATGTAGTCCTCACTTGTCTATTTTTGCTTTTATGTTCTATGCTTTTGTTGTCCTATCCAGAGAACTATTGCTAAAGACCAGTGTCAAGATTATTTCTTCCTATGTCTTCTTCTAGGAGTTTTACAGTTTCAGGATTTATATTTAATGCTTTAATCCATTTGAGTTTATTTTTGTGTATCCTGTGAGATAAAGGCCTAATTTCATACTTTTCCATGTGGATACCCAGTTTTTCTGGCACCATTTATTTTGTTTGTTTGTTTTGTTTTTCTTCCAGTACCAGGAATCGAACTCATGACCTTGCACTTGCCAGGCAGGCGCTTTGCCACTGAGCTAAATCCCCAGCCCCTCTGGCACCATTTATTAAAGAGACTATCCTTCCTCCTTTATGTACTCTCTGCACCTTTGTCAAAGTCTGTTTACCGCAGATGCACGTGTTTATTTCTGGTCTCTGTTGCTCTGTGTGTCTGCACCATTCTGTTCTGATTCCTGTAGTTTTATAGTAATTCAAAATTAGGAACTGTGATACCTCCAGTTCTAATGTTTTTTTTTCAAGATTTCTTTAGCTATTGAGAGACTTTTGTGGTTCCATATGAATTTTTGAATTTTTTTCTATTTTTGTGAAACTAGAAATTTTGATAGGATTGTAGTTCTCTTTTTCTAGTATGAACATTTCAACAATATCAAGCCAGGCTGGGGATGCAGCTCAGTGGCACAGTGCCTGCCTGGCAAGTACAAGGTCCTGAGTTCGGTTTCTGATACCAAAAAAAATCAAGTCTTCTAGTCCATGGACTAGAACATCTTTCCAATTATTTGTATCCTCTTCAATTTCTTTCATGAATATTTTAAGTTTTTAGTCTTCCACCTAATGGCTACATTTTACTATTCTTTTTGATGCTATTTTAAATGTAAATTGTTTCATCTCATTTTCTATTTGCTTTCAGACAGTTCATTATTAGCATGTAGATGTACACTGGTTTTTGTGTGGTGATTTTATATCTCGCAACCTTACTGAATTTATTGAGTTGCTGTTACCAGGTTCTTTTGGTAGATAAAAGTTAACTACATTATCTTCTATTTTCTCATCACAAAAAAATAGTTTTTTAGATATGCTCTAGACTCAGCACTTAATTCTTTTTTTTTATTTTAAAGAGGAAAAAAAGATATACAATTTCAACACAAGATAATAGGAAATTAACAATAGGTATTATATTTCATATTTTTATCTTCAAAGCAGCTGCTCAGATTACCAGATACAGGCATGCAAAATTGGTCAAACAATATAAGCACTAACTGTTCCTTTCAATAAACTAATAGAAATTAGTAGTATAATTATCTTAGCTATCATGTGTGTGTGTATATATATATAATATATAATATTATATATATATATATTCTTTTCCCTTCCTTCTTTTCTCCTTTCCCCTATCTCAGTTGTTCTCTTTTGAGTAGTTTCTTTCCCTTTCACAATATCTATTGTATATTTTGGATCTTATTTACTCTCTCAGTTTCTGACACTAGGGAAACAATACCATGTTTACATGTGTGAGTCTGATTTATTTCTCTTATGAGTATGGTCTTGACTTGAATCCATTCACCTATAAAAGCCTCAAGTTTATCCTTCTTTATAGCTGAGTAGTACTCCATTGTATAAAAATACCACATCTTTTTTATCCATTCCTCAGTTGATGGGCATTTCAGTTGTTTCCAAGGTTTAGCTATTACAAATTGTGCTGCTATAAACCTGGGTGAACATATATCATTGTGGTATGATGTTTTTAATTATTCTGGGAAAATACCCAGAAGGGGAATAGCTGGGTCAAATGGGACCTCTAATCCTAGTTTTTTGAGGAATTTCCACACTGATTTCCACAGTGGTTGTGCCAGTCTACACACCCACCAACAGTGGAGAAGGGTTCCTTTTCCCCTACAGCCCCACCAGCATTTGTTATTGGTTGATTTCTTGATGAAAGCCATTCTTTCTGGGGTGAGATGGAATCTCAGTGTTGTTTTCATTTGCATTTCTCAAGTGACCAATGATGTTGGACATTTTTTCATGTATTTATTTGCCATTTGTATTTTTTCATCTAAGAAGTGTGTATTCATCTTAGATGCCCATTTTTGGATTGGGTCTTTGAATTTGGGGGACCCAATTTTTTTGTTGTTGGTGTTCTTTGTGTGTTCTAGACTGAGGGACAGCTGGCTAAAATTTTTTCCCATTCTGCAGGTTTTCTTTTCACTCTGCGATTTCTGTTGACGTGCAAAAACTTTTTAATAAGATGAGATCCCAGTTGTTGATTCTTTGAAATACTTCCTGTCAGCACTGAATTCTTAAACCTGGAGAATTGCCTCCTTTGACTCTGTCTTTCATCCTGGGGACACTCAGGTGAGTATGGGGACCTCAGAACCTCAAGTAGCTTCACCTCTATGGCTCTGCTGATTTCATCCACCCAACAGCTCTCACGGCTTGGAGTTGCATGTCTGCAATGTTCCCTGGCTGGAGCTCCGTGCTGGTGGCCTGACAGGCCTGAGATTTCAGAGGCTGTCCATTCCCACAGATCCACTAGGCATTGCCCAACAGGGGCCTATGATGTGGTTCTGCTCCTGCAACAAATCTCTGTCTGTGCTCCCTAGCTGTCCAGTAGTCACTGAAATCTAGGTGGGGGCTGCTATGGGCCAATAGCTCTTGTGTTCTGTGCATTTGCAGAATTAATACCATGTGAATTGATACCATGTGGATATCGCCACAGCTTATGGCCTGTGCCTTCTGAGGTGGCAGACTGAGTTACACCTGAGCCTGCATGAGTCACAGCTGGACCAGCTGAGCATCACTGCCCTGGAATTCAGGAAGCAGAGTCCAAGGGTGGAATAGAGCAGCAAATGCTGAGGTCCTGAGAGAACCTCTCTGGAAGCTGTATTCTCAGGGCATGTGCTGGGTCTGTGATGAGAGAGGCTATTGGAAGATTTTTGAAATGCCTTGAGGTCTTTTTCTCATTGTCTCCATGAATGACTCCCTTCTACCCAGGATATTCTCCTTAGCAAACAGTGACTTGGCTACCTACTTGGTTTTTTTTTAACCTAACGATGCCTTTACACTCTTTACGTGCCCAGGTTGCAAATTTTCCACCTTTTCATTCTTCTTTCTTTTTCTTATAAGTTCTACCTTTCAATCATTACCTTCTTCCTTCATTTTACAGTATTCAGTTAAAGTATCCATTAAGCTCCATTGTTATTAGTAGTATTTTTTGCTTAGAAATTTCTTCAGCCCGATATCCTAGCCCTTGACTCGGGTTCCACCTTCCCCAGAGTCCTAGGACGTGTACACTACTGTGCAAGTTCTTTGCAGCCATATTACTGTAGCAGGAATTAGTGAGACAAGAATTAGGCTTCTATTGGGCACGAAGGCCAGCAGCCTTACAATGGAGTTGGAAAGCCTAAAATGGAGTCTGCTGAGCTACTACCCTCCAGAAATCTTACAAAAACATCTGCCAGATGTCCGTCAGCTGTCTGGGACCTCCTGAGAGCATGATCAGGAAGGTCACTGGCTTGAGAGCACATGGGCCTACAGGAACGCTGCACAAACATTACATACGTTAGACCCTAAAAAAAACTGTACTGTCCTATAGGTCACAGATTACATTGCTTACACAATACCTGAGCTCCCTGAGACATCCTTTAAAAACCCCTAGACAAAGAGCTCTTGTGGGTATCCTGCTCAGGACCCCCACCCAGCTAGAGAGAGCTTTATTTCCTTGCCTTTATATCTTTTACTTTCTTGCCTTTATATTTTAAAACTAAATTTGCTTGCACCTTACCTCCTTTGTCCATGGTTGCATCCTCTGTCACGCAGTACATAACCAGCATTCTAGTAACATTAGCAGGGTGGTTTTCACCCATGCTTACAATACCTTGCTCCTTGTTTCTGTCTGAGACCATAGCAGAATGGCCTTACTAACCGGTACTCTGTCCATGACCACATAAGTAATCTCCAAGAAGATTCAGACTTTCCCCGGGGCGTTCCTCTTCTTAGCCTGCACCAGACTCACCGCTAGTGCCCCCTTCACAGCAGTTCAGTCTTGTTAAGTATGCTCCTCCAGTTTCTTCCGGTTTCTGTTATGCAATTCCACAGCTGCTGCCACATTTTCAGGTACAGCACCCTCACCCCCCTCAAAAAATAATTTTGTGCCAATTTTCTGAGTTGGGCTGTTTTCCACTGTATGACCAAACACCACAAGCTGAATAAGTTATAGATAACAGAAGTTTATTTGGCTCAAAGTTCTAAAGACTGGGAAGTCTAAGTTACAGCAAGGAAAACAAACAAACAAACAAACAAACAAACAAATAAAGTTTCAGCAAGGCCAAGGATTCAAGATCCATACACAAAAATCAGTTGTATTCTTATGCACTAGCAAGGAATAACTGAAAAATGAATTTAAGAATACAATCTCCATTTGTAACAGTATCCATTTGTATCAATAAGAATAACTCTCCATTTGTACCAATAAGAATAAAACACCTAGAAATAAATGTAACAGAAGTAGTTCAAGATGTATATATACTAAGAACTGCAAAACATTGTGGAGAATTAAAGAATATACAAGTAAATTAAAAGACATTCCATGCCCATGTATTGCAAGACAATATAGTTAAATTGTTGATACTGGGCTGGGGGTGTGACTCAAAGCACTTGCCTAGCACATGCAAGACCCTGGGCTTGAGCCCCAGCATTGCAGGAAAAAAAGTCAGTACTCTACCGATTGATCTACACATCCAAAGCAAACCTTACCATAATTCCAGCTATTTTTTAATAAAAATTGAAAGGCTGATCCTAAAATATATACATAAATACAGGGACCTCGAAGAGAAAAGCAAAAACAAATCTTGGAAAGAGCAAGATACACATTCAGATTTTAAAACTCATTATAAAACTACAATAACCCAGACTTTGTGGTACTTCTAAAAGGATATACATTTAAGAATGGATGGTGTAGAAATAAACTCATATATTTAGAGCAGAATGATTTTTAACAAGGGCACCAAGATGATTCATTTGGAAAATATAATTTCAACAGATAGTGCTGAAACAAAAGGACAGCCATAGGCAGAAGGATGAAGTTGGAACCAGGAGTGGAGGTGCACACCTGCAATCCCAGCACTCGGGAGGCTGAGGCAGGAGGACCGTTGTGAGTTCGAGACCAGCCTGGGTTACAAAGTAAGCTCAAGACCAGCCTGAACTGCATATCGAGACCCTATCTCAAAAAAAAAAGAATGAAGTTGGACTTTTCCTCAAGCTATGTACATTCAAAATGGGTCAAAACCTAATTTAAAAGCTGAAACTATGAAACTCTTTGAAAATATACATATAAATCTTTGTGATCCTGGGTTTGGCAATTATATCTTGAATATAAACAATATTTTTTTAAATAGATAAATTGGACTTCATTTATATTAATAACTTGTGTTTGTGCTTCAGAGGACACCATCAAGAAAATGAAGACAGTCATACAGAGTTTTTGCAAGTAATATAGATAAAAAACTTATATCTAAAATATATAAAAAACACTTACAACTGAATGAGGAAAAGACAAACAACCCAATTTAAAAATGGACAGAGGATCCGAATAGGTCTTTGTACAAAGAAAAACAAAATGACCATTAAACACATGAAAAGGTGCTGCCTGTTTAGCCATCAGGGAAATTCAAAGGAAATCACAATGTAACGCTTCACACTCACCAGGCTAGAATAAAAAGACAGAAAGATAATATGTGTTTGTGAAGATATACAAAAACTGCAACCTTCATACATCACTGGTAGGAATGACAAGGATATATCACTTTAGAATATAGTCCAGCTAAATATAGAATCACCACATGATCCAGTATTTCTCTTTCTAGTATATACTCGAGAAATGAAAAATTATGACCTTACAAAAAATTTGTACATGAATGTTCATAGAAGCTTTCTTCATAATAACCAAAAAATGAAAATAACCCAAATGACTCATGGTACCTGGTGAGTGGATAAATAAAATGTGGTATAGGCATACAGTGGAATATTACTCAGCCATACGATTAATGAAGTACTCCCTCATGACACAATATTATATAAAGGGAAAGAAACCACAGGCAAAAAGGCCATATATTAGATTTATAAAATATCCTGAATGGGCAAATCCACAGAGATATGAAGATTAAAATTGCCAGCAGTGGTGGGAAAGGAGAGCTGCTAATGGATACAGAATTTCTCTTTAGGGTGTATTCTGTCCTGTAACTAGATAGTGGTGATGTTCTGGAAATAGTGATGTTGGCTGCCATGAATAAACCAAAAAAGATTTAATTGTATAGTTTAAGGAGATGAATCTTATGACATATGAATCATAACTCAGTTTTTTGATGTGTGTTTGTTTGTTTTGATACTGGGGACGGAACCCAGGGCCTTCATGTCAGCAGCCTTCTTATATTTTTTATTTTGATTAAACAAGGTCTTGCTAAGCAGCTAAATTGCCTGGGCTAGGGTCAAACTTATGATCCTCCTGCCTCAGGCTCCCAGAGTGCTGAGATTACGGGCATGAGCTACCATGTCTGGGTTATAACCCAGTTTTTGAAAAGTTAATAGAAAAAAACTTTAATGGGAGCAAAAGCCCATATATAATCAAGCAGAGAGCTGTTGACGTCACAGACTCCAAAGGATGCTTAGACCAAAGATGTAGACCACCATAGGCTCACTGTTTTGGTTTTCTGATTTAAGGGTTCAGAGTAGGACAGGGGTCCTTAAATGTTTATACTCTGTGAGTATTTCTAAACCTTCTTTCCATCCTACATTAGATAAATGTGAACCTAGGTTTGTATGTATCATTTTGTTGTTTAGGACTTCCTGCTTATTAGAGGACAACAGTAGATAGCAGAATCAGGAAATTTAGGTGCTGCTCATCATAAATTTTCATTCTATACCAATCCATTGTCTTCCATACTCTCTTAAGAACAATAACTGTCAGCTCCTCACCTTCCATAAAGAATATTTATGATGTATATTGGTCACTGATATTTCTTTTCTCAAATTCATGCCAAAATCTCACTTGTGTCAAGCATATACAAGCATTTAATAAATGTTATTTATTTTCCCTTCATTGTGTCAATTCATGTCTAAGCCCTCAAATCTTAGGAATGAATAGCTTTCCTTAACTGTAGCTTAGAAATATGTAAAAAATAAATAAATAAAAAGAATTTACAAGGATGAATATTAGTTAATCTCAGAGGAAATGTGAATTCTAGTGCAAAAGCGAACTCACCTTTATCCCTGAGTAGCATTATGTAAGTCTGTTGCTTTGAGCCTCAGTCTTGGCAAATATTAGAACACGAACTCTCCAGGGTTGTCCCCAGAACAGTGGGTCCCCAAAAAGAAAAAGAACTTGTGACAAGAACCCTGAGGAGTGTCTCAATCTGTTTCCATGATTTATGATCTCTTTGCCTCAGTGCTGATTCCCACCATTTGGGCCAGACCCACAAGAGGTCATGTCTGACACGGTAGCAGCGGTGGGGGTGTGCCCTTCTGAGTCTATCTTAGGCTCATGGGCCACGCTGAGCTCACGAATCACCTTTGTTCCCCGCAAAGTTATCAGCTGCTTAATTATAGAAGACAAGTTTGCATCTGTGGCCAGGAACCAGGGCCAAGTTTAATAAAACCTGAACTGATTTCCAGTTTCCAAGGACAGTTGACATCAAGGAATTGCATATGTTTCCAGGACTATTGGACAGAAGAAAAATGCCAGTCTTCCCAACTGAAACACTTTTATAGATTCATGAATGGCTGCTGACAATTTCTGAAAAGAAAACTGCTAGGATTAAGTGAGATATGAAGAAAACAAAATTAACTATCAAGGTGACCTACAAAGATCTCTTCCCATCTATTTTCATTCTTCTTCCTGAAAAAGACAATGTGTGGGCCTTTTGGTGTGGCCCTTCAAGAAGCAGAGGAGAATAAAGTGGCTTTCAGGGTCCTTCAGCCTTCCATATTATAAAATCCAATGTTTATGAAATGCTCTGCAGTTATTGTTTTGCTATCACACACACAGTGCACAAAACGCAAGTCTATAGTAAAAGTCTCCATCCAGCCTTTTTTCTTAAACTTCCAGTGTCTTATGGCAGAAGCTATGGTACCAGTTACTGTTCTAAATCTTGGGGAGAGAGCAGTGGGCCAGACAGAGTTTCCCTGTCCTCAGAAGCTTACATTCTACTGTGGAGCAACACTAAATAGGTATGTGTACTAATAAATCCCACAAGATAATTAAAATACCTTGAGGACAGCCATTTAAAATACCCTGAGAAAAGCAATTAAAATACCCAAAGCCATTTAGGTAAGAAGAAAGCTAGATGAGTGTGGTTTCATAAAACCTAGCAAAGAATCTGAGGCACCATGTAACCCCAACCCTCTGGGAGGCTGAGGCAGGAGGATCTCAAGTTCAAACCCAGACTGGGTGACTTAGGGACTTAGCAAGACTATGTTTCTAAATTAGAAAAAAAAAATTAAGACTGGAGTTATAATTCAGTGTGTAAAGACCCTGGGCTGATTCCCCAGTATTGGGATAACAAAAATAAAGTAAAAAAACTCAACCAGAGAAAGCATTTCAAAAGTGAAGTCACTGCCAGTCATGTCAAAAGCTACACAGTGTTTAAGTGAAATAGCGACAAGGAGTTGTTGGCTTTCCAGGTGATGGTGATTGGTAATCTTAATCATTGTTTTAATAGGCTGCTATCATCAAAAGCTGAATTTATATCATGATTTACAGTATCCGTGTATATTTTCCCACTGCTCCATACTCCTAAGCTCCTTAATTCCAGCTTCCGTCTTATCAATGGAATTGCCCGAATCTTCTGATCATGCCATAGTATCTTTTACTGTTTTATTTACGACTTTAAGTTCCGATGTTGTGACATGAGGACAGCACCCGCTTCTGCCTCTGTCAGTTCATTCAGTTCCTGATTTACTTGGTCCAATTGTTTTCTCAGATTCTCATTGAGGCAAATCTCTACTCAAGTAGTAATACCTTCCAGTCTAATTCTTTCATTTAGCAGCTGTCTGTTCTCCTGCTGCAGTTGATGTAGTTCTCATTCAGCACACTTATCTTTTCTGATCTTCCTAAGTGGAGAGAGCAAATTACTTCCCAGTTCTGCTTTCAGTGATTCTCTGGTGGACCCCGCAGCATGAAAACTGGCCTCCAAACTCTGTAAGCTACGTTGCTTTAGGCAGAAAGGTTTTCTCAGGCTGCTGCCTCCTCTCTTGCTGCGTCTTCATTTCCTCTGCTGGGTCTCAGTCTGCTGCATTGGTTCATCAACTGATCAAATTCATTATTAGCCCTTTCAGTATTTCTGTATAGATTTTTGTTAAACTTTGCTTCAAGTTCCCCAAGTTCTTCTGCTTTTCTAACATCCTTTTTGTAATTCAAGACTTTCTCATGTCATAAAAACCTCCAGTAAGAGCACCCTGATGACTGACTTGGCCACCTTTCACTTAGTCTGTAGTGAAAGCACAGGACAGTTGGGTTGAAACTTCCATGCTATGACAAATAAGTGTCTTTCCAAACACACGGGATAGGCTGTGTCCCGGACATCTAAGTTGTTTGTTTGTTTGTTTGTTCTTCACCTAACTTGTTAAGAGGCAGAGAAGTGACCTCTCCAGGAAGATGTATTTTATCAAACTCCATTAAAATCTTTGTGCTGACTTCATTCAAATCAACAATGTAATAAAATAACCTGTTTCCAACAGTGGCTTCCGTGCATGTGTAGAAGGCTGGCTCAGATTCAGTTATTCATCACAACGCCATGACAGCATTTTGAACATGCTGGTTTATTCCCTTTTGATGAACGTGATCTGGCGCTTTGTTTATGCTGTCTATTCCACTTAAAATAGATGTTTCCTGAGCCGCCTTAAGAAGTTGCTGCTTCTTTTCAAGATCTTCTCTTTTAGCAGCAAGTGCTTGCTGTTCTGCATTCTCCTCTCTCCACAGGTAATTTCTTTCACTTTGTAACTCATCTTTCTTATTTTTTTACTTCATAATGTTTTCTGTGCAGTTCTTCTCCTTGAGCTTTGACTTCATTAAGATCCTGATCCAGTTTTTTGTAATGTTCCAGATTTTCTCTTTATTTTCCTCCATGTCCTCCAAATCCTTATGCTTAGCAGCAATCTGTCTTTTTTGTCATTTATAGCCTGATCCAAAGACCTGAGTTCTGTTTGAATCTATTTATCCCAGTCTTCTTTGAATGTGAACTGGCTTCCACAACCTGCTTTGCATAAAGATCCATTCTTTCTTGGGTGGCTTGATCCAATTTAACAGTTCCTCGCTCTTCTTTTTCTTTTACACTGTTGAATTTAGGTTCTGTTTCTGCCAGTTCTTTCTGCTTTTCTTCTGTGTTTTCAAGCAGCTTCTGCCTTTCTTTTAATAAATGTTTCCTTTTTCACTATTGCCTGCCAGTTAGAACTGGAAAAGATGACAAATCAACAAAGCACGCTATTGAAGAAGAAGAATGTACGAAGAAAATTCAAGAACTTGATCACTTACCCAGGAAGCATTTGAAAGGTACCAGACCCTGAGCCTCAAATAGTTGTTTCAAAAACCTGAACAGTGCAACACAGAATTAAAGAAGTACATCCATGTTAACGAAAAATCTCTAGATCAGTGTGTAAATTTCTCTAGGCAGAAAGGAAAAATGAATAAAGCAACAAGAAGAGCTCAGTGAGGGTACAAATCCACCATGGAACTGATGGATGTACCTGAACTTGAAAAATAGGAAGCTGTCCATTGACTTTCAAACAGGTATCCAAGAACGTCAGTGCAGTATCCCAGAAGTTGGTACCTGTTGGCAAAGTTACTTTGGTGATGAAGAAAGGAGATGTGGAGAGCATCAGTCTCAGGATGCAGGAGAAAGCAATGGTGAAAGTGAGAGGGTTCTGGGTCACAAAGCAGTGTCTCATCAGTTGACCAGTTCACTGGAGTTGGAATTAGGGTGTCATTTATGGGAAAACAAGGTGAGATGAGAGAAATGCAACAGCTTTCAGGTGGGCAGAAATCCTCGGTAGTCCTTGCTCTGATACTTGCTAGTTAGAAATGTGATGCAGCCCCCTTTAACTTGTTTGATGAGATTGACCAAGCTCTGGATGCTCAACACAGAGAGGCAGTGTCAGATATGACTATGGAGCTTGCTGTATATGCTCAGGTTATTACAACTACTTTTGGGCCTGAACTGCTTAAGTTAGCCTGCAAATTCTATGGCGTAAAGTTCAGAAATAAGGTTAGCTGTGTTGATGTGATCATAGCAGAGATGGCCAAAGACTTTGCAGAAGATGACACTACACATGGTTAATTGAAAAATATTGGGGCTGGGGATTTAGCTCAGCGGCAAAGCGCCTGCCTGGCAAGTGCAAGGTCATGAGTTCGGTTCCCGGTACCAGAGAAAAACCGAAAAAAAAAAAAAAAAGAAAAAAAAAGAAAACAATTGAAAAATATTACCTACTGTTTTGGAAGCTTTATACAGTAATATGGCTGTCATACCCAGGAACTGTAAATTTAAACCTAAATATTTGGTCTTTATTAATAATTTTCAGACTTTGGAGTGTACATAATCATTTTCTATTTCTGTCTTTATATTTTGTATTCTGTGTAATGTTATATCTCTACTTATAGTTTGAGAATTTTATGTCTCACACAGTGTTTTGTAAAGTGTCCTACTTCTAGTTTAAACCCTTTGAAATAGTCTAAATATTCTTTCCTTAATTTTATCAGCTATACTGCCTCTTTTTGCATAGCTTCAATGAAATAATTTGTTTTATGGGAAAAAAAAGCAAAATTTAAATGTATTGAAGAAGGGGTATAATGATTATCATGAATCCTTTGGGGAAATATTGATTTTAAAATAGGTGGGAAAGGAAACAGGAAATATAGACCAAGGAAATGCATTATATCAAGGCGTGTCTATATGCCTATGAAATAATCTGGAAGCAAGAGAGAAACTAGTTCAGGGAAGAAAGGGGATAATTTTAGAAAGAAAGTCCTTGAAAAGGTAAAAGGGGGCAGGAATGAGGTCCAAGAGGAGGAGGCACAAGGGAGTAGGGCACAAGGAGGCTCAGCCTGAGGTAGGAGAAAAGCTGCACCTTCTATGTTAACAGTCTACCACACTTTCACAGGGTACACAAGTACACACATACATCTGCATCTGAGTATATTTTTAACTCAAATATCAAAGAGCTCTACACACTCTTCTGAATCTTTCTTTTTACTTAACAGTATTTTTGAGTTTACATTTATAGTCTTTCTTATTCCTTTTGACAGCTCCACAGTATTACCTTGTATTATTATACCATAGTTTACTTCTATTCCTCTGCTAATGGCCACTGGTTGTTTCCAGTATTTTTCTATTGCAAGTAATGTTTTCATGAATAGCTTTGTACAAATATGCTAATGGATCTTCAGGATAAATTACTAGAAATGCAATTACAATGTCAAATAGTATGAACATTTTAATTTTGAAAGCTAATCCAACTGTGCCTAGTTAATACTAATTTATAAATCCAAATAAAGTGCTTGTTTCTTCTTCATCCACTCGGTAAGCACTTTTTAATATTTGTCAGTCTACAGGTGAAAAAACTATATCACGCAGATTTAATTTTCATTGATCTTATTACACATGAGGTTGAAAATCATTTCATGTTTAAAATCCATTTGTGTTTTCACTTATTTTCTAAGGGGTTACTGGTCTTGTTTCATTAATATGTAGGAATTATTTAAATCTTAAGAGATTTAGAGTTTTATCTGTCGTATATGTTGCAAATATTTTCCCTCATTTTTTGCATGTACCTGTACCTTATTTCTTGTGTATCAAAGCTTATAAATTTATGTAGTTTCTGTAGTTTTGTAATCTGTTGTATAAATTATCATTTTGCTGTCCATTATGTAAATCTATGTGGTCTGTAAAAAGCCAAGACTTTTTCTTCTTTGGTTTCTGAATTTTGTGTCATGCTTAAAAGTTCTTCCCACTGTACCATTCTAATAAAGGTATAAAGATATTGATATTTAAGACTTATGTTCTTGATGTATCTGATATTCATTTTTACTAAGAATAAGTTAGGGATCTAACTTAATATTTTTATGGGCATCCAGATTCCTAATGCTGTTTATTCATGTAATGCTGTGCTAATCCTTGACTAAGTGCCTGACAATGCCGAGGGAGAAACAATAACGAAAAAGAGCATGCGCTGAAATAGCTGGTGAATGAGAATAGAAGTCACGGGCAATGGACCAGTGGTGATGGAAAGTTCACAAGGAACCACTTGAAAGATTTGGCACCTGAGTACTGTGTAGTTTCTCTTTGCAGCCTGGATGACACATTTGCCTTGGGTGACTGAAACCCTTGTGCTGAAGACCATCTAGTGACTTAGGCCAACAGCATCTTCCCTGACTCCAGTGATTTCCATCTTCCCTGCCTTCATTCATACCCCAGCTACGTTCTGACTCTCCTTGGCATCTTGAGTGGTTCAACTTCTGAATCAAACATTCTGCCTTCTGACTACAACCTCCCAGTATTCCTGGGTCTATGCCTCCCTTATCATTACCTCACACCTTCATCCATGCATACCCTGCTGCTTTGACCCTTCTGACTCCTGTCATCAGCTTTTTCTGCCTTTCCCTTTCTTTTCTCTCCAGTCACGCTAACACTTTGATCAGCTCTCAACTTCTTTTGTTTTTGTCTTTTCTGCACTTATGGGTCAAAACCCAACCCTGGGTTAAAATGAATCTACCTCCTCCAGATAGATACCATAGACTATACTATGTCAGACTCTCTGTGAACTGCAACCACTACAAACTAATGACTCCAAAATGCACTGGATCCTCAGAACTGTCTGACAATCACATTTATCCCCAGATTCCTCCACATCTCATTCTTGCAATCACTTTTAAGATATCACCACTCACATCTCCTCCCTCTTCTCCACTGTGGAGAAAACAACTCACTCCTCACAGGAGTCAGATGAAGCGGGTGTTACTCTCTGTTGTTGTCTAGTTTATGTTGATACAACAAAATATCTGAGGCTGGAAAAGGAAAGAGGTTTGTTTTGGTTCGTGATTTTCAAGGCCCGAGAGCGTAGTGCCGGCACCAGCTTCTGGTGGATAGGACTGTGTGAAGGAAGTACATATGTGTGTAAGAAAGAGGTAAGAGAGAGAGAGAGGTATGAGGAAAGAAGGAAGCAACAGCTCAAGCCAAGAAATCAACTCCTATTTATAACAACCTGTCCTAAAAAACTGGGATTAAATCATAGCTCAAAAGCATACAGCTGTGTGGTCTCTAAGCCTCAGTTTTCTCAACATACCAGGATATAAGCTAACATATATTTATTTAACTTGTAATTACAGAGCTCTTGCTCTGTGCTAACTCAGTGTTAGGGACTGGGGATCTGTGATATCCCGTAGTTACGCAGCTTACATTCTAAAGGAGGAGATAGACAAATGAACAATGGGTCAGATATTTAAAGTTAATGAGTGTTTGGAAGGACACAAGTGAGTTGAGACCATTGCTGTAGAGAGTAGTATCTTAGTCTATTTTCTGTTGCTATAACAGAACACTTGAGACCAGATAATTTATAAAAAGAATTTGTTGAGGTTATGATTCTGGAGGTCAAAAGTCCAAAATCAGATCGCCACAGCTGAGGAGAGCACTGTATTTTGTCATAACAGGGTGGAAAAGCAGAAAGGCAAGTGGCTGCAGGCAGAAGAGACAAAAAAAGTAAGGGGCCGCCTTGCTCTATTAACAAGGGGAAGAGAACAGACCCATTCCCATGAGAACAATCCCAGTCCCACAAGAGAGGCATTAATCCATTCATTAAGGTGGTTCCCACGTGACCTAATCACCTCTTTAAGGTCATTTCAAGGCCACTGCTTGAGGAATTAAGGTTCTAACACAGGAAGTTTTGTTTTGTTTTTATTTTAAAGATAAAAGAATGAAAACATTTACAGACACATAGACATTTACAAAATAACACAAAAACAATTCAAGCAATACAGAATTTCAGACAAGGTGATAGGAAATTAACAATGGTAGTTGTATTGCATATCTTCAAATTGGTTACTCAGGTAAACAAATGCAGGCATGTAGGATTGATCAAACTATTAAATATTAACTGTTCCTTTCAATAAAGTAATAGAAATCAGCAGTACAACTATCTTAGCTATCCTATGTATACATATGTACATATTTTCCCCTTCTTTCTTTTCTCTTTTCCTTCAGCTCAGTTGTTCTTTCCTTTTGAGCAGTTTCTTTACATTTCACAATATCTATTATAGCTTTTAGATTTTATTCACTCTTTCAGGTTCTTACACTAGTGAGACAATACAGTCTTTACACATGTGGGTTTGATTTATTTCACTTATAAGTATGGTCTCTAGTTGTATTCATTCACCTATAAAAGCCCCAAGTTTATCTTTCTTTATGGCCGAGTAATATTCCATTATATAAAAATACCACATATTTTTTATCCACTCCTCAGTTGATGGGTATTTGGGTTGTTTCCATAATTAAGCTATTACAAATTGCACTGCTATAAATATAGGTGCACATATATTGCTGTGATATGATGTTTTCAGTTCTTCTGGAAAAATACCCAAAAGGGAAATAGCTGGGTTGAATGAGACATCTAATTCTAGTTTATTGAGGAATCTCCAAACTGATTTCCACAGTGGTTTCACCAGTCTACACTCCCACCAACAGTGGAGAAGGGTTCTATTTCCCCACAGCCCCTCCAGGACTTCTATCTAGCACATATAAAGAATTTTTAAAAATCAGCCCTCCCCCAAATTTAAAGACCCAATACAAAAATGGGCATATGCTGGGGATTTAGCTCAGTGGCAAAGTGCCTGCCTGGCAAGCGCAAGGTCGTGAGTTC
>NW_004955406.1:18999458-19012642 GCF_000276665.1 Chinchilla lanigera
CTGAGATGAATACACACTTCTCAGAGAAAGAAATACAAATGGCAAATAAATACATGAAAAAATGTTCAACATAATTAGTCACTTGAGAAATGCAAATTAAAACAACACTGAGATTTCTTCTCACCCGAGAGAGAATGACTATCATCAAGAAATTAGCACATGAAATTTAGGTGGGGAGGGTTGTCTCCCAGCCCAAATCTGAGCCTCCAAAAAGAAGAAATCCATTGCTCAGTCTTGTTCATCTCCCCCTCCTTTCTTAATGGCTTGCTGCTTCCTATCTGCCAAGCCATGAACTGTTTCTCCTCTGCCATGCCTTAGAACCAGCGTGCTATGGACTGAGATCTCCACAAACTGTAAGCCAAAATAAATCTCTGCTCCTTTAACTTGTGTCAGGCTATTTGACCCAGCAACAAGAAAGTAACTAGGATATTCTTTTCCTTAAAAATGTTTTTTTTTTAAACTATGATGATCTTACTTGAGTCCTGGGAATGAATAAGGTGGCTCAGAGAATCACACAGTTTGAAATGATTGCACCTTTGGCCAGTATAGACAAAAGTTTCTTTTCTAGGAATTGTAAATGGAAAGCCTTCGTGTTTTAAATGGTCTGTCAGAGTACATTTGGTGCTGGCAGGATAAGGTTGGATGACAGCTCACTTCAGCCTGAAAAAGTGCTTTGTAGGGTGTTGCCAAGTACCAGATACCAGGCGGTAATGATCTTTCCCTTCGCTGCTTCTGTCCCATCCTCAGTTGTGTCATGGTACAGGGAACTCCTTGTTTCCAGACAGATTCTCCAGCATTTCCACATCTTTCTGTGACAGCTGGGGGAAGGATGTGCTTGCGAGCTGTAGTTTATTTGCTTTTGGTCTTTTGTTTGCTAACTATCTGCCAAATAGATACATTTCCCAAGTTGTCACTATTAATGAACACTTAAATGCCCAAAGATTAGACACCAGGAGAACATGACAAAACTACTTGGATAAACTACAACCAGGATAAAATACTCTAGCAGAAGGGATAGAGGCTAAAGGGATTTTGTCCTTAAGTCATTGTTTCAGGTCTGGGCATAACTTATAAGCCCTGCTAAAGAATCTGTAAATTCATTTTTGCAGCTTGAAAAGTGAATATTCCTTCTTATCTTCAAGGTGATAGCTTCCAAGTAGACCTTCTGATTCCCTCCCTGCCAACTCAAAGGCAGCATCCTGAGATTTCTCTTCTTGGGGTTGCTTCTCCCAAAGGGAGAAGCATCTTTCCAGCCATAGTCTCCCTTTCCAGAGGGGTGTGATCTATATTTTTTATATATCCCCAAGTACTTGGGATGTCAGTCGTCGCTTTTCGTTGATTGTCATATAGTCGTTTCATGTGTGTGTGTCTTACTTTGCCAACTGTAATTGTGAGACCTTTTTGAATTCCCTTCATCTAGGTCAAATAGTACAGACCATGAATTTGTGTCAGTGCACTGCTCTACCCTCAAGGATCTTAGAGTTTCACTGGGGAGGCAAAAGATGCCCACGTGAAATAGTTCCTTCAGTAATAAGAAAAATCAATCATAATTAGTGCCAAATGTGGAAGAAGGCCCAGGAGGTACTGTACCAACAATGTCATCAGAGTCACCAGGCTGGGCCAGTCCAAGAAGGCTCCCTCTTGCTTGAAATAACTGTTCCTTGTCCTAGACAGCAAGTCAGGCTGGCTGTAGAAGCGAATCCAGCTAGTGTAGTAGCATTACTGCCACTGTCATTTTGTCCTTTGCACACGAATACCACTGCTTCCCCAAAAGGATTTGTCTGCAGACAAGACAAACTCCTGGCCCCTAGAAATATCACAGCAAAGTTTACTTCTGTCCTCTTTTCCTACTCTCCAAAGCCCTTTCATCACCATTCTATTTTTTTCAACCTCTGTTTCTATGAAAAGATTTATCTTTATGGTTCAACTCTCTAAAAGAAAGTGCCGAGAGCAGGAATGTGGGAACAGAGAGGATGCATGCGCTTTCTCTCACTGCTTCTGGGTGCTGTTCCGTGCTTTTAATCCTGCCGCTGTCAAGCTCCATTAGGAGATTTGAGCATCAGCCTCCTACCTTTGGGGCCTGGCCTCCCCTCAGCCCTGGCTGAAAGGAGGACGATGTTTGAGACTGGTAACCAAAAAGAATAGGTTGGGTCCTTGCCCTCACTTACTACCCTGACTGGCGGTCACCTTGTACGTCTCACAGGGGCATTCCCCCCTCCACTTGGGAGCACAATCATTAGTGGAATCCATCAAAATGCCACGTGCTGGCATTCATACAGTGATTCAAGAACAGCAGATGAGCAAGACTGAGTGATGGATTTCTTCTTTCTGGAGGCTCAGATTTGGGCTGGGAGACAAATCTCCCCACCTAAGTAAGCAAAGTCATTCAAATCAAGCCTAGGGATCAAGGAATGACAGGTGTTACAGATGGATAGTCTTTACATCTGGCTTCTGGGGTGGCTTTGGTGAGGCAGAAGCAAAATTTAAATTCTTGCTTGCCTCAAAGGACTAACAGTGAGTTTCTTGGAAGGAAAATGATTTCCCTGAGTGATTCTCCTTTCTCTGCATTTGATATAAAGTAGAAAACAGTGCAATAGAACTGATCTGAAGTGGGTGTTTTTTCCTCTGGCTGAAATTACACCTATGTTGCCATTAGCAGAAAATATTCAGTGCTTAGCCACGCAAATTATTGTGCTGGATATAAAACAGGAAATATGTATATAAGCCCCCTTCTCAGTACTGGGGATCGAACACAGGGCCTTTGGAGTGCGCTATATGCTCAGTCCTTCTAAATATTTTTTGAGACAGGGTCTTGCTCAGTTGCTAAGTCACCAAGCTGGGCTCGAACTTGTGATCCTCTGGCCTCAGCCTCCCAGACTGCTGAAATGTACCACAAAGCCTGGCTTACGTGTGTGCTCTTAAAGCTCTCTTCCTGAAATATTTTTCATGTAAAGAAAGTGCTCTTTGTGTAAAACAGCTCTTAAAGCTTTTTTGTGTTTTAAAAACCACTGATTTACATTTAACAAATCTTGAAAATTATAGGAACAGTAACAATAAATAGATGGAATATAAAGGTCAAAATCACGGTTGGCAAGGGGAAAGAGGCAAAAGATTGTGTTGCTATTTCCTATCTTGTTTCCACAGCTAATTTTTGAAATGCTTTTTCTTGTAGCAAAGTGCAAAGTTTACATACAGGTTGCTTTGCCAAGATAAGTATTTATTGTGGAATTTTAATTGGTTTTAGTGTATGATCTTAATTTAGAATTAAAGTGAATTTCAAAACAGAAAGTTATATATCAGTGCCTATAATTAGTTTTAGTGATACCAATTTGGCACATTCATTTTTCAAAATGGTTAATTGTGCTTTCTTTGTTGGGCCAAAGCAAGGATGTTTTTCTAGCATTGTACAAGCAGGGCGACAAATATATTTTGTATAGGAAGCTTGAGATAAGTTGAGACGGAAGGACCCAGGAAGAGAGACAGGCTATAGCTTTATGACGTAACATGCCGTTAAAAGCTACAAATGTGAGCTTGGGTATGAAGTAGTCAAGTAGGGACCGAGGAAGGAATAACTGTCAGAGATGACAATGAGTGAAGCTTTCTGGCATGAGAGCCTCACAGCAACTCTGCACCAAGCACACAAATTTATAGCTCTTCTCTAGATAGTGAAGGTGACAGTACTGAAAGCAGCTGGAAGGAAATTTTCTGGGGAAATAGAGAAGCTAGCTCTAAAGGTATGACATACAGGATAAGAAGTAAATTTATGTGGCAGATTTTTTAACTATAACCTCTGGTAGAAAAATAAAATATGGGCTCATGGCCATCTGAGCTGAGGCTGCAGACTGGGATCCTCCCATCAAGACTACCCAGGGCTCAAACTAAGGTGTTTAGAGCCCCCACCATTATGCTTTGTGTCTAGATGTCCCCACAAAGCCCCATGCAGTCTTGGGGTGGGCTTCTAGAGTTTGTAACTGATTCACTGTCCATGCTGAGATTACAAGTGTGAGTGTTACACCCGCCCTGGGCAGGTAGCCTGCATACATTGTAAGGGAGGAGAGAGGCTTGCTCTCACGCTCCTCCTCCATTGCTCTTGTTGCTTTTGCTGTTCTATACTACCGTGAACAATTTGCACTCTGCCATGTGCCACGCTGCCTTCTAGACAACAAAGTATAGACTGAAACCTCCACAAAATGTGAGCTAAATAAACCTTTCCCTCTTTAATTTTGGGCATTGGGTATTTTGTCTCAGCAATGAGAAGAAAGTCACCAAGACACCGTATGATTGTACGGTGGTGTCATGCATTTGCCCACTAGAAGATATCATTCCTCTACCTTGTGTCCATTTAATTGTTTACAAATATGCTGCATAAAGTTGTATTTGTAAAGGGAAAATATTACATGCTTATAGGATGTAGAGGGCAAAAAACGACACCTTGATAGCAAAGCTGGACTATTATCTTCAGATCTTTTTGCATGATCTTGGGCTTTACACTCTATTCATATGTATAAAATGGGCTAGCCCCAGTTCTCATGGACACAGAGAAGCTCCTAAATGTATGAACTAGTTGCTGAATATGGTATCATTTGAAAAAGATAAATATATTAATGGCTTGCCTGTTTAGGGTGACTGAAAACAAACCAGAGCTCATCTAATTCCATTTAAATCATTCTACTATTTTTCATTTTGTATGTTTTATTAGTACATATTTGCATTATTTATAAGTCACTCTACTTTGATTTCAAGTTTTGTTACAGTTGCAGGATTTAAAGTTTTGTTCCAGTTTTGTGATAGAGCTTACAAATCTAAATGAAAAATTGCTCCTTACTCATTTACCAAATTACCCTATAGCTCTCTGGTGACTTCTTGGTGCAAAATGATGCATCCTTACATATCTTCTGGTAACCCAAGCCAAAATGAAAATTGAATGTCAACTTTGCTTTATATGGAAACAGATGCCCTAAAGCTCTTTAGTTCTGGAAGAAGCTTTGTTTGGTGTGGGCACTGATACTATGTCCTTGCATAACCACACACAATTTTTACCCTCAGTCTGCTACCAGTCACTTTAACTCAGTCATGAGAAGGTAATTCGTGATGGTTATAGTTTTTCGCACATTGTTCTTCAATAATATTTGTACTCTTCCAACAGAAGAGATGGACCATGTCCAATCTTGAGAGCAGCTGTGCTGGTTGGAAATGATTGTTTGATCTTATGGTTGTGCTACTCCTGATGACAAGGGCAGGTCACAAAAGATGGAAGACAGGATACAGACAGAGACCTGCTCAGAAAGGTTACTTACAGCGTGAATGTAAAAAGCAATGTTTAACTAGTAACACAGAGGACTGAGGGACCTGGCCGGCTCTGTTTCTCAGGCTATCATTTACTGCATATTTGCATAAGAAATTGGGTTAAGCACTCTCCATAGACACAACCTTAAGAGGTAGGGAGTATTTATTTTCCACTTTGCAGCTGAGAAAAGCTAGTACCTTTCCCAGGGTTGCTCTGGCTGAGAAAACCTAGTTTCTCTGGTTATACAAGTCAAGCTTAGTTATTTCACTGTTGACTATATTCTTTTTGCAGTATTATTATTTGAAATGTATTTAAATAATGTGTGATTCCCCCCAAAATAACTGTGAAATACATGATTTCTGTCTCAAGACAGGAAAGATGTTTCATTTATACTAAGGAGACAAGGAAAGGGAGGAAATTAAACAAACTGGCCATGGTAGCACACACCTGTAATCCTGCACTCAGGAGGCTAAGGCTGGAGGATCACCTTGAGTTTGAGCCAGCCTGGGCTACATAGTGAGTCCAGACCAACCTGAACCACATAGTGAGACCTTATCTCAAAAAAATAGAGAGAGAAAGAAAAATTAAACAATAAAACATGAACATTTTAATATCACACTTCCAGTAATAGAAAACTACACGAGTAGAGAAAACTTGAATTGCCCCATAAACAGTATACACCTATATGCCCTCCAGCATATACACATTCTTCTCTAGTGCATATAGAATGTTCTCCATAAAAGACAATATATCAGGCCACAAGATAAGCCTCAACAAATTCTAAACATTTACATCACAGAAGGCATATTCTCTGACCTCAGAAAAGAAATTGGATAATAATAGAAACACATTTGAGAAATTCACAGAAGTGAAAATAATTAAACAACATATTCTTGAATAGCTAATGAGCCAAGAGAAGAATCACATGGAACATTAGAAATACTTTGGGATAAGTGCAAATAAAAGCAAAACATACAAAAAATACCAAAACTTATGGAATGCAGTGAACGCAGGGCTTAGGGAGAAACTTTTCCTGTAAATACCTACCTATGTTTAAGAAAAAAGAAAGCTCTCAAATCAGTTACCTAACTTCCAATTTAGGAAACAATGGAAAAAAGGCAAACTAAACCCAAAGCAAGATGAAAGAAAAAACGAATAAGAATTATAGAGGAAGTAAATAAAATAGAGGATAGAAAAATAATAGAGAATCAACAAAATTTAAAACAAATTTTTGGAAAAGATCAACAAAAGTAATAAATCTTTAGCAAGACTGATGAAGAGGGGTTGGGGATATAGCTCAGTGGCACAGTGCCTGCCTAGCAAGCGTGAGGTCATGAGTTCAATCCCTGTTAGCACAAAAAAAAAAAAAGACTGATGAAGAAAAAAGAGAAGATTCAAATTGCTAAAATCAGGCATGAAAGAGGGGAAGTTGCTATTGACTTTATGGAAATAAAAGGATTCTGAAGTGTTATGGTTCATATCTGGATGTCCCCCAAGACCCTCACGTGTACACAGGCAGGGTTTTGGGAAGGTCTTTGAGTTACAGGAAGAGTATAGCTGACTTGCTATTAGGAGACGGGTCTGGTTGGAGGAGGTTTGTCACTGGGGTGTGATCTGGGTGGAGGTGTATCTCCCTCCACGGCTCTTGCTTTCACGCTTTGCTTCCTGGCTGTCATGAGGTGAGCCACTTTTCCTTCACTATGCCCCTGTGCCATGCCGCTTCTGTCATAGAGCCAGCCAAATATGGACTGAAACCTCTAAAATACATGAGAAAAACCTCTCCTCATTTAAGTTGTGAGTACCAAGTGTTGTGCCTCAGCAATGGAGAAAGTTACCAAGACAAAATCTGGCACCAGGAGTGAGGTGCAACCAGCAAAGCCACAGGAGTGGGCTCACTCAAGCCTTTTGGAGTTCACATCTTGTTACAGCAACTGGTTCTGAATCCTGGACACAAAGTTGCAGGATTTAATGTTTGCCCTACTGGGTCTTGGTCTTGCTTTGGTCTAGTTTCTTTGTATTCACCTACTTCTTTTTGGAAAGGGAATGTTTACCCTGTGCCACTGTATGTTGGAAGTACTTAATTTTCTTTATTATTTTTACAGGGGCTCACAACTAAGAGTTTGCTTTGAGTTTCAGAGGAGACTTTGGACTTGGACTTTACAGCAATGCTGGAATTGTTAAGATTTTGGCAACTCTTTGGACTAAGTGCTTTTTTTTTTTTTTTTTTTTAGTTTTCTGAGACAGGGTGTTGCTGTATAGTTCAAGCTGCCCCTGAACTAACTATATAGCCCAGACTAGCCTTGAACTTGAGGCAATCCTCCTGCCTCAGCCTCCCAAGTGCTGGGATTACAGGCATGTGCCACCACACCTGGCTACTAAATGCATTTTGCATGAAGTGATGTACATGAATCTTGGGGGCCTGGAGTGGAATGTTATGCTTTATATCTACATGTCCCCCAAAAGTCCTACGTGCTCACAAAAGCAGGGCCTTTGAAAAGTGAGTGACTTATGGGTGCAGTATAACTAAATGTGATGTGAGGCTAGGTCAGGAGACGTGAGTCACTGAGAGTGTGACTTGGTAAGGTGCCCCCTATCCCTGCCTTCCCTCTCTACTTCCTGTCCCCCATGATATAAGCAGCTTCCTTCTGCCCAGGCCCTTCCACCATGTCACCCAGCCATACAAGGATTGAAACTTCTAAAACATGAGCCAAAATAAACTTTCTCTCCTTTAAATTATGGGCGTGAGGTACTGTGTTCCAGGGACAAGGAAAGTAACTAAGTCATGGAGGAATATTATGAATAATTAAATAGAAAAAAATTGAATAACTTAGATAAAAAGGACAAATTCTCCAAAAAAGAAAATGATCTCCACAAAACCTTCTCTACATAAGGAATGTGGACATTTTATACTTCAAATATGCACTAATAAAAAATAAATTAATAAAATATTATCAAGAATTGTGGGATAAGTGTGTTTGGACTGAAGGAAGTATCTGAGAACTGTATTTTGATGGAGATAATGTCAATGTATCTTTTATTATAATAAATTTTTAAAATTAAAAATCTTCTGAGAATATATTTAATGTAGAAAGACACAGGCTATTGAAACTCATTCAAGAAGAAACAGAAAAACTGAGGGGGAGGAAGGATAAGAAAAATAAGAATAGAAGAAAAAAACAGAAAGAAATTTTTTGTAAATAAGAAGGGGAAGAGGGGTTGAAGGGAAGGGAGGGGAATGGGGTAAAAAGAAGCAAGATATCTTATGTATGGGCGCAAACTCCCTATGATGAGTGCTATCATTAAGTATATCTAAAATGTACTCATAAAATAAAAAGTACAACAAAAAATAAAAGAAAAAAGGGAGAGAACTGGAAAGATTGCCAATCACAAAAAAAGGAAGAAGAAGAAAATAGATTGAATTACAATGAAGAAACTACTCACAGCCCGGCATGGTGGCTCATGCCTCTCATCCCAGCTTTTGGGAGGGCTGAGGTAGAAGACTCCTCATCTTAAATCTGAGGACAACCCAGGGAACTGTGTAAGATCGTCTCAAAATTTTAAAAAGGCTACAAATATAGCTCAATAGTAGACCACTTGCTTAGCATGTGCAAGCCCCTGATTTCAATCCCTAGTAATGAAACAAATCCATAAAAGTAACAAACCTCTAGCAGTGTAACAGGGTAGCCCATTCTGGAAACTGTCCTTAGGAGGACTGCTTGCTTCTTCCCTTCCTACTCCTTTCTCATCTCCTCCATTCTCTTAGGTATTGTAAACGCTATGGAGAAATTTCACCTGAATAATTAAATGTTAACTTTAGTAACTAGCCACAGAATATGGAAATAAGGTGTTCACCTCCCACTTCCCCCTGCACCCAGCAAACACCTGGTCCAGAGGGAGCCTCACTGCGTGAGGAGATTTAACTTTGAGAAACTATCTTTTCAATCTTCTTCAGAGCTGGCCTTAAATAAATTTGATTCCTTCTTACCAACACTCAGCTACCAAATATTGGTACTTCAGTGGCAGGCAGCCAGGACATCTGACTCTAGTAAGAGAAAGACCTACCAAGAAAAAAATAAGAGACATGACCAATGTTTCAAAAGTGCAACAGGGGATATCACCACACTCGCAGCAGTCATCAAAGGGATTACAGTGAGCAGCTCTACATGTACAATTTGACAACTTAGATTAAATGGATCAGTTCAAAAAGTACAAACTACTACATCTCATCCAATATAATCAATGTTAGTAGCCGTGTAACTGAAAGAAAACAACAAAAGCACACGAAACAAAACACAGGGAAACTTTTAGAGTGCTGGATGGATGTATCACCTAGACTGTAATCTTTTACAGTGTTTTTATATGTTAAAACTCATCAAATGCCAGGAATGTGGAGAAGCTGGGGTCACTCATGCACGACTAGTGAGGATGTAAAATGATAATGCTCTTCTGGAAAACAGGCTGGCAATATCTTTAAAAACGAAGCATGTAACTATTATACTATAGCAATTGCATGCCTGAACATTTATCCCAAAGATAAGAAAATCTTTACACAAAAACCAATACATAAATATTTATGCTAACTTTACTTGTAGTAGCCCAAAACTAGTGGGGAACTCGTATGTCCTCAAATAGGTGAATGGTTAACAAGCTGTGAAAGATCCAGACTGTGGAATGCTATATATGGAATGCATATAAATCACTGAAAAGTATTAAAAGGAAATGAAATACTGGTACACACAATATCCTAGTCACTTTCTTCATCACTGGGACCAAAAACCTGATATGCACAACTTAAAGGAAGAGAGATTTATTTTGGCCCAAGCTTAACAGTCCATGGTCAGCTGGTTCCATGGCAGAAATGGCCTGGCAGAGAGGCATAGCAGGGGAAAGCTGCCCACATCAAGGTGACAAGGAAGCAGAGAGAGAAGGGAGGAGCCAGTGAACCACCTCTCCCAGCCAGGCCTCCCCTCCTAAGAGCACATTCAGCTACGGATCTCAGTGGATGAATCATAAATGAGGCTGGTGCTCCCGTCATCCGACTGCCTTCCAAAAGCCTCACCTCTGAACACATGAGGCTTTGGGGGACATTTATAGTTTACACCATAGCATAAAATAACCTGGTTGAATCTTCAGAGAAATTATGCTGAGAGAGAAAACATCCAAAAGGTTACATAGGGTGCAATTTCATCTATGTAACATTCTTAAAATCATTTACATAACGTGGGAAATGGAAGCAGAAACGGTAAGTGGATTCTAGAAGTTAAGGATGAGGAGAGGTGCAGGAGGAGGTAGGTGTGGCTACAGAAGCACAGGAGATTCTTGTGGTAGACAAGTTCTGCGTCTTGACTGCGTCAATGCCAGTATCTAAGCTGTGAGCCTGTACTATTATTTTAAAAGATGTCACCAGGGGGGAAACTGGGGGAAGAATTTCTCTGTATTATTTCTTAGAACTGTGTGTGAATCTATAACTAACTCAAAGTAAAATTTTTTATTTTAAAATGTACTCTTAATCAAACAAATACCATGAAATGAGAAGTTATCTTCAGTCTATAATTGACAAAGGCAGAGAGCCAGAACAGATGAAGAACTTTTATTAATCAATAAGAAAAAAAGTCACAAAAGTCAATAGAAAAATGAGCAAATATTTGAACAAGCACTTTAAAAAAGGGGAAATTCAAATACTTCAAAACTCTTGTAGAAGTGGCCAACTTCATTAGTAATTAGGGATATGAGGTGAGGATCACAATGAGTTACCATCATAATCCACAGGATTGGCAAAAAAACAAGAACTCTTATGTTTTGGCAAGGATGTGGAGCAACTTGAACTACTATAAATCTCTGATGGGAATGTAAATTTTATGACCATGTTGGAAGATAATTTGGCATTGTCTAATAAAGCCAAATATAAGCATACCCTATAGCCCAGCAATCCCACTCCAAGGCATATACCTTAAAGAAAAGTATTATTTGTATAACCTCAAGCTGGAAAGATCCAAATGTCTATAGTACACAATGCACAAATAAAGCCTGACATGTTCATGCAAGGGAATATTAAGTAGTGATGAAAATAATGGACTACAATTACAAGCAACAAAAGTGGATGTCTTGGGCCAGGGATATAGCTCAGTGGCACAGCAGGTGTGAGGTCCTGAGTTCGATTCCCAGTACCAAAAAAAAAAAAAAAATGGATGCCTTCCACAAACATAACCAAATGAAAGCAGAGGCCAGACATACACAAAAATATTTGCACCATGGTGTTTAATTTATAGAAAGTTTAAAAACAAGCAAAAGTATAATGTTTAGAAATGCATTACAAATTGATAAAATTCTAAAAATACATAGGAAGAATTGCCATAAAGTCAGGGTAGCTGTCACTTTAGCAGGAAGGGAAGGACTTATAAAAAGGAATAAATGGTAGGGAGGAGGCTTTGGGTAGTGGTCACACAGGCGTGTGGCCCATAATGACCCACTAGGCTGCCATATGCATGGTCTTCACTTTTCTGTGTAATGGTTAATAGTGAAATCACAGCCCCCTCCTCTTTCACAGTTCCCTTTGAGAAGAGAGGAGAGAGGAATTTAGGTGTGAGATTTGACTGCACTAAGGAAAGATGACACATGAAAATGAGTTCCGTACTTAAAACCTGTGAAGACAGAGAGTGTAAAAAAGTGGAGTGTTGAAACCGCAGTTTCAGGGTTAGCTTTCTCTGAATGTCTGTTTAAAGAATAATAAGGACAATGAACTAGGAACTATGACGGTTGCTCTGGGTGCTACATTTCTTACTCCTCGGCTTTACACTTTGGACCTGGGCTGAGGGTCCGTGGCTTTTCATATTTTGGAAGGTTCTGATTTTTGTTTGGTTTTTTTCTGGTCTTATTTTTCAAATAAGTTATCGTGAAGCCCACCCCGACTATCCTCGGTGTGAAGAGGGAAACATACTTGATGCAATGGAAACACTTTGGGTTTATCCCTGGTAATCCCACCTCTGCCTCCTCCTGGTCTTACGTCCAACCAAGACTGAAAAGCAACATTAGGAGAAAGGCGAACAGACCAGAACAGGTGAAAGTTTCAAACTCAGATGTTTTGAAAGCACTGAACAGAGTCAGTTTCCTTTCATCTCAACCCGTCCTGTTTTTCAGCAGAACTTCTGGATCACTGATATCAGGGCGGGTTTGGTGTCGAGCACACTGGTAACCCACAAAATTTTAAAACATTAAAAGAGGGTGACTACATCAGAAATTCAAAACACCACTAATGTATCGCTTCTGTTGAGGCGGTCCTTCCCGCCAGCTCTGTCCCTCTCAGCTGGGTGCACACGGACTCTGCTTCCGTCCACACCTCAGTGGCAGGGACATCCAGGTGTCGCTGGGCTTCCAAGAACCAGTGTGGGCTGGAAACAGGAAAACAGATGATGAGGTTTGGGGGGGCTGTCGAGGCAGTCTCTTTCCAGTGGACAGCGACACACTCTGGTCCCCAAGATTCTCCTTCTCTCAGGATTGTCCGTGCTGGACCTCAGCCGTAGCACGCAAAGTGCCCTGCACTGAGGCGTCCTTGGGGCGCCTGTCCCATTTTACATTTCTTAGGCCAAAAGGCAGCGGAGCTGACGGAAGGGTCGCTGGGGAGCCCCGCTCTCGGACGGCATCCCTTCCCTTGGCTCCCGGGCGATCGCCTCTCTAGTCGGGGATTCTCCTAGGATTCCGGCCAGCGCCAATCAGGTCGCTCGGCACCTGTCCCCTCCCGGCCACCTGGAGGAGCGATGAGGTTCTCCGCTCCGGGCCGGGCCAGCGATCGCAGCGCCGGGGAGGGCAGAGGAGCCTCACGTGGGCCTCCCGCCGCGGCTCCCGGAAGGACGCGCGCGGACCCCGTGGGGACAGCGCGGGAGCCGCGGGAGGCGCGGAG
>NW_004955406.1:19013198-19090764 GCF_000276665.1 Chinchilla lanigera
CCGGGGGTGGGTGGTGCCGGGGAGGCGGGTGCCCCGCCGTCGGTCTTTGCGTCCGTCCAGCTGCCTGCGCGCGACTTCAGGTAGCTCTGCCGCCTGGGCTTGGCTCGCTGGTGATTTTCCTGAAGTTTTAAACAATAGCGAGGGCCGAGGTGCTTTCGCTGCCCCAGCGGGGCGGCCAAACGACGGGTCTTGCGAGGACTGGAGTCTCTGCCCGCGAGCCCGGGGCCAGGAGCGCCGAGGGCGGACCCTGCCTACCCGACCTACCGCACGGAGCGTCCGGACCCTACCCCGGGGCCGCAGTCCGCCCGCTCCTGCGCCCTGGGCGCCGAGGACCCGGCGCGGGGCTGGCGCGCTCCGGGCTCCGGGCGCGGGAAGCTGCGCTCCGCGGCGCCGAGAAGGCTTTGGCCCAGGCATCGAGAGCAGGAGTCGAGTGGAGCGCAGTGACGGAGAGGAGGGGCGTTCTGCCGCTCGGGTCCGCTCACCCCGAGTCTGGTGGGCGTGCAGCGGCCCTTCCGGGGCCCTCTTGGAACTGGGGCTACTTCGGATCTCTGGGACGCAGAAGGCAGGGAGCTAGGAAAGGGACGCAGATCTTTGTCGGCACCAGTGGTCTACTTTATACCACCATGTTTTCTGTCACACAAGGAGATTCCTAGTCTCTGCGTCCAAGTGTAGAGCTCTGGAAGTCTGCGCTTCTTAGCAAGTTTGATGTGGTCGGGGAGCAGATATCCCACCCCCAAGCTCAGGTGCATAGTTGAGGCACATTCCAGTCTGTAGAGCTACTGTCCCTCCCCTGCCCTCGGACCCCCCGTTCGCCCCGCTCCCCCGACGACCCTGGGATGAGGTTCTCATGGGCAAGCTAAGGAATAGAGTCCAGGGAGACAGCAGTGTGACTGGGAGGGATTGACGTCTATTCAGTTGATATCTGGGCCATGCTTGGTCCTTCAGCACCTGAATCACGCATGTTTTATGCCCTGCAGGAGACAGGGATGAAGGACTTTCAGATCTTGTGGGCTTGCTTTGCTTGAGATTCACTGGAGTCTAAAGTCCTATGGGGTAAAAGGCAGCTTTCTGTCTGTATTCTTGAAGTACTTGGTCGTAATAGATTCTGATCCTGCCTCCTTTCAGCATTTTGGCAGAGGCGGACCAAAGGGAAGAAAGAGCAAAGGCACATTTTTTGCAAATAATTGTCATTTCTCCGACTTCCCTCCAAAGGTTCCAGCTCCCATGCTGGAGAGGACCTAAGCTAGTACATATATGTACATATACGTCATGCTGGCATCCAGAGAAAAGCTAAGTGTGGCCCTCTCATGGTTTCACCTTAGCATTATGCAAGTCAGCAGCAGCCCCTCCTCACGGTTCCCCATTCAATTTATGGGCATGGCTATAATTTCCACCATGCTGGGGATGAAATGAGACAGGGCCACGCCTGAGTGGGAAAAATGTGGCAGGGTCACACGCATGGATAGAAACCCTAGTTATTCTGACCGGTAACGTTCCTGCTGGAACTAGAGATCTGCCTTCTGTGGCCTTGGAGATAGTGTCCTGGAAAGGCAAGGTAACGTGGGCTGTTGTGCCGCTGGGAGAAAGTCCTTTATGCTTTGCCCAAGGATCTGTTCTATCTCTAGCTTGCCCATCAGTAATTGGAAATGAGCGCTGTCTCAGTCTTTGCGCAAACATCATCTGGCAGCGGAGGAGCGCGGCCCAGGAACAGCCCAGCCTTTGCTGGAGGCCTGGGGTGATGCTGGTGATCCACTGCAAACTTTACAAAGAGCCATTTGGTTCTGGCTGGGCATTTGCAGGGTCTGTTAATCGTGAAAAGTGCTCTGAGGTTTAAATCTGACCTGGTGATTAACACTAATAAAAGCTGTTATCATTTATTAAGTACCATTATTAAGTACCTTCTGTGTGTCAGCTATAAAGTTTTGCAAAATCGGTATGATGAACTCCATTTTTCATATAAAGAGACTGAGTCTGAAGTGGTTAAATAATTTGCTAAGATCACGAAGCTAGTAAGTGGCAGAGCTGTACTTGGAGCCCAGGCCTCTCTGCTTCCAGTGTCCCTGCTTTTTGCACAGGGTCACTTTCTTCCCGTTAAGAATAGACACATAAAATTTGTTATTTGTAGATGCAAGAAATGTTTGTGACTCCATCAGAATTTAAGGAAAGTGCTGGCTTGGGAAAACTGGATTGTCCTTCATTTGCCTTAATATGTAAAGTGAAAACTATAATAATATACATGTTTACCTTTTAATTAGTAAGTAATAAAAAGATTGATAAACTGTTGATGAGGTTCTGGAAAAACAGGCACTTTCATATATTTGCGGCAGGAGAGAAAATTGGTACAACGTCTTTGGAAGGCATTTTGGAAACTCCTGTCCAAATTAGCAATGCCTATGCCATCTGACTCAGTGTTTCCAATTTTAGGAATTTAACTTGCAGTTATACTTGTGTATGGGCTCAAAGACATGTATACATTGCAGGACTGTTTGAACTATGAAAGAACAACCTATATACTATCAAAAGGGGCTTGTACTTCCAGACAGTCAAACACTGTCCTATTTATCCATGGAAAAATAATTGGGAAGTTCTTGATATAACTGGAATGAAATGTTTTCCAACATATATGGCTAAGTGGGAAAAAAAGATGTGTATAATGTTTATGTTATGCTATCTTTCATGTTTTAAAAGAGAAAGCTAAAGATAGACATAAAATCTAATAATATACATTGCCTCCAGTAAGGGTGGACATTTTAAATTTGAACCATGTAGATATGTTCACCTCTTAAAAATCCTCTTTCTCTGCCCTGTGCCTGACATGTTCCCTCAAATGCTTCTCCCACTGGACAGTATGGGGCAGCACACATCACTTCCTTAGGGTCGCTTGAGACCACCCTGAGCCCATTGTGTCGGGGTCATCTGGAATTCCTTTGAAATAGGCAGACTTGTGCTTAGAAGGCCAGGGAGAAGAGGTGTCTTTGGACGGCAGGCTTTCTGAGCTGGGTGGGCAACCTATGGTCATCTAGCCTTGAGAACAGTATGAATAAACAGAAACCACCCCCTTTAAAAATTGCCCTGTTGTCCCCTGTGCAGGACAAAGTGTCAGCAGCTAGGTAGCACTGAGTAAGGGAACAAGAGGAACACTGTGATTAGACATCAGAGAGAGAGATTTGTAGGGTATCTATTTATGGTGTTGCATTTGGACTTCAAAAAAGGTTTAAAATGTTTGAAAATTACTCTGGGGTCTGCGTCGTACTGACTCAGAAGGAAGTTTTCACTCCCACAGTCAGTGTGTCTCTAAATGCCCATTTAGTTATTTCCCATCAGTACAGATGCCCAGATTAGCTGCCCTGTCCCCCAATATTACCTTTCGGCCAATCACCCAGCCTGAAAGTCAACGAATGCATGAAAGGGATGGGTGGGTGGTAGATACTGCCTTCCCTCTATCAGATGGGAGAGGCTGTTAAATAATCTGAGCACCGGAAAACAGGCTTGCTTCCAGCCACAAGATAGGCTGTCCAGCGTCACAGGAGGAACGCTTTCATTGAGAACTGTCTATGTTCCAGTCACTCTGCTAAGCACTCTGCCTACACTGTCTCACTGAAACTTGGACATGTAAGAGCTCAGGCTCGTCTCCGTGAAGTAACTGGTCTTTTTGCTCTCCTTTCATTGACCTCCTGTTGTCCGCATGGTAATCTTCAGTATAGGTACAATAGCATCACATGGGAACGTACGGGCCTGGTTTGGATTATGACAGCATGTGGCTGAGCATTACGGTGCTTTAATGGATGAGGTGAAATCTTTGCAATACGCAAAGGTTTGTACAAGGCATAGTTCAAGGACAAGGCTGTCGCTGTTCTTGGTTTAAATTTCCATCGCTCTTCTATCTCTGTGTGTATGCCAGGGCTGGAGCTGAAAACTGAGTGTGTGATGTTTCCCAGGGAATGGGGGAGGGATTGTCATTGCATTGGCCCAGACACTAGTGGTGTGGAAGGCTAAGAAGATGGGCCTGTGAGGTACTGTGTCTGCACCTAAAGGCAAAGGTCAGCAGGCATGTCCCAAGTCCCAGGTCTGAGATGAGAGTCTGTTTTCTATGTGGTAAAAACAGCCTGAGAACTAAAAGCCTCCCTCACTGCAAACCATTTCCTCCCACACAGCTTGTGGGCCAGGGCTCACCTTTGACTCCCTTTCCACTTCAGAGAGAAACAGCGTGAATTTTCCCCCAAATAAATTCCAGAGCACACAGGCAACTGCTTTTTTATGTGCTGCTGTTGACCTCAGGGGTGGAAGCAAGAAACGGCACTGGGCTCTCAGTGAAGGCTGCCAGAACCCAACCAGAGGGGGAAGGCCAGACAGTCCCACTAGAGAAGATGGAGAAGGGGGAGGAGAAGAAGGAGAGGGAGAGGGAGAGGGAGAGGGAGAAGGAAAAGAGGAGGGTGGGAGGGAGAGAAGCAGGAGGGAAGAGGAAGAAGAAGAAAGAAAAGTCAACCGTAAGACCAAAAAAGGAGCCGGGAGAGAGAGAGATGTTTACACAGCACACTGACAGTGGATAATTGATTTAACCCATGTGAATTCAGCAAAAGTCTGTTCTTCGACACACTGGGCAGAGAAGAAATGAGCAAGGCATGGTCCCCATGGCCAGCTATCCTTAAGGCAGTGTAGGAGAAGCACATCCACGTCACCAACATGTCTCTGCAGACTACAGGTGGAAACTCTGAGGTAAAAGTAACATGTCATCGGTGTGGAGAAGCTAAAATGAATCAGACGCTCACCCAAGTACTTGTGGTAGATTATTGGCATCTTCTTGGAGGAGGTAACTTTTGAATTAAACCCTGACAATAAACAGTGATTTGAGGGTAGAGCTAAGAGAACAGCTTGGGCAAAGCATAGGGTTCTAATAGAATAAAGAGTACTGAAAGAAATGGTAATGGTGATAATTTTATTGATTACCCAACTTCTGCCTCAGAGATAGCACATAGCTGTTTTTCTTCTCAGTATTCTCCCAGGGTGTCTTGCATACTAAACAAATGCTACACCACTGAGCTATATCTTTAGCCCTTTTTTATTTCTAGTTTTTAAGGTTTTGCTAAATTGACCAGGCTGGCCTCGAACTTGTGATCCTCCTGCCTCAGCCTTCTGAGTAGCTGGTATTGTAGATATGTGCCTCTATGTCTAGAAATCACTATAATTTTTTTTTTTGGTGGTGGTGGTAAAATTAACAGAACTTGATGACGGCTTACATATTAGAAGTGAAGCCCACAGACACATAAAACTATAAAAGTTTATAACAAGTTCATTTTACTTTTTAAAATGGCAACAAACAGTGTGTTAGATAGGTGGAACTGACGTTCTTATTCATCAAGCTGCTGCTTCACAACGACCTTTTTCAGGGTGGAGGCAGCAGAGCACAGGAGAAAAGCACTGAGATGAGGATTCAATTCTGCCTTGCCATTGTATTCATTTGCTTATATACTCCTTCCTTTATTCCTGCATTTGTGAATCTGGCCCAAGTACTCGGTTATGGAGAGAGAAAAAAAAAAGAAGCCATGGATTCTCTATCCTCCAGGGACCCGCCATATGTAGAAGGCAGGAGAAGGCCCTAAATGCCATAGTAGAAGGAGGGTCAAAGGGGTGTGGGAAAACAATACATGCTCAGTAAGTACTAGTTGTTAAAATGAATAAACAACATAATAAATAGTATCAAACACTACCAAGAGAACAAATCAAAGGACTAAAAATATTTCTTTGGGTTTGCCCAGTGGATCTCAGAAAAGCACTGAAATCAGGACACTCTTCAGAGAATACCATGAAATATTCATATATTAAAATGACTGAAAATATAATTTTGAATTCAATCGAAGAACATCTTATGCTAGATTCTACCATAGGTACCAACTCTTAAGAAAACTGTACTAAACAAAAGATTCAGATTTAAAATATTCTATCAGCTACTTGTTTTCTATGAATTGTGGAAAGACTACCAGGATTCTATTTTAGTACAGGAAACCCTCAGTCCAGCTGGTGGAACACCAGGGATCTGAGGAAGAGCAGTTTTGGCAGTTTGAGTGTTGCTGATAGATGTAGCAAGGACAATTTCAGCAGACTAATGAGGCCAGAAGCTAGATTGGATTGGGCTAAAAAGTGAGCACTGCATTTTCAAGATATGAACAAGTATTTATGGAATGTCCTTGGTGACACAGTGCTGGCGGGGGAGGGAGGATAATCAAAGTCCTAGCTGTCATGAATCTTTAAGGCATTCAGGGGAAACAAATCTGTCATAAAACAAATGTAAAATGAAGCTGTGATGAAGGCTATAAAGTAGAGGCACATGGTATTATAAAGAGTGTCTAACAGGAGATCTGGCACCATTCATAGGCGAGCCAGGCATTCATCCTGAAGAGATGGTGATGGAGCTGACTCTTGAAGAATGCGTACGAGCTGAGGAGGAAGAAGGGTAAGATCAAGTCTGTACGTGATGAGGAAAGTAAGGGTGCTGCTGTCTGATGAGAAGGAGTTGACTGATGTGTAGAAGGGAAGGCAAGCTGGGGGAAGAGGTTTATATTAGAATGGATGTGACACAGACTGAGAAAGGATTCGGTGAAGAGAGAAAGTGTAAGGAAACTTGAGAAAGATAATCCTATTGCTGCACTAATTGCCTGAGGGCCCATCTTCTTATCTGCAGAACAAGATTAATAACCATGATCCCTACCCCAAAGGACTGTGGCTACTACACAGAGTAATCAAGTGCAGGCTGGTATTTTAACTTGCATCCTCATGGCCAACGGCTAGGACAGTGCTGAACACAATTCGTTTTAATAGAAGATAGTGACCCGTTCTTGCAGTTAGCTATCTCAGAAGTAGATGGACAGCTCTGAAGCACTGATCTCATTCTTCTCTCAGCACTTGGAAGCCTTTCGACTGCTTAATGCTGAGGGATTTGTATGAGATGCTTAGCCAGGGCTGGTTCTATTAGGAACTTAATCATATAAGCAGGGCACTGAGCCAGGGTAAAGAGAGAAGAGGTTCAATTAATTCAAGAGCCCAATCTCTTCTGAACTCGCTTAAATATAGATGACAGGGCATCTTGGAACTCATTCTTTTAGTCTTTATAATGTCTACGGAAGCCAACTTCGAGCCAGGCCTGCACCTGGCGCTGAAGCAGGAAGATGAATAGGAATGGCTCCTGCCCTTGTGCTATGGGCCTGGTAAGATAAACGTTGTATGACCGTATCACCGTGTGCAGGGGAGCACAAGAGAAAGAACCCTTAGTTATGCCCACGATGCAGAGAAAGCCTCCCAGAGGGGTAGTGTCTGAGTGGGGGCAGAGATGAACGTCTTTTCAGACAGGCAGGAAAATGACCTTTCCAGGCAGGGGAAGGCTTAGCGGGCTCAAGAGATGGCAGAGGGAGCTGGGAACTGCATGCAAACCAGTAACATCAGCACATGAAATGGCAGGTTATGAAGATGACAGGTTGGACAGCAGCCTGGTGTGCCACCTGCTGGGCAAAGGACCTTGACTTGCCCCTGTAGGAGATGCACAGCCAATGGAGATTTTTTTTTTATTAGTGCCTATTAATTTTACAAAATATTGGATTTCAATATGGTATTTTCATACATGCATATAACACATTTTGAGCATATCTGTTCCCCCATTACCTTCCCTTCAACCTTCCCCCTTCCTTTGTTCTCATCCTCTTGTCTAGTAATAGTCTCTCTTTTCTGATGTAGATTTTTGAACAGAGGCACTAACACCTTCTGGTTTATGTTAAAAAGATCACTCTAAGGGGCTGGGGATTTAGCTCAGCAGCACAGCTCCTGCCTGGCAAGTGCAAGGTCATGAGTTTGATTCCCAGTACTGGAAGAAAAACCAAAAAAAAAAAAAAAAAAAAAAAAAAAAAAAAAAAAAAAAGATCACTCTAGCAGTCAGTGGGGGAACACTTTGGATAAAGGATTTGGGAGGGGTGGGAATGGAGGATGTGGTGCTAACCACTGTAACCAGTGGCAGAATGATGGTCAGGAGATTGTGAAGATCGTGCAGGTGAGGGCTGGCCAGAGCAAAGTTCCAGTCAGATGGACCCAGGTATGACCTTAGTGGTGAGTGAAAGAAGTAAAAGTAAAAGCCACTGACCTTAATTTAAGGCTAGAGTGCTATAAAGGTCATCTCTGTGAATGGCGAAACTTTCTATTCTGATGGCAGAATTTTTTTATGAAGGAGAAACAACTGCTATTAAAACTCTCAGTGAAAGAGAAAGAGTCAGTGATGTGATAGGGGTTAAAATAAGGACTATTAAATAGCATGCACCTCACATGAATGAGGATCTTTTGGAAGATAATGGAAATAGAGCACTCTAGACTCTAATTATGGAAAGCAGACTAGATCCATGAAAGATTTGAACTGTTGCTTCTTATTTCCAAGGTAAAACAACCACCACAAAATAGGGTATGTTTCCCACATTCTCAGATACTAAGCACTGCTTCATTACCATATGCAGCCTTATAGATGGGTGCACATAGATTCAAGATATCCAAAGGCAGCTTCACTTTCATGGTCACACTGCAATCCATGACAATGTCCTTGGTGGAGTAACTTTCCCAGGCCCTCAGAAAACCATTCCCAACTTCTTTGCGGAGATCTTACTGCTACTGAGCAAATCCTGCCACTAAGACAAGGGAATTACTTGAACAGGACCCTTCATCATCAGATGCTGGAAGTTCAGTGTCAGCCTTCTCTTAGCAGACAGGCTTCACTGCTGCCTTATTTCTCTTGTGGGCATCTACTGTATACTTAACGCTGTGCTGGGTACATTAGAAGATGCAGCAAAATACTAGACATGATCCATGCTTTCAAAGATCTCATTAGAAAAGCCAGACTATAAGCAATGATAAGAAGCAGTAAATACCTTGTATAGTTATAGCAATGCCTTATACAGTAGAGTTGGGTATAGTCCATAAAGGAAGTAAATGTATTGCAATTATCTAGTCAGGAGTTAACAAGGAGCCAAATGAAGACAATGGCATTAAAGAAGAAAGAAGAAAGGACATACCCTGTTCTGTGGTTTGCATAAGCATCCCCCAATGATCCATGTGTTAAAGATCTGGTCCAGGGTGGCGCTATTGGAAGGTCATGGAACCTTTAAGAGGTAGGCAGTGGGGGGGGGGGGCTTAGGTCCTCGGTAATATGCCTTCAAAAGAGATTGTGGCATCCTGGTCCCTTTTTCTTTCTCTTTGGCCCCTGGCCCTGAGCTGAGCAGTTTGCTCTGTTACACACTCTCCATCATTGCCATCTGGCACCCCCAACAGAAGCCAGAGTAATGGATCTGCCCAATCCTGGACAAAAGCTGCAGAATTATAAAATAACTTAACTCTTTTTTTTTTTTTTTTGTACCAGGAATCAAACTAACTCTTCTTTTTATAAGTCAGTTATCTTAAGTATTTTGTCGGAATAATATGAAACTGACAGACTATAGAAATATTTAAGAAATAAAATGGTATAACTTGGTGACTGGATGCAAAGTAGGAGATTAGGAGGTTGGAATGATTCACAAGTTAGTGGCCTTGGGGACTGAGTGGATGGTGGTGCCACTGGTTGAGGAGAAAAACAGGAGAAGTACTCTGGGGGTAAAGAGCATGTTCTGGAACATCTGAATTGGAGACTGCTTGGGATAGCCAAGAATATGTGTCTGGGGGCCACTTGGGGATTACAATTCTTAAACTCAAGGAAGGGTCAAAGATCTAGTCAGAGACCAAGCTTGGGGCATCGTCCAGAAACACGTTGAGTGCTTAAGGCAGACAAAGTGGGCAAGGCTAAAACCTGGGAAAGATTTATGAGACAATTAATCAGGAGGAAATGGGCAGTAGGGTGTGAGCTGAACCAGGAGAGGCAGTGTCATGAGTTGCTGAAAAGGAGAAAAGTTAAGACACAAAAAGTTTCAAGGGGGAGTGATTAGAGTTTGGGAGGGGCAATCTGAGGGTCACTGAACCTTTATCAGAAGCAGTTTCAGAACAGCAAGTAGGATGAATAAATTGTGAGAAAGCTGAAACACATAGCACGGAAATTTAGCTCTGAGTGGGGCAGAGAAATGTAGCAATAGTAGATGGTATAGCGACTCCAGGTGTAGACTTTTATTCCTTGGACCTTTTGGGAGGAAAGAGAAGAGAGATCACTGTGGTGGTAGCCGTGGGGAGAAGTGAGGATGAGCAAAACACTATTTTTTTAAGAGAGGAAGAAACTTAATAAGTCAGTGGGCTGAAGCCAAGATAGGAAGAGAGGAAGACATAGGCAGAAGGAATACTCAGTGGAGTACAGTTTGAAGGGAACAGGAGGAGGTGGCATCTAGAACACACATGGCAGGCTAGACCAACCAGGATAAGGAATCTTTCAGCCTTTATATGTGGAGTAAAGAGGGTGAGGGTTGGAGTAACCCTGGATAAGATCTCAGTTAGGCTAATGGGGGCAGGGAGCTTGAATAGTTTACTCCTAATGTCATGAGTTTCCTCCATGATGTAGACAGGGTTGTCCTCAAAGAGTAAGGAGGATTGGGCCGGCTGAGAGGACAAGAGGAAGGGCAAAGATCTGGAGTAGTCTCTAAGGGGAATAGAAGGACGAAAGGCTTTACATTTTTGAGCACCGGCAATTGAATAGCAATGGCTCTGTTGACAGAAATGGAAGCTCTTTTGAGGAAATGCTAGGGATGTTTTGATCCTGTTAAGCTCAGGGCAGTGGCAGGAAATCCATGTGAACACGTGTTCCGATGATCTCTGGGGTATGTGGCTGCTGAAAACCAGCATCATCTCCAGCCTCAGACTCTGCTAACAGAGATGATTAGCCCAGCTGCTGGGTCGAACCTTGTGGTCACTTCCTCAGACAGAGAAGGCACTAAAAACAATTAGAAGTTCAGTAACGTGCCATGGGAGAGTCTCCGGGCACAAAATGATACAGGCTCACAGATGCTGATATTGTCATTGGATTCTTGATACCTCGTTCGTTGAAAATGTCACATGGCGGAAAGTTTGGGAAAGAGCTCTTTTTACCTTTTTCTCTTTATTAGGAAAGCTTGGCTGAGAGAACATGCTGGTATGCTCTAGGGAGAGAATGCCAATTTGGATTTAAGGCTTGCCTCAATGTAGATCATTTTCCTAAATATATCTCTTCTGAGACAAATGGTGACTATATCTTCTGGGTCTTTCAGAATGTAAATGAAGATGTTTTCTTTTAGAACCTAAGATATTTTACTACAGTGTTTGAGGAGAAAAGCCTACAGTTGCTCAGAAATAGGCTTTTAATAATTTTGGAGAAAAGCAGAAAGAAAGAGAGAAAGAAAGAAAGAAAGAAAGAAAGAAAGAAAGAAAGAAAGAAAGAAAGAAAGAAAGAAAGAAAAAAGAAAGAAAGAAAGAAAGAAAGAAAGAAAAGAAAGAAAGAAAGAAAGAAAGAAAGAAAGAAAGAAAGAAAGAAGAGGTTAATGCTCCACCTCAAGCCCACCTCCTTTGTCTCTGCCCCATCTCTAAGTCTGCTAATGCTTCTACCACATTTCTACCATATTTGACATCCTCGTATAGTAAGTACACTTTAGTCAGTATGAGGGTGCAGAGCTCTCTGCCCACATATACATTTTACACTAGAAACAGATCCTTTCTTTCCTTCAACTCACTAACTACGCATCAGTGTCCTGACTGCTCTCTCTCTCTGTCATCCTGTCCATCCAGGACTGACTTAACAGGTAGGGCCATGCAGGCTGTTAAAATTCTCACATACTTTCTCATCAGCTGACAGTGGCTTCTTCCCCTACCCTGGGGCTGCCTCAGCTTTTCCCTGCCTCAGCTTTTCCCCAGGATGCCCTGACTTCCCCATAGTCCAGCAACCAGAGGGGTGATGCCTGGCACAGGGGGACCCCTTTTCCAAGCTCTAGCACTATGGTTGGCATCAGTTCTGATTAACCATAGTGTGCTGTATCAGTTGTTAAATTTAATAATACGCCTACATCCATCTGTTATTTTTTCATTCAGCTACATGTCACACATTCAGAGTCCACACTGGGTCTAGTGCTGGAGATACAATGGTAAACAAGGCAGGCAAGATCCCTGCCTTTGTAGAACTTATAGTCTAAAGCTGAGGCTCCTGATCTTGTCATTGTTGACATTTGGGGCTTGATAATTCTTTGTTGGAAGAGACAGGTATCCTGTGCAGCATCCTCAACCTGTACCCACAAGATTCCAGCTGTACACCCCCCAATGTGACAAGTAAAGATGCATTGAAACATTTGAAAAGCAGAATCATTCCCTCTAATTGAGAGGTTAAGGGGCTGGGGATTTAGCTCAGCGGCAAAAGCGCCTGCCTGGCAAGCGCAAGGTCGTGAGTTTGATTCCCGGTACCAGAGAAAAAACAAAAAACAAAAAACAAAAACGAGAGGTTAACAATTACTATCAAACACATAATCACAAAAAAATATTTGCTGAAAGCCCATTGTATGTTCAACATGTAAGACACTGACTTATAAAGTTCAAATTTTGGTAGAGACAGACACAGGTGGTAACAGAGTAAAGGAGTTGTGAGTCTATAAAATGAGGTATAGAATTTAATGCAGTCTGGTGAAAGGAGGAAAGGCAAGGAAAACTGGGGGAGGTGACACCTCAACTTACTTTTTAAAAACACTTAAGTGCAGGGGAAAAGGCATGCCGGGCCTAGTACAACTCTGCAAAGACTCAGAGGATACCAACAGATGGCAGGACGGATGTGGAATCCAGGAGAGGGACAGAGGAAAGAGGAGCCTTGGAGAGCTTGGCAAGAGCAAGATCGTGGCAGTAATTATAACCTTAGGGTGTGAAGGGACAGCTAGAGGCATGGTGATGGCAGGAGCGCGTGACAGGGGTGGGATCTCCAGCACTCAGTGTAGTCTCCTCCAGCGCCTACCTGGGTACCCTCTCTAAGGACTGCAGTGGCTTCAGACCTCTCAAATTTCCTCCCTGTGTCCTACAAGGCCCCCACCATCTGGCTCCAGAGTGTCCTTGTGCACTCCCCTCCTGGTATACCAAGTGACGTGTACTTTTACAATTCCACCCTGCTCTTCCGTGCCATGTGCCCTCACGCATACAGCTCCCTAAACCCTAAAAGGTGGGAACATGAGCTTGTTCTCGCAGTTGAAATAATATTCTGTCACTTCCCACTGTCCTAACGAGATCCCTAAGGCTGAGTGCTTTAAGAAAAGGGGTTTATTTAACTCATGGTTTTGGGGGCTGAAAATCCAAACAGCCTTGTGCTGGTTCTAGCAAGGGCCTCCCCAGCTGCATCACATCACTGTAGCTGACACCACGGCTGCAGCAATGTGGCAGGGGAGATCACACGGCAAGACAGGAAGCAGAGAGTGGTTCAAGGGCCATGGTCACTCTTTTATAATCTCTCTCTCTCTCTTTCTCAAGAATTAACCAAGATTCCACAAGAACAACATCAGGTCCTTTTGAGGGCAGTGCCTTCGGTGACCTAATTACCTCTCACTACCACCCCCTTTAAAGGATCTACACCACTAGCCAACACCCCCCACCTTGAGGCCCAAGCTTCCAACACATTAGCCCCTTGGGAGACACACTGAAACCATACGAAAACCATGGCAACTATCAACTGAAATATGTAACAACGCAGGATTTCTTTAGTAAACTAGAAGTCACTTTAAATGGTGTAGAAATATACTATACAGGAAAAGATAGTTGTGCTATATTGTTAAATTATAAAACAGCAGGGATCTAGTGTAACCTTTCAAAGTATGTGTGTGTATGTTGATCATGCTTATTTCCAAGTGCACAGTTATAAGGAATTTTGATTTTTAATCTTTTTAGGGGGCAGGGGAGCTAGGATATACCTAGGCAAGATCTCTACCACTGAGTTATATTCCCAGTCAGTTTCTCTTTTGATTTGTGGAATTTAACTTTTCTAATACACATTTCTGGCTCTTTTTTTTTTTAATGAGACAGTCTCCCTATGTAGTTTAGGTTGACCTTGAACTTACTATGTAGCCTAGGCTAGCCTCTACTTCACAGCAATCTGACTGTCTCAGCCTCCCAAGTGGGAAGATTACAGGCATGTGCCAACTGCCCCCAGCTGTAACACACAACTGTTACTTTTATGATAAGAAACGAAGTTACTCCAGGGATCTGGCTGGCAATGTTCACAGAAGCGATTGACCTCTGGCTGTTTACTGTGACTGCACTCTGTAGACAAGGCAGTATTTTCCTCCAGGACTGCAAGTGAGACTAATTCATTAAGTGCCTTCAGTTCCAAAGATGACAGGAGCCAGGAAAGCATAAAGTCTTGTTACTAGGACAGCCGGTAGCCTTGATGTCTGTGTGTTTATTTATTAACTGGACTTTATGTATCTACCCTCCCACAAGCCCCAGCAGCCTGGCAGCCAACCTTGATACAAATCACTTTCTCAAAGTGGCCCAACCCATCAGTCAGAACAAAGACAGGTCCCACTCACCAGAGGGACCAAGATTACTGTCCTAGGAAGCAAAATGAAAGAGAAGATTGACCCCAGTGTGAGGCATTAGAAAGAAGCGGTGAGAAGGAAATGAGATAGCTGGATCGCTTTCTTTAGGCTGACAATTATTACGTGCCTTGTGTGTGTTTTGTATACGCTTTTCCCTTTTAAACTTCAAAACAGTTCTGTGAGAAATTCTTCCCATTAGAGCTGCTGAAACTGAGGCTCAGGAAAAAATGAAAAATTAGTAAACAGCAAAGCTTGGGTTTTAACATGGCATTTTCTGACCACCACCCAACCCTCTGCTTTGCTGTTTATCGATGCTTCCCACAGGCAGGGAATTTTAAGCTTGGAAAATGTCCTATTGATTTTGGCTTAGAATTTACGCAGCAGGAAGAAGATGCCAGATGCTCTTGAATGGATGGATGAATGGATGAACAAAAGAAAGAATAATTTTAAAGGGTCATGTAATCTGATCAAGACATAGAGAGATAATCACATGAGAGCCCTATCTCATAGATAGTTGCTACAAATGAATGCAGCAGGGATTGGATACTTCTGTTTCCTACCCAAGATACGTAAAGTGTACAAAGCTTGATCAAAATGTACAGTGAATGTTTAAATTTTTTTTTTAAAAATGTATTATGGTAAAAGATACTTTGCCATTAACCCCCATGGAAATATTCCCCCTTGTTTTGAGCACACACACTCATTGCATTGTTCTTGCCACTTTCTGAAGCCGTTCCAGAAGTCCTCTTTTGTGAGTATCTTTATGAGGTCTGATAAAAAATTTGGTGAATGCTGCTGCTGAGTGCCATCCAGTGGAAAGGCAGGCCTGTGAAAACATTGCAGTGTTATCCTCATCAGCTTTATTCACCGGATCTGGCGTGGTGAGACTGCTGGCTCTTCCCCAAAGTCAGGACAACCATGAAAGGTAAACATGCCGAATCAATTCAGGACACTGAAGCAGCTATGACAGCGCAACTAAAGACATTTAATGAAAGAGGGCGTTCAGAACTGCTTCAGAAAGGGGCGAGAATGATGAAATTCGTTCAGAATGAGGGTGAGGATTCAGGAGGATTAATGGCAAAGTATCTTTCAGTGTAATAAAATATTGTACATTTTGAGATGTATACTTTTTACATTTTTAACAGGCACCCTATTTTAATCATACCTTATGTACTTTAATAGAACTAAACATCAGGAGAGTCATTTTCTGGGGCTGGTGAGAATTGGGATCATGCTGGAGATGTGGGTCAGTCCTGCTTCAGTATGGAGGAGGAGCGGTACGAGCCTGGCTGGGTTCCCGTGCACAGATCTAGGTGTCTGCTGCTCTCATTTGCAAGTTGGTCACTAAAGTCCTACTGTGTCCTAACGGTTTGTCTGCACCATCCATGCACCAGGGACACAGCGAGGAGGAGGCCAAAATGGTGAAGCCCCCTGGGCCACTTGTGAGAGCAGTGCTTTTTTTTTTTTTTCATGATTGTCAAACTGACAGCTTTCTTTGGCTCAGCTGAAGAGCTGTTTTCCTCCATGTGTGTGCTGTCAACTTTAGGAATGCTCAGCTTTGGTTATTGGGTCGGCAAGTAGAAATTGAGAGAAGCTTTGGTTCGCATCTCTCATCTGCTTAGTCATCTTCCTTCTTTTGCACAGAAAAGAGTACATCTTCTTCCAGATCTGCATTAGTCAGCAACAGGGATGCAGGCCATCGCGTGCAGACCACTGTGAGGGCCTAGAAGAGAGATACTTGGGGCAACATGATGGTTTTTATTTTCTAGGCATTGAGTGTAGGGAAGGAAAATGCAATTTCCCCCCTACCTTTCATAGCTCCTAGCTGAGACCCCTGTAACAAAACATATTAACAAATAAAAAGAAATATAAGTTTAGTAATACATATACTCTGTCTACATGAGAGATACCCAGGAGAAAATGCATAAATCTCGAAGAGGTGGCATAGACTTCAGGCTTCAACACCATCTTCAGCTGAAGACAGAAGTGAGAAGGGACTGGGGAAAGCTAGTTCTGGGGAAAGTACCAGAGTGAGGGTTAATGCGCAGATTTAAGATGGAGCTTTCTCCAGTGATAGGACAGTTGTGATTTACTCAGGCTTCTCTGTCTGGCTTAGCGAGGAAGACACCTTCCCTCACAAAAGATTTCCGTTATGGAGATGGACTTCCCTTAGAGATGGAAGCTCTGTTTTCAGAGCTTCTCCTGTGCCTTCTGCTTCTCAAAATAATCTTTATGCCAAAGAAGCGGAGTGCATAATGTAGTCTACTGACTTTAGGATTGTACAACAGTGCCACTAAAACAGTTGTGGAAAACCTGTGAGCAAAGGAGCTACAAAACCCTGCCCCAGCTCCTTCTGTCTTCTGAAAGAATTTGGGATGGATTCTACTTTTTCCAACTCTCCTTCTGCCCTAAGAATGTGTACTTCTTTAATCACAAGTCTAATGAAGTTAATTAGAAAAGACCTGAAATAGCTGCCTTCTGAGAAGGGCATAAGACGCTTTGGAGAAGTGTATCTTAGCCTAACAGGAGACGCTCGGTGTCTGGTGATACAGGCTGTAGAGATTCCCAGTGGAAACTAAGGGTCAGGCCCCCTCCCACCCCTAAAATAGCAGAGAAATCCTAATCCTTTGATGTGTGTCATGGCTGCAAGACAGCTGCCTTCCCTTGGATGAGGACAGGTACTGTCCCTGCTGTGTAGAAGAATCTGAATTCTTCCCCTTCACCCTCGGTCACACTTTGTCCTGCTGCTTCCTTGCCAGCCACATCCAATTTGGATTGGGGGACTGCTTTTAAAAATTATTTCCAAGAGATTGCAAACACACACACACACACACACACACACACACACACACACACACACACACTCACTGGGGGAACTCTTTGTATTTTATTTGGGAAATCATAATGACTCTTGGGCAAAAGAGAAACCTGAACCAATCAAATCATCTCCCCAAGGCTTAAAAGAAACAAGATCCACAGAACTGGCTGGCAGCCCTACAGAAAGCAGGGCTAACAGAGATACCCGTGTGGGTGCAGCCTGACCCTGACAAGAGAAACACTGGCCAATATTTTTATCTGCCCCCGCCTTCCCTTATGATGTGAGTGCTGTTATACGTGCCAACAACAGGTTCCTGCTTATTCTTGTAACACCTGGGCAGAAGGAGGAGAAGACAGCAAAGGAAAAACGAGCACAGAGAAATGGAGCCATAAAAGGAGAGTAAGATTTGTTTAAAACTCTTAGGATGAACTTAAGGGTTCCTCAAATGGAGACAGGTTACCAGAACTCTCATTCAGGGCTCCAACAGCTCCAACTCTATAATCTCAAGGATTTCCTGTTAAATTTAATGTTCTTTCTTTGTGTGTTTCCTCAGACATTTACCAGTGGGAGGTACAGTATCCATAGGGTACCAGACTTGCCCAAGACTTTCCCAGGTTTAGCACAGGAATCCAGGAATCCCCTCAGTTCTGGGCAAACAGACATGGCTGGTTGCCCTGGAAGAATATCACTGCTTTAGAAGAAACTGTCTGAGTGGAGAGGGTGTTTCCCTAACCCCTTCTAGAAATGGTCTCCAGGAGTAGTTAGGAGTGTGGGCTCTGGGCACATGGCCAGGATGCAAATCCAAGCCCTGGCACACATCCATGTGAGTTTGGGCAAGTCACAACCTCTGTGTGCCTCAGTTGCCTCATCTGGAGGATGAAAGTAATGATCATTTATACCTCAAGAGATTGCTATAAACCAATACATTAAAAGCACTTTTATTTAAAATAGTGCCTGACACATAGAAAGGACTCAATCAGTGTGGGCTATGATTATTTTGTCAGCATCTCCCTTTTGCTCTTGCTGCTTTGGCTATTTTCTGCCGCCATGAATGGTTACCCTCTGCCATGTGCCACTCTGCCTTGGAGCCAGCCGAGCATGGACTGAAACCTTCACAAATTGTGAGCTAAATAAACCTTTCCTTCCTTAATATTGAGCACCAGGTATTTTGTTCAGCAACGAGAAAAAAGTAACCAAGACACCCATGATGTAGAGGATGAGAGGTTTATTTGGTTCTCTGCTTCAGAAGTTTCAGTCCCTAGCTGGCTGGTTCCAAAGCAGAGACATCACAGTGGAAGGGCCTGGTAGAGGAAAGTTGCTCACCTCCTGGCAGCCAAGGAGCAGAGCAGTGAACCAGTGCCACAGAGGGAGAAGCCAGGGACCAGACAGAGTAGCCAAGGTCAGGCATCCATGACCCACACAGACACACCCAGAGGTGCTCTACTAACCCGGTAGGCAGCTCTCAACCCAGTCCCGTTGATGATCCAGCTTAACCGGCACACTTTCCACATCCAACTCTCCACTTTCACCCTCTCCCCACATGGTGATAGCTACCTGCCAGCGGTGGGCGTTGTTTGACCTACCTCAGAGTGGATGTGCCCCACTCCGCCTGGCAGCAGGAGGTAGAGCGTGATGTAGAAGCACAGTACCTCTCAGACTCATACCAAGAATGTGTGCGCAAACCACGTGGACATCTTGTTACATGTGGATTCTGATGCAGCAGATCTGAGAGGGAACCCAGGATTCTGCATTTCTCACAAGCTTCCAGATGATGCTGCTGGCCTGCAGACCACACTGTGAGAGCAAGGCCACACAAGTGTCAGCTCGTGGGAGTCTGAGCAAAATCCTGGGATATCCACGCTCAGCTGACGTTCCTGAAATGCAGAGAGTGAGTGCTGGGGAGAGATGGGAGTTGTTAGGCTCAGTATCTGAGGAGAGCACCTCAGGGAATAGAGGCCTGCAGGGCACCAAAACCCCTGGGGTGTTATGGACAGCTAATAAAACAACTGAAGAAGCTGAGCTTTGGGAATATTTTGGTTATTTTATATATCAGACCTAGTTCAAGATCATAGCTTAGAGCTGGGTTTGGTGGCACACACCTGTAATCCCAGCACTCAGGAGGCTGAGGCAGGAGGATTGTTCCACGTTCGAGACTAGCCTGGGCTACAAAGTGATCTCAAGGCCAGCCTGAACTGCATAGTGAGACTGTCTCAAAAAGACAGGGGAAAAAAAAGCTTAAATCACATGCTTCTTGCTCTCTTCTGTCCTGGATTTGTTCTCTTAAATGGCTGACAAAAGGTGTAGTGCCCACCAGTGCCAGGATGTACGCAGGGCCAGGGTAACCAAGAAAAGTTCAGAACTGCTGGCCTAAAGATACAAAAGGCCCTAAAGCTGGGCCTCAAGCCTCCCCACCTCAAACCCCTTCTCAGAGAGTGACCTTGCTGGGGAGACACCCCATACTTCCTTGGTGACCTCAGAACACCGGTCTGGCTTTTATACCTCCATGTTAAATAGGCAGCCCAACCTTCTCCCAAACAATCTGGGTACCAGAAATAAGCACGAACAGCACCCGCTTTCAGTGGAGGTGCACTTTGCTCCTTTGTCAAAGCCTGGATCAGTGGTCCTGCCTGCCACTCCAGGCCCAGCATCTCCCCTCAGTCACACTGCCAGGCACCAAGCTAACACTATCATGTAGTACAGGGAATCTGCTCTCTGCCATGTACAGATTCTGGAGAAGCCCTCCCAGGAGAGGTCAGGGAGAAGGGGTGGATAGGTCAGAGTCCAGTTCTGCCCTCTGCTGCGTGGATTCTCTTCAGCCAGCCGTGTGCTAATGTGAAAAATGGCCTTATGATAATGGGCACTAAAAGCACTCAGCAGATCCTGTGCCCAGCAAGAGATTCAGGGTCTCTGCAGCTGCCCACCCCGCCCTCTGCCTGCCCTCAGCCTCCCCGCGCTTTTAATCTCCCGCATGTCCGCCCGCGAGTGTACTACACATTTGTATCTGTCGCTTCAGATCCCCCCGCATGGCTGCGCTCAGCCATCTGGGAGCCTTCTCCTTTCTTCCCAGATGTTCCCGGAGGATGCCTAGCCCAGCCTGTAATAAAGGCTTCTACTTTCCTTTGTTTCTCTCTCTCTTGTGTTGATGCCCCTGCCCCCACCCCAACACATGTGCACACGCACGCACACACACACACAGTCCCCTACCCCTACCTTACAGAGCCTGCCCTGGTGTCTCCACCTGCAGCCTGCTGAGACACAGCTGCCTACTTACTGATGGATTACCAGAAGTTCGGGAGCTTTCAAACACAGCTTCCTTCAACCCCGTTTCCCTGAGTGGCTCCCCTAAGGATTGTAATGGTATTCCAATGCCCCTTTCAAAACAGATAAAAGCAACAGCATCCTAGAAATCTATTCCACTATGCCCCACCAATTCCTACAGCCAGAAGGAACCTCAGAAGGTTTAAACAAAAAAAAAGTATTGTGTTTAAAAAAATACATTAAAATTATCATCTTAACTATTGTAAGTGTATCATTCAGGAGTATATTTACATTGCTGTACAACAGATCTCTAGAGCTCTTTTTCAGCATGCAAAGTTGAAACTCTACTAAACACTTGTCTCCCTTCTCCCCTCCCCCCAGTACTTGGCAACTACTTTCTACTTCCTGTTTATATGATTTTGACTACTTTAGATACTTCTTAGAAGCAGAATCATATGGGATTTGTCCTTTTGTGAATGGCTTATTTTCGCTTAGCACAATTTACTTGAGGTTCCTCCATCTTGTACACATGACAATATTTCCTTCTTCTTAAAGGCTGTGTAATATATCCTTTATCTGTTTATCTGTCGAAAGACATTTGGGTTGTTTCCCCCAGACGTTTTTTAGCCTCTTATTTTGCAACTTCTTACCTATAAAGTGACTTGCCCAGATCACGTAGCCAATAAAATGTATTTGTTCTGGATTTTATCACTGTCTTTTGCACCAGCATCTAGGACCCTCTTGTCAGACCTAGGGTTAGCTGAGACAGGCATGCTGAGATTTCTACACCCCACGGAGGCAGGGAATGCCAGCCAGGCTTGCACTGATGACCATGTGCCCATGAGGATGTCTACCTTTGGCTTTGATGTGGTCAAATGTCTTCTGTGTATGGACGTTTGATTTTTTTATCATATGAGGAAATTTATTGTTGATTTATTTAGGTATCTTAAGATATTGTGGGTTTTTTTTTTTTTTCATTAAAAACCTTTTAGAGCCAGGAGAAGTGATGTGTACCTGTAATTCACAGCTATTTGGGACGCTGAGGCAGGGGGTTGGCAAGTCCAAGACTTGCCTTCAATATGTAGCAAAACCCGTTTCAAAATAAAATAATCAAAAGAAAAAAACAAGAATCTTGTCAGTGGTAGAGCATTTGCCTAGCATGTGTGAGTTCCTGGATTCAATCCCCAGTACCATAAGAAGAAAAAAAAAACAAAACTTTTAGAGAGACATGCTGAAATGTATACAAATTTAATATACGATATCTTGATATCTAGGATATAATTTAAAATCATCAGCAGAAGGTTTGGATGAATCAAGATTGGAAATTCATTATACTGTCCTCTCTACTATTATATATATTTGAAATTTTCTAAAATAAAACATTTTACCCTTAAGTATTTTTTAATCTTACATTTGGCTACAGCCACACTTGCCTCCCTCTCACTCATAGGAACTCAGCAGATTACTGCTATGGTGGGAGCAATTTTGACTCTTAATTGCTCCCCTGTAAGTAGCAACGCTACCTCTCCTTCCTCCTTTTGGAGAATAAAGTATCATCAACACGGTGCGGACAATGTAAAAGCAGATAGAGACCCTGCTGGGGGGATGGCAGCCGCAGACACATGTGTAGCCCTGTGGCGGAAGTGGTGGGATAAGAAGGCTCACATCTCTCCGTGGAGCCTCCCACACTCTGGGCTCCGTGTTTCCTCATGAGCATGGGGAGCTTCCCCACTGGACAGTCCCACTAGCAGTCACCAGCTCCCTAACTTAAAGACATTTCGGCCACAGCACAAAGTGAATATGTTAGCTTGTTTGCTTATGCTCATTTGTTTCTCACATCCTTCCCTTTTTCTAACCACGCACATCCAACCAGTGCTAACTATGATTTAATAGTTACCTTGTATCTGTCCACATAAATCCATGGCCTTGGCCATTATCCCAGACCCAGCCACTATCAGCTCCGACTCACCCTGACCTCCTGCTGCCCATTCATTCTTCTGATCAGTCATTCATCCCTGTGTAATTAATACCCAGAAAGTCTTCCCATTGCCCCAGGATGATGTCCAAATTACCGCAAAGATTTATAGAGTCTTTGGGGACCTGGCTCCTCTTGGCCTCTCCATTCTCACTTTTCACCCCCACTCTTTTCTATGTGTGTGCTCCAGCCCCCTAAAATTCTTTCTGTTCTTCAGAAACACCACTCTTTCTCACTCCCAAGCCCTCGCAGGTGCTGTTCCTTGTGCCTGAGACACCATATCCCCTTGGTCTAGACAACTCAGGCATCCCACAGGCTTCAGATGAAGCTCCCTTCATCCCAGAAGCCTCCTTTGACTTCCTCTCCCCAGTCAGGTTGATGTCTCTCTTCTGTGCTCCCTTGATGCTCCATCATAGCCCTTCGTCCCCCTTATTGTGGATATTCAGTAAATATTTATTTGAACTGATGGGATATATTTTAATTACAAGAAAGAATTGTAATGAGCGTGTCACTATCCACTCTGCCACCAAGACCATCCACTTGAGGCCAGCAACTTCAGCATCACTCGGAACCTTGTTAGACAGACACATTCTCAGCCTCCCCCTCCCACACCTACTGAGTCAGAAGCTCTTTGGGGAGTGCCCAGCAGTCTGTATTGGGTGATTCTAATACATTCTGATGTTTGAGAACCACTGCCCTAAAACATTTCTCTGAGAAAGTTTTTCCTCTGCTTAAAAACCTAAGACATCTATTTTAGTTAGGCTTTACTTGGCTATATATCAAGTAAAAAAAGTGGCTTAAACAAAATAGAAATCTATTTCTTTCCCACCTCAAAGAAGTCTGGCCATGGGCAGTACCAGGCTGACATAGCAGCTCCCTAGGGAAGCCAGGGTCCTAGCTTTCTGTCTTAATTCCTGGAACACAGCTCTCTCTATCATCAAGGTTACTTCATCAAATTCAAAGTGGCTGTTAGAACTGTAGCTATCACATCCTAATACAAGCCAGGAGGATCAGTACAAGTGCCGAAAAGGGGACTCCTCCAGCTGAGTTAGCTCCCCTGTAAGCAGCCTTCCAGAGACCCAAAAAACGCTAAATCCAATTGGTCCAAATTTGGTCAGATGGGGCTGGGGATATAGCTCAGCGGCACAAGAGCCTGCCTGGCAAGCACAATGTCCTGAGTTTGATTCCCGGTACCAAAAAAAAAAAAAAAAAAAAATTGGTCAGATGGCCACACCAGATACAAGACAGGCTGGGAAACACAGTTTGGTTATTGTTGTTCTGGGTGACAATATGCCCAGCTAAAAATTAAGTTCCTCTCTAAGGTAACGTATTGCATGATGTAACTTATATAACACTCTGGAAATGGCAAATCTATAGAAATGAACAACAGATTAATCATTGTCAAGGGTTAGGGAGTAGACAAGGGTTGGGAAGTAGGGAGGGAGGGAGGGAGGTAACTGGCCTTTAAAGAGCAGCAAGAGGAGCAGCAATCATCCCTTGTAATGGGATGATTCGTGTCTGGACTGAGGTGAGACACCTGAATCTGCATAAGGGATATGACTGCATAGAACTAAATATACACATGCTCCTGTTAGTGTGAAACTGGCGAGATCTAAATGTCACTAGACGGTGTCAACATCAGTTTCCTGGGGTTGTATTACACTACAGTTTTACAAGATGTTACCATGGGGGAAACCGGGTAAGAGGTGCATGGTCTCTTGCCCTGTTGTTTTATATAGCTATCTGGAAACCTACAGTTACCTCAACATGAAAAAGTAAGGAATAAAACAAAATCGGTGTTCTAATACTTATCAGGAAGGGGAGATGCTATGAGCCACTAGTGGTCTCTGCCTCAAACCTAAGCCACTCCTGGCTTCTTGGCATAGTCAAAGCTTTCATGACTCAGGATTAGGACAACTTCCAAACAGCCAGCACCTTCCGAGGTTGGTGCAGTTGGCATTAAAACACTGACCTCTAGAGGGTAGGCCTCAAAGTTTGCCACCAGCACTGAGGAAGCACTTACCTCCTCCCCTGTTTGATCCTCAAGACAACCAAGGAGGCAGAAGCCTCCATTCTGAGGAAAGCACCAGTATTCCTAAGGGTACTTCCCACCTCACAGACAACAAAAATGGCCTTTGCCTAATTGAAAGGAACAGTGAGCAAAGAGACGTTTTAGGTGCCCATATAGTGATAGTGACTACAGTAACAGGCAGTAGTGAGGCCTGTTTTTTGAGTGACTTGTAAACAATTCCACCCTGTCATTTCTGTCCTGGTTTTGAGCTCTATTCCTTAAGGCATTACCCAGAACCAGCTGCTTTCTCACCCCTGGGCAGCTTTGCTGAACTTAACTGTGCCCCGTGGGAAAGGAATCAAGCTGCCTGTCAGGAGCTTTTGCTCAACCAGAATCCTGCCTGGAGGCTTTTCCCCAACTGCATCCTGATTCTCAGGTGCCTCAGAGGGGCAGAGGAAGATCCTGAGGAGGGATGGTGGAGGAGAAGCAAAGGGCTTGGAATGCAACTCTGCCATGGAAAAGGGCCCTAAGGTAGCAGAAAGATACTGAAGAGAGACAAGAACCAGGGCCAGAGGACAGGGATTTGGAGGGAAATAAGGCAGTATAGACGAGGACATATTGGAACATAGGAGCGTGAGGAGGAAGCACACAGATCCCAGATCGAAGGGCCTAGAGAACACATCAGCATCCCCTGACAGAGGACTCTACCTGGAGAGCTGTCCAGTGAAGCCCGGGTCCTGAGGAGGGACAAGCACCAGCTGAGGGGTCCGTCTAGCTGCCAGGCCTAGTGGAGCACCAGAAGCCTCCTGGGCTTCCCAGCTCTGAGCCTATGGACTCCTAGCAGAGCTGGGGTTAGGGAAGGGCTCTAGGGCCTCTGGGAATTCCCTGAATTTACAAGCAGGATTCTGTATGTGAGTTTTTTAGAAGAGTGTCCATGGCTTTTATCAGATTCTTAAAAGATATCCACAGCCCCCTAAAGCCGAAAGTGACACCCAGTGATTTGAGAAAGGGGACTAGGGGAAGAGTGGTGAGGGAGTGACAGGTAGAGGCCCAGGGAGAGGAGGGGATTAGCTCCAGTGGAAAAACTGGCAAGGAAACACTGAGGTTTGGCTGGTGGGCTGAGCTACTGCCAGCAACACTGATCCTCCTGGGTCCCTGGAAAGGGAGATGACTTGACCTGCTCTCAGTCCAGGAGGAAGTCATGGCCAGAGCAGCCTATTTCTATTCCCAGGCTCCAGAAGAGCCATTCTCTGTGCAGATTTTGCTGAGTTAACCTTTTATCTCAGCTCAGCAGCACCCTAAAGTCTGGGGGGACTTTTCCTGAGCTCCCAGACCTATCTGTCCCCAGCACACTAAATGTCACACATGTAATTGTGGCTGATGTCTGTCATCCCCCTGAGGAGCCCTGCTGATCTCATTCACAGAACAGCTATAGCCTGACACAGGGCCTGGAATATGGTAGATACTTGATATTCGGTAAATACAAGGGGATATATTATTTTCTGAGTGTCATGCCCTCATGGGTGAGGACACAACACTCAGAAAATGAGTTGGGGCTGATCTTAATCTGCAGGAAAGAAAAGGAGAAAAATGAATTGAGCTTATGAAATAACTCCAGTGAAGGTAAGCCTAATTCTACCCATGACATACTGCCTGAGCTCCTGGGTAGGAGAGATTTATTCTTATTGATTCTTTTCTCTATCAGTTCAATAAGCAGATGAGGCTGAATGAATTGATCAGATAGGAGAGAGCATCAGGGAAATAGCTATATGTAAAGATTTGCGAAATAGATGAGTCATGGATTAAAAATAACAGTGGCGGACACTTAATTAGTGGTCTAGTCAGTGAGTCAGCACTTACAGTGTACTTCCTCTGGCTAGGTGCTGAAGGGCAGTGAAATAAATGGTGGGCAGAGATGACATGGGAGAGAACCCACCTACGACTTTACTAGATTTACATTCCCTCATGGCCACCTACCTCTCAGCCCTGTTCTAAAGGAAGGGGTAGGTGTGAGTGTGTCTGTGAGTGTGAGTGTGTTCTTGGCCCTCATGAAGACCTTTATGTGCATGCAGATGTCAACCCCACCCTCTGCTGGTTGACTGTCATATTGGGAGATCATCTTTAATTGGCAACATTGATGATCTTCTTTTCAAGATTTTTTTTAACTTTTTGAAGTATAATTCACATAACATAAAATAACCATTTTGAGGTATACAATTCAACCCCTGCCTCCACCTAGTTCCACATTCACATCACTCCAAAATAAAAGCCCATAACTATCTCCATCCTGTCTCTATGGAATTGCCTGTTCTGGAAATTTCATACAAATGGACTCATACAGTACATGAAATTTTTTGCACCTGGTTTCTTTCACTTAGCATAATCTTGGAGGTTCATCTATGTTGTGGCATGTATCGCAATGGCCGTCATTCCTCGTGTGACTGAATAGTATTCGTCTATATTTATCATAATTTATATATATATATATATTTATCTGTTTGTGAGCATTTGGACTATTTCCACCATTTGGCAGTTATAAATAAATGCTCTTAAGAAGATGTGTGTCTATGTATTCAATTCTTCTGGGTATATACCAAGGAATGTAAATCCTGTAAGATTTTTCCTCAAAGTTTAAACATGAACTTAAATTCTGTCAGCAAATATTTATTAAAAGTTCAGTGAAAAAGAAATATTACTCATGACAGGTTTTTTTATGTAAAGCACTTTTTATGCAATAACTGACCCCAAAGTCTAACACATAAAACACAGAAAAGCAGAGCTGCCATGAGTGAGGTAGCTGAGGAGGCCAGGAGCTGGGCGTGACCAGCCTCCACACTGCCCCCAACTCCTCTGCAGATCTCGGGAGCTTCTCAGAATGCTTCCCACCACCTTGGCAGGGCTGGGCAAAAACACAGCCTGGCGGTCCTGTGAAAGATCCCTCTCAGCTCACGGGTGTTGGTCCTCAGACTGGCCTGGGAGATCCATTAAGAAGCTGCTTTTTAAATCTGTAATGGTATAGTAGCGACCTTCTCCTGTAGCCCTCAACCTCCCCTTTAAGAGTATTCCTCTCAAGGTTTAGAAAGAAACGCTGAGCTCCTCTTAAACGGTGATATATTTTAATTGATTAAATTCCCCTTTTTGCTTTGGTTGCTAGAAACTCAGAGGTGAATATACAGCCCATGTCCAGAAGTTCTGTAAACAAAACTTATGACCGGCTGCACATTGCTGCACCCCCCATTGTCTTTATTTAATTTTAATCTACTGAATGCCCCTAAAGTTTTAATCTACTGAAAGCTCCTAAAATCTTTCTGGGCTAGAGATAAAGTATAAAGAGTGATTTCTCACCTAGGTAGTCGTAAGTACAGATGTCCTCCTATCATTAACTGTGAGCCCAGGCACAAAGGGCTCCCAGACAGAAGGAGAGAGCAGCCCTCCCCACACCCTCCTCCTTAGCCCTGGCTCCAAGGAGGAGGCTCCCCCAGGACAGAGCCCGTGAAAGGGAGGGATCTCAAGGCCATAAAGAGCCATGATCTATTTCAGTCTGGCTGACCCTGAGCACCTCCTTGTGAACATCACTCTATGGAATAAAAAGCAAAGGATGACCTTAGGCCACTAGGAATTCTAGAGAGCAAGACAGCATGTGCACAAATGACTCTGCAGATAATGTGCAGCAGGGAGTGGAGCATCGCGTGCCCCAGGAATACAAGAAAGGAAGAGATTTTTCTGACCATGGAATCTAAAAAAAAAAAGAGGATTTGATTTGGCTTTTCTGACAAGCGATGTAGCACTGGAGACAGGAGAAATTCCTTGGGCAAAGGCTAAGGCAGATATGGGGAAAGTATATGGATCAGTGTAGCTAGACACATATATAGCTGCAAACTCAAAGGCCTTTGGGAGTGTGCAGCGAACATACATGGACAAAGCATGGGGTGGGGGGTATAAGGCAGAAGTGCCAATAGCTTGTAGGGAGGCCAGGTACAAGCCCTTCCCCCAACAATACTGTCCTTTCCAACCCTATGGAGCATAATCAGCTAGACAGACAGCTACAAGTTTGATGCAGGCTCCAAGCTAGAGTCACAGGATTTGGGAGGCATATTCCTAAGGAGAGAGCAGGCTGACTTAGGCAGAAACTGTTTAGGTTTCATCTTAGGGGTTGGAAGAAACTTTAGAAGGTATAAATGGGGGAGCAACATAGTTGTGTTTTCGGGAGTTATCAAACTGAATGCCCTTAATATACACTCATGTACTGAAATGGCAAAAAAGTGACAAGTGATTACTGTGAGTATTAAGAATCTGGGTGGTTTTTATTTTCCTTATACTTTTATGTTTACTGATGTTTCTAGTATTAAACAGGGAAAGACCTTGGAAGGTCAGTCATATTAAAGCTGGTTTGATTATTAATAGTTATCCTTTTAGGAAGATGATTTTTCTCTAAGTATGATGTCATATTGCAGATTTAAAGTATAGACTACTGATAAAATGCATGAAGTGAAAAAATAGAGTCAATAAAATTTATATCAAAATAAACAGTTAACATTTACTGGCAATCATGTGTTAAGGATAGCAAAACTCTGTACAAGGATTGGCAGCAAGAGTAGAAAAAGAAGACAAGATTTGAGCATTTTCGAAGCAGAGTTAGCCAAGGCTCAGGGGAAGAATATGAATGAACGAATATGAATGGATGGAGGTACATGAATGAATGAATGAATGAATGAATGAATGAATGAATGAATGAATGAATGAATATAAATGAATGGGCTGGAGAACTCAGCTCTTAGCTGGCACAGAGAGCTGCTTCCTGTCACAGACCTTTAAGCACCAGGGGGACCTGGATACTGGATCTCAGAGGAGGAGTCCAGGCAGTGACAAGACAATGTTTCAGCCAAATGAACAGACTGAAATGTTGCAGGAAACATGGTCTTACTTTGTGGACATTCGTGACTAGAAACAATACTAATAGACATTCGTATTTTCTACTTAGCTCTCCCATTGGCGTTTGCTATCTTACTATAGATAAACAGACTTACGTTGTTTTCAACTGGAGGTCTCTGAAATGACAAGTAGAATTTTTTAACTCCAGAGACATACATGAATGACAAACTGTGGCTCTGACCTTGGCCCGGTTTCATCACTAGCCGGGATCTGGAGCAAATCACCTCAGTAAACCAAGTTTCAGTGTATTTATGTATTAAATAGATTTGTAATAATACCAGCCCAGTTTATGTGGCTGGTTTACTTTGACTTTATATTGTATAACATAAAAATACTATATAATCTATGAAGTGTCATATATAGTTGTGTATGTGGTTACTGTTGTTACTTTTGCAGAAGATACATGTCATTTTCACAAAAATTACATACTCTGAAGAAAGCCCTGACCGTGACCCAATGTCTAACTCTTGGTTCTGTGTCTGCAGCACAAGAAATGGGAGGCTGGAGCTAGGCAAGTTCACAACATGTGTTCAAAGAAAAGCCCTCTAAATGATGGGCTTAAAAATAGAACTATATGAATGTATATTTATATTACAGGTAAAGGGCTCAAAGGTGACCATTGCTACAGGGAGAAAATAATCTGTATATTCACAATGTCACTTCCATTCAGAAAGGAAAGTAGGTACTGTCTGATTATGCACTACAAGCACAATAAGAAATTCTGGGCCTTGACTCTCAAGTGTGAAAAGGAAAATTGTAGAAATATAAGCAATGTTATTTATCAAAGCCTATAATCAAGACAGAACTTCAGCCCAATCAGTTGAAAATAAACCATAAGTGCTTGGCATGGTGGTGCACGCATGCAATCCCAGCACTTGGGAGCCTGAGGCAGAAGGATCACTGAGAGTTTGAGGCCAGCCTGAACAACAAAGCAAGACCCTGGCTCAAAAAATAAACAAGAAAGAAAAAAATAAATAAAAAGAAGCAAACCATAAACAAGGATGGTGGCACATAACTGTAACCCCTGCACTCTGGGAGACTGAGGCAGGAAGATTACAAGTTGGAGCCCAGCCTGGGCATCTTAGCAACTTAGCAAGACCTTGTGTCAAAATAAAAAATAAAGGACCGGAGATATAGTTCAGTGCAAAGGACCTGGGTTCAATCCTCAGTACTGGAAAGAAAGACCAACCAAATAAGCTAGGTGATTATTATTTTTTGCCATGGCCACAAATCAACACAGATAATGACCATGCATATTATTCTGTATACACTTCTCCAAGTATGGTCCTCACTCAGCAATGCAGCAAAATTTGGAACTGTTGGACATGCATATGTTCAAGCCCCATCCCAGATCTGCTGGACTGGACACTCAGGGGCTGGACCAGCAACCCGCATGTTTATAAATCCTCCAGGTCATTCTGACGCTTGCCCAAAGTTGTAAGATTCCTATACAGATTCCTGGCCCAAGAAAAATTTGCATGAGACGTGTTTGTGGGCATTTGTTTGCTAAAATGACTCCATTCTTCATGCCGAAGTAACTAAGGTTATTGGCTTGGTTAACTTCTACACTTCATAGTTATAGCAGCTACACCAGGGCTATATTCATAGACTTAATCAAAGGATCAGACTACCTTTCTCTGCATCTGAGTAGAATGCAGAAGACAAATGACACTTGTCAATCATAATCTGTGGAAAGAATTGAGGAAGCAACAGTGTTTAAGTGCTTGGTGATCTCAGAAGTAAAACATCCCACGTATTTGCTCAAAGGCCTTGTAGTACCCAGTTATGAAAAATGTACAGACAAAGGGAGAAAAGCAGATATACGGGATGACTCTTAAAACCAGTGGCTTAATAGAGATAGGAGGTAGGTGAGTGGTTGCCAGGGCCCGGGTGAAAGGGAAAATGGGGAATGTCAGCTTTAGGGTTTCTTTGGGGGTGATGAGTGTGTTCTAGGATAAGTGGAAATGGTGCACGTCTTTGGCAGTATTCAAAAACCACCTAAGTGTACCCTGTAAGAGGGTTACAATTAGAATTTTTTGCTATGTGAAATTTATCGCAAAAAATGTTTTTGAAAACCTTTTTTGTTTCCTTTTTGTTTCCCCTCCTCCCACATGTGGCCATGGTATTGTATGCAAGACATGCTCAATGAGCTCTCAGTTAAGGGGCCCAAATGAGCAGGCACCTGGGAATGACATCCTTGTCACCCCTGCTGGGATGGCCCCCTGAAGCAAGCATACTTTTCCTGGAGTGAATTCCTACCTCCAGTTTGAGAGATTCCTCAGGGACTGTGAAGCGGGAAAGGAAGCACAGGCTAGAAAAAAATGACTTCTTGCCTTGAGCATGAGTTGTTTCCAGTTCCCTGTGATGAGCACAAATTTGTTTATGCCGTCAGAGGAGAAGCTTGAGAGGCCAGCTGCTGCCCCTTGATGTGAGGAAGGCGCCTCTCCTAGGCTAACTCCTGTGCAGCCAGCAGACAGCCCCAGGGAATGGGTGGGATGAGCTCACAGGCCCCGGAGCAGAGCGTGCAGCCCAGACAAGGACCAGGCCTTTCTGCTCAGGATATAATCAGCTTTGATGTGCAGAGGCTGAGACTGTTTTTCCAATTAGGGCTGTTAGAGGATTCTGGCAGGGGCAGCAGTGGGCTTAATTTAACAGACCCAGGACTCATTGAATTAGCAAATGCAGAGGGGATGAGAAAGGCACTCATGGGATGGATTCTAGGGTAGAGATGGGGAAGGGGTTAAGGGCATCCAGGGGGTTTGGTTTGTAAAGATATGGTGAGGCCTGACAATGTGGTCAGGGCTACATTTGAACTAGGAAGCTTCTGCCAGCGGGATGGGGGTGGACTCCTTTGGTACTGCTAAGATAGGTCTGGTGGGCCTTGCTGCTGGTAATGTGGACTGTCAAATGCCACTGTTGACGCTTCTGGACAGTTTCATGCACTCCTTTTGCTTCCCACAGACCCTGCAGCTGCTGCCTTCTCTTCTCCTTCCCAGAAGCCACGGTTCTAAGCCTACCCCAACAGGTAGCCTCCTGGCTTGAGAATAAAGAACAGTGGAGCCAGAGAAATCCTTAAAGGTGCTAAGTCTTTATCCTCTCTGTGCAGAAAAGGAAACTATTTCTTTTGCTAAATTCCTCTTATATGCCAGGGAAAGGACACTGCAGAAGACACTGCAAAGAACCTACAATTGTAACATGTTACAAGGTACAGAAGCTGGACGTTGCAGGTTGGGGTACTCCTTCCAGGCCCTTGCCTTGTGACTATTTTATTTTACTGACTTAACAAGTGACTTTAATCCTCCCCATCTTCTGTCCCTTCAATTCTGCCAGCCAAACTGGACTCCTGTTGCCTGGCTACCTGGCAGGTCCCAAATATCAAAGAAAAGCTCTCCAGCCATAGAAATTGGCCATGGACATCACTGTGGAGGACAAATAAATATAGAACATAAAGAGATTACTCATTTAGAGCCTAGCTTCTCCAACATCCCCTCACTGTGATTCACAGATCAATTAAAGACTCAGTAATTTAGTGTGTCAGGGAGCTGCTTGGAGGGACCAATCCAAACGTCCCCTGCTACGCTGGTCCACATCACCCTGGTAAGATTTGCTCCTCCCTTGCCGGGTATATAAGTTACCACTGCTTGTTTCAAGAAAACCAATTAAGAAACCATAAATTGCAATTAACTAGAAAGGTCACTGCACAGTCTGTAACTACAAGCCGTGAGTGGGAGTCTCTGAAGTGCCTTCTCTCCTGCGTGCCCACGTCCTCCAGCTGAAGTTTTCCTTTGATAAAACGAGAGAACATCCAGCTAAGGATCAAAAAGGCATTCCCTGGGTTTTTCATTTTGCAACCTGCTGTCTTGGGTAAACCTGGGAGTCTGAACCTCTGGCAAGACTGTATGCCTTAGGCAGCCCCATCCAGACTTCAAGTTTGGTTTTGGTTTGTTTTGATTTTTCATTCCATCATAATTATTTCTTCACGATGTATAAAAGTTGTATGAGTTCAAAGCAAAATCTTGGAAAGCACTGAAAAACACAACATGGAAATAATAAATCAACCTCAACCCTTTTGTAAAAAGTAAAAAAACTGTTAACATTTTAGAATACATTATTCTAGGTTTTTTTTCTCAGCTGTATGTACACGTATTTGTTTTTCTTTACAAAAATGTGTTTAAAGAGGGTCACTGATGAATACATACTGTTTTGCAGCCTGCTTGCTCAGCAGTATTTATGTTAATATGTTTCCATGGTATTCCACATATATCGTTTTTTACTTCCTCCTGATAATCATTTTAGGTTGTGTCCAGATTTTCACTCATAATGCTGCAGTAAACATTACTGCAGTTTTCATATGGTCATGATTATGTCCTTCAGGTACATCCTTCAAGTGGAATTGCTGAGTCCTTGACCTTAAGACTGATTTATGTTGCTACGTTGCCTTCTAGAGTGGTTGACTAGTGTGTGCTTGTAACCTTTGCCCTTGCCAAAAACATTAACACATAGTTTTAATCTTGACCAACTGGTTGGATTAAGAAATACGTCATGCTGTTTTGATCTAAAAGGTCACTTAGTACCTAAACACATTACAAAAGGCTTCTAGAACCACTCAGGAACCTAACCTAGAGTGCATGCCTTCCTACTAGCCTCTGCTAGGGCCTTGTGAGCTCTCTCATCCTCAGGAGGGCTACAGTGACACCACCAGTGTCCCAGGTCCTCCCAAGGTACATGTAGAGCCAGGCACCAATTAGCAAAGGATCTTTTCTACCCCAAAGAAAGGATACTTCAGGGCCAGCCACATACCTGGACTGCAGGCCTGAAGGTCAAGCACAAATCTGAATGGGAACCTCACACAGCAGGTGGGCGGGCCCCAGTGCAGAGCCAGTTCTTATGTTTCCCACCAAACCCCAGTGCTCAGCAGCAGAGGGGCCTCTCCTTGACTCAGTGTCTTGGGACATCACCTACTTGTATGTAGCACGTAACTGACATACTTGTACCATTTAATCCTTGAGACAGCATAAGGAAGACGCAAGTATTCCCATTTACAAATGAAAATATTAAGGTTTGGAGAGACTGAACATCTTCTGAGGTCACAAATAGAACTCGGATTTAAATTCAGACTTCAAGGCCCAAATCCTGAATCTGTATTTCCAATGTGACCTATAATCTCTCTAGCCCCTGGCATTTCTCAGCCCAAATCTCTCCTCGTTTTTATGTGTTGGGGTACACTTTAGGGCGCCTGGGCAATGGAAGGAACTGGCTGGGACAGCAGGGCGTCAGAGTGCCATATGGAGTCCCTACAGCCAGCTCTGCCTGCTTTCTGGCAACATCAGGCCTCCTGCCAGGAAAAGAGAAGGAGAACTTTCTAACCATCAGGGATGTGGGAGGATGAATTAGATAAAGTCCATTAGGCAAACCTTGACATCCTTTGACATACAAAGCAGTATTAATAATGTTTGAAATGAGATTATTTTGAAAACATTAAGTGGTCATGGAACAAGTGGCATCAAACCCAAAGCAGTCAGCCAATCCCTAAGCAACATCTTTAGCCCATGGCTCCTCTTAATTTATACTAAATAGAGTAAGCTATTTAGCTGGACAATTGGGCCTTTGAACAAGGAGAGCTCACTCTAAACACATCTGTTTCAAGATTGCTTTATCTAAACTTGACATAAATAACAGGTCAAGGTACCAGTGGGACATGTTCATTCACTTGGTGTTTTCAGAGCCCCTGACCAGGCAACTATGGTTAGAAAAATGCACAAGACATAACCCCTGACCCAAAGCCTCCCCCACCCCATGGTCCTTTGTGGCTAAATGGGCCTATAATCAAATAACTACATAACCATGAGAACAGGAATAATAGAAGATACATAGCACCTGCTACACAGGTTGGGGCGAGATCAGGGAACATTTCACAAGAATTTTGCATGAGTGTAGCCTAGGTTGTGAGAACATGGTCTTCCAGAGTGCCAGGCTTGGAGAGTGGGGGCAGCAGAGGGATCCAATCGGATATGCTTTAGGAGCCAGGCATGGTGACACATGCCTGTAATCCCCGCACTTGGGAGGCTAAAGTGGGAGGATTGGGATATCAAAGCCAGCCTGAGCTACATAAGAAGTTCAAGACCAGCCTGGATTATATACTGAGGTCCTGTCTCAAAAACAAGAAAAGTGTTTCAGGGAATTTATTCTGGTGGCAGAGTGGAAGAGGAACTGGTTACAGAAGGACTAAGCCCAGGGCCAAACTCACCGGAGGGTGCAGTTGAGAGGTGGTGGTAGTTGTGGCAGAAATGGGCAGTGCCTAAATCCAGTGCACCATGGGGAGCCCAAGGGGATCACTTCATCACACAGATTCCCACCTGTAGAGATTCTGATTCCATAGGTCCGGGTGGAATCTGGGGACCTGGATGGTTACAAAGCTCCCCAGATGGCACTAATGCCAGCCAGGTGTGGGAAGTGCTGGCCCAATATCCTCCAGCTCAGAGGTCATTAGAGACAAGTTAATATATGAGCTTTCTATGCTGTAAAGTCCTCTGCAAATATGAGTGATGTGTTTCTCAGGATTTCTCCATAAAAGTAATTTTGTCACCATCACATAATCACTTTTTCTCACAATGTGTAATCAGTGACAGATTTGACCTTCCGTCTCTAACACTCCTGCATCTGGAGTTTGGCCGTCTGGACTTTGATCAATCAAGGCAAACAAGACAAACCAAAGCAGAAACTTCTCCAGCCAAGAGGAACCACTTTGAAAGGAATAGTCCACCCACTTTCCCACCACCCTCTTACCTGTTCATAGATTTGGTAAAAACCAGATTGTATTGCTCTAGTTTGAAATAAAATGGTTAGTCTCACACTGCACCAGTTACCCATTCTGTGCCCATTTTCTCCTCCCAGTGAATGTGAACCTCACACAGAAAACCTGTTCAGGCCCAAAGTTTTTCTTCCATTGGTCCTACTGCCCTCTCAAGTGTGCCAAAGCCTGCAAAAGCCAGTGCATATCTCTAATGTGTCGAGACAAAGTAAACTCAATCTGGTGTGTGGGACTTGGGGGAATACAGACTTAGTTATAGAGCCTAGCCCTGCCTCTTGCTAGTACTGTGAAGGCGGTGGGGATGATTTAAATAGTGAATACAGCTGCCTATAGAAAAAAATGGAAAGGACCAGAGATTGATAAAAAAAAAAAAAGAGGCTTCATATCTGAAACATGACCCTCAATTCAGCAGGTAGCAACAGACATACAAAGGGGAACAAAGATAATGCCAAGGTCCCAAGCCTAGAAATGGAATATAATCAACAGAATAAAAAATATTAACAATAACAGCTGAAATACTGTTTGAGCAGCTATTCTGTGCTTGCCACTATAAACTTAAAAGCTTTTAGTGGATTTTCTTCTTTTAAGGATTCTGTGGTGAAGCTGCTACTGTATTTTTATCCTCATTTTATAGATTTTTAGAGGAAAAACTGAGACCCAGCCTGTTCTGTGATTTGTTCAAGTTATGCAGCTAATATAAGCCGTAGAGCTAGTATTTCAATCCAGGTCTTCCAGACAGTCTATAGAATCCAAACTCTTAACCCAGCCCCAAGCAACCCCTGCAGCCCACCTACAGAAACAAGCTGGATGAAGTGGGTGTTTTCTGGCCCCTGAAGCTGCCATGTCTCCTAAAAGGCCAAATTCACCATTCCACTGATCTGGGTAGATAGCAGCCTGCAGTTACTGAGATTGGGATTTCTGTTTAAAATAGTTTTTCTAGAAATGATCCACTGTAGAGATAGGAGAAGGAAATTCCAGTTCAGACTCTGGTAGCCTTTGGAACATCAGAGTATGAGAGAGAAGAGATAAGTGGAAGAAAGTTGTGGGATAAACACCTGAACATTCTTGTGATATGCGGGCAGCCAGCCAGGGAGAAATGAACAGATAAAAGAGGAACTGCGTTAGAGCCCCTGGCAGATACTTTGGGTTTCTCTAGCAATCTTCTCATTTAGGTCACCACACCCAAAGCTAACAGCCCAGCTAAGCTCCCTAAAGCCCAGTTCAGAATCCTCCAGCCAGACGTTCTGTCCTAGACAGAGGATTTTGGTCTTATACCCAGATAATACATTATCTCTAAATAACATAAACACGCAGAAGAAGAACCTGAGGAGCCCCATTTCTTAAGGCTAGAAGTTGCACTACACGTAGACTCAAAAGCAGCCCTGGCCTGGCCCTCTGGGGTCAAGAGGATGTGTCTGAGCCAACCCTTCTAGACCACACACCTGCCCTGCCTGAACATCCCTGATCTGCTCATGCGAGCTCCTTCCCTGTCCATCCTTCCACAGATCAGCACCTCCTGTGCCTTCAGGGTAGCTGAGAGGAAGTTCTTGGGGCATGGTGGATGGAACGTGGACAGTCTGGGGTAGAAAGAGAAAGGGGACAAATTGCAGGCAACTGGGCCAGCTGTCCCCATGCTGTCACATCTCAGCACAGAGCCCTGAGAAGTCTTGGAATTCTAGAATTGAACCTGCTCTTCCAGGTGGTATGAAAATAAATTTATCATATGGAGGGGAGAGGAGGGGAGAGGGAGTGGAGGGAAAGGGGACATAGAAAGAATTAAGATGTGTTATGTACACGTACTGACTCCCCCACAGTAAATGTAATCAGTATGTACCGCAAACATGTACTCATAAAACAAAATTGTATTGCCACTGAAAAAAAGTGTGTCGAGCGAGGAAGAGTAAACTTTGCTTAATTTAGCAGTCCCTAGCTTAGTTTTTAGCTTTTAAATATTTAGACATAGGGTCTGTGATCTCCTGTACTCTTGCCTTGGGCACTACAATCGTGAGGAGCAAGACCTTGAGTGGAAGGAACTTTAAAGTAATGTATTCGAGCCGCCCAGCCAGCCTGAGGTTTGCACCGAGCATTTACCCACCTCCAGTTATGGTTTGTTGCCGGTCTCACTGTCCCCCGAGTCACTAATCATTCTGTCTACAGTTTTCTCACTGCTAGAAAGCCTTCTTTCTTTTGAGTCAAAGTCTGTCTTCCCAGTCCAAGAACATCATTTGGTGGTGATGCTTGCGGGCTTACTCTGCTGAGTAATGGAGTATACAGGCTAATGGGCTTTGACATCAGGTGGACCAGTTCCAAATACTGACTCTGCCACCCACCAGATGTGTGACCTTAGCCTAGTTTCTTAGTGTGTCTAACCTTTTGCTTCCTCACCTGTAAAACTGAAATAATAATTCCTACTTCAAAAGGTGGTGTGAGTAATAAATATCTATGCTAGGCATTTTTCAATTTTGATACCTTAAACAGAAGGCCTAGTCTCAGTGATGAGGGACATAATAGTGCTATCAAAGTGTGGCTGGATTATTACTGTTACCTAGGTGCATTCCCAGTTTTTCTCCTGGCATAAAGGGCTTGCCTTTTGACACAGGAAGACCTGAGAACTAGCCTGTGCCACTGAGTCCTGGTTGTAAAATCCGAAACAAGTCACATGTTCTTTCTGTCCCTCAGTGACTTTATCAATAAAATGGAATTGATAATGATCCCTATCTCCCCACAGAGCTCATATTAAGAAGCACCTACCCAAAGGTCATAGCACCTACTCATTCATTCATTCTGCAAACATGCATGAAAAATCTATTTTGATGGCCAGGAATATAGCTCAATGACACAGCGCCTGCCTGGCAAGTGCAAGGTCCTGAATTTGATTCTTGGTACCAAAAAAAAAAAAAATTCTATTCTGAATTAGGTGCTAAAACACAAATATGTGTCTCAGATCCTTCCCTTAAAGGACCCATACTGTGGTGGATGAGACAAATAGATAATAGAAAATATAGCGCACAGTGTGGTAGGTCCTGGCATGCCGAAGGAGTAGACATCTGGCTCTGCCCTGGCAAGTCACATGGAGGGAGTAGCATCTGAGAGAGGTAAAAGTGGTAGAGAAAAGGGATAGTAATACAATGTCATAAGAAAAAAAAAAGAAGTCATATGGTTTTATGGAGCAGAAATACAGAGCAAAACTAATCCTTCTTTCAGATGACAGATTTCCCCCATCCCATACTATCCTTTCTCTGTCTTCTCTTAAACAGGCTCAGCACCTTATTCATCTATTGCTCATCTGGTTACTTTATGTCTCCAGGTCTTCCCTGCATGTGGTCCATTCTCTCTATGTCCCAGTGGCAGGAAATGTTTCTATGTCTACGTATGTCACATATGTTGTTATAACCAGTCCTTTAGCTATAACATAATTAAAATCTTATTTAAAAGTTTCCCAAACTCCAAGAGCCTGTACTGCAAAACAGAAAGCTTATCATCCATCTACATAATTATGTGTGGGCTTGTCTCAGGGACATGGGAACATATGTGTGTGATTAAGAGTGTGGAGCAGAGGGGCTGGGGATTTAGCTCAGCGGCAAAAAGCGCCTGCCTGGCAAGCGCAAGGTCGTGAGTTCGGTTCCCGGTACCGGAGAAAAAACAAACAAAAAAAAAACAAACAAACAAAAAAAAAAAGAGTGTGGAGCAGAGACACAAGAAAAGGAACGTGTACATGTTCACACACCGGTCCTGTGGACTGCTGGCTTAATTTGCTAGGGGATGATGAAACCCCAGCTCTACATGATGTTTTATTAAATCTCAAGAGACCTGGATGAGATAGGTCTGGGACTCATATTTCAGTTGTAATTTCATAGCTCACTTTGATTCAAAGATCTTAGAAGTGGCTTTGATGGAAATGGATGCTTTTCCATGATTGTAAATCAAAAGGAAAAGCAAAATGAACAGCAGGAAAATTCCCCTAGAAGGAAACAAGAGCCCAACCACAGGAAGAGTGAGGTTCTACTGCTGTCTTACACGGTGCACTGGGCATCTGGTCAGATTACAGAGCACCACCACATGCTAGGTAGCTGGTGTTGGCCCTGGCTGTCTGACTTAACACGGGTCTGCCTTCTCGCTGCTAACCGTGTAGCATTATTTGTGTTAATGCGTTACCCTTAAAGTCCCATGCATCAGTGAAAAGAGCCACGTCCTTGAAGAATTATGGGAGAGGACACCAGCACCAGTCCCGTACAGCTTCGGTCACAGTGGCCACGGCCAGCAGCTCCTAAGACAGCAGGAGGCCACTGTTTGGCGGCACCTGCTGAGAGCCCCAGCTGCCCCTGCCCTCACATTCTTGTCCATCTTCTGCTTCTGCTCATCATAATGGCAGCACTGTAGCTGCCTGCTCAACCCTCAGCTCAGAGCCCTGTCTTTGCTGTGAAGATCAGGAGTTAAACAGGAAAAGACAGCTGATTCCCACTGCCAAAGAATTAGAACCTTAGGCAGAAGTTTCCACACTTTATTCTCCAAAGGAACACTTGAAAGTGACTATCCTGGTTTGTGCCAGTTGTCTCAGCATAATTAATAGTGCCCTCATTTACTCAAAGTATCCTAGTTTAGGCAATAAATTAAATAATCACCCTACTTAAAATGCAGATTACTAAGTTGCACCCACAGAGGTCTAGGGATCCCTGGAACCTGGATTTACTGGGCATTTCTGTTGCAGGTGCTAGACAGGCACTTTAAAGAATCCTGATGGTGAGATAAAAATAGATAAACCGAAAGTCATAATAATACTAATTTTAAAAACAGTAATCCTTTCCTTTTTGAAAGATTTATATAGCACTTTTATATGTGTGAATTTGATTTAACAACTATGAGAAACCACAATGTACAAAGTCCTTTGCTAGATGCTTTGGGAGATACAAAGATAAATAAGACATGGGAGTCAGACTTCCATTACTGTATTAAAAAAATACCTGAAGTAATCAAGTTAAGAGGAAAGGTTTACACTGGCTCACAGTTTCAGAGGTTTTAGTCCATCGTTGATTAGCTCAGTTGCCTTTGGGCCTGTGGCAAGTAAGTACATTATGGTGGGTAGCACTCGGTAGAGCAAACTGTTCAAACTGTTCAGTTCACGGTGGCCAGGAAACAAAGAAAGAGGAAGAAGAGGGACTGAGTTTTCAGTACCTCCTTTAAGGGCATACCTGCAAAGGTCTAACTTTCTTCCACTAAGCCCTACGCTTTCAAGTCTTTATTATCTTCCAATAACACTGAGTTGGAGACCACATAGGCATTGGGGCATTTAAGTTCCCATAGCAGACAGGGCCCTGCATCAGAGTAATGTTAGGTGTTAATCTCACATGTCATTTTTAATATAAATGGAATGTTACTCTACCTCATTCTTTGTAACAACTGTGTAGTGTTCCATGGAAGAACTTTAATTTATTTAACTATTCTTCTGCTGATGCGTATTTATCGAATTTTTGCAATTACAGTCAGGTACTGCCTGTATAGTGACATTTTAGTCAGCAGTGGATGACATATGTAAATGGTGGTTCCATAAGATTATGAAAGAGCTGAAAATGTCCTATGACCTAGTGACATTATAGCCATTTCAACATCATAACGCAACACATTATCACATGTTTCTGGTGATGTTGATAGAAACAAACCTACTGTCATAACAAAGTAGATAATGACAGTAAATTACTGGTATATATATTTACTATACTAGACTTTTAATTATTATAGAATGTAATCCTATTTTTTTAATTATTTGTAAAACAGTATTCTATATTACACTGACAGAAGACCCACATAGCTTGTGTTTACCACATTTCCTGATGGCACTGACAGTCAGTGTCAAGTGATTATATTTATACCCATTATATCTATCAATATTATTATACCTATATTAATGTACCTATACCTATTATACTATACTTATACCTATTATACGTATATAAGTTTGTGTAAGTATATTCTATGATGTTTGCACAATGACAAAATCATATAATGGTGTATTTCTCAGAACATATTCCTACATATGGATGTATGTATGTGGTACTGGGGTTTGAACACAAGGTCTCACAGATTCTAGGCAAGAACTCTACTACTGACCTATATCCTCAACTTTATATTCCCCTTCTTAAGTGTCACATGACTATAGACACTACTACAGTGGTACCACAGTTCAGAAACTTAATTCTTTCCACAATTCTGGTTGCAGACCAAATTGGACAAGAACCAAATCAAATTCAATGTTGACCTTATAAAAAATCTGATTCAGTTTTTGTACAGGTATCTGTGTACATCTGCATTTCTTGTTTAATTTTTTTTTATTTTAAGGAGAATAAAAATTTTCAAAAACAATAAAAAAATACAGAATTTCAAAGCAAGATGATAAGAAATCAACAATGGCTATTATATTACATATTGTTATCTTCAAAGTAGTTGTTCAGATTACCAGGCATGCAATATTGATCAAACAGTTAAGCATCAACTGTCTGTAGGAGGGATTCATCAGTAGAATTGGCTGGGCCGAGGTAACTATGCCTTTCAAATTTTGATACGTACTGTTCAATTGTCCTCAAATCTTCCCTGCCAGTTTACACTCCCACTAAGAGCGCTAGTGCCCTGGCCTTGGGCACAAGCCCAGCGCTCCATGGCAGCTGGTCCCAGAGGGTCGCCCAATAAGAGCCAATAGGAACACTGTGAAGAATATTTATCATTCATGATCAGATCCCTTTTCTCCTTTGTGTCCTTTTATACACACACACACACACACACACACACACACACACACACACACACGGCTTTGTTAAGTTTGTGGAAATGATTTCCTGCCTTAGTTACTGGTAACTGATTTAAATTTAATTATTCTTCCTTCCCCTATTTGCAGGTCCCCTGACAGGAGTCACTCTCCTTTATTATTATTATAATTCATTACTATTATCTTAAAGAAGTTGTTAAACCATTCCCTTCCTCTGTTATGTCCTTTCTATTCATCATCTTATTTCTTGCCCTTTCCACGGGGTCACAGAACTCTGATATCTGGTAAACTCTGCACCCCCTTTCCAGAACAACATCCTAAACTTAAAATTTAGGAAGTTCGTAAGTGCCAGTCTATCTGGTTTCTTTCAGCTTTACATAAATTGGCATCTTCCTGTCTCTGTGAGTTACTGGTAATTACTATTGATTATTTTTGTTTGGACAAATCATTCTCTTTTATAATTAAAACCACGAAGGAAAAAACAAGCTGCCCTGTGGGCTTGATTTCTTTAAGGTGTCACATTCAAAGAAACTTAAATATGCAATATGTATTTGAAAAGCAATTAAGGGTTTTTTTTTTAATTGAAGTTTTTAGAATGGTCCCTTAGGGAGTAATTTCATTCATAATATATAATTTTTTTGGCAACATTAGAGTCAAACACAGGGTCTTGTGGTGGGCAAGCAGTCACTTGTTATATCCCCAGCACTTTTTATTTTATTTTGAAACGAGATCTCACTAAGTTACTCCACATCGAATTTAAGATCCTTCTGCCTCAGCTTCCCTAGTAGTTGGGATAACAGGCATGCACCAAGTGCCAATTACAAGAAAACCTTTTCAAAATCCTCTTTCCCCATCTCCACCTTTCCCACTGTCTAGCACAGATAAGTAGCTGCCCCCAGCATCCTCCTGCCTGGAATCCTTCTAGGATGTTTCTCGATACCTCTCACACTGGCTTTTTGAGAGCTCCTCCTCTTCTCTCACTGTCTAAGTAAACCCAGGTGGCTTACTCAGGCCCTTCTAACTGACATCAATCCAAACAGCATGGCACCTCCCAGTATACCTTCTACTAGAATCTGCCCAGGGCAAAAGACAGAGTTTAGCAGCAAAGAGAAGAGGGGGAAACCATAAACACTGCATCTCAGTGTTTTCCTGTTAGCTAACGGAAGTGCAATGTGCCCACCTGCCAGTCCTCCTGGCTTGTTTGCTATTTTATTTTTGCTATATTATACCCATATTTTATGTTTGCTATATTATTACCCAGACCATCCTGCTCTGGATGCTGCCCCCAGCCCCTGGGGTTCCCATATGTAGTTTTCAACCCTTCATTCTGACTTAGGAGAAACTGTATAAAATGTCATCCCCCTCGGTGGGAAGAGTTAGAAACTGCAGTTCAGAACCAGCATAAAATTCCCCAACTGTGGCTAATCGTGTGGCGTGGCGTGGCAGGGAAATCAAAGTGTGTAATTCAGTCAGAAATAAATTGAGATGGGAAGAATAAATTCAAGAGAGCTATTTACAGTGTGGTGACTATGGCTCATAACAGTATGTCATATACAGATGCCCCTTGCCTGATGACCAAGTTCCATTCCCGCGACTAGGTCGTTAAATGAATTGGTCACTAAGTGAGGAATTGTATATAGTGTGCACATTACAATATTTAGAACAAAGAAATAGTCAAAGGAAACTGCAACTTGATGACTTTTTTATTTGCATACTCTTTCATGCAGTATCGTAATGTATGACAGAGCATAAAACTACCGTACTGTATGATAGAGTACAATCAACAAAAATTACAGTACCGTATAAACAAGGTATACTGTACCAAAGAAAAGATATTGGGACTCTATAAACAAGATGAACAGAACTATAAAAAAAATACACACAGGTCCTAAGTCTGAGCAGCAGGCTGTAACAGTGCACCTTGGTCATAAATCTGAACAGTTGTTAAATGGGTGGGTTGTTAAATGAGGAAAATCTATACTTGAAAAGTGCTAAGAGAGTAGATTTTTTAAAGCATTGCATAGTATTTATCAGTATTTACAAAAAAGAGTAGGTTTTTAACTGTCCTCACCACATAAAAAGTGTATGAGGTAATGCATGTGTTAATTAGTTTGATGTAGCCATTCCACAATGTATACATGTTTCAAAATATATATAATTTACAAAAGATATGTCAAGAAATAAAGGCTGTTTTCTTAGTTTTGCTCTCTCTACACACAAGAATACTGATTCTAACAGTAAAATAGGTCAGTTTTTAGAAGAACCTAACTTGGAACTTTAAAAAGATACCCAAGAAATGGATTGAGGATTACTAAACCTATAGTGTAGAATAGGAACCTTGTATGTTACGGTGTACAGCTGACTTGAACATGAGTGCGTGTGCGTGTGCATGTGCATGTGTGTGTTACTGGAGACTGAACCCAAGGTCTCCACATTGAACCACATCGCCAGCCTTTTTTAAAACTTTGAGATGGAGTCGCACTAGCTGGGCTCAAACTTTCAGTCCTCCTGCTTCAGCCTCCCATAGTGCTAGAACTATATGTAACTCTTAAGAACATAAGGTGCCGGGTGTGGTGGCTCATGCCTGTAATCCCAGCACTTGGGAGGCCGAAGCAGGAGGATCGCTGCACGTTCAAGACTAGCCCGGGCTACAAAGTGAGCTGAAGGCCAGCCTGAACTGCAGAGCGAGACTGTCTCAAAAAAGACAAAAACAGAAAAAAAGAACACAAGGCCTGTTTGGATGTGAATGTTGTACTCAGCTCCCTAGGGGAGGGGAGAAGCACCAATTCATGTGCCCGAGGGGTAATTTTGTTCTAAACCACTCTAATCCTTTCCTTGTAGTTCTAACTCACTGACTCATAGATCCCGCTGTGTCTCATACTGGGTTTGCTCCAGTGTGGACCTGCTGGGATGTCCTGTTTCAGAGCCCTTTCTGGAAATCCCCATCCTTGGAACCCTCACCTGCACTCTCAGCAAAAGACCTGCCACCTACATTCCCTGGAAACCCAGCTCTGGATTTTTGACAGTCTTCCTTGGGGCATTTAAGCCCATTTTAGAATATTTTCTTTGAAGTGGTGGAGGATTCCAAATAAACACTGGCGCATTTTTTAAGGCCTCCTAATCCACACCCTGATAAACCCTCAGCCTGGCCCTGTCACACCAGTCGGGTGGCATGAACAGGCCAGGCCCTATGGGTGGAGGAGAGGTGAAGTGATGCTCCCCCAAGTCTCCCCACACTGTGTGGGTTGGCAGTTTCTAAATCTCCCTATTGCACTTGTTGACGTTGTTCTGTGAGATTTATCTTGGGTTTGGTCTAAATTTTCTTTGATATAATTCTGTCTCTAGACTTCAAATTCTATCCTTGTTAGAAAACCTCAGTTGACCAACCCTCAGATCCTGACCAGTGCTCAAAGCAAGCTCCCTCTGGCCATCTTGCTAGCTGTATACCTCTTTACCTCTACCTGGCCTCAGACAGCAAACTTGCTGTCCTTACAGTGGCCTGTGCTCTTATGTGGATTTCTTCCAGTCTGCTGACATCTTGCCAAAGAGGAGAAACAAGCTCCTGGGTGCTTCTGCCTTTCCTAACACGTCTGCTTAGCTGTCATGGGTTGGAATCCTGCTGCCCAGGGATCTCAGAACACCCTTCAAACAATGACAGGTGTCAAGTACAGATGGAGAGAAATCCAGGCAGGAGGCTCAACACAACATACTGATGAAATGTGAGCCCCGATTTCACAACACCAGGCTGTGGGGACCACTCCAGCGAATGGTTAGCGATTAAGGCCCATGATTAGGCTCAGGCTTGGAAAGAGCACTGAATGTAGAATTAGAAGAGTGGAGGTAGGAGAAGGATGGGCTGCTCCACATGTTCCTTGTATAGCTAAAGCTGTATTAGTCATGGAAAAGAGAGAAAGGGCAGGGTGCCCCAGGTCTTCCTGAAATAGCTGTGTGACCTTAGCCAAATTACTTGGGCTTTCTGAACTTAATGTTTTTCATAAAATTAGAGAAAGAAAAAATTGCCATGCTTGAGGGTCAGGCAAAATGAAGCATAGGAAAACTCTAAGCTGTAATGAACATTTCTATGAGACAAAGAAAAACAAAGACAAGTCCAAAGTCTAAGCCTTTACCAAGGAAATTGGCTTCACCAGGTGCAATAGCACACAACTGAAATCCCAGCACTCAGGAGGCTGAGGCAGGAGGATTGCCATGAGTATGGGGCCAGCCTAGGCTACACAGTGAGTTCAAAGCCAGCCTGAACTACACAGGAAGACCCTTTCTCAACCTCTCTTCCAAATAGCCCATACTCACCTAAAACAACATATAATTAAGTCCCAACTTTGTCATACAGACAGCTCAGAGAGCCCAAAGAGGCCTGGAAGGGTCAGAGAAGGCTGTGAGGTCAGACAGGTGGATCATGAGGTGCCCATGGAAAGCTATGCAGTGTGGACAGGTAGGCAGTAGAGGGCAGAGGCAAGGAGAACCTCCACAAACAGTTATTTTCAATAGCCGTTGGCAAGCAGCTATCCAGTTGTCTTTTCACTGGACAAATATGAAGCATCTACTGTGCTCCGGCGCTGGAGATTCACCGGGCAAGGCAGACACAAAACAATGTGCTATGAAGCTGCACAAAATCCCTCCCATGCCAGCCTGAGGGGCCCAGCCCTGGTTCTCAGGCTCCACCAGTGCAGGGGATCCCACTTGCCTATGCCTGCTCTTTTCCCAGGGATCATCATACTGGTGAAATGTGAGCCCCAATTTCACACCACCAGGCTGTGGGGGCCCCACCACCAGTTTTCCTATGCTTCATCTTGTCTGACCCTCAAGCATGGCAAAACCCTGGGTTTTTACCTGGGAACCAGCACAGTAGCCTGTCTTTGTGTCACCCCAATCAGGGAAGCGGGGAGCTTGGCTTTGCCTCTGCCACAGGCATCAAGGGCCTCTGCGCGGGCTTTTGGCTGAGAGGAGCAGGGCCTCTCTGATTTGTTACTTTTCTGCAGCAAATATGTAATGATAACTCCAAGCACTGAATGAACTTGGCAGAAATGCCTGCTACTGGGAGTCTGGCAGCCCCACACACCCTAGTGGTCTGATGGGAACTGCAAAGTCACTCCTAGGCCTTCCTCTGGCGGCCTGGCCGTCTGAGGCCTTGAAACCTGAGGACAGGACAGGCCTGCTTTTGTTTACAGCCTCATGCTCCCACCAAGAGCTCCTTGAGGGCCCCTCATCTGCAAGTCTCTGGGGCCAAGCTCAATGCCAGGCACTTCCTTTACTGTTCAATTGCTAGCAAATGAGGAATAAGGAAGAGAATAACATAGTTTCCACAAGTATTCTGAGATACAAAGGTCCGAGGCAGAACACTTGTCAGTCATGAACAACAGCCTTAGGGATATATTCTGATCTGAGCAGCAGGGCAAGGATAGAATGCAAGAGGAATGACAGGGTACATGTCGTACATTATTGTTAGCTATAGTCATTCTACTGGATAAACAGCACACCAGAACTCTTTACTCCTATTTAACTGTCAACTAGTGTCTACTGATCAACCTTTCTATACCACCGCCACCTCTACTCGCCTGACCTCTAGTAGCCATCATTCTACTCTCAACTTGTATGAAACTGATGTTTTTAGATTTCCCATATTTCACATATGAGTGAGGTCAAGCAGTACTTTGCTTTCTGTACTGGCTTATTTCCCTTAACATAATAATCTCTAGTTCCATTCATGCTCTCACAAATGACAGGATTTCATGAATAGCGTTCTATTGTATACATGTACATTTTCTTTATCCACTGCAGCACTAGGTTGTTTCCATGTCTGGACTCTAATGAATACTGCTGCAGTGAGCACAGGAGCACAGATGTCCTTTTGGTGTACTAACTTCATTTCCTTTGATATATGTGCAGTAGTGGAATTGTTGGATCATATAATTTCTATGTTTTAACTGTTTGAGGAACCACCACATTATTTTCCATAATGGTTGTTTTAATTTCCATTTTCAACAATAGTATGCAGCATAGTATGCTACATCTTTGCCAGCACTTGATAGCTTTAAGTCTTTTTTGACAATGGCCATATTTATTGGGGTGAGATGGTATCTCCTTGTGGTTTTCATTTGCATTTTCCTGATGATTAGTGTGGTTTTCATTTGCATTTAATGATGGCAAGGTTGTTTTTTTTTTTTTTTTTTTTTTGAGCTGGCGGGGGTCATGGGGATTGAATCCAGGGCCTTCACACTGAGCTATACCCTCAACCCTTCTTTTATTTTTTATTTTGAGCCATGGTGCCCTGCTGATGTTGTGCATTTTCTTTCTTATATCTGAAGACAATCTGTTTGCCTTTTTGTGAAGAATGTCCACTTAGACCTATTACTCATGATGTTTTGTTTTGTTCTGGTTGGTTTGGTTTGATTTTTGTAGAGCTGGGATTGAACCCAGGGTCTTCACACTAAGTTACCTCCCCAGCTCCCCCTTTTAAATTTTCAAGGCAAGGTCTCACTAAATTTCCCTACCTGGGCTCAAACTTGTGATCCTCTTACCTCAGTTTTTCAGGTAGTTGCGGTGATAGGCATGTACCACTGTACCCAGCCTACTGCCCATTTTTAAATTTCATTATTTGTTTGTTGTTGCTATCGAGTTTTTGCTATTGTGTTCCTTATATATCAACCCTTTGTCAAATAGTTTGCAAGTATTTCTCCCCATAGTATAGATTATTTATGCACTCCGTTGTTTCCTTTGCTTTGCAGATTCTTAGTTTAGTGTAATCTAATTTATCTATTCTTGCTATTACTTCTTGTGCTTTTTGAGAACTTGTCCTAGGCATTTTTTGTAGTTATCATATTGATATTGCTTTCTACATTTCTTTTTCAGATACTTTGCTATTGGCCTAGCAGTGCTACTATTTTTGTATGTTGGTCTTTGTATCCTGAAACTTTGCCAAATTCATTTATTACTTTTAATAGCTCTTAGGATTTAGGGGAGTGGTTTATATTAATGTCATCTGCAAACAGTGACAATTTGACTTTTCCATTTCTGATGCCCTCAAGTATTTCTTTCTTTTACCTGATTACTCTAAGACTTCCAGGACTATATTGAATAAAAGTGATGGAAGTGGACATCCTTTACTTGTTCCAGATCTTAGAGAGAAAGCTTTCAGTTTTTCCCCATTCAGTATATATAATCTTAGCTGTTGGTTTATTTTAAATGGGCTTTATTATGGTAAGATACATACCTTCCATACCTGATTTACTTGGCATTTTTAAAAGGAAGGGATATTGAGTTTCACCAAATCCCTTTTCTGCCATAATTGGGATTTCCAATATAGTTTTTGTCCTTTATTCTGTTGATATGGTATCATGTTTATCAATTTGCATATATTGAACCATCCTTCATTCCTGAGATGAATCCCATTTGAATGTAGTGAATAATCTTTTTAATGTGCTGTTGCACTCAGTTTGCTAGCATCTTGCTGGAGATTTCTACATCTATGTTCATCAAAAATATTGGCCAGTAGTTTTCTTTTTTGTTGTTTCCTAATTTGGTTTTTGTATACAGTAATGCTGGCCTCAGAGAAAGTATTTGGAAGAATTTCTTCCTCTTCTATTTTTTTCAGTAATCTAAGGACAACTGATAGTCTCCTTTAAATGTATGGTAGAATTTGCCAGTGAACTCATCTGGTCCTGGGCTCTTCTTTAATCGGAGCCTTTTATTACTGATTCAATCTCATTACTTGTTGGTCTGTTCAGATTTTCTGTTTCTTCAGGATTTAGTCTTGGCAGGTGTATGTGTCTATAACTTTGCCCTTTCTTCCAAGTTATCAAATTCATTGCCCTATAGTTGTTTATAATAGTCTGTAAAGATCTTTTATATTTCTGCAATGTCAATTGTAATTTCTCCCATTTCATCTGTTATTTTATTATTAGAGGTTTTTCTCTTAGTCTAGTTAAGGACTTTTCATTTTATCTTTTTGAAGACCCAGCCTTTTGTTTTGATCTTTTATATTGTTTTTTATTCTCCATTTTATGTATTTCTCCTGTGACTTTTATTTCTTCTACTAATCTTGAATTTGGTTTGTCCTTGTTTTCTAGTATTTTAAGAAGTGATACACTTGAGATGTTTAAACTTTTTTATGTTAACATTGAGTGCTGTAAACTTCCTTCTTAGTACTGCTTTGGCTGTATCCTATAGGGGTTGGTATATTGTATCTCCATTTTCACTTGTTTCAAGAAATTTTTAAATTTCTTGATTTTCCTTGATGCATTGGTGTTTCAAAAGTTAGTTGTGTAATTTCTATGTATGTGTATAATTTCCAAAAAAGGGGCTTTGTTTGTTTGTTTTTGCAGTGCTAAGGACTGAACTCAGTGCCTTTGCAATGAGCTATATTCCCACTTTTTTTATTTTGAGACAGTCTAAGTCATTAATTTGCCCAGACTGGCCTCAAATGTGTGATCTTCCTAGCTCAGCTCTTAAAGCATTTGGATTATAAGCATGTACCACCATACCCAGCAGTTTTTCTTATTGATTTCTAATGGTCAGAAAAGCTGGTTGATATTTAAATTTTTAAGAATTTATTGATATTTATTTTGTGCCCTATCATATGATCTCCCCTAGAGAAGATTCCATATGCTGATGAGAAAAATGTGTATTAGGAAGCTATTGGATGGTGTGTCTCTGTAGAATTTTGTTAGGTTAATTTGTTCTAGGGTGCAATTTAACTCTGCTTTTCTTTTGCTGATTTTCTGTCTGGATGATCTGTCTAATACTGAAAGCAAGACATTAAAGTCCCTAGTTAATCTTGTATTGGAATCTATCTCTCCCTTTAAGTCTATTAATATTTGTTTTATATACTAGCAAATATCTATTAATATTTGTTTTATATGCTGTAATATTGGGTGCATATGTATTTTGAACTGTTATTTTTTCCTGTTTAACACTCTTTTGTCATTATATGATGACTTTTGTCTCTTTTTACTGCTTTTCATTTAAATATAATAAAAGTATGGCTACTCCTTTCTTCTGGATTTGCATGAAATATCTTACCCTATCCTTCCACTTTCAGTCTATGTGTGTCCTTAGAAGTGTTCCTGAAAACAACATATAGTTAGATCTTATTTTTTCATCCATTCAGTCACTCTGTCATTTAACTGGAGAATGTAATCCATGTACATTCAAGATAATTATGGATAGGTAAGGTCTTATCACAGCCATTGTGTAACTTATTTTATAGTTTTGTTGTAGTTCTTCTCATAGTCTTCCTTTGTCATTAAGTGATTTACTGTAGCAGTGTGTTTTGATTCCTTGTATAGAATTTTTGGTTTTTCTACTATAGATCTTTATTATGTTATTACCATAAAGCTTACAAAAACATTTGGTCTTAATAAGCTATCTCAAAATAATACCAATTTAATATTGATCATAAAGCTATGTAAAGAAACCAAAAAATAAAAAGAGATGAGGAATACTAGTACATACTCTATATTTGCACTCCAATCCTTCCTATTCTTTTCATTGTTTTTTACAGTACTGGGCATTAAACCCAGGGCCTTTACATTGTGCTACATCCCCAGCACAATATAAATGTTCTACTTTGAAACAAGGTCTTGCTGAGTCACTAAATTGCCCAGGCTGGGCTCAAACTTGCCATCTGTCTGCCTGAACCTCCTAGAGTGCTAGCATTAGAAGCATGTGCCACTACACCCAGCTGTTTTGCTTGCTTTTAATTGTTTCCATCTCTAACTTTCTGTTGTACTGAAACATTGTATTGTTGTATTAAAACATTGTATTGTTGCGCTGGGGATTTAACTCAGCGGCACAGTGCCTGCCTGGCAAGTGCAAGGTAATGAGTTTGATTCCCAGTACCGGGAATAAAAAACCAAAAACATTGTATTGTTGTATTCAAACGCTAAGTATTGAAAAGTTGAATACTGAAACGTTTCTTTGTTTTTTTCAAGACTGTTGAGTTTTTCTTAAATTCTGCATCATAGAGGTCTCCAAGCTGATTACTATCACTTCCCGGCACTGTATTTTGAATTTAGGTGAGGTCATGGTTTCCTGAAAGTTCTTGATTCTTGGTGTGTGACATCATCTGGGCACTGGAAAGTGAGGCATTTATTCTAATTTTCCTAATCTGGCTTTGTCTATGCCTGCCTTTCCAGAAATTCTCAGCAGGTTGCTTATTATCTCTGAGCCTATAGTCACTCCCAGCACCCAAGTCCAAATTTGCCAGGAATTTGTTGGTAGTGTAGTGTCATTGTTTCAGTACCAGAGGGCAATTCAAGTCCAAGTTTGTCCCAAATACTCTGTTGATGTATCATTCAGGAGAAAAATAATAGAAGGAGAGTACCTAGAATAGAGTAGTCTATGCCCACGAAGCTGCCTCTGCGGTTTGACTCAGATGCCTCATCCACCGTTATACGCATGCAGTCATGCACTATGGGATTCTCCTCAACGCTGTGCAGAGTCACTGAATGACCTGCCTCAGGCCCCTATATTACACCCATAGCCGAGCTGTCACACCTGATCGCACAGCCTGGCACAACTCTGGGGTACGACCAACACCCCCATTACTATGGGTTGCCTATTGCTGAGATGGACTTGCGGCCCAAGACTGCTGCACCCAGACACAAGTGATGCTAGCTGCAATGAAGTCCATTGGGCCTGTGTCTTCTCCCAACTCAAGAGCTTTTCTAGAGTCTCTGTCGCAGGCAGGCCTAGAGATGGGGGCCATTAGGATCTGCCCAGTGTTGCGTTTTACCAGCTCAACACTGAGTTCTAGAGTAAAGTCTTATGCTTACTATTCTGCCCTACAACCCAGTGAAAGGGCACAAGGTTGGGGCAGCTACGGTAAACACAGTCCTTTGGCCACCTAGGCTGACACTAAGTTGGGTCATGTTTGAGTCTCAGAGCTGCAAGGACCAGATAGTCCCGTAAAGTACCAGGGCCCATGGTAGTGATGCAGGCTGAAACACAGTCCATCCCAAGGGTACAAGTCCTTGCTTGATGCTGGGGCAGGTCTAAAACTTCATTTGCAACACTGGCCTGGCAGCAGCTGTGTTGCCCAACATGGGAGATGGATGACAGAGACATTCCCTTGGCCCTTCAGGCTTGCACTAAGCTAGATCACTGACTCATGCCTGAGTGTCACAGCCATAGGGTCCTGGTCAGTCTGTAGGGGATGGGAGTAGTGTGCCGTGAGGCTTTCCAAGGCTCTATATGACACTGCAGAAACACACAGGTCTCTGTGTGATGCTGAAGCCAGTCTGTGAATGGACCTGCCTCAGGCCCCTATGTTACAGGGCTTCATCCGTGAACCCTGGCTTGTGTATGAGGCCTTCAGTTTCTACTGAATGCTAGGTTTGGCAGTGGACTCCATGACAAAGCCTGGTGCTAGCTTTCCTGCTCTGCTCCCCAGCAGGTACAGTCTTGCTACGTGCTCTGCCTCCAGAGGTTGAAGGACAGGTGATGGAGGCTGTCAGCCACAAAGGCTAACACAGTTCCAGCAACTCAGTCCCTGGGTACTGGCCTGGTGGGAGGAGTTGTGCAGTTCTTCCTAGCATTGAGTTTCACTGTAGTGGGCCTAATACTGGGTTGCAAGTCAGGCCTGGTCTTAATTCTCTTTCCCTTCCCCAAGTGGAAGATGTCTCTACATCTTGGGTAGGTTGGAGCTATGAGGAAAGTGGCATAAGTGCCTCTTTTCTACCTGCCTTCAATATTTTTTTCTTTCTTTCTTTCATTTTATTACACTAAAAATAGGTACTTGGTCTCTCACCTGATTTCCTTAGCTCTTGTGAAGGTACTTTGTGAAGGCATGAATAGATGTTCAAGTGGGTACATCTATGGGGAGACCTCACCAGATTATCCTACTCAGCTACTTTCTCCATCTCTTTTATTTTCTTGTTAGCCTTTGGGGTTGCCCCATTTGTAAACCTCCTGCCCATGGCTCATTATTACACGGATGTCCCTGCATCTTGTTAATTTGCAAAAATGCCTTGTGCCTCCTAGAGAAGCCCTTTTCTCAAACAGTGCATACCTGTGTGCTACTATTACTATCCATCTAGGGCAAAGACTCATGTAGTGACCAACTCCTCCCAACCTGGGAGTCAGGGCTTGGTAATGAGCACAATTAAAGTCAAAGTACAGATATACTTTTCCTCTCTTACTCTCTGCCAGACTTGCCTGAGGACTGCAGCCCAGGAAGACAGGTAATGAGGAAAAAGGTTTCTCTTCTCGGGAGCTGCTAACCTGGTGTGTCAATTTCACAAGTTAATAAATGATTAGAGAAAGCTTAATTGCTTCAGATAAAACTTGAGATCAGCCAGTGCTTAAGCTCCACTCAATTAACTTATGTTCCTAAGGGGGCTGAGCGAAGAGCAGGGGGCAGTGCTCCTTAATTACATGTGCTGATACTAGCTGTGGCTGGCATTTCCTGCCAGCATTCACCCAGGCAGTGAGGTGGGGTGACTCTACTGCCTAGAGTTGGACGTTTCTGAAGGCTAGGGGCACTCCGGAGAAAACAAAGGATTCCTGGCCTAATAGAGGGGAAAAGATTTTATCAAGGTGGCTTTTAAAGTCCCTTTCCAGCCTCTACTACAAGACAACCTATAAGGTCCTCTCATCCTGACCTCTTTATTGGCTTGATCCCTTCAGGCTAATGTACCTTAGGCTCTTCCAAGACTTCCCTCTTCCTCCTGACTCGGCCCATTTGCCCCAAGGACTCAGAACCTAAAGCTCATCTTGTCCTGGGCAACAAATGATGCTACAGGCTCTGCAAAGTCACCACCATCCCACGGCACTACCCCTGCTGCCTAGAGACTGAAATCCTCCTAAAGGCCTTCCTTATGGCATCATTTCCCAAAAGGGCCAGATGGTTAAAGTTCAAGCCTGGTAAACAATACAGATTCCTGAGCCCCACCACTGTAGGCGCTGGTCAAGAGATCTGCAGTCTCTGCTTTTTAACTTGTGCATCAGGTCATTGTTCCCCCTGAGCCAATTTTACCTCAAAGAATACCTTGGCTTCTAGTGAAGTAGCTGTAAACCTCCTGGAAGGAGAAACAGGAGCCCTGGAGTCAGGATGCTGCATTCCCAGTGCTTCACAGGCTCCATCTCTGACTTGCTGTTACAGCAAGGGTTGCTGTGACAACCTGTCCTCTTCCATAAGAAAATAAAAGCACTGGGCCAGATATCTTTAGAGTCCTTACATTTCCATGGTTGTTTTTCTGGAAGTAACTGATACATTAAACCAGCATGTTGCATGGTTTGTGCTTAAAAAACCTTTGCCCCCATCCCTTTATTTGAAAATGTGTTCAGTGGGAGAAATCCCCTGCCATACAAAAAAATTTGGGTCAGCCACACGGCTTTGTTTTGAATTTGTTCTTAGGTGATAGTTACTCTTTTTTTTTTTTTTTTTTTTTTTTTTTAATACTGGGAATCAAACTTAGGACCTTGCATTTGCCAGGCACACACTGGGATGCTGAACTACATCCCCGGCCCAATTGTCACTCTTACAGTTAAATTATACAAGCAGTTTAAACTCAGAAATTAGAATTCTAATCATGACTAATTATCAATACACACCCAATCAGGCAGTGTTACTCTTCTGCTTTCCTCTGGGTTGGATCTGGTTCAGGCTGGAAACGCTTGGAAGGTGAGCCACATGCATTCCTCTGCTGTTTGTATTCCCCTTATTTTCCCTTCCATCCCCAGACCTCAAAGCTGTTTTACTTCCTGCCATGATAGACATTGTGGTTTCTTATTGGTTAGAGGTCTGGGAGGAACTGAAACTAGCTCTTGCTTTTGTGAATTTGTGTGTGCTGGGGCGGGGGGGGGGGTCCTCCTCAAATTCTCTTCTGAAGCACACCATTCTTTGTAACACCTTTCTCAACCCCTGTGCATCAGGGGGCCACCTCCAGCCTCTTCTTACTGTTGGCACCACTAGATGGTCCTCGAGACAGTTTGGTCAGCCCATGGCCCTTTCCCCCTTGGGGGTTGGAGGAGGGATCCACAGCTCTGCAACAGCTCTTGCTCACCAAATCATCGCCACATGATTGACCCACCTATATTTTATGGGAGGAAGGGAATCCTGAAACAGATGTTCTTAACTTTCCAACTGTGCAGTTTGCACATAGCTCTGGGGAGGAGGGCCCTGTCTTAAATTCTCATTAGTCTTCTGACTTGTAACTTTTCGTATCTCATAATCTGGATAGGAAGAGCCCTGCTCTAATGTCCATTCTCACAGCACTACAGTTCAATGAGAGTAACAGCATCTTCGAAAAGAGGAAGCCTGGGCACCTGGAGCACAGGAGCCAGAAGCCAGGAGCCAGCAAAGGCCTAGATGGAGAAGGACGGTGAATATGCAGACCGGACCACATGATAGATCACCTGCTTCCTTCACAACCCCTCCTGAGCTCTGCACTTGAGACCTGCTGGCCCCAGAAGCACCCTAATTCTTAAGGCACTAATGTCTGTCCTTTGACCTGCAGCTTTGGCTGAGGCAGAGAATCTCAAGGGGGTCAGCCCTGTTCTTTCAAAAGATGGCTCTGTGGGTGTGGTCAATGACCAGGTCCCCTCCCAATACAAACAGCGAGGGTCTTCTCCTCAGGACATCACATGGTGTCCTGCCCTCCTCCCCAACCCCATGTACAGCCGAGGCTCTCTTCTAAATAATAGTGGATGGATACTGAAGGGATATTAAAGAGACTCCATAATTAGCTGACACTGGCTTCCTAGATGTCTCAGTGGTGTCCTGCCTCCCCTTCTTCTATCAGCAAGTCAACCTGAACTTAATCATCTGACCATCCAGTTGGCACGTGTGGCCTGAAGGAAGTCAGGATATCAGATAAAGGAGTGTGTGACTCTGAGCCCTGGAAGAAAATAACAGGCCCAGTGATCAGTGGAGAAAGGGATGGGAAAGAGATACACGGGGCCAGTCATGCAGGCAACCAAGGATGATCCGAACTCTCCAGTGGAGTGTGGAGAGGAAGATGGGCTCCCTTTCCACCGAGCCTCTGTGCTCTAGGTCAGAATGCTGCTGCTGCATTAGGCAAGGGTTCCAAACAGCAGCGCTGCGGCAAAGAGACAAGGATGGGAACAGATGTGACCTTACAAGTCTCTCCCTAGGTTCTTCAACCGGCAGCTTAGAGGCCAACACAACCAGACAGTACAAGAAGCAAAAAAGTCCTTTGGAAACCATCCTAGAGTTCTGAAGTCACACTTGCTGCCTCCTCCAGCTCCAGCCTGTCCTCCATATCCGGCTCCCACTGACCTTCTCCTACTTTCTCTGGCAGGGACTGATGCCCTTGGCCATGATGCACCCCCAACTGCTATCTGCTCAGGCGCAGCCTGCGTGACTGAGCCACCGCTGCTCCAGCTGTTTCACGTAAGTATAAGGCAGGGCCTAACCGACTCTCCCGTAGAAGAAGGTGTCTGGGCCCAGAGCAGGGAAGAAGCAGGGTGGAGAGGGAGCTTCAGAAAGTCCTGGCCACAGAGGGCAGATTTGCTCCCTTGAGCCACCCAACCCCCTGACCTGGGCACCATTAAGTCACTCTGCCTCAGACCTTCTAGGACCTTGGTGGGAACACAAGGATCCCTTTCTCCTCAAAAAGCTCAAGCAGAGGCAGCATGTATGATAGGAACTCCTAAGCACTGGCCCTGGGCTCCTGGCTCAGACATTTGCTTTCCTATGACTATAGGCAGGTCCCTTAATGGTCTGGCCTCCTCCGCTGTGTTGCAGGGTTTATGTGTATTGAATAAGAACAATGACAGTGGACACAAGGTTCAGGTGTATTACTTACCTCTTGCTACATAACAAATTGAGCAGCTTGAACACACTGATCATCTCAGAGTTTCTGTGGGTCAGGAATCCCAGCATGGGGAGCAGAGTCCACTGCTTCAGGGTCTGTCATGGACTACAGTCAAGGTTTGGACTGAGGATGCAGTTTCATGGAAAAATTCAACCGGATGGATGAGAAATAGATTTGCTTCCACTCTCACGTTACTGTTCAGATCCTTCTGAGTCACTGAACTGAGGACCTCTGTTCCCAGCTGGTGACTGGCCACAGACAACCCTCAACTGCTGGTTACAGGGGACTCCACAATATGACAGCCTGCTGCATTAAAGCCAGCAAGAGAGTTAGCTAGCAAGAGGGAAGGCAGAATCATGTATCTGTTCACAGAAGTGACCTCCCATTACTTGTGCTGTATTCTATCAGTTAGAATATATGCACAGGTCGTACACTCAAGGAGAGAGGCGTATACAGGGGATGACTGCCAGGAAGTGGAGATCACTGGGGCCCATCTGATCACTGCCCACCACAGGTGGGATAACAATTGGAAAGACTTTGTAAACTGTAAGATGCTGTTCAGGTTTAGAAAGTTACTGTCATCCTTTGTATCTAATTGCAAAGAGAAAATCAGCCACTTGAAATAATAGTGTGTCCCAAAATGTGAGAATTTAAATACTATTAGTGCGGAGCCCTCAGGACAAGACATTTTATGTGCACTTTCATGTGCACCTTTCTGGCTTATGATCTTAAAACCAGACTTAAGCAGCTATGAAGCAGCTTCTCCACTGGGCCTTCTTTTTCTCCACAAACAGCTACGTTTTGTAAGGATTTTTAAAGTTTATCAGAGGCACTCTCTCACACATTTCAGTTTCTCCTCACACTCATATTTGCACACTGACTTTTTCGTTAATATCAATTTTAGAAGGGCAGAAGGGCAGTTTCTCGGACGGGGTGACCACTGAGTGGCACAATGAGCTTGAAGCTGAGCCTTAAGCCCTCTGCACTGCCATGCCACCCACTTCCAGGCCACTGCTGCGGCAGAGCCACTGTGGGCCTGAAAGGAAGCTGGACACAGAAGGCAGGGAAGAAGGAGGTATGCGCAGATGGCTTCTCCATAATTCTTTGTCCTCCAAAACAGCCTGGGAGAAGTAAAGGGGTAGCTTTGATATTCTGGTGTATAGGCCCAAGCATATGAAGATGCTTGTTCGTAGCATAACTAAACAGTAGCCTGGACTGAGTTCCCTTTGGTTAGTACTACTGTATACCTTTTGCCATGTACAGTGCTCCCCATCCCTTTGAAAACATCTTATTTATTTTGCTCTGTAACCTGAAATGAATAGGAAAACAAGTTTTAAACCACGCCACATTAACTTATTTCTGGCATTACACATTAGCCTAGGATATTACAGGAACACCACTGTTATATAATTTATGCTTTATAATACAGGCCTTTCTAAATATGTGCTTATTATATTTTGAATGCTTCCAATATACTTGCTGTAGTTCCAAAAAGGACATGCAAACCAGTCTGTCTACTTCATGGACATTTAATAGTGACAGCTTCCATCTGGAAGGTAATGCATTTTCTCCCAACATTTTAAAATTGCTGTTTTTTTGCCAAATACAGACCTATTAACAGTTGGAGAGCTCCTTATATACCTTGAGGGAAAGCACCCTCTATGCAAAACAACTACACAAAACATCTCCAGCATGCTCTGAAGGTGAATATATACCTCAGTTGATCTTGTGCATTTAACCTTATCTTTTTAATTTTAAATTCTAACTTTTGAAACGTGGTTGTGCTCTGCTCGAAGAGGTTGGATATACTGCTTATGTGTTTGCCCACTTGCCCAGTAAATTACATCTGCACTGGTATATGTATACACAACACCTTCCGACCGTAAAATAAAATAATGGAAGTTAAAACAGGCTGGGCACATCCCAGAGGCATAGGACAGGTCACTGCTGTCCACACAGCTGCAGGTCATGCCACAGGCCACCCTACACCCTAAGTAGACCACAAGTGAGCTTGCAGGGAAGTGAGAAATAATGAAGTGTTGTTGGAATGAAGTTACATAAAACGTTGCTCACCTGAGATTCATTTTCCTTCCACCAGATGCCCCAGAGAACCCCAAAGCATGACCCACCGTACATCTAGGCAAAGTCAAACCCGTCTTAACAGAAATGCATAGTTAAATTTGTAGGCTAGATTGAGCTGAGAGATACGATTTGCTGCCTCCTCGTGGTCAATCAGAGTCATAACATGCTGCACCGTGAAATAAATGACTACCAACTTTTTTGTTAAGTATCTCCTGTGCGTCAGGGTATAATATATAATACTACTAGGGGAACAAGGAAACAGCATAAGACAGAACGCCTGTTTTCAAAGGATTTATCATTGAGTCAAGTCGAAGATATTCCCACATAAAAAGTTCACTAGGATCCCACTAAACCAGGATTTGAAGAGTGGAACATGAAAAGGTATTACCAGAGTCAGAATTGGGAAAGAGCATCAGGGACGGGGCCATCAGAGGAGGTTTCTCAAGCCTTTAAGGATGGGTTGGACATGAACAGGTGGAGAAAAAGAGATCATGTGCTCTCCTGCAAAAGCCCCTCAAGAACTCCCATCTTCCAAAGAGTTAAATCCAATTCCTTGTCCTGTCTATTAGACTCTCCAGCTTCACGCCAACCCGACTTGTCCCAGCACTTCCAGATTCCTTACAGTTCTGGAAACCTACCCACCCATGAGCCCTCCTCACCTTGTCTCCTACCCAGGTGGCAGGATTCAGCTCAAATGTGACACCTTCTATAGAACGTCTCCCCCAGCAATTAGTTGCCCTTGCTCAGTGTCCCCATGCCCCTGGCCTGTGATGTGGCCCATGCATGTCTTACATAGTTCATAGGGTATGCTGAATGCCTTTTCATCACTAAGCTGTAAGCTTCCTAAGAACTGGAACAGAAGCTTTACATAGGAAACAAGGAAAGATGAGGAGAGAAAGATAAATTGGTAGTGAGCATGCCAGGGCAGTGAGGGAGGGTGAAGTCTTCAAAGCTGTGTCTGAAAGTTGTGTCCACACGAATGTATACCACATGAATGTATCTAGGAAGGCACTGGAACATACAGAGGCATGTGGACGTGATGAAAAGCCAAACCTTGGTGGAGGGAAGGGTGAGCAACTAGGGGAACATCCTATGACCTGGTTAAGCTAATGTGCAAATGAGTAATCTGAGACCTTGCTAAAATGCAGGCTCTGAGTCATTAGGCTAGTGGTGGACCCCGAGATGCCATGTTTCTAGCAGACCTAAGGGATGCCCATGTTACTAGTCCACAGAGCACATGGGAGCAGCAAGGTTGCACAATAGTGAATTAGGATCAGTGCCACTGGGTAGATGGGGCCCTCTAGCAGCACAGTGATGGGCAGGTGGTATCTCTGGGTGAAGGAAAATGTGCCCCTTCCACCAGGTGAACACACATGGTGCACAGCTTGATGAGTAGGCTACAGCTGAGGTCCAGCTCCCACTTGCCATATGAGGAATGAACGCCATGTAAAGCCCTTCAGGGCAGCTCATTAGAACCACCAGACAGATAGCTTAGAGCTGGGTTGCCCATCTAGAGAGCAGAGTGATGCCTTTAGCCCACCTTAATTGACTTTGAGGTTGAGTGGGACATCCAAATGAGATATCCATCCAGGAGCACTTGAGGACACAGCTGGAGTCTTAGATTCAGACCCTATAGACTTACTGATGAGGAAAGCTACATGGGAGCGGGCTGGAGATTAACGAATGAACCCTGAAGGCCTTTTTTAGCAGGTAACACTCTCCTCCCAGCACCTTTGTCTCTGTCTCCCAGGCCATTGTTCCTTGTACTGAATATAAGTATTCACAGTCATTCTTCCATCCTCAAGATGCCAAGTCTACTCTGCCCTTTCCTTGGTCCCCATGTGTCTGAAAGGCTCAGAAATCCCCTTTCACTGACCCGGATAGCCTCACACCCAGAGCTTGCCTCTGTCCTATTCATTCAGCCCTATCAACCAGAAATAGTATCCCCAGCCTGGCCACAGCCTTCAGGAGCCAGGATGCTATTTTCCATGAAGATTTGAAGGAGAGAGACACCACTAAAAGGAACACGTGTGTGCTAGGTCAGAAGCAGGCAAACTTCTGAGTTTTGGGTCCTGTGCCCTGTGGCTGGGGTCAAAGGCTCAGGGACCATTGGTGTTTATGCCCAGGAGCATGGATTTTGGGAGGAACCAGGCTGGGTGGAATACCAGCCAAATTCATCGAAGTCTCAGTTCTGTGTAGAATAATTTGTGGCTATCCCAAAAGATTACGTGAGGATTCATGAGAGAACACAGGGATAGGAGTGCTAGCACAATAGCTCACACAGGTGAAGCCCTAGGTCCACAGAGGCTAGCATTCTAGTACAGTCATGCCTCGGCTCACGAACTTAATTTTTTCCATGATTCTGGTCGCAAACTGAATTGGATGAGAACCCAATCAAATTCATCGGTTAAGTTCAATGTTGATCTTATGTGGAAATTTGGTTCAGTTCTCATCCAATTCAGTTTGACCAGAATCATGGAAAGAATGAAGTCTTGAACAGAGGTCCCACTGTAGTCTCTGTCTTGGACCCACGGGATGGGGGAGGACAAGACAGATGTAAGGAGAGAGGAAAGACTGAGAAGAGGACTAAGGGAGAAAAGCAGCAAGAACCTTTGACACTAGACAGAAACAGGGAGCAGAATTAGCACTCTGCCTCCTCTCTTCTCTGACTCCACTCTGGCCTAGGCTGGCCCCAGCCCCAGCCAGTCCTGTCTTCAGCAAGCACCTCGTGGTCAGAGCCCTCCCAGCTCCTGCTCCTCTCAGGTCCCCCTACTCCACCTGCACCGAGAGTTCTCACGACTGACTGCTCCTCACCTCTCCACATATATCTTTGCAGAGTTTGATGGGGCGTCGGGCGGATGACAGCGGGAACAGTTGTGATCACTGGCGGAATCCTAGCTACGGTGATCCTCCTCTGCATCATCGCTGTCCTGTGCTACTGTAGGCTCCAGGTGAGTTCCCTAGGCCTGTAGCCAGAGGCTGCCAGGCTACCAGCAAACCCCTTCTTCATTATGGGGGGAGGAACTGGGGACTCACTTTGGGGCCTGCACAGCCCAAAGCCACAGAAGATGGGAGGTTTAAATCAAGGAGTTGAGGGTGGTCAGAAGAAAGCTATGCATCTCCCATTCACCCGGTACCTTTGGGACACTCAGAAAATACACCTGGAAGATACTAGGTCTTGTGTTCACCTCTGAGGTTTTAGGAGTGGTGGAAAGGCCACCATTCTGGGGAGACGCTGAAAGTTGCTTCCAACAGCCCCCAGCCCTGTTCTCAATATGATGTGCATGTTCCGCTTCCTAGTCTCCCTCCAGCATGGCCTGGAATTAGTTCACTAAGAAATAGGGAGGTAAGAAAAGGTGAAGTATTGGCCTTGCAAAGATAGGAGTATGTGCTTGGGGAACATAGAGCTCTGGTGTTTAGTTTTATCCCCAGCACCAACGAAGAGTCCAGAACAAGATATTCCATGGACCAAAGGGTATGGATAACTGTATCTGTGCAACTGAAAAGTACACTAGAGCCAGGGGCAGGGAAGCATTCACACTCTCAGTCTCTCTGTCTCCTCTCCCAGTACTACTGCTGCAAGAAGAGCACTGAGGATGCAGATGAGGAGGAGGAGGAGGAAGAGGAGGAGCACGACCTTTCAGTCCATCCCAGAGGCCCCACCTGCAATGCCTGCACTTCGCAAGCCCTGGACGGCAGAGGTAGCCTGGCGCCTCTCACCAGCGAGCCCTGTAGCCAGCCATGCGGGGTGGCAGGGAGCCACTGCACCACCTGTTCTCCATATCGCTCCCCTTTTTACATACGGACAGCTGACATGGTGCCCAATGGGGGTGGAGGTGAGAGGCTCTCCTTTGCTCCCACATACTACAAAGAGGGGGGACCACCCTCCCTCAAATTGGCAGTGCCCCAGAGTTACCCGGTGACTTGGCCAGGCTCTGGGCGTGAGGCCTTCACCAATCCAAGGGCTATTAGTACAGACGTGTAACCACTGCACCCCCCGACCTGCACACACACCGACACTGCTGCCCCAGCAGGAGCCATGGGGACAGTGGATGACCCTCCAACAGCCCCACAAGGACTAACTCAGTTTCTTTGGTTTTTCTTGCTCCATAGCAGAGGGTTCACCAAGATTTGAGCTGTTGAATGCATGGAGAACCAGGGTCGGGGCTGGCTCCAACCCAGAGCCCATAGGTGGAGGCTGATTTATTGACTGATTTTGCAACTGCACCAGTTTCTCTGTTGGGACTTTCCTCCAACAGCCCTAGTGCCACCACAACCCCTTCCAGGAAGCCCCAAACCCTGACTTTGCAGGGCTATGAAAAGAAGCACCAGGGAAAGCTAAGCAAAGGCTCCGGAGAGGGAGATGAAGTGGCCGTGCCTAGAAGAAAAGGGGACAAAGGGCTCAGAGAAAAGTGAGGGCTACATATTTTAGAATTTGAGATGAGAGGCCAAGGTATGTAAAAAGTACTTCCATGGGACTTGCTTGCTAAAACATGTCCAAGACCTAATTTACAATTTAGCTTTTTACTTTGGTTATCAGTATTATCACTGTGGCTGCACCAACAGGGGTATTGATTACTGAACACAGCCTATTTGCATCTGCTCCCTTGTCATGAACATACCAAGTTGACTTTAGAAAGGCCATGGTGCATGGTTGTCAGGGGGACTGCATCAAAAATCATCTTGTCTCCTCCAAATCCTTTTCTTCCCTGACTTAGGAATCAGCTGTCCCCTGCTAGAGAAGCTTTTTAAAGTTTTGTTATTAGAGTTCCGGAAGCATAGCTAAGGAGGTCTTGCTGATTGTCTCGGGCCCTGGTCCATTATGATTAGTGCATTCCCATTCCCAGGCATGTGTACATACACATAAATCAATCACCAGGCTTTGCCATTTTCAGGAGCTGCAGAGAGTGGAAGGGTCCAGGGGTAACAACTAGAAAGAAAAATCTGACCTCCAAGCAGTAAGAACAAAAGGTGGTTAAGGTGGTAAATCACCATGACAACCAGCCAGCTGGTACAGGAAGAGCCTGGCATCTCCATGGGCAATACTGCAGTGGTTGAAGCTGCCCAAATAAGCTCCTGTAGAGACTGGTGCTCTACTTAAGCATCCACCTGTGACTGTGGGGCAGAACCCACTTCACCACACTGGGACCAACAGCCCTCACTCCTAAGTACAGGGGAGGGGGGATCCTGAGGGTTGGATGTGTCTCAGCAGTTAGATTTCAAGCTTTTGCTTTCCCTTGGCCACGCACTCCCCAGTCTCCAGTGGTGAACTCTTTATTGCTGTCTTACTCTAGTCCCAATTCCTGCTTATAACCCAGCAGTGGCCTTATGCTTTATAAGTATGCTTGACGAGTTTTCAGATGCCTTTGCAGTGAAATATGGCTGCTCCCCCCTTCTAAGGCATAGCTGACCCCCACCCCACCCCACTCCTGAGTCACTAAATGTTGCAGAGGATGGCACAGGGAAGGGGTTGGGCTTTTTGCCAAAATCTTGATTTTGCATTTAACAAAAGGTAGAGAGCAGCTGAGAGAGTAGGACAGAGAAGGGGAATGCTCACCTTTCACATCACTCTTGGGTCCTAGAATTAATGGACAATGAGTTGAGAAGCAGAAGACTTGAGTTCTGGTCACATTTTGGTCACTCATTAGCTCTAGAACAAGTCCCTTATCTTCTCTGACTCAACTTTCGCTAGGGAAAACAGGCTTGCCCAGGTGGACTCTAACGGTTTTTAGTCCTTCAGGAAGTGAGGATCTCCTAAAAGGATCTGCCAGCCAGGCCATTCCCTTTCACCCTCATCTTGGCAGGTGCTGGTACTCCCAGGTGTCTGATCCTGTGTACGTGCATGTTTGCTGAGGAATGAAAGACTGCAAAAAAAAAAAAAAAAACAACAACAAAAAAAAAAAAACCATGAGATTATAAGGCAAAATCACTTTAATTGCTAGTGAAGAGCAGCATGTTTGTCTGACCCCCTATTGAGAGACCTCATATGTAGCACTGATCTTGTACCAGGAAGCAGCTTTAAGCGGGTTAATGAGATCGGTCTCCCAGTGCAGAGGAGCAACTTAGGAAGTAGCTTTAACCCACCCATCCCACTGCCAGCCCTTCCTGGGCCATGTGCAACTCCTTGATGAGCTGCTGGGCCTGGCAGCCCTCCCTACTTCCTGACAACCAGCCCAGTGCCTTGTCCCCATGCAATTCCACAGCCAATCCACCAGCCAACCCACAGCCTTCCTCACCAAGAATACCACCACCACCATCGTATCTTCTGCCTTTGGAAGAATCAGGACAACCCAGTTAGCTATCACCTGCTTGGGGGGCCCAGAATACAAAGCATCCCATGCTATCATGTATCCAATTGTTTCCCCAGCTCAACTGCTACCAACAGTCAAACTCTGGGTCCAGTGTGTTAGACAGAGGTAGGCCACAGCTCTTCCCCAGGTAGCCCTCATTGCTCAGGGCACAGGCTCCAACCCAGGCCCAAGATGGTCTGCTGGCCTCACTGTAGCTATGAAGGCCTGCTCTGTAAAGAGGGAGCTCACCTCACCCAACTACATTATCCTTTTAGCTGTGGAGACTGCACTATGGGACACTACTTGTACACTCTTCAAACTGAACCCTAAACAGGAAGATGAGGAGGGGCTGGGGAATGCCCAATCCTCTCTGCTGTCTTTTCCTTCTCCACGTCACTACTGCTGCTGATTTCTTGTCTTGCATCTTTCATAATTCGGAGTCACAACCAAGTGAATGTCAAAATAAATGAGAAATTTGAAATAGAAACCTCATGGAGTCCTGTTCTTATCTGGGCACAGGGCAACTGGGCATGGATTTAAGAGTGGATGCTCCATTTCAACACCCAGAATGTCCACTTTTAATACCAAAATCCACATATTTCCTACCCTCTCCTGCTTACACGTTAACAATCCCTTGCCTTATTGCAGGGTATCCCCCCATTGCCTAGTCTGAGTTCACATCCAGGGAGGACTCACTGTTTGCTGGGAGAGGGGACTGAAGTGTAGTAGCTGCTGTTCCCTGAGACTGAAGTGATCCTATCCACATGTAAGCCTCACTAGGGAGCAACCAGGCTCCTACTCTTGCCAAGCCCCCCTCACATTCCAGGCTTGTGGTTTCCCCTCCTGTGTACTTTCAGGCAAATTATTGGCCCTCAAAAGCCTCAGGAGTCCCAAACTGTGTTACATAGCCAGCCCCGTGTTGTGTAGGAAGGGATGTAAAGGCGGGGTGCTGAGCAGAGTCTGCAAAACTGCAGGAGTATGGAGTGGGGCTAGAAGGTCAGGAAAGAGCTGTGTAAAAAAGAATTCAAGGGTAAAGGGAACGTGTGTAAGAGTGTGTGTGTGTGTGTGCGCGCATGCGCACACTCGCGCGCACACACACAGACGCACACTGAGCAGCAGGTCCCTGGCCCTGCAGCAAACCTTCCCTAGTACCGGTGGGAGCACAGCTTCACTCTCATCCCTGGGAACCACTGCTCAAAGCTCTATTACCATAGCTCTCCTCTGGGAACAGAAGCCAGGCCCCGAGGCAAATCTCATCATGAAATCCCCGCTAGCTTCACACTACCTCTTCTACCCTGGCAGAGCCGCCAACACACCCCTCCCGGCATATCTCCATTCTCCCACCTTAGCCTCAGGCCCCCGCACTCTCCAGGCCCATTAGGGAGGGATGGAGAGGAGGAGTAAGCAGTGGTCAAGATCACAGGCCCATCAACCTAATATCCATGGGCCTCTCTGACCAACACAGCTCCAGTCCCCATAAGCTGCACCATGCCATCCCAAGTTCTCAAACCTGGGTGTCAGCAGACCTCAAGGATAAACTGCCCCTGGGTGTCAGCAGACCTCAAGGATAAACTCTTCCTCAGAACTTTTCACCCAGCTTTCTACATTCAAGTTCACAAGTGCTGCTCAGTGGGTGCTATTTTGGGGGTAAGATCTCTAAACCACGACCATCTAAGGACAGCACAGCCACCAAGGGCCTAACCAGGAGCCCCTCGGCAGCTGTTTGCTCAGAAAGGAAGTAGCCATTCTCCGAAGCCTCAGGCCCTGGCCTAGGAACCTCTCCCCTCCTCTCAACCCTCCTCCTTGTCCTCTACCCTAGCCTAGTCCCCATCTCAATAGCCAGCGTACCTCTGGTGCCGATCAGCTCCCTCTGTGGAAAGCCAGTGAGTACAAGGTTCCTCCCCAAACACTCTCCCTGCAGCTCAGCTTCTGGGTGCCCCACAGGGTGCCTCCAGATACAGAATGCCCTGTGTTCCAGCACTCTTTGGCTCTTACCCTAGCCGCATCAGGCAGTGTGTGGTGACAGCAGGAAAAGGAGTTGTTCCTGGGTCAAAAGGCCATCTTCTCTGTGCTCTCTGTGACCTCACGCCCCAGCACACACAGCAATCCAGTGGCAGTGCTTAGCGAGTAGGATTTTGCATCAGACTTCAAAGTGAACCCTGTCTCGCTCCTTCTCTTACTGTGTGACTTCAGGCGATCTTTCTGTGTCTCTGTTTTTTCATGTGTAAAATGGAAACAGCAACGCCCACTTTAATCCACAGTTATGGAAATTCAGCAAGCTGACGCCTGGTGCATATGTGAGCCACTATCATTACTAGGATTTGTAGGTGGAGCCAGAACTGCATTTGGCGGCAGCAGGCCCACACTGGGATTGCTCAGGCTTGGGGCAGAAGGCCCTTTGGGCTCCACTCTCCCCACTGCCACTCATACCCAAGCCTTTTTGAAGCCCTTTCCCTCCTGCTCTCTGCCTATGTCAGGCATTCCCAGAATCACCTCCCTCCTCAAAGCCTATCTGAAATGCCCCTACCCTAGTAACTGCCTATAACTCTTTGCAAGACCCACCTGGCCACCAACCTGGAACTGCACTTTTGCTTCACATTTGCCCTAATAAACTGAATGAAGGAAGGACATCATTCATATTCTAACTGGAAAACAAGCTCTTCTTGTTTTACTGGCTCCCAAGTTTAAGACTGGAGGAACACCAACCCCTCCTGAACACAGATTTCTTGGCTTATCCATTCTTGGCTCTGTTGGGCTTCACTCAGAACCTGCTACACTCTGGCTTCTGTGCTCCCAGGAGTGGGCAGGGACTCCAGGCACTCCGGGGTGGGCAGAGGAAAAGGAAGGGAAGGAAGAAGGGTCCCCATATGCCTGGCAGGAAGGGAAGGGAACACAACCATGCAGAACACCAAAGGAGAACCACTTAGAGGTCTGGATTTGCCCCTGCCCATGCCCCCACCAGTCCTATCTCCACTAGGTCCAGCGTCCACCTGCCCTGAATCAGTCTCCTTCATTTCCCATCAAGCTCCATGGAGAAGAAAGAAGAAAGTGAAATGTCAACACAGCTCTAGTCTCTAACCCACAGGTCACTGGGGACCCAACTTCCCCGACTAATCGTTATGTTCCCTTACACTGCCTCCTTCTGATGGACATAAACTTCCTAAGAAATAAAATCTAAGCTCCCTTTCTATGGTCAGCTTTAAAACGGTTAAGGAAACTGGTTGTGGAACCCTACTGTGGCCCTGGTCATCCGATAAATACTAATTTTGTCACACTACTATCCAATTTTAGACAACTTTTCTATATAGTTCTTGGTTATTTTTGGGGCACGTCATATCCGCAGAATTTCCACTGACTTCTACTTTAAAGCAGCTTTACTGGCATTGGGCAACTGTAATATGGAGTAAGATTCTGGGGGCAACTTCTATAAAGTGCAATCAAGCCACCCTCCACTTGCACTATGGAGGATGAGGGTAGGGTTTGCACCGCCCACAGAGTACCACCAGCCACCTGCATTCTTCTTCATCTCCCTCCCGTGGCTGTGAGCACAGTGGAAGACAGCTTCCTTGAAGCAGCCCACAGTGCTTTTGCCTTTTCCCCTTGCTCTTTTCTGAAAGTGTGAAAAGGGCACTTTTTAGAGAAATAAACCTTGTGAGCAGTCTCGATATATTTATTGGTGGTGAGAAGTTTGTTCTGGATCTAGATAAATGACTAAAGATTAAACAGAAGCCTGACCCATCCCACAAAGTCCCCTGAACTCTTGCCACGAAATAAAGGGGCCCAACCAAAGAGAGAGACTTCTCCAGCCAATCAGTTTATACTGGTACCTCCAGGAAGCTGAGAAGTCCTAAACTCTAACCTACAGGAGTCTTTTACTCCTTTCCTTGCAGGGCAGAGTCCTGGACTAGCTGGAGGCAATGGCCATCTTGTTCCTGACCCCTAAAACTCAAGATCATTTATAGTAGACACATGCAGGCTGGGAAAACCTCAACATTCTCCAAATCTGCAAAATTATTGTTTGAATATATTCAAATACATTCAGGCTAAGCATGCTTATTAAGCATATTCTTAAGGATAATATTTTCTGGGTGTGACGTTTTTTGTTTTGTTTTTAGGTAGGGTCTTGCTACGTAGTTCTGCTAACTCACTATGCAGCCCCACTGGCCCTGAACTCACAGCAATCTTCCTGCCTCAGCCTCCTGGGTGCTGAGATTACAGGTGTACACCAACACACTCAGTTATTTTTTACTTAACTGCTTTGCTGGGCATCTTTGAACTCTTCCTAAATAAGATGAGGGGGGGCGGGGGTCTCACCTCTCTCTCCAGAAGATTCCCCTTCACAATCTCCAATGTGCCAGGTTCCCCAGGGGGGCCAGTCCTGGAGGAGACTTTCTTTGCTCAGGCCTCAGGCCAGTGTTCCCACTTTCTATCCTGTTACCACTGCCCCATTCTACCATACACCAACAGCAGGTAACCCCAGCCACAGCTAGGGGTGGGGAGTAGGAAGGCAGCCCTCTCCCAACTGCTAGTGTCAGTTCCAATCCCCATAGGAGTAGATGTCCAAAAGTTTGGTCGCTGGATTATCCTGGACATCAAGACCATCTTCCCCTCCGTAACTGAAAATAAGACAGCACGGCTCACTCAGTCCTGGCCACAGGCACTCAAGTATGTGGAGAAGCTCAGGGCTCACTGAAGGCCTGGGGTACAAGCTAAATCTGCCTCTACCCCAGCCCACCCTTATCTAGACTGTCCAAGGCTTTTACCTTGACTTATAGAGTTTTCCTACTCATTGGGAATTGCATCCTTATTCCTAAAACTAACAAAAGAGCACTCCCTTGAGATTTGTATGCTGCATCCAGTGAAACATTTTGAAGTTATACCAGAAACCTGACTCTCCACAGTCCTCTAAACACCTTCCCCAAACCACTGGGCTTCAGAATGATAAGAAGACAGCGAACTCAAGGCCCCTGGCTGCTGAGGGTTTTGCCAGCCCCCGCCCTTCTCTTGACCCTGCCTCCCTCCCTTTCCATTCCACCCCAAAGGTCTCCATCTGAGGAGCCGGACTATCAACAATTCATGAGGAGCCTAAAAGAGAAAAATTAGAATTGAGAACTTTACGGCAGTTATAAAATGTGCCTTTGACAAAGAAAAATTGAAAGGATACACACCCGCACCCACACAGATGTTTCCCATTGAGAGGGAAAAAGGAATGACAAGGAGGCAAAACTGAGGCTTTTCAATTTGTCTCATTATTTTGATTTATGTATTCTGTATTTGCAGACTTTTTTCCTAAGAGAACCATGCTTGAGAATTGAGAATGCGTGCTGGTTTGTCTCACACAGGCTCACATATGGGAAAGCCTGCCTGCACCAAGTAAGCTATGAGCGGCCACCTGAATACATCATTAAGATGCTGTCTCACCGTACTGCTTCCAGTTCTAGAACTGGGACTTGGTGGTCATTGAGACCCTCTGGTGATTTTCAAAATGTAAACAGTCTGCTGTGTTCTAATTGCAAAGCCATTTTCTCCCTAGAAGGCTAAGGGGAGAACAGAGTGAAAAACAGGGTCAACTAGTATAGGCTCATACTGTATGAATTAAAAAACAAAACAAAAAACCACTTTTGTTGTAAAGAAATCTAAAATGTGATTTTAACCATTCTGAAAGTGTACAATTCAGTGTCATGATTCCATCCACAATGTTGTGCAACTATCCCTGCTACCTTCCCCAAGCTTTTTCATCATCCCTAACAGAGTAATTAATGTTTGGAATATCTTTAAGAGATACAGATGGTTTTGTTGTTTTTTGGTAGGGGGATTGCATTAAAACAAAGTTTTAAGGTAGGCTCACCCTGCCATCTTGCCAGAAAATAGGGCTCAAACTGAAGCACAACGAGGAATCATTACTTCTACTCTTCCAGGATGAAATCTCCTAAGCAAACCCCACTTCAAGGAAATCCAAAAATTAGAGTTGGAATGTAGCTTTACAGCCAACCTGGGGAACTGGCAGCATATTTTAAAATGAAAATGAGGATGCAGACAATGGAGACTGGAGAAAAGTGTACACAACAGGAAAGAGAAGAGCACAGAAGACAGCGTGCATCTGGCATCCTGGTGCAAGGCACAACTGAGACAAAAGATAGGTGGGAAGTCCAGCCTCCCCAGCCCAGGTCCCCTTGGCCTCTCCCTCAACTGTCAACTGAGGTCCTAGGCTGAGGGATGCATGGAGAGACCTCAGGCAGGCCACTTTGAGGTCCTTAAGTAGAACCCACCACGACCACCCTTGAAATGCTACTCCACAGACTTCTCTCCAAGAATCTCTGCCCTGGGCCTTCTTACAGTCCCCAGACTGACACAGAAAGTAGAATACTGAGCACAAGAGTTGGGGATGGGGAGTAAACCATACACACACTCCTGGCACTTCCACACTTTCCACCAGAAATCTACCCAAACTGATCCATTTAAAATGATCTTAAGAGCTGGGGATATAGCTCAGTGGCACAAGTGCCTGCTTGGCAAGTACAAGGTCCTGAGTTCGACTCCCAGTACAAAAATAATAAAATAAAATAACATGATCTTAAGATCTTCAAACCTACAGAGATTCAATGGTAAAGTGTGCATCAGGGATACACCTCACCCCAGAGTTAAAAAATCACTAGGAACTTTCTGTATCCTGTCCATTTCACCTGGACTTTTCTTTTACATTTCTGAACCCACACACCCACTCTACCTGCCCAAATCCTACCTTTCCTTCAAATCTTGTTTCTGTGATTTATTCCCTTGACATCTCTGGAAGTAATCCCTTTTCTAAATAAACAAACAACCCAACTGCCAGGTATGGTGGTTGGTGCATGCCCATAATCCTAGCACTCAGGAAGCTGAGGCGGGAGGACCATCATGAGTTCGAGGCTAGCCTGGGCTACATAGTGAGCTCAAGGCCAGCCTGAAGAACAGAGAAAGGACATCTAAAAAAAAATAAATAAATAAAAATCTTCACCTCCCTGGACATTCTAGTTGGACTGCTGGTCTCTTCCTCTGAACAGTCTGTTCTTCTAGGGATGGAGCTGTCACCGCATCAGCCCAGCACCCAGCACAGTGCATTGCACACAGTTTGGAAAAGCTAAATTCTACTACAAAGAGGATGCCTTTCTCCCTTTCATGACTCTGGTTTTAGGATCCCCTCACTCCTCAATTCTTCTTGCTATTGCTGTAAATATACACAAAATACACTCTTAACCATGACTTTTAAAAATTATTTTTATTAAGTATATAGTTCAGTGTGTAACACTCATGTTGTTACACACTCATAATGTACAACCACTGTACCACCTATCTCACCTTTTCACCTTGTAAAACTGGATTTCCATACCCCCCATAACAATGCCTCATCTTTTCCTCCCTCAGCTCCTAGCAACCACCATTCTACATTCTGTCTCTCTGACTTTGGCTATGTGAAGTACCTCATACAGGTGTAATCATATTTTTTGTGTCTGGCTTTGTATAATGCTCTCAATATTCACTCATGTTGTAACACATGTCAAAATTTCCTCATAAAGGCTGAATATTCCACTACATATAGCATATAGTGTACCACGTTTTGTTTATCCGCTGTAACTGTTATGAATAATGCTGCCAACAACATGGTATCCGCCTACATTTTTCCTTTTCTTAAAGTAACTAAGATCTTGGTCCAAGAGCAAAGTTATCTCCTTAGTTTAGTTTGATGTTGCTGCCTCTACACTGAACATTTGATGATCCATACTGTAACCTCAGATGACATTATTTCTATTATAGCCTGTTTAAAATCACAATTTAGAGTTAACTAAACTTATAACCCTTCCTTATCAATCTGTTTTTACAGTATTGAGGCCTGTTTTGGTGCATGTAGAGAAGACCATAACATCTTCTAGTGGTGTTATGGTATGAGGAAATCATGTTGCTGCAAATGTCTGGAATGAGTATTAGGAAATCCTTTTCTTCGCCTTCAGGCTCATCCTTGACTTCAGCCCAGCTGACCGAAAGCTCGTAATTTAAGATATGGTAACTCCTCAGAGTTACTATTTTTCTAAATTGTAAGAATAAATCTTGCAGATTTTCACGATTCAATTCATACTTGATAGGAAATGGCTGTAGAAAGTGTTAATAAATGGTTTGGCTTTAATTGAGTATAGACAGTGGGGGAAAACGGGAGGTGGCTAGTGAAGGGCTGAGATAAGGTACTCCCATGCTTCTGCTCTCTTTCTGGCTTGGCAACATTCTGAGACTGAAATTCTTAAGACACACCCACCTTCCTGCTCCAAGCATATGCCCACACTTAAACGCCTTCCCAATCAGTCTGGAGCAACCCTAAATTTGGAGCAACTCTCAGAATTGTACTTATCACACTCTTTCCCCTCTACTTCATGAAAGCTTCGCTAAATAACAAAGGATACTATGTGACAGCAGTACAGTCTAGGCACGGTGGCTGAACTGTACCTCTTTCACTAACAGACATAAATGCCACCTGACCCTCACAGGATTCTCTGGCTCTTCAGCTACTTGCCAATGACTGGAGTGTCCTTTCCCACATTAATAACCACATGCCCATTTCTATAAACTTGCTACTTTGGAAACTTTAATCAAGAACCACTCAGTTGGGAAAAATTAAGATTTATTTTTTATAACCAAAAAACTAATTTGAATAAGGCACATTCAACATTTATATGAAACAAAAATGCAAAAGTAAATGCCAAGAAGTCTGATGCTAATCCTGGCAAAGTCTATTAATTTTTTAAGTACACAAAAGCACAATTTAGTGGGGTTCAAAAATTTTGCTCGGCTTATATACTAACAGTACTAGTGAAGATCACCTTGCTGGGTTATTCCCACTTTACATGCCACGTGTGTTATATTCTATCAGTACTCATTGTGTTTTCTTTATGTTTTGTTTCTTGAGACAGGGTCTAGCTATATATTCCAGGACGGCCTTGAACTCACTAGGTGGCCCAAGCTGCTCTCAAACTCACAGCAATTCTTCTCAGCTCTAAGTGCTAGGACTATAGGTATGTGCTCTGACATTGCACACTATGTTTCCTGTCTTTCAAAGGTAGAAGTATAAAAGAAACAACAGTTGTGTAAAGAACCACAGCCAACTCAGCAGCTAGCACTGTTCAGCTGAGTAATAACTGAGGGGCTAGCGGGGGTTATAGGTACACTGAACTTCACTAACCACTGTAAGCGTGAAGGACCCAAATAAAACTCATTAAAATTACTTTATTAATTGGTTTAAAACAGAAAGTGAAACAAAGAGCATTACTACCTCTAGTGATAACCCCCTGGAACTTCTCTACTAATCTCAGGAAACTTAAGAAAAACCTAAATTTTACCTTACAGGAACAAAAACCCAATGCCAAAGACAGTTTCTGATTCCCCTACTTGCTTCTACAACTCTAGTATTACTCACGAAGTGATTTATATTTACATATAATGCAGTGAAATATATTCTGTGGCAATAATGAAATGGTGATGTTTAGGTACCATGTATGATATTAAATGTCCACAAATAATTTTTCTAGGTCAAATAAGCAAAGTCTGTAAGCTTGAAAATATAAAAACTGAAATAAAGGGATAGAAATTAACCTAAAAGAGTACAATAACAAATTTTAATTACTTGTACATTAAAAAGTTTTATACTTTAAAAATAATCACCTATTCATAAGAAGATCCAGAGCTAACACACTTCTTCTTTTTAAAATGTTGAAATAGGGGACACAAAACTGACAAGTCTCAGTTGATTGCATCTATATATGGAAGGAAAAGTTTTTAACAAAGGTTAAATAGTAAACAAAAAAATTCAACTTTCAGAAATTTATTGCCCTAAATTATACTGAGAGAAAATGATGAAAAAATACATTCAACTAAATGAAAAAACAAATACCTTTGTTTTAACTGTAATCTCAATCAGATAAAGGCAGGTATATATACTGAAGACTGGTTCCTTTATAGATCTGAGGTAGCACAGGTCAGCAGGCCAACATAACAGTTTTACAAGGCACCACCGGTTTTGTATGATATAATGCTAGCATCTAACATCTAAAAATACAGAAAAAATTTTGAATATGGTACACAGATTTTTTCTTCAATTTCCTGATTTTATATTGGATTGACACTGATATTACATTCATTATACTTTAACTTTGCTGTTAGATCTCTCCTCAAATCTATGGAAACATTCCTTCAAAGTCTCAAATGCACACTATTCCTTCAGGTATGCCTCTACACTCAACTGAGCGTACTTCAGGCCTTGTAGGATTGTTTTATACTTAATTTAATCCCATAAAAACACAAATTTGTGTTTTTCCTGTGGCAGATATTTTCTTTTTTTTTTT
>NW_004955406.1:19091761-19143982 GCF_000276665.1 Chinchilla lanigera
CGTGAACTGCATAGTGAGACCCTGTCTCAAAAAGACAGAAAGAAAAGAAAAGATAAATAAATTATTCTTTTCTCATCCTTGACAATTATAAAAACCCCATTCAGTATGGACAGAAATGATTAAGGACATGAACGAAAGCATCAGAAAAATGTTAGTAAATGCTAGCTTATACATTTTGTTGTTCATCTATTTTTTTATAAATAGTAGATCTATACAATAAACCTCTATTTCATCTTCCTACTCATAAGGTTTGATATCTTTAATAACTTTTTCTACTCATATTTCTAAGATCTTCTTTCATTTAATCAATGTTTTTCAAACTTCATTATTAGTGAAACTCCCTGTTCTAATGGAATCTTACATAGAACCCCACGATGTAAAACAGGCAGAAGCAGAACTACCCTGATACCAAGGGGAGAGGTACAGGTACTGATAGTTTAAGAAGCTCTACTCTAAGTGATTCAAGAAAGCTGAAGTAAAGATACACCAAAGGGGATTTCTCAGTTTTTAATAAAAATAAACAACTTCCTCATTCACTCCAATATTTACGAATATTTTCTGAACATGGTCACGTTCACCTCAGCTTCCTAACAATAAAAGGATAGTGCCTTACACAGTATTAGAAAAAGATTTAATGGTTTAAATTATTTCCTTTTTCACACTACCCAAGTGCAAATTAAGTAAAAGACATAATCCTACAACTAGGTTATTAAAATGAGTTTTAAAAATATTTAACATGTAATACAAAAATTTTCTAAAAATTACCACTGCTTTATAACATGGGCTTTACTCCAAAGACTATCCAAATAACTCTTTAGTCTTACTCTATAGTTACTCTGAGAATACCTTCCTATATAATGATTCTGTGGCTCTATTTTGGGATTTAAAAAATTCCTTAGTTTTATATACAATATTTTAAACCTGATTTGCTTGAAAAGGCAAAGAAAATCATGTAAGGTCAATTTTTAGCTTTCTCAAAGCTTAGATTAGAAAGATTTTACAAATAGCAAAAAATGAAAACTTCTAAAGTAAGTTCACTTGTGTTTCTCAGGCTATTCCTTCATATTTATCAACCTCCTTCCACAGAAATGGAAGGCCTTTTAAAATGACTTCTTCATAAACTGAGGCTTTAAGATGACCAACTCTCTGCTTAACTTTATAAAAGGCACCCCTGTTCTTCTATGTTCCTCACTGGCTGGACAGGCAACACCAGGTGTGAAATACGGCTCCACAGCCCACTCAATTTGTCTGAGTCCATGTGGTTGAAGGAGCTGGGGGTGTTTGAGTTGGTAAACTTAGCCCAGAGTAAATCCCTCACTTTTTCTTCAGTTTCTCTTGGGCCTACATTTGTTTCTAATTTTTCCTCTTCCAGCAGAACAGTCAAAACGAGGGCTACATCTTTAAAGGCAGCATTCTCATGATCACAGTACTTGTAGAAGATCAAGGTAGAGCCTGCAGGAAGAGATTCGAAGTGGTGTACCACAGCAGCCTTCTGGCCATTCTCAAATCCATAGCTCAGCTCCAAGTCAACAACCAGCTTGACTGTGTCACTGTCCTGCAAGGCTCTCTCGGCCCCATCAATTGTAATGGCAGAGACTTTCTGGGAAGAGGTATAGGCATCAGCAACATGGTGGCTCAGGCACTTCAGGGTCTCTCTTCCCTCTCGAGCTGCTGTAAATATGATGGTGGCTGGCTCAGTAGGGTTTGAAGCATTGAGGTGCTTTTGGAGAAACTTACGTCCTCGCTGCCACAGGAAGGAACTCTGGCCTGGAAATTTATCCTTTAATTGGCTAAAATGAGCCAAGAAAGCCTCCAAAGCTGGATTTTGAGGCACTTGCTGGGCTGGAGATGAATAGTAGCTATTAACAAACTTCAGCACAAAAAACACAACCACCAGGCAACCAAAAACTATAGAGCCTGTCGAAGAATGAGAAAGTAACAGAAATTCAGTGAACACATGAGTCAAAAAGCCTGTGGTAAAACTGAAATGAAGCAGAGATTACCATTGGGTTTTACCAGAAGTTCTAACTTACCTTTGCCTAAATATTTTAAACTTTTACTATTAAAGTCTGCCAGAAATACTTTTTCTCTAATCTCTTCTTCAATTATTTGAATATACAGAATCTTTGCTATAAGGTAAAAGCTGAGGTCATGCATTTTTTGCTATTACTAATGATTTGTTTTAGTGAGCCATTAAGATTTTCTTCCATTTTCTCAAAGTACTTACAGCACATAGTAAACATCTTTTACGAGTCAAAACTTAAATACACCCCCTGAGAACTTAGTACACACTGATTAAAAAGGTGGTTTTTAGCTGGGGTTGTAGCTCAGTGATAAAGCACTTGCCTTAGCATATGCAAGGCCCTGGTTTCAATCTTGATCACCACCACGACCAAAAACGAAACAAAAACAAAAACCCACAAACCTTGTGAAAAGGCAGTTTTAGTTTCTTACTTATGGAAAGACAAAAAACCCTTCCTACTGTGAGAATTTCCATTTCATGAAGTTCAGCAGAATATCAGACAATACCCTACCCATAAGGAAAAAATACCCTTAAGCTTTATTAGAATTCATTATCAAACATTTTTTAAAAAATATTAATACAATGTTTAAACTATTTAAGTGTACTAATACTCTAGACATTTTCACTGAGGATTTATGAACATGAATCAACACTGCAATAAACACAGGTTTGTTCTCACCGTAGTTCCAAAAACTCTTTTTCTTAATCTTTTTTATCGTATTCTGTTCAGTCTTTTTGTTTTCTCCCAATGTGTGTGTTTCTTGATTATGACTTTCAGTCTCTGGGAGGAAAAAAAAGAAACGGTATCATTTTAGACATTATACTAATTAAGACTGCTTATACCTTAGTATCTCTCACCAAACTGACTAAGGAATTCTGTACTTTGTAAAATTTTATACAAAGAAAACTACAGATCATTTGTGCCAGAAATGTAGTGGCATTCCACTATATTAGGTTCTTTCTTACACATAAACTATACTTTTTAAACAGTATTCAATTTTCCTACTCAAAGTAAACCTGTGTAATTCTGATAGCTGAAAATGCGCCATACAATTACATTCAGTTATTCATTGACAAACATCCACAAAGCTGCTTCTGTGGCCAGGTATCAGAGACACACAATGAAAGAAGGGGGTACAGTCCTTGTTTCCACGGACTATTCTAATGCATAATGAATGAAACATATTTTAAATCAGTATTTATTTGCACTGAAATGTGAATTACTAGCCTTTGATCAAACACTTGGTGAACAAGTGTCACATATTTTATATTCTTTTGCACCGACAAATACGCATTTTCTTTTGTTTCGTTTTTTGAGACAGGGTCTCACTATATATTTCAGGCTAGCCTTGAATTCACTATGTAGCCCAGGATGGCTTTGAACTCCTGATGATCCTCCAGCCTCAACCTCCAGAGTACTGTGGTTACAGGCGGGCACCACCACACCTGGCTAATGTGCATTGTGGGCTAAGATCTTAAAATATGTTTAAATCAGACCCACATATACAATCACAAGTTAGAGCTACAAAGACTCAGCTTTTTCATTTTATAAATAGGAAACTAAAGTATTAAGAAATTAAGAGACTTGGACTGGGGATGCAGCTCAGCGGTGCAGCGCCTGCCTGTCAAGCGTGAGCCCCTGAGTTCAATTCCTGGTACCAAAAAAGAAAATAGTAAAAAAAAAAAAGCCCCCCCCGCCCGCCTCAAAAAAAAGCCCCTTAAGAAAAAAAAAAACTTAAAAAAAAAAAAAAAAAAAAAAAAAAACCCCCCCAAAAAAAAAAACCCCGAAAAAAAAAAAAAAATTAAAAAAAAAAAAAAAAAAAAAAAAAGCGGGTCATGGTGGCACATGCCTGTAACCCCAGCACTCGGGAGGCTGAGACAGGAGGACTGTCGTGAGTTCAATGCCAGCCAGGGCTACAAAGTGAGTTCAAGGCCAGCCTGAACTGCATAGCGAGACTCTTGTCTCAAAAAGACAAAAAAAAAAAAAAAGAAATTAAAGAGACTCGACTGAGGCATTACAAATTATCAAGTGGTAGGACCAAAACTAGAACACACAGCTCATAAGTTCCATTTAAGGATTTAGCACTCTGCAACTCTTACCTTCATAAGAGAAGGCATGCATATTCTCCATAATATGCAAGTATAGAAAATCAGGTGTGGAAATTAACTGATTTGCTCAGTCTTATAAAAAACTGAAATATGACTGAGTCAAGGATAATATACTATTACCTTTCATGAAAAAGAACATCTATTTCTTGATTTTTGTAACATTTAGTTTCCCAAAGCATAAAAGATTTAAAATTTTTAAAAATGAAATATCCTCATAAGACATAAAAACCTACAGAAGAATTTTTATTGTATCCTTTTTGTTGTATTACATTTATATAAATACTATTTTAAAATGTAGTTTACGTATGGCAGGTAATTTAATAGCAGAATAAGCTAGTCTTAGAAATGACAAACTTCATTCCAGTATCATACTGGTTTGCATGACCTTGGGCAAACCTCCAAGTCCTTAATTCTTAAAAGTCAAGACAAAAGCCAGGCCTGGTGGTACAGGCTTATAATCCCCACCACTCTGGGAGGTTAAGGAGGGAGGATCTGAAGTTCCGGCCTGTCCAACCTGGGCATCTTACTGACTTAGCAAGACTGTCTCAAAATAAAAATTAAAAAGGGCTAGTGAAAAAAAGTTAGTGATTTAGCAAGACCTTGTCTCAAAATATAAAATAAAAAAGGGAATCTTAGTGTGAAGGCCATAATGTTACAGTTCAGATCTGGGGTATCCCCCCAAATTCTCAGGTGTTTGAAAGTTACTGGATCACGAGAATTCTACAATCATCAGTGGGTCAGTCGAACGGATGAGTTCGTTAGCTCAGTGTGCTGTTGGGAGGTGAGACCTGGTGTTAATGGCTTGTGTTTAGATGTCCTCCCCAAAGCCCCATGCAGTCATGGGGTAGGCTTCTAGAGTTTTTGACTGATTCACTGTTCAGTGCTGGGATTATGGGTGTGAATGCTACAGCCACCCTGGAGTGGATAGTCTCTGCATGCAGTATAAGGGAGCAAAAGAGCCCTGCTCCTGCTGCTTTTGCTCTTTTCTGCCACAATGAACTGTTGCTCTATGCCAGGTGCCATTCTGCCTTTGAGCCAGCCAAGTATGGATTGAAACCTCCACAAACTGTGAGCTAAATAAGCCTTTCCCTCTTTAATTTGGGTACTGGGTATTTAATTTGGGTATTGGGTATTTTGTCTCAGCAATGAAAGAAAGGTAACCAATACATCTGGTTAGAGGCAGGTCACTGGGGTCATGACCTAGAAGGGCATCTCTCCTTCCCTGGCTCTTCCTTTGGCTCTCTTGCTTCCTGGCCACTATGACATGAACACTTTTCCTTCATATCAGGGCCTTCAATAATGCCATTTCTACATTTAAGCCTACCAAACATGCAAAACTTGTTAAAACTGTGAGCCAAAATAAAACTCTCCTAAGTTGCAAGTGTCAAGTATTGTGTCTCAGCAAAAAGTGTCTTAAGACACCAGATTCAATCTCCAGTACCACAAAAAAAGATAAAAGTTCTCTGAAAAGGTCTTGACTTAGCTATGTTCTCAGCAACAGAGCAAAACAAAGCAAGGTAATACTTCAGTGGGTCCCCTCACCTGGTGCAGGCTGTCGCCTCCTCAGTGAATCCTGACTCTTTTCTTTGGAATGACCAGGACTTTGGGCCTCCTGAAGGTCTGTGGTAGATGGCACCTGAGAAGCTTCTGTTCTGTCCTTTACTTCCTCAGGAAGAGAGGTAGAGCTGCTTCCCAAGTCTGCATCTGCTCTTTCCTTGTCACAAGGAAAACAATTAGCATCTGGGTCCAAGGGTTCTTTACCCAGATTTTCTGAAGGGAGGTGATCCTTTTGTTCCCCATCCTGAAAACTCAGTTTGTTTTCATCCTCTGTTTTATCTTTTGGATATTTTTCAACATTTGCTTCATGTGAATTTTCTGATTTTTCGCTTGTACCTTGACTCTCTGGACCTTCTGCCTCTAGCTTTTGGTGATCTTTAAGACCAGAGGCAGGACATGGGGTCTGAGCTTCTTCAGTGGAACTTGCTGTGACTGTGGTTTCCTGTTCCTTAGAATTCACTGATGGATCATTTTCCAAATGAGAGTCTAGTGAGACAAAAATTTAAAATTTTCATTGAAAAAAATTACAGTATTTTTGTATTTTATAAGTCCCTGATTAACATTTATATAGTGGCTTCTAAGGTACTGTTCTGAAACATTATTTCACTTGCATCCCATTAAAGGTAATTAAAACAAACATTATCCTATTAGTGTAGCTAACAACTAATAGTAATTTAAAACAATTTTAAATGACAGAATGAATTTTTGGTTATATTAAATATATTCTTTTCCCTAATGAAAGGCAACAGTTATCAGTGGCAGCTCAAACCATCATGCCAAAGGCTGGTGGGGAATTTCATCATGGATGAACCAGACTGACAAACGCTACACCCACTGACCAATCTTAACATGACCAAAAAAATGGAAAACCAGGTATCATGAATCTCCCAGTACAGTGCAACAGGAAGACTCCTACCCCTCCTATGAAATATTCTTGCTAAACAATTAAACTTGAATCTGACTAAGCTACTAGGGCTCATACTCAGTATCCACTAAGCTTCTGGAGCTCATACTCAGTATCCAAGAATGTAATTAGCAAATAATAAAAATAAATGGCAAGAAAAAGGTAAAAAAGAGGGTTAAGCTACCTTAGAAGGTACATCAACTAAATATAATGTGTAGTATATAACATTCGGACCCAGTCCTAAATAAGCCAATCACTGAAGAAACCATTTATGAGACAATAAGGAAAATCTGACTGCTCAATATTTGATAATCTTAAGAAAAGTATTATTCATCTTTTAGGTGTGATTAGGGTGTTGTAAGTTTCTGTGAGATACATATTCAAGAAAATTACAGGCTATCTAGACTTTCCTCCAACTAAATGATTAGGGAAGGCAGAAGTGAGGGAGTGTAGATGAAACAGCATCAGGCATGCTGACAGCAAACTAAATTCTTTAATGGGTACATGAAGGTTCACTGTATCTCTCTTTTATGTTTGAAATATTCTATAATAAAGCTTTTTTTAGAGGGACAACTTAGGCAATACATCAATAAAATGTAATGTGCAGCCTAAATGTAAAGTGGAAAGAGGATCTGACTGTGAAGAAAAAAAATCATGAGACAATTTGGAAATTCAGAATATGTGAATACTGACAGGATATGTGATGTTATTAAGGAATAATAACTACTTCATTTTCAGCTTTGTTTTAAAAGAAGCTATCTTTAAGAGATATAAAATATTTACAAATAAAATGATATAATATCTTAGATTTACATTAAAATAATCCAGGGCAAGCAACAAGATTAGCATTATGTCGCTAAGATTGAAGTCGGATGTTGAGTAGGGAAGAGGCTCATTATACTGTTCTTTTATATATTTAAAAACTTCCTTATATGATGTAACATAAGTATGTCCTCTTTCTCTTCTTAAAAAGCTATTTCTTTTTCTGTTTATATCAGGAATCAAACCCAGAACCTTGTGCTTGCCACACAGGTCCTGGGTCACTGAGCTACATCCCTGGCCCTGAAAAATCTATTTCTTGTTTTGCCTATTTTATATATGTTATAAGGAGGATGAAGACCTTAATCTCATTCTTACCTATAATTGAAATAGCTCCTCTAAACATACACAGCACCAGTTTCTTGCATTTTATAAACATAACTATAAAGATCTAGCATCTTTTTTAAGGATACACTGTATTCTGTCACTATAGGTACCTAATATTGCAGCCTCTAAAACATTTATCTTCCTTATATCTGGGGCTGGTATTGTGATAAAATCCAGTAAAGAGGAAAAAATAAAAATAATCATAGCAAATTAAACTACTGAAATTAGTTTACTTCAAAATTTCAGGTTTTAGTCATCTCTCTTAGCACAGCCCTAGTTTCCCAAAGCACAAACCTTGTGCTGTGCAAACTAGTCTTACCCTCTGGAGGATCCCTAAGTCCACTGTCCGTCATGGTTGTGCTCTATCTCTTCAGTTTGGACTACTTTTTTTTAGTGCCTGGGTTTCTTTGTGAAGATATCTTATTTTCTTCTTGTCCCAACTCCCAACACACTCATGCTTCCCTTGGACCCAGGAAACAAAGATTATACAGTGACTAAAATAAAATAGAGAAAATTAAATGATTTTTTATTCATATGAAATCAAAATGCCAATTTCAGCATTATTTATTAAAGCTCCTTAGTCTGGAGTAATATTTCCTCCCTGAAACCTTTTCAGTAAAGAAAATTCCTTTCCAGCTTTCACCACGATCATAGTCTAAATCTTGTACCACAAAAAAAAACAAGCTTCACATTATTCATCTTGTATAGATGTCACAATCACCAAATATATTACAGTGCAGTTGAAAAAGTATAAAAAATAAGAATCTTAAAGAAAATACCTCTGAAATTAGAAAATACTTCTGAAAGTAGAAATTTAAATCACCACTGAGGCAATCATTGCAGGTTTCCTTTATGTCTTCATTTTGTCTCAGGTTTATTTTCTCATGGAATGCCAACCAGAAGCTTTCACTTATTAACAAGTAACAATGCAGAAGTGCCACCTACAAACTACAATGACTGCCTTGAGGAACTAGAATGTACATATTTAGAATTTGTCACTGATTTCTTAGTGGCTTTTCCAGTACTCTTTTACAAATTATGCAAACTTATTTGATACACAGAGTATTAGCTCTCTATGAAAGAATCAAAATCAGAGAACAAAGCAACAGAAACTTAATCAGATAACTTTATAGTTAAATCTTACTGTCTAAAACAAGTTGAGCTGGGTGAGTAAGCTTCAGCTACCCTAGAGGCTAAAGCAAGACTGCAAAATTAAAGGCCAGCCTGGGCAACTTAACAAGACTCTATCAAAATAAGATTTTTTTAAAAAGGAAGGAAGGGGACAGGTGTTGGAAATGTAGCTGAGTGGCAAAGTGCTTGCAGCATGTTCAAGACTCTGGATCCAACCCTCAGTTAATAGAAAAATAAAAATCAGACCTATATTTAACCTTCTTTACCTATAAAAATGAAAGTAAGGATTGATCTAAAGATTAAATACAAAAATATATGTGAGAAAGCTTTGTAAAACTTAACATTTCTTATACTTTGAGAGGCTAACAACTATCTTTTGTATTCTCACAATACTTCCATACAATTTAAATTTTATAAATTAAAAGGTTAAATTTTAAATACCAGCCAGGTGTGGTGGCACATGCCTGTAATCCCAGCATTCAGGAGGCTGAGGCAGGAGGATCATTGCGAGTTTGAGACCAGCCTGGGCTATAAAGTGAGGTCAAGGCCAACCTGAACTACAAAGCGAGACCCTGTCTCAAAAAGACCCCCCCCAAAAAAAAAATTCTAAATGCCATGCCCTATGTATAGTAAGAACTCCATTTTATTCTAAAAACACATGAAAAAATGAATCTATGAATAAAAAGTTATTCAGTACATACACTGGAAAGGAAGAGAGGAGTCACAGAACAGGCCCTTCTTCTGCTGGGAACACTTAGGAAACATCTCTCAGATTTGGAGAGTTCTTTTATCTTTTTCAAGATTCTGGGATTGGGCTTTCAACTTTCCTTTTTATTGCTATCACAATTAATAGAAAAATATCTACATTACATACAACCAATACAGAATTAATATCCAGAATTTATAGACTCCCACAAATCTGTAAAAGATAAGTGGGAATGAAATGAAAATGTGGGCAAAAAAGATGAACAAGCAGATCAACCAAGAAAAACTAAAAGCCTAACAAGGATGTAGAAACAATACTCAAAGAGTGCAAAAAAATTAATGCTAAGATACCATTTCACAACCAGTAGATTGGTAAAAATTTAAGAACCAGCCAATACTAAGTACTGGTAAGGATACTGAGATAGCAGTGAGGAAAACTGTTCCTATCAAGTGGGAGAGCAACATAGCAAGCCAAGACATATGTATACTGCATTTTACACACCAGCAACTCCACTTTTAGACATGTACTAGAGAAATTCACACACACAAGTATGTCTACTAGAATACTGTTTAAAATGAGGAAAAACTAGAAAACCTAATTATTAATAGGGAAGTGGGTAAAAAAAATTGTGGTATACTCTCATAATATAATATTATATACAACAATTAAAATGAATGAGGGCTGGGGATATAGCTCAGCAGCACAGCACCTGCCTGGCAAGTGCAAGGTCCTGAGTTCGATTCCCAGTACCAAAAAAAAAAAAAAGGAATTACAACTCAAATAGTAAAAGCACATCATTATAGAATTTATATACAATTTAAGAACATAAAGTACTACTACACAGGGATTCAAAAACAACTAAACAAACAGCTAAAAATGATCAACTACCATTATATATCACAACATAGACGAATCAAAAAACTATGACTAAAATAAGCCACATACAAGTAGGTGCAAAATTACTCCACATGTAGGAAGTTAGGCACAGCAAATGGTTGTGATCTACAGTGACAGAAAACAGATTAAGTGGTTATTGGGAGAAGGGGCATGAGCTAGAAAACATGAGGAACCTTCTGGGGTAATGAAAGTAATTCTACCATCAAACTTACAAGTCTGTATATTTACTATATGTATTCTCAAATTTTAAAGCAAACAAAACGCTTTCAAAATCTATTATTTGGTAGCTACATTAGAGGAAAAAGGATCTGCAAAAGGACCATATTTCTTAAGCTAGGTATGGTGGTGCATGCCTATAATTCCAGCACTCAGGAGGCTGAGGTAGAAGGACCATCATAAGTTTAAGGCCAGCCTGGGCTACACAGTGAGTTCAAGACCCTGTCTCAAAAAACAGCAACAAAAGAAAAACATATTTCTGAATTTCTACAAATGCTTAATATATACCTTTCCTGTCACAAGCAAACATCAATCCTCTAGCTTTATTTGGACCCTTTGTAACACATCATCACTGTCCCTGGTTGAAATAGTATTCCCCTCACTGCTACAATGAAGAAATGGGACAAACACAGAATAGTTCTTAACACATCCTCACAAAAAGTCATGTGGGTATCTGGGAGAGCTGGAGATCAATTTTAGAGACAGGTCAATATTCTGAACAGGGTCCAATCCGTATTAGGAAATGTGTTCATTAGGACTCTCAGAATTACAAATGAAGCAGAGCCTCATCTTGAACAAAAATGGAGTGGTCAGAGACTTTCTGTTGCTGTAAGAAAAACCAACCCATAAGCGTTTCCAAAAAGATACCTTTGATGGCATCTTTTGGAACAAAGAATTGATAGAGACCTATGTGTCTCATTGGCACAAAGCTATTTACTTTTGGTGAATTCCTTCCAAGTTCAATTGTGAAATGTTAATTTTTGGCACCACATGGGTGGAAATGATGAGCAATCATAAAGCAGTTACATCTGCCATAATTATAAATGGGCCTAAAAATGTGGTAAGGATCTGTCTTGGGTCATTTATCCCTCCAGGCCTCTTCACCTTTTTAACCAAACAACATTTGACTCACAACTACCGACAACCTGAGTCCCAAGACCAATCTTTTCATTCATGAGGAGATTTAAGTTTTTAATAACTCAGCATCAAGTTCTAACTGGCTTCTATCCCTGTTCTAAAATTAAGACTTCATCTTATTCTCTAGTTCTAATTTCTGCCTTATTTCCTTAACTTTTCCTAGTCCTTAGGTGACATATGATTGGTATGTGCTACATTTAAACCCCATAATAGTATGATAGGTAATATACTTATTTCATAGATGAAAATGTATGTAACAGAGTGCTTTAAAATACTGTACTGAAAGCCGGGCATGGTGGCGCACACCTGTAATCCTAGCACCTGGAAGGCTGAAGCAGGAGGATCGTTGCAAGTTTGAGACCAGCCTGGGCTGCAAAAGTGAGCTCAAGGCCAGCCTGAACTGCATAGCAAGACCCTGTCTCAAAAAGGCAAAAAATAAAAAAATAAGAATAAAAATAAATAAAATACTGTACCAGGGTCATTTAACACCATCAGAATTAAAATAAAAGGGCCAGCTGGCTGAAAGATGACTATCATTCCTCCAGAAAGAGCTGTGTTCTAGTTGGGCATGTTGGCCCAGACCTGTAATCCTGGCACTCAGAAGGCTGAGGCAAGAGAATAGCTGCAGGTTCAAGGCCAGCCCAGGCTACACAGTGAGTTCAAAATACCACATTGTAGACCCTGTCTCTAAAACAAAGCAGTTTCAAATCATGTCCAAGAGTTGCCAGGGAAAAACTGGAAAGGAGTACTGCTCATTTCACTTTTACACACAGCCATGATATGCAGGCTGCCACATATTCTTTTGATGCTAGACTTATTTTTTGCCTGTCCGCTTACATGAGCCTCCTCCTCTTGTAACTTAAGAAATGAATCTTATCTCAGTCACCCACATCTCATGAAGTCATCTCTTTGGTAAATACATCTTCTCCATCTGCCCCAGCATGTTTCCACTCCCAAGTCTGCCATAAAATAACAGGCAATAGTTATAATGGTCATCTTAGAAATGCTACCTTTATGAGTAATATTATCTATTCTTCTATACTATAGTTTAATATGGCTGGCACAATTTAGATAATGATACTTCCTAGATGTTTGAATTTTAGTAGCCTATTTACATTTAATAAAATTCATTATTTATAGCAACTACTATATGGACTTACCGAGAATAATCTACAATAATCTGTATTTTAAGCTACAATATAAAGTCCTAAACTGAAAGTTACAAAGCCTTGTTAAATTTTTTCCTTTATTTTATGAGCTCTAACATACAACATTGATTTCTGAGTCATATAACCATGTAACGTGTATGACAATATAATCATGTTTGAAAGCAAACTACTCTTCTCACTGTAATATTAATTTTTTTAATTCCTTTCACTGTCCCATATACTCAGCATATAATGTCACCAAAAAGAACTGTTTGTGATGTGGACTGGGACAGTCCTGATTAATTAAACAAAAAAATATGGCTAAGTTATGACCCAAAATATCACCAGGGACCTTCAAATACTGGAAACCTGGCAAAGAAAAGTGTAACAAACACAGGCTGAATATAATTTATTCAAAATGCCTATGACCAGAAATGTTTCAGATTTCAGAGGTTTTCAAATTTTGGAATACCTGTACAAACTTTACTGGCTAAGCAGCCCTAACCCAAAAATCCAACTACTATGTCAATACCTTGCAGTATTCTAAGTATTTACTCAGCTCCCATCCCTTTAACCCATATAAGTAAAGATTATGGATGTACTGTTGCAGTGGTTCTCAAAATACAGTCCACAGAACACCTGCACAAGAATCTCCTAAGGTGCTATTCCTGGACTTTATAAATACAGAATCCTGGACTTTATAAACAATCTAAGTAATCAGAATTTCTAGATTAAGACACTGCATTTCAAACAGGTAGTGCCTAGGTATTGATTGAGAAACCAATGATATAAACCTTTTTATTTTGGCCTTACTATTTAATATAATTGGTTAAAACAAAAATTAAGACTTTTTCTATATTGTGCTAATATTTAAAATGTCACATATGCAAAATGTTTTATAGTCCTTGGAGCATAAGCATGCTTTAATAACTAGAAAAAATTTAGGAGACAATAACAAGGATCCTAATAACCTCAAAAGCAGTATCTCCAAATAAACCTTTTTTTAAGAGCTTGAGAATAGCGAGTTCTTAATTACAGGACACTGATAAACTAACTAGTCTTCACTCAGTTCAGCAGTCCACAGTTTATTCAGTAATATAACAGGAGAGAACTGCCATCATGACAGATATAAGGCAGATACAGGGCTAAATTTGTGGGGTACATTCTTTATACAGGATAACAAATTTAGGTTTTACAACATGTGGCAAGTATGATTTACTGCATTTTCCATAGCCATTCATTCCCCACTGCTTCCTTCCTGAAAGAATTCTGATTTTACCAGTGAAGGTAACGTGGCCTACCTGGGGAATGCCAATTCCATTCCCCTTTGCCAGGCTTTCCCATTCTCATGCACCAGTACCTTCTAATGAGATGTGAAAAGAAATATTCTAGGGACTTTTGCGAAAATTTTTATTCCCAAATGAAAGTCAGAATTGAAAGGAGAAAGCCCTCTGTTCCCTACTTTCAGCTTTTGGTTGGTGCTAAAACGTCTGGTGCAACAAACTATATATCACTCACTGAGGAAACAGCCATGAGGACAAAAAGCAAACACAAGGATTCCAAGAGGGGAGGACAGAAAGAACATGGGTCTTTGATAACATCTTTGAGCTGCTACCTAAGCACTAATTACCTAGCATGTTAAGTTGAATTTAAAAATTGTTCAATGGCTTCTGAAAGATTTTAAACAGCTTTGTCAAAGTTGCCTGTCACACTGGTTTCAGGAGTTTCATGAGTAACAAAAGGCTAAAATGCAGCCACTGTCTAGCAAGACTTTGTTAGTTTTACAAAAGACATTTCCCATAAGACCGTTCAGAATATATACGGAATCTTGATAATTCTTTTTTTCATAAATGTCTATACAAGTACTTTCCCACTTCCAGGACAGGACATTTTAAGTTCAGTCACCACAAAGACAGGACAGTCTTTAGTTATGTAGAACCAAGTAAGTGTAAACAGGCCGTACTTTTACATCTTTTTGTGTAACCTATGTTAAGTGTTGCCTTACAGAATGTGACTTCTCTGACAGTGACCAGTTTTTAATATTCTGACAACCACTTTAAGGATGGGCCAAACAAAACCAATGAGGTGCAAACAGTTATATATGAATAAATTTTAGATATGTACACATATAGACATCTTTACCATTAATAACGGGGGTATTTAAAACAACAGTTTATTAAAATTTATTGGAATAATCTAGAAACCAGCAACAATGAGTATGCTTTCCCACATTAGTTATTGTTAGAAATACAGTTATGGAGCACACAATAGAAGGCCCACCCTTCAGGACTACCTTGTCATATGTCAATAATTAAACTCCAGAACTTCTTAGGAGAGACAAGCTCGTTCCAAAACATCGCTTATAGGGATTATGGATTAGTCTGATTCTAGATAAGCAGTCTGTCTAGAATACTGATTAAATTCATGCTGAACACAGTAAGTGTAGGCCACAGAAGCAGACTAAACAATTTAAGGAGTTCCCTAACACAGTGACAATCTGAATCAAATTTAGAAACAAAAAGCTGGGGTACTAGCTCCGGTAGTGTGCTTGCCTACTTGCATGTGTGGGGCCCCAGTTTTGATCCCCAGCGCCACAAACAAAAAGGAAAAGAAAAAATAAAAAGGAGATATTAGTTATTTTTTCATTTTCCTTAAGCTACTAGAACAAACTCTCTAGTTTCTATGATTTTGACCACTACAAAAGTTACTTATTTTGGCCAAGTTTTTTGTTTAATGTTTTGTCTGTTCTGGTCAAGATTAACTGTAATGCAGGGTTAAAACCAGCTACTCTGGAATCATGTATCCTTTTTCTAACCAGTGGAGGACCCAGAAGAAAAGGATGGCAAGCTTTTTCAAAGGTCCATCTGGTGAGATTTTGGGGAGCCCACTCAAGTGGGAAAGACCAAGGAAGAACAAGGCTTCTATTAGCAGGATTATCAGGGTAACATTCAGGGCAATAATCAGCTCTATTAATACGGTCTAAAAAGACTTGGTAACATTCATTTTCAACAAGTTCAGTTTGGTACAACCAGTGGCCTAGTTCTAAACTAGGAAACCACTGTTGTCCACAATCAGGACAATGTGAGTTGTCTGAGAACATCTGGACTTAGAAAGACAATACAGAGAGCAATGTAAAACCAAGAGGCAAAACTGGTAAGAGGCAAAAACTCCCAGTCCTGTTACAGACTTGGTTTAGCAACTTAGTTCAACAAACATTATTTGAAGAGGGTTAACTTTGGCTTGCACCTCAGTGTAATTCTTCAAGATTTCGTTGTCTATCTTTCACTCAATCACAAGTCTCTGAACTCAGGGACCAATCCAGTCTATAATGTTATCAGTCACCTACTAGCAGCACAGATCTTATAATAGCTCCTCCAAATCTCAGCTTCTCAAGGAAAGACAGGACTCTAGTCTAAGTAAGTTATTTTTTCCTTGGGCTTTATCTGGTGGTTGTGGTGTCACACAGAGGAACTTGGCTTACTTTACTTTGTAGATAAGGTTATTACATTTGGTGATATAAAGAAGCTGACAGGTCCAATGAGTCTTTTTTCCTGGTGCTGGCACTCTTGCCGTTGTAATACACGTAACCAAGTCTTAATGCCTTGGCACTTTACAGCGATGTAGAGGGCTCAGGAAACCCTGGCAGTCCTCTTGAACGTGGATCCAATGAAGTCTGTCTTGGGAGAACCTTAATCTGGACCCAGTCACAGAGAAGTAGCTGGTGTTGAGTTGGCTGAAGGATCTGGGAATGCGTCACGTACCTGTAAATGATAAAACTTCAGACGACTCATATGGGCTTTGCAGTTGCTCACAATATTATTAGAAACATGCATTTAGAAATTATTTGGGTCAGTTAAGGTAGATGAGAATTGTGTGTTTTCCCATGACAATTTAGTATGAGTTCAAACTACTTTATCTTTTGGCAACTATTCTTATGCTTATATGGGCAGTAGAAAGGTATATGAATCATTTAGGATTTATGCTAGGACAGACTTAATTTTTTTAGGATCTTACTTTTTTATATCACTTTAGCATTTTGGGTATAATAAAGTTGGTATAACTATGCTTAATCTGGTAAACTTTGAGATCACTAGTATCTCTCTTCTGTAAAATGGGTGCCATATATGATACTCCCATAATGTATGTGATAACATTAACAAAGGATAACTTGTCCATGACAGACTTCAGCCCAGCCAGGAAAAAGTTTACAAAATTACAGTGGTACCTCAGTTCACAAACTTGATTCTTTCCACAAGTCTGGATGCAAACTGAGCTGGATGAAAACCAAATCAAATTCAATGGTTAGAGTCAATGTTGACCTTACGGGTAAATTTGATTCGGTTCTCTCAGTTTTGTTTGTATCCAGATTTGTTGACAGAATTGAGTTCACCAACCCAAGGTTCCACTGTATTATGTAATACTCTTAGTAGGAAATTGTATAAAACACTTGAAAGCTGAAAAAAAGAAACCAACAGTGCAGATCTCTTTGCCTACATGTATCTTGTAGGTTGACCCACACGGTCATATGAGAAGGCAAGTAAGGCATTGCCCTGAACAACAGACCTGAGTTATCTTGGAAAATGCAGTCAACCAGCTAGAATTTGCAGATGCTATCATTATCTTCGCACTTCCTCACAACACTGGATGTGACATGTAAACAAGTGGCAAAACAGGACACAGGGAACAACTAAACGGCTACCTAAGATCTATTACAGAAGATCCAATCAAAATATATACTCTGGCTTTCTCCAGTATTCTTTCTGTAAATTGAGGCTCAATCGTGAGAATAAAGGTCACGAGAGAGAGCAAACAGGTGGTTGCACTGTATGAAGAACTGGTCTGAAAAGTAGGAATTACAGCGTTACTGTAGCCAGGCAAAGCATTTTCCTTACAGACTCTCAAGAATAGTTTGATGCTTGATTTTCAAATGGCAAGTTGCAAATACAACTGAAGAAACTGACAATGCTACGAAATGGGGCCCATATTTTGATGGAAGCCACAAAGCAGGTCAAAGACAATCAGGTAGGTATGCAGATATGTTTTGTGAGGTTAGGTAACAATGTATGGGTGAGGACTACCAATTCAGCTCCTCAGGGTGAACAAAAGGTATGGCTGTTAACTCAAGGGCTTACTTGGTGACAAGATAGGGAATAAATTTCCCTGCATTTCTGTTGAAAACAGTTTTAACAGCATAAAATTTCAGTTGCTGAACTAAATCTTAGATCTAGTTATAGCATATATGGACAGTGAATTAAATCCCCCCAGTTGTGGAGCTCATTAAACATAAATGATAGAAGTTACGTTACATGACTAAGCCTGACATTTAAAAGATAATTTTGGATTTTTAGAGTAAATCAAGTAAATGCAATTAAAACCATAGCAAGATATCATTTTCCCATCTACCAGGCTGGTGAAATTAACCACTTACCAATCCAATTATTTAAATACAGGACAACCAAAAATCGCATATTTTTCATTAACTTTTATAACATAACAGAAAATGTAAAAATGACAACTTCATCAAATTTATTCAATTACAAGAATCAACTGGTTGAAATGACACCAGCCAAGCAATGCTCAGGATAGTCAGTAGGTAAACAAACACACTGCCCACGTGACACTGCACAGGGACACTAGGGGTAAACTGTTAACTGGTTAACAAAACTGATACTCTAGGCAAAACCACCAGTTCTCATCTCCCACTTTCAAGAGTCAAAAGAGAGCTCTAAAAGCTTGAGGGCTCGATTCAACCTTTATTCTCAAACCTTATGAGGCAAGCAAGTACCATAGCTCCAAGTATTCCTGAAATAAAGAGAACTCCACTGTTTCATGTTTCAGACAAGCCACCTCTTCCCTGCACCTTCAAACCAATATAGGCAAGAATCAAAAGGGGTCTCTAGATCTCCAAGTGTACTCATTACCAGCCTCAACCCATTCTTCAGCTTTAACACTACTGGATTAAATAGAAGTAAAGTGAAGGGAAATGCTCCTGGAAAGATTCCCAATCTAGCAACCTCCACCAACATTCACAGTTTCACTACCACTTTTTGCTTGAAAGTACCAGAACCAATCTTATACTTGTATCTCTGTCAATAACCAAAGGAAGCCCAGGCCTAAACTATCACACAGCTCTAAGAGTAGAGAAGCAACATTCCTTGCTTTATTTGTTACTCCCACAAAACTTGTAACATTTTGCTATAGTATGTATTTAAGCTATTTTCTATCATTAAAATATAAACTAACAACAGGGCTTTTTGCCCTAAGTACACAGTAAATATTTTATTAGTAGTACAGTACATGTTTGTAATACACAATCATTACATTCATCTTGATGACTTGGTACATATGTATCATATCCTGATAACTTTTAATAATCACCCCCCTCATTTCCCCTGATCTACTTTCTCATCTCCAAAAAGTCTGCTTCCTACCATTCTCATTTTTACCCTTTATTTATAGTTTAGCTTTCTCTTATAAGAGAAATCACATAGTATTTAACCATCTGGGTCTGACTTCACTTAACATTATGGTCTCAGGATCCATCCACTTTCCTATAAATGACTTGCAGTCATCCTTTTTAATGGAAATATCTCAAATAAATGCAACAAAGAGTAACTTCAATCTGTATACTCTATAAAGATAGGAGTGCAAATAAGTAAAATCACTTTTAGAATTTGCCATTGTCCAGTAAAGCTAAAGATGTGTATTTCCTCTATCTTAGCAATTCCCCTTTTTGGCATATACCCTGAAGAAATTTGCACAAATGTATTGCTAAAAAATGAATAAAAATCTAACAGTAGTACTGTGTAATCACAAAACAGCCAAAATGCTCATGAATAATAAAATGGATAAATAAATAAAGTTACTGCCAAACAATGGAATATCATACACATACAGAAGAAACTCAAGAATGCTGAGCTTAAAAAAGTAGAAAAAAACCTACATTCTTAGGTAAACGTTCCATTTACATGTTTTAAAAGTAGGTAAAATTGGACAGGGGAGATAGCTAATCAGCATAGTGCCTGCCTGGCAAGTGCAAGGTCCTGAGTTAGATTCCCGGTACCAAAAAAAAAAAAGTATACAAAATTAATTATGTTTAATAATAAATATACAGTAAAGCTCGAAGATAAGCAACAACTCAGGATAATTATTACCTTTGACGGAAGAGGGAAGGGGACATAATCTGGGAAGGCATTCGAAGAATTTCAAAGATAAACATAAAATTTTTCTTTTAACTTGATGGAGAAATGTTCACTGTATTATAAACCATAATAGCCTGTACTACCTCTATTAAATATTTTATAATTTCAATAAAGAGTAAAGCAATAGAGAAAAATTATAAGCAAAACCAAATCAAATCACATCATGGAGAGGAGGCACCAAATACTCTGCTCAGAGGCAAAGTGGGTGTCTCATACTAGAAAAGAGGGATTCTAAAGAAGAATATAGAGCTTTGTTTCTCTCGTAAAACTGTAAGCTTTATTTCTTCATAGAAATAGGTAAAAGAGAGCTCTCTAATGCTGATTTGTATCTTGGCATACTCCATGAAGCAATGAATCTGGGTGAGGAACTTCTGCACAAACTAGAAAACATGCCCTTCCTCCAGGCAAAAGGCAGCCTGGAGAACCTCACTTGGCCAGGTATTCACTAGCAACAGATTGTACAACTTAATAACAATAGCTAAGCCACCAATACTTAAATAAATAACAATAGCTAACATTCAGGTAGTACTACTTTATGTTCTGAACACTTTACATGTATTAACAATTTTATTGCTGTAATAACCCACTGACAGATTATTATCCTTATGCTAGAAAAATAAAATTTAGGCAACTTTCCCAATGTCACACAAGTAACTGAGAAACAACTAGATTGAATCCAGACAGACTGGTTCTAGAACTTACACTCTCAACTACCATGAAATACTGCCCTTCATAAACAGAAAGCTAAACTTTTCTTTCTTTTCACAAATTGTTTACAAAATATACAATATGTTTAATTGTTGTATATAATGGAGTTGAGTGGGAAAAACTGTCCCTTATAATTTCCCAACCACACAAAAAGATACAGATTTCAAGGAGTCCTGAATTCTCTGAAATTACATATAAAAAAAAGTATATACATATGTAGTGTGTGTGTGGTACTAGAGGTCCAATCTCACACATGCTGACATAAGCACTTTACCACTAGGTTCCCCACTCCATTTCTAAAAATTTTATTTTGAGGTAGGATCTCCGTAAGCTGCCCAGGTTGGCCTCAAATTTACGATCCTCCTGTTCCAGCCTTTCAGGCAGCTGGAATTATAGGTTGGTACTACCATGTTTTTTCCAGGAAGATGATACATACTAACAAACTCCTGAAGCAGTCTAAAATGGTTCAGAACCATTAAGTATTTAATAGTTCCAGGTCATTTTACTACCAAGGTTAACTTTTATTTCTAGAATTACCACTCTTCAACCTCATTTTCCAAAGCTGTTCAAGCAATCTCCATTCTTGCAGTGATTTAATTTTATCATTTTTATTAATAAGACGTGTAGATCTGCCAATCAGAACTTCTAATAAAGCAAAAACTAATGTTACTAATCTTAGTTTTACAAACTTTCAAGCCCAGTGTAGTATCATATACTTAACCTGTAATACCAGCTACCTTATGAGGCTCAAGCAGAAGCAAGACGACGGCTAGTTGGAAGCCAGCCTCAACAACTTAATGAGACCCTGTCTCAAAAAATTACAAAAGGACTGAAGATGTAGCTCAGCAGTAAAGTGCTTGCTTAGCATGGGTGAAGCCCTAGGTGCAATGCCCAGTATCTTAAAAAAAAAAAAAAAAAAAAAAAAGGAAAAAGAAACTTTCAGTATTTTTTGAGGAAGGATCTCCCTGTATAGCTCAGGCTGGCCTCAAACTCTCACTCCTCTTGCCTTAGCCTCCCACGTGCTGAGATTACAGTATGATATGCTGCTAAACCCTGGTACAATATTTTAAACTAGAATATTTAAAATGCCTATAAATTGAAATTACAAAGATTCAGATATCCTGAATTTGCTTCCTTCCTTAACCCCTCAAAAGTAGTTAACCTAAGGTAAACAATTTAATATTTTAGAAATGCTGCCAATAAATTTAAAATTTCCTTACCCTAAAATAGTTTAAGGGGAAACCACCGCGTCCTAGGTACAATGCCAACTACTTTAGATACAAAAAGAAAAATCTTTTAAGACTTCTAGATGTCCAGAGTATACAGATTGGGACCAGTGCTGTAGGTGAAAGCTCAGAACTTTTAGATGACTATAAAAAAATCACCTGTAAAGATCATAAGACATTTAGGAAGGCCCACAGTATACTAGTATTTTCAACACTGTTCAAAAAAGACAATGCCTAAAAAACTTCTAGACAACACAAATGCCACACACAAGAAAATATAAATCATCTTTTTGGTGTGTAAGAACTAACGTAAACCAAAGTTTCTTCCTAAAACTTTATTAGGAGAAAATTTAGGGGGAAAAAAATAGTACTTTAACATCATCATAGAAAACGTAGTTCTTTTAATCCACTGAAGTTTATATCAACCCCAGAATCTTTACATATGTATTAAATATGTACCTTCTCTAAAATTCTACTGCAGTCATTGCTATTTCCTTAATAAATATGCTCAAATTCATAGGTTTTTTTTTTGTGTGTGGCTTTTTGAAACAGGGTCTCCCTATGTAGTACAAACTGGCCTTGAACTCACTATGTAGCACAGGGGAGCCTTCAACTTGCAGTGATTCTCCTGCCTCTGCCTCCTGAGTGCTGGGATTATAGGCATGAGCCACCACACCCAGCTCAAATTTGTCTTTGATCAAAATATTGTTCTTTTCAGTAGCAAGACAATAAGTTTCAAACTGAGTCAGGATCAGGGTAACTTTTACAGGCAACATATCCTTAAAACACCTTCAACCAAATTCTATATATGATATACAAAAGCAAAAGGTACCTACATGTAGCTGGACATGGTGGTGCTCACCTGTAATCTCAGAAGTCAGAAACCTGGACAGGAGGATCACCATAAATTCGATGTTGGCCTGGGCTACACAATGAGTTCAAAGCCAGCCTAAACTACATAGTAAGATCCTGTCTTAAAAAAAAAAAAGTGCACATTTTTAAAAAATGCTCTGATCTCTCTTGAATTCCTATTTTAAGTATTCTGATCAATGTAGTATTATAGTCTAAGGTCAATCAATAACCATTAATGTCTTTGCATGAAATAGTTTCTCTGATAAATGTTATATACAAAGTAAAATCTTTTTTTATTTTTTTTAATTTTAAGGCAAATAATAAAAAAAGAACAATAGCAAAATACCAACAACATAGACAAAAACAAAGCAAAGCAGAAACAATAAAAATGATACAGGGTTTCAGAACAAAATGATAGGAAATAACAGTGGTTGTTATATTACATATTGTTATCCTCAAGGAAGTTGCTCAGATTTGTTTTTATTTTAAAGAAAAAAGAAAATAACAAAACAACATGAAAACTATAAAAATGATACAGAATTTCAAAACATGATGATAGGAAATCAACAATGATTAATGTATTACTTATTATTGTCTTCAAAGTAATTGCTTAGATTACCAGATACAGGTACGCAAAATTGATCAAACAATTAAATATTAGCTGTTCCACAAAGTAAAATCTTAAGAGCTTCCTTCATATGTCATAGCTGGTTATGAATTTAGTGATGCTAAATTAGGGAGTATGAAAAAAGGAATAACACTTTTTAAAATGTGCGTAATTTAAAACAACTCTTTGTTGAAAACAAAAACGAAGGCTCCTGAAAAGTGTCTTCAATTTATTTTGTGAGGAACTATTTTCAATTCTGAAAATTCTTAACTTCACTGAAAGAAGGAATATACATGACAATATTCAGTATTATTTAGCACACACTGTCCTATAGGGTAAATAAGCCAATCAAAAAATACAATCCTAAATTAGAAAACAGCTGCAGAGTGCTTGTCAAGAACTGACAAAACAGGTGTGCGCATGCATGTGCACATTGCTAGCATACTTATGGATAGGTGAAGGGACTATAAAGGAAAACAACTATTTAGAAATTCAATAGTACATTTTATCTACTTTGCCCTACCAGATCAAAAGTCCATGGTTCAAATTCTGTCTAGAGTTTCAATTTAACCTCAATGCTTCAAGTTTGCTCTCATTCCTTCAACAAGCCCCAAAATTTTCTGAGCTCTTCCTTAATTTCAAGACCCATGTTCCACAAACATCTTGTATTTTCTCTGCCCTAGCTCTGGAATCAACCACTTCTCCAAAGAAGTACTGCTCCCTTAAAAAACCCAAGACTTGGGTGCTCACTGCATTTGAGTGTCCTTGTCAGCCAACTGGTTTAATAACCACTAGTCTGTTGTGGGTTTGTTTGTTTTTTGAGATGGGGTCTCACTGTATTGTCCAGGCTGGCTTCCTGCCTCAATCTTTCATATGGCTGGAATCACAGGAAAGTACCACTATACCCAGTTTACCACTAATATCAATTAACTGTTTCTTACTTTACCAAACTCTTTAGCTGGGATTCTTCAGCATTTCCTGTAACTACAAATTCTTGAGCCCCATCCTAGAACCTACTAGACCAGAATTTCTGAGGGTCTCCTGCAAGAATTTGTATTTTAACAGGTTTACTAGATTCTGGTGCTCACTATACAGTATAAGGTTTTAAGGAATACCTCTTGGAAAGAAAAATTAGCTTTCCTTTATTATGAACTTTATGTTCATTTTATCTCTAATATTTTTTTAAAAAGAAACATTTAATCTTAAGAACTTGCCTGTGCAGAAATATTTTTAATGCTACAACTAATACAAACATGGGTGGATGTCATTATCTGTTAAGGCACTAAAATGTACTAATGTGGTGATTCAAGTAATTATGAAGTACAAATACTACTCCTTTTAGTAAAAGAAGTTGAAAGTCATTCTTCCAGGATCAGTTCCCTCCTACAGATGTGATCTAGTGTCACACAGTCAGTCTATACATACCTACAGAATCTAGCATAGCTCTCTGCTAAAGTCAGACTCCTAGGCCTGAGTAACTTTCGACTTAAATTCTCTCTCTCTGCCTTTGGTTTTCCTAACCACAAAATGTAGTAATACTACCTAGATGATAGATGCAATTTGAGGGTTAAATGAGATATGGGCAACATCACTGTGAGGGCACCAAAAAAAGTCCTCAAAAATTGATAATCATTATTACTTGAGCTATAAAACAAAAACCAGAGGTTTTACTTGGGGGGATGAGAAAAGCCAAGTGGAAACTGTACTAAAGCAAAATTCTGCTGCTTTTTCACCAACAGATCAGAAAAAAGGCAAAATCAAACAGTTCTATTTATATACAGTAGTTAAAATATTCAGAATTTAACAACCAATGTGTTAAATTTGATTTCTTGTACACTTATAGGCAAAAGCTAGAGAGATATATGCAAAAAGTAAAAAACAATTTAAAAAAAATCTAAGGAGGTAGTGAAATTACAGGTAAATTTTCTTCCTATTTTGATTACCAAAATCATGTTACGTACCTCCTTTAATATTAGTAAAAAGCAGAGTATTCCAATTAGTAATTGCAATTTCCATTTATTCTGAGTCCTTAAACTACCTCATTTAATACTCCAAATGACCCTATCAATCTCCACTTTACTAATATGGAAATGGGCTCAGAGCTAGCAAGTTTTCTGCCAACACAGTGACACCAGGAATTCAGACCAGACTTAAAATTCTATACTCACTGGGGCCGGGGATATAGCTCAGTGGCACAAGTGCCTGCCTGGCAAGTGCAAGATACTGAGTTTGCTTCCCAGTACACACACAAAAAAAAAACCAAAACTATATGCATAACCAATGTTGAAGATACCCACCCTTATTTCCAAACGCTTATATTCTGTACAAAACTTATGATAAATTATCACTATATCATCTCATGGGATACAGTTTAATAAGGGACTCAAAAGATACAAAATATTCAGATGCAAAACAAAAACTGCCAATTCTTTATTCTATACCATTTTTGGAGGTTGTAGCACTTCCAAGATTTCACGCTCTCACAGCTGGCTTAGTGTATAATCTCAAATTGATATAACAGCCTAAGCTTCTCTGAGCAAATTTCATTTAGGAAATTCAAGTAGCACTGAAACTAAAAGTGGATTCCTATGCAGTGTAGTTTAAAATGACTCCTTCGTCAAAAATAAACTATATAGGGCCAGGGATATAGCTCAGCCACGTAAGTGCTTGCCTGGTAAGCCTGAGGTCAGGAGTTCAACTCCCGGTACCAACAAAAATGAAATAAAATAAAAATAAAAAAATAAACTATATACAGTACAAAATCCAATGTATTAATAAAATACTCGAGAATTCTTAAATTAGGTAAATTTCAGTTACTTTATTTGTTCATTATAGAAGAACTCAAGCTAGTATTATCTCTACATTAGGAAGAACACTAGATAAAATAGTGCTTAAATGAGTCATTCAAGGTAATATGATAACCCTGCAGCAAAAATGGTCTTCAATCTTTGAACTCTGCATTCAATGCAATAAACATTACTTAAGAGAGGCTCTCACTTTAAACTTTAGAACTTCAGAAAAATTTCACAGCAACTGTTAATTTTTCAAACTGTTCTAATCCAAAGAATTCCAAAAATATTTTTAGTTCCTCCACCATGAAGTTCCCTTTTTTCATTAAAGGTGCTGCGGTTGGTCAATATGTTCAAAAAATAAAACTAACAAAATGGATAGCGGCCACAGTCTCAATTTTTAGAAAATAAAAACAAGGAAAAGATCTTGCCTACAAATCTAAACCAAAGTTTTAAAACCTAAGGAGAATAAAACAAACAAAAGGTCTACGTTTAATGAGAGTACTGTACCTCCTCTCCAGACCTTTTTAACAGTATGAAGTCTAATAAGCACTACTGATAAACTAGAGTTCATATAACTACTTGACTTTTTTGAAATGAAACGAGTCAATTTTTTAATCAGGTATGAAATATAATTCAGAACACATGTAAGCAACATAACTATGGGTCTAAAACTTCAAACTGTCCGTTTTTACCACCAAGACTAAAAAAAGTACTCTCTCTTAACGATTAATAGGACGAATAGTGGGATCCTGTCAGATACGGACCCACCTACACTAGTCGTCAAATTTCCCATTTAGAAACTTACAGGAATTCTGCTTCTCATCTTAAGGTCGGAACCAAAGATTTACTCCTACCTTACCCTGTTTAACGTTCACTCCCAGACAAAAATAAACCTTCAACTTACCTTGTTTTCCCTTTGTGCCGTAGGGAGGTGGGGGTGGGGAGGGATCGGTTGTGAAAGACCTTTTGAAAGGAAAAAACACCAGTTCAGATACTACAACATGGGAAAGTTGCACATCTGTTTTCTTTTTACTTACAAATTCTAGTGGGGTTTTGTCTTGGAACTGTCAGTATCAGGGGAGCCCTTCGGTCTCCAGTGTTCCCTCTGCTCCACGATACCAGGACCCACTCTTACACTGCAGCGGTGGAATGTCGTCTGGTCCCGCCCACGTGACAGCCACCTCCGCAGGGAGAGGAGGCGCCGGCCCGCGGAATGCCGGGAGCAGTAGTCGCCCTTCCCCGCCCCTGGCCTTCTCCTCCCCCAACTCTACACTCTGACCAGCTAAAGCCAGGCCTCTTCCAGAGCTGCCTTAAGGTACTAACAACCAAATCACAGACAGCCCTGATTTTCTCACTGATCTAACAGGACTGCAGTCACCTGCGTAAGACGTCTGACCACTCTGACACTTAAAACCACCTGAAATTCAGATCAGAAAACCACTGAACCAACACAGTAAGAGGTAGTACCACATTAGGGAAGCACCAGTCAGACATGACTTGGAATCCAGACACTGTCATCACTAGGAGAACGTCCTCAAAATAGCTGTTTCATCAAATCTTAGTCAGCTCGTGTCAAATGGGGACAAAGCTACATAACCACATAAAGTTGTTGGAATCCTGCAAGTGATGTACCTGCTAAATGACAGTAAATGAGGAACCAAAAATAGCTATTTTGATCTACTCATTATAGTAATGGGGAAAATTAAGAGATGGTGAGCAACTTACCTAAAACATGTGCTTGGTTAGGAGCAAAGTCAATTAAGTCTAAAATTCTTGTTCTTATACTACTTCAAGGCAACACAAACAAAAATCTCCCTTCATTTTTTTTTCCCCATAACACTGCTAACCAACACTATTGATTTTGTCTTTTTTTTTTTGGTCTGATTCCACCACTGAAAATAAACTTCAAGAAGGTTGTTTTGTGATTTATTTTGATTTCTATATCCCCAGTTCCTAGAAGTGGAACTGCCGAGTACACAGAAGCTCTTACGTGCCACTGCCTGTCAATCGTCCTTATTTTGACATCCCATTGGATTTGGGAAGATTTTCAGCTGTTTGATAATTGACTGCAATTTCTAATTCAAAAGACAGTAGGTAGAATAATATACTCCATTTACTTTGTTTTAATTTCAATGTAACATCTCCAGATAAACATTCTCATTTGTATTATCTTCAAAATATTTTTTCTATCACTTGTGAGAACATGGAATGCAACCAGTTTGCCTTTACTTCCTCTTAAATTTTAAATCTTTTCCTTACTAAAATTAACAATTTTGCCCCTATTAAGCCACAACTCCATTTATTTTTCTATCCACTCAGGAATGTTGTTATATGCAATGCTTTCTCTTTAAATTGGATTTCTGCTTGCCTTAAGAGAAAAACTCCACCACAAAAATTACTTTTAAAGAAGTTTCATTTAAAATAGCTGCTTTAAAGTAGGTGTGGTGGTATATGCTGATAATTCCAGGATTCAGGAGGTTGAAGTTAGAGGATTAAATTTTAAAGCCAGCCTGAACTACGTATCAAGACCCTATCTCAGGAAAGTATATTTTTAAAAAAGCTGCTTTATTTTGAAACCCAACATGAAAAACACAGAATATCTGGAACTAGCCCTATTACTAACTGATTAATGCCACTTAGTAATCTAACTTATAAAACTTTTGTGTATCTGACTTCCCTAACACTGCAATATACAGCAAATTCCCTGCGTAAATTTATCTGTTAGCACAGTGTATTTAGTAAATACATGAATAAATTTATTCTTTGTTATAACCATTACTTTTTTACCTGTGCTTTGATTCACTGAATTATTCCACATTTCTCAGATTCATGAAGTAACAACTGTGGGTATTGGTGGCCTGGCAAGTATTTACAATACTGGCTATGAGTCTATATCTCTGTAATGTTACTTATGGGCCCTTGTGGTTTGGGAAACACCTACAGAAGAACATCTGGTTTGACAAGAATTTGGCTTTCACTCATTGTTAGTAATGAAAGTTTGGTACGGGTAAGATTGTTATGTGTGGGAGGCAGTTATGACAGAACTAAGATTATGTATTCTTATAACCTAGACAACAGGGAAAATCCTAAGCAAATGTATGTGCTAATGCTAAAGTGCTACAGTTACCTTGTTTCCTGCTTTTGAATCTACTTTAACATTCCCATTATTCACTTCTTTGAAGAGTCATTCCTATGCCTTTACAAGCAGTTTAGTTACAAAATAACATATGATTACTCAATAGTCTACAGAATCTCTCTCTTCTAATTGTTCCAGAATATGTACAGCCTCTTGTCTCCTTAAGTGTCCCAGAAACTGAAGCTTTACAAGCCAGTATCCAAGTTTCTGTATCTTGTCACCTGCTCTGATAAATGTTTTAAAGAGGCTCTTAGTATACCCATTAATTTTCATAATGAGCTTAGTAAGTTAACAGTATAAAATGTATATCCTTTAACAATTACTATGTCTATTAAAAAACTTTTACTAGCATGTGGTAATGAGAAATATAACAGCCACCTTACAGAGAAAGCATTAATTTAAAAAAAAACTAAAAGCCATGTATTAAGTATCAATACATCTCAACATATTGTCGAAAAGTCACAAATTTTCCAAATATACCAGCTTACCCCGGATGACAACAAAGAATATTTTTTTCACTTTTTCCTCTAAAGACTAAAAGAAACAAGTAGTAATCTCTCTCACTGGTTGTTCCTACAGTACCTTTGGCTATATTGTACACAGCAAATAAAGCTAAACTAAGCTCCAAACAGGTAAAAACCTACTTAATTCATGCAATTCCTTGTGTCAGTGGCCAAATTTATGTACTAGTGAAAATATAAAAATCTAAAATCTGTGCAAGTTTGAGTAACAAATAAATTGTTCAAAAACATTTTAAGGTGATTAATATACTTGAAAGAGCATTCCATTTTTCCAGAATCATTGTTAATTGGTATCCAAATTACGACTTTTAAACCTAAACGTCTTTAAATCTCAGAAAGTTCTCCAAGTTATGTAACTGAAGGAAATATTAAGCTATCTTTCAAATAACTCATACTTTATAGCAACTTAATCGATCTTCCCTATTTGTCTAAAGCTGGTAATTGCAGATTATCCACATCCATAAACGCTACATATACGAAGGCGAAACGGTTTTTATCATGCTTTCTTGTCCAGTAAACTCAACGCAGAACCCTAGGTCAAACGCAGTACTATCTATGTGCCCAGAATCAAAGTAAAAATAACGGATCTCAACTTACAGTTACAGTGCTACAAACTGTATGCTTAATTTCACTGTGCGTGACGCAGCACTAATATTGTCTTCCTAACAGCGCTGCTGGAATAGAACTTTTGAGCAAAAGACCGAAGATTGGGGTTTTTGCTCCGGGTACCTCTCGCAAATGGAAACGCTACCCAGTAAGTAGGACTATAGATGTTGAACAACCTCAACAGGTGATCTGCAACACGCAAAAATCTCTCTCGGATCTTGACTCCCGCTAGGGACACTTGGAGAGCACGGCCGAGGCTGCAGTCCTTAAGTTCCCAAAGAAACTGCGCCACAGCCGGGACGCGGAGGCTCCACGCGGTTTTCTCCGCCCCCTTCGCCCCCGTCCCCTCCCGGACACCCGCGCCCGCAGCCGTTGCCAAGGGCAACAGGACGTCGCACAAACACTGTCCCCGGCCACGGTCCCGCCGCCCCAGCCTTCCCTCCCTGAAAGCCGAGGCCAGGGCTGTCCTCCTCCCCCTTCTCCTCCTCTTTGGTGGCTCCAGCCAGGAGGCGGGAGTGACCCGGAGCAGCTGACCCAGCGCGGGCACTGCCTCTCCCACAGCCCTCGGACACACCATGGGCCCAGAGGCAGGTTTGCGGCACAGCAGCGACGACGCAGGTGGCGGCCCCGGCGACTCTCAACTGCCTCCCTGACATTGCGGACACCGCCCAACACCCCCGGGAAGACAGCAACACCTCCAGCAAGAAAACCTAGCGGTCGCAGAGCCCTGTCGGGACTCACACAGCTGCGTCAACAAGTATGGCGCGCGAGGAGCGGCGGGCGGAGCCGGCGGGCGCGCGGTGGGGGCTGTACGCCACGCCCCGGGCCCCCCTGCGCGAGGGCCGGCTCCGCGGGGCTCCGCAAGATGGCGGCGCCGATGACGCGCTCGCGTACGGAACTCCGCCGTCACGCCAGGGCCGGCGGGAAGTGAGGTTCTCGGAGGAACCGCCGGAGGTGTACGGCGACTTCGAGCCCCCGACAGCCAAAGAAAGGTCCCTGCTGGGAAGACGAACCCCGCCGGAGGAGTTTCGGCCGGAGTCTGCGAAGCAGGAAGCGCGAGAAAGCGCCTACTACCTTCGGTCTCGGCAGCGGAGGCGGCCCCGACCCGCAGAGGCCGAGGAGATGAAGACGCGAAGGGATGCCCGCCTCGAGCAGCAGCAGAACTCACAGGAGCGGCCGCTGCAGCCGTCGCCGGTGACGACCAGGAGAAGGCTCCGGGACTCTGTGTCCTCCGAAGGTGGGGACCGCGGAGGTGACAGTCTCGGCCGCCGGCCGGGGAGCGCGCTGCGGGCGGGAGGGCGGGTGCACGCGGCGGTCTGCGCGCGTCGGAGCGGCGGCCGGGGAGGCTCCTGGGACCCCGGCCGTGCGCCCCCGCGTGGGGTCCCCCGCCGCGCAGGCGGAAGGAGGCTCTGACCCGGGCCGGGATGAGGGTAGAGACGGTCTCCGGGAGCGACCCAGGCAGAGCCGGGAAAGGCCGCCCATTTGTGGCACGAATTTAGGGGAGTCTAGGTCGCCTCTTTCTGCAGCCGTTCACCAGGGGACGCCGAGTTAGGCGGTAGTAGAGACTAAAGATGACTGCAGCCTTGGTTTCATTTCCGTTCCCTCTGCAGATGTTTCTGTGTCGAAGCCACTTCCATTTCCCTCTTTCATTCTCGGGAGCCAGAAGCCCCCAGGGCTGAGGATCATGGTTCTGACCTTCCAGTTTTTTCCATCTCCACCACTTGGGAGAGGCGAGAAATTTTGTGAGCGGGAGTTTCAAAGGTTAGAGTAGCCTGGTTAGGGAATTGAATCTTTATTCCAAATTCTTACATCAAAGTGGGGGATCTCAGTTTTTTAAACTGAAGCTCCCCGGTGTCGACAGAGAGTCAGCTGATTCTTCTTGTCAAGTGTTGTGGTCAACCGGGTGTGGTGGCCCACTTCTGTAATTCTAGCACTCGGAAGGCTGAGGCAGGAGGATCGCTAAGAGTTCGAGGCTAGCCTGGACTACAAAGCAAGATGCTGTCTCAGAAAAACAAACAAAAAATCAAGTGTTGTGGTCTCTGCCAGAAGTTCTCCTGCTGGAGGCCCTTAGTGTAACCATGTCTACCCAAACAAGACTGTTGTAGGTGCGAAGTGGCCCCTGCCAGTAGTCCCAGCACTCGGTGGCCGAGGCAGGAGGACCGCAGTGAGTGTGGAGCCAGCCTGGAACACAAAGCAAGACCCTGTCTCAAAATCCAAAAAGAAAAAAAAAAGATTAATTAATTAATTAGCAAGTTTTCCTGTAAATGAACCAAAAGTCCGATAGTGTGAGTGGACTAATTTCATGTGAGTCTCAGGTGAGCCAGTTTTCCTTAATGCCATCCGCACATGTGCACCAGATCTAACAGTCACAGATGAAGCTTCATGTTAGCCTTATGTAAAGCACCTGCCTATGAGGGAAACATCAGAGCGTTTGAGTCACAATGGGATACATAGTTAATTGTAGACCGTGTACCTGTGTATGGATTTTCAACTTCCAGTGCAGTAGTAGGCTGCAAGTTTACCTGCTCACACTTAAAAGTGCTGATACATTTGAAGACTGGATTTTACAATCTTTTTATTAAAGGTGTGCAAGTTACTTTTGGGTATAACGACTCAAGACAGTTTAACCCATATAAGTTAGTTTTGTCTCTAAATTGACAAACCTTGAAGGATCCTGTGACATACCATATACTTCCTGCTAACTTAGGTGCTTGTATTAATTCTGTATTTGTTTCAGTCCCTGGGAGAATGCTTTGCATGTAGGAAACAGTGTAAATATGTTACTTTGTATTGAGTCTCCCACAGAGCCTAGTGCAGTCACATGAGCTTTTCTTTTTAAGTAAGAAATTTGTCACTATTTTGATGTCTAAAATCTTCTGTTTTCTTCCACATCATTTTTGATACTCAAGTCCATCTTTTAACTACATTTTTTTTTGTTGTAAAGCAGTAGTGGTGAATATTTTTATATGTGGTGAATTACTTACACTGTTTTAGGAGTAGTTTAATTTCAAAGCTTTGGTGAACATAATCACACATTTCTAAAGAAATGAATAGCCTGTGTTTTTGCTTATATTTTACTGCTAAGTATGCATCATCTGTGCTATGCTCTCCCAGGCCATATACTATATTCTGGATTTTAACTCTTATTATATCTTTTCTTTAGAAGATGAACCATCTTCTCATACTGTTACAAACCAAACAGTCTCAAAGAAAACTGACAGAACACAAGAAGCTCCAGGTAAGAATGCTTCAGTTTTTGTTATTCTTCTTACCTGCCATTCAGGATTGAAACCAAGGGCTTTTCAGTGAGCTACATCCCCAACCCTTTTTTAAATTTTAAGACAGGGTCTTCCAAGTTGCTAAATTACCCAGGCACATCTCAAACTTGGAGTCCTGTGGCCTCAGCTTCCCAGAGTGCTAAGATTATACCTGTGCACTACCACCCCTCATTTAACTGCCAACTTTTTAAAATATAAATTCATCAAAGATACATTAAGGATCCCAAGTCATACTTCATTTGGGTTTTTTTGTTATGCACTGAATTAAGCGATGTTGATATGTGTCAAAAAAAGACAAGGTTGAAGGGCTGGGAATATTATAGCTCAGTGGCACAGGTCCTGCCTGGCAGGCTCAAGGTCCTGAGTTCAATTCCTGGTACAAAAAAAGTCCATAAAAAGACAAGGTTAAACCCTTCAATATGCACTAAAAATATACCAGTTACTTTATGTTAATCCTTATAACCTTCCCTTAAATAGTATACCCATTTTATTGATGAGAAAAGTAGAGCTCAGAACATCTAAGATTCTCCAAGAACACATATCTGACTGAGCCAAAATTCAGTCTCAGGTTTGTCTTGTCCAGAACCCTTTCATTTTTTCCAACGAACTTGACTGTTACTGTCCCATGTAGTAATTAGCTACTGATAAAGTTAAGTATAAAATGATTATGTCACATTGCCCTCTATTTAAAAGTTTCTGTATAGTAAAATCTTCGCACAATGTTGTTATTTTAATATTGTTTGATCAAATCCGAGATGTCATCATTTGTAAGATACACCATCATTGTTCTATGTACCACCTAAAGGAAAAAAGTACTTCCTATTTTCTGGTAATTTATTGTAGTACGCTATAGGTTATCTGATGCATCCCAATTACAAAGATATTAAAGTGTTAAAAGTCTTAGAATAAATGTAATGTAGAAAGAGGGCACATTTAACAGTTCACTTAAGTTTTTAAAATTTAAAAATATTTTTTAAAGCTGGGAAAGGATTAAGTTCAATTTAGTTTTTAATGCTTTGGCTTTTCTAATTATTTGTCTTTCCTTGATATTAGGAAAGTCCCTCAATAATAAATGATTGGAACTATTGAAGCTCATTACCCCCAGAGGGACTTTTTTGTTCTGTTTTGTTTACATTTGGTTTGGTTTTTTATGTGAGACCACGTAGTGCTGCTATGTAGACCAGGCTGGCCTTGAACTCGTGCTCCTCCTACCTCAGCCTCCAAAGTGCTAGAATTACAGGTATATGTATGCCCAGCTATCCCTGGATTTTATTGCCCAGGACCTGATTTATCTGTTACTTGTAGTAAGATTATTATTTGAACTATTCTATTTTCAATTTAAACTATAGTATGTTTAGTTCTGGTTCACTTTCAAATAAACATACCTTTATCCCTTAATTCCTTGAGTAGCCCATGTTGTCTTAATATTTTTGTTTTTTCTGACAGGGTTTCACTGTATAGAGTAGGCTGGCCGTGAACTGAGTGTGTAGCCCAGGCTGTCCTTGAAGTCACAGCAATCCTCCTGCCTCAGCCTCCTGAGGGCTGGGATTACATGTATGCACCACCATACCCAGCTATTGTGTTAATATTATGAAATATTTTAGAAACATACTTTGAGTAATGAGTGCCATAATCAGATTTTCCAGTCTGTTTGGAAAGAAATCATAATCTTTGAGTTTATTTACAAATTTAGTTGTATCTCTAGAAAAACAGAAATACCAGTTTTTAAATCTAGACTAAGTTTATAAAAATATCTTTAATCACAGCACCCTAGGTGGTTGAAGCAGAAAGATCAAAAACTGTAAGCCTGGCCTTGGAAATTTAGTGATTTAACAAGACCCTGGCTCAAGATTTTTAAAAAAGGGGCTGAGGATGTAGCTCAATGCAAAAATCTTGGTTTCAATCCTTAATAGCGCAAAAAAAGAAAAGTTGAAATTAAGTAAATTGTTACCATGAAGACTTGGTTTTAACCCTGGACCATTCTAAAACTATTGTATATTAGAATATATTGAACAAGTTTTTTAAAAGTTTAAATTGGACCGTATTTAAGGACTACTAATAAAGGCATCGCTGCATAATGTGGAAATCACTATTCTTTGGTCACATTCCTACCCACCTTGAGCCTCAAGCTTGTACAGTACCACTGTGTTATTGGTCCTGTGTAACTTACAGAGCCCCTGGAGAAATGAGATACCACATGTGAAATTACGTTGTATACAGTAAGATATACAAATACATCCCACCCCACCCCCACTCTCATATCTTTGAAGAGATACAGAGGTCAGAAAAGATGTTTGTTGAACATCTTTTGTACCAGTTCTCAACTTGATGCTGGGTACAGTGGTGAGAAGTGAAGGGTGCTAGTGACTTTACTCTCCTGTATCTCTCTCTGGTACTCTGTCTCCTTGGAGTACCTTATCTAGGGTTTTATATGGTAGAACATATAGAAAATACTTCTTAAATCAAAAGTACTTGCTGAGATAGATAGGTAGATAGATATTTTGATTTTTTTTGACCTCATGCTTGCCAGGCAGGTGCTGTGCCACTGAGCTAAAACCCTGGTCCCATAGAGTTGGTTTTTTTTAACATAGCTTAGCAAAAAGTAAACAAAACCACCTTTTCAGTTTTAGGCTTTAATTAAACCTGAAAAGGTTGGGAATACAGAGAAAAAGAAGGTAGTTGTAATACTAGGACTAATGGTAAGTAAAATTTACCTTTATCAACACATGTACACGATTTATTTTTAAAGCTATTTATGTGAATTTCTAAATACTTGATGAGGAAAGTGCTAACAACTAAGATAGCTCTTTCTGTAGAGATGATTGAAACAAAATATAATAGAATCCAAATTTAGATATATATTGGGTTTTAAGTTACGTTGTATGAAACTCTTGTTTTTCTAGACCGAAACTAGCATATTATTTAATGAAATTGATTTCCCCGTAAGTCCTATGCCTATGGCTAACATTAACATTTTATTTAAAATTAGCATTTGCGTTTCCTAGAAAACACATAATAAATAGTTGGAGGAAGTATATTATCTCTTGAGAAGCTAACTCTAAAATTAAAATACAATACTAATAATCTATAATCGTAGATCACAAATGGAATAGATTGTTGAGTTGGTACTATAGTACAGATTTTGCTTGTTATTTGATCAATTTAGAATTTTATTTAGTAATCCTTTTCTTTTATACAATGTGGTCTACTGAAAACAATTGGAAATTTCTCCGAGACCTTGAATTTATATGGTAGGAAACTTCATGTGAACTTCATTATTGTCACTTACTTAGAGAAAACTTTGGTTCTGTAGCATAATGGAAAGTTCTATAAACCTTTGTTGATTAAGTAAAGAGATGATTTATAACACATCTGGGACTTAAATGTTTTCCTTAAGCAGTGACCAGTGAAGATCCTGTCATTAGCCTACGTAGACCCCCTCTAAGAAGCACAAGACGTGGTAAGAGATTACTTTGTCTGTTGGTTTAACTTTTCTTATAAATAAGATTTCATTTTTAAATATAGTAGTATATATACTCATATGGTTCAAAACTCAAACATTACTATAGGTGAACAGTGAAAAGTCTCCCTGTGTCCTTGTCCATTAGCCACTCCTCATCAGAAGCAGCCAGTGTTGGTTTCCTAAGTATCTTCCTGGAGATATTTTTGGAGAGTTAAGAAAATTCATGTAGAAATTACCTTTTTCTCTCTTTTTAAACAGAAATTTTGACCTGATAAATATCCTTTTCTGTATCTTCTTGTTTGTAGTTTTCATATATATTGAGAAATCTTCCCATATCACTTTATAAAGGGCTGCCGCATTCTCTTTAAAAGATTCTTTGTTACATATTGCTATGGTCCGTCTGTGCTCACATGATGCTTTTAAACTAAGGTCATGGACTTTTTTTCTTCATAGTATACTGCTGATAAAAAATTCCAGACTCGAGCTTTATAGCAAGACTGAAGTTGTAAAATTTCCCTGTTTCAGTTACATTTCCTTTTTACTAAAACCTTAAAAAGTATTGCCCTTACATTGATTCTGTGACTAAGAAAGAAAAGTACCGAGGTCACTCCACACAGCCTACTTGTACTTCATTTTCTGTGTTTATTGGTCCTTAAGGATGCTTTGTCTTGGAACTAATATGAGAACTTCTTTATCTTTTACATTAGGTTTCTATTACTTTTTAATCATTCCCTTTAAGAATTACCTTTTTTTTTTTGGTCTTTTTGAAACAGGGTCTCACTATGCAGTTCAGCCTGGTCTTGAACTCACTTTGTAGCCCAAGCTGACCTCAAACTCCCAACCATCCTCCTGTCTCAGCCTCCCAAGTGCTGGGATTATAGGCATGCACCACCATGACCAGCTTTTTTTTTTTTTTAAATAATAGTTGACTGTCCTTACATGTATTAGATGATAAAGGTCTGTTAAGGTTTTAAACGTGTGGTAAAGAATCATACGATACATTTCCTTTTTAGTTCTAATCATTTTCTTTTCATCTTTCTTGCAGATTCAGCACACAGAACAAATGAAAACACTGAAATGAATGAATTAGGTTTGTTTATCTCTAACTCTGTCCATTAGCTCAGCTTGTAGAACACTGACCTGATAACAGTGATCTACATTAAGAACCTTGGTTTTTATTCAGTCAGTAATCATCTTATACTGACATTTACATTCAAATAAGAGCATAAAGTAACAATAGTTTTTACTGGCCTTGGTTAAATTCCTACTGTTTAAAAAAGGTGATACCAGCTTATCAGTTGGGGTTTTTCCTTGATTTAGTAAATAAATTTGGAGGTTTTTTTAAAAATAAAAAGGTCAGTGTTCTTTGCTGTGTTTGTTAAACTAGTTTAAATTACTTTCAATATTTGCCTTGGAATAGGACATGCAATAACATGGACTGTTCATTTTAAGTGAACCTACATTAAATGTGGTTGGACTTAATTTTACATTTTAAGGCAAAAAGAGGAAAGCTTCATTTTTCTTTATGTTATATTCATTTTTTTAAGTACTGGCTAATTTTAAGACTTTAGAATTTCTAGTATTTGGGTACTGAAAGTGATTCTTGCATAATGGAGTTTATCCTGTGTACTGTACTTCTACTCACAGTTTCTGAAGCAGTCTGTTTACAGATTTGTAAAAACACTTTGTAAGCCATAGACTTAATTGGGAGAGAATTTGGAGCTGAAATTACCTAACACTCTTACTTTGTATGATAGACTTAGAAATTATTTTATAAGTATTTTATAATAAAAATTTAACTTAAAAAAGTGTTTTCCAATTTGAAGTAATTTTCTGTAGATTAATATAAAAAATGACACCCCTTGATTCCTTTTATAGTACTGTTAGTACATCTGGGATTGTAGGCCATGGCCATTTGTGGAGCTTGGATACTTGTGATATCTCCTTCCTTTTACCCCGTTCTTGTGTTCTCAAAAGCATCACTGGTATTGAACAGCCTTAGACGTATCTGTGGTAGGGATCACCAATTACAGCCTTCAGACGAAACCTGTCCCATAATCTGTTTTTGTATGACCCATAAACTAAGAAACAGTTTTTGCATTTTTGAAAGAAAAGCATATGTGACAGACATGTGTAAGTGACGTGTGTACATGTATAAATGACTCAAAAAGTGTGGACTCTTATGTGTCCTATGGAAAAAACAAGTTTACCTATTCATTATTTATATCCATGGCAAGAACACCCAAGTCACCAAAATTATCATTTGTTTGTTCTAAGAGTAAATTTAGGATTTGACTCTTGTGTTCTAATCTTCCTTTGAGAAAGCACTCAATGTCATTTGTGATATTTTTGGTTTTGTACCCAGATAAAACACAGAGTAAGCAAAGTTTATATCTTCTTGAGTACCCTATAGTCCTCACACCAAGTATATGTCATAGGTCTCTAGGAACAGTAAAGTGGATAGTGGAAATGTAGATACTTTGGTCGGCTTTCAAAACACCTAGGGATACTTAAGAGTCCCACAAGCTGAGGTACACCTGGAACTTTGTGTTTTCTTAAAGACTGTGGCCAAGCAAAAGAAAATGGACAGAAAGTGGTACAGTTAGTGTTTAGTCTCCACTAGAAAAGACCTAGAATTTCTCAAAGCAGTTCTTCCTAATCCATTGAGGTTGTGTAAAAACAGCACCTCCTTAAAAGCGTATCCTAATTATTACCATGTATCTATGTGTTGAAGCCACACCCTTTATAATTTCTAAAAATAGCTTTATGTTACTAAGGATATTTTTGCTCCAAATAGGATTTTAGTTTCTCAAAGTTTCTGCATGATCCTAAAAAATAATACTTTTTTAAATGTATATAACTTTAATGCTTTTAATTTTCTGTGTATACTAACCAAGTTCATAGTGAAAGAACTTAAATAACAAAAAGAATGATATAAATAGGTTGAATATTTAAAACCTTACATGCGATGGAATTATTGAAAACTAATCTATACTGTTTTCCTTAAGCTGATAAATATTGTTATTTATCATGGTATAGGAATAAAAAAGTTTTATTCTCTTCTTACAAAACCTGTTCATTCATTAAACATTTCTTTTCAGCCACATTCTATATGCCAGTGACTGACCTAAATAGTAGGCCCTTAAAGAGCGATGATTTTTTTCCTGTACTTCTTAGGAGTATATGATCTAATGAAAAAGAAAAACAAGTTTAAAAATTTTTTTAAAAACAAGTTTAATAATTTTTTTAAGTGCTAAAATAGTGCTATATGTATATAGGATCCTAGTGAAGTTCTCTACTTGGAAAGGCCCAAGAGGCTTTTATATTATAGGTTAGAAGTGACATTTGAATTGAATTTTGAAGGATCAATAGCAAAGTGAAGGAGACTTGCAAATACCACAGTTGTTCTTATAATAAACATCATAATTTTACTTTTAAAGACCGTGTAATATGAGAAAGTAAACTTTTATATCACATTAGCTGTGACTTTATCTGAGGCATTTTATGTTAAATAATTTTTAGAATAACATTCTAAAAGTAAGTTTGATGTTGCATGTGTAATCCCAGCACTTGGGAGGCTGAGGCAGAAAGATCATTGTGAGTTCGAGGCCTCCCTAGCTACAAAGTGAGTTCAAGACCAGCCTGAACTTCATAGTGAGACCCTGTCTCAAAAAGACCAAAAAACAAAAAAAAAAAAAGTAAGTTTGAGTTTCTTGAGCTTTGTTTAATAAAATAAAAAACATGTTTTAAAATGTGTATGTATAGAGCTGGAAATACTAATTTTAAAATTTTAAGGAAACAGCCCTCAGACCAGTTTGATTTTCTCTTTCTGTCCAAAAAAGAAAAGTCAAAGGACAATCTCTCTGGAGCCTAGATTTAAATAGCACGTACTATACCTACTAGATTCTAGGTTTTTAAGAATAATGTGATGTTATTATCAATTTTTTCAGGGTTAGCTTTCTTCTACAAAAATGTTGGCAGACATATTTCAGATGCTGATCTGCATTTGCCACTATCATCAAGAAGGAGCATTTTAAGTGGAACTAACTTAACTAGTACTATACTAATTAATTAAATTAATATGAAAAAATTTCCAGTTCACTGAAGAATCTATTGGCAGTTTCTTTCCACAGTCTTCTTTCCCCTGTAAGTCTAAAAGTAATGACAGAGTAGCTCTTAAAAATAAAGACTTTATTCAGGAATTGCAGGGGATTGCAATTTAGGATATGCATGTAATCCCCAGCCCTGGGATATCTTTATAGAAGTAACTAGTCTGGGAATTGTGGTTTCAGAGACTCCTTGTAATAGTTCTTATTAAAAGCATTCATGCAAGAAGGTTCTTCCTTCATGGCCTCCCAGCTCCATTTTGTTTAGGATTGATATATTTGACTCCATTTTGGTATGACAACTTTTACACTTTTAAAAAGCATACAGGTTATGGGGCTTGGGATTTAGCTCAGCGGCACAGTGCCTGCCTGGCAAGCGTGAGGTTGTGAGTTCGATTACTGGTACCAGAAGAAAAGAAAAGCATACAGGTTAAATCCAATAGAGATAAAAGCTGAAATGTTAAGTCCAAATTTTATTGAAATATATATCATGGCATTTCTTTACTATGATCATTTGACATTTTAGCTCAGGTAAAAATACTGCATTTAAAAAATTTTTGATATGTTTTGCTCATGCATTTTTGCTTAAATTTTCTGTTGCTCTGAGAAACAGTGATGTATATGGCGCAGCTGAAACTAGGAAGATTTTAGAGGATTTTTTTTTTTTTCTTTCAAACTTTCTTACTTTCTCTTTGGAGACACTAGTGCACTAAAAACCTGATTTGGAAAGGTTAGAGCAGGAGAATTGCAAGTTCAAAGCCAACCTAACGAACTTAGCAAGACATTATGGTATAAACCTGCAATCCCAACTCCTAGGGAAACTGAGGCAGGATAGCGAGTTTAAGCAAGACCCCACTACAAAATTTAAAAAAAAAAAAAAGATCTGGGGATATAGCTCAGTGGCACAGCGCCTGCCTGGCAAGCATGAGGTCCTGAGTTTGATTCCCAGTACCAAAAAAAAAAAAAAGTTGTCAAAAAATTATAAAAAAAAAAAAAAATGAACATATTCACAAGGCTAAATTTGTGTCTCACTGCCTGGTGGCTCTTAATCCCCAGTGGTACAGGCATGACAGTCCCATCTGGTGGTACAGACTGTGCAGTGGGGCAGTCATGCCTGTATCACCAGTGGTTCAAGCCAATGGAAATGTGCTAAAAGGACTGGAGATGCAGCTCAGTGATAGAGCACCACTGAGTTCAAACCCCAGTACCACAAAAAATGAAGTAAAATAAAACTTGAAAAGAGCTTGGAATGCAGTTGTTTGGTAAAGCACTTGCATAGGATGTGGGACCCTAAATTCAATTTCCAGCACTATAGGGAAATAAAAAACAAAACTAAAAAAAGACTGGTTTTTCAGTTCAGCTGGCTTGATGCTTATCATGGTAGGTTAGGCAGTCTGGCAAATAGGAGAATGAGAATATTCAAACCTAAATGGGCTGGAATGTTTATCACCGTAGCATTTAGTGTTTTCTGTACATATAAGTTATATTTTAGAGTATACTGAAGGAAAAATAAACACTATTTTTGATTCAAGTTTGCACCTGAGTTATTTCTAATGCAGCCAGAAGGAAATGATAGATTCTTAGTGATTTAACAGAAAAAAACATTTATTGTGTCTTTATGTTCATTTTACTAATTAGCTGTTCTTATTTATTCCTTAGCTTTAGTTTTTCATATTATATACGTATACACTTTTTCTCTTCCAGAAACCTCCAATGTCAAACAGAAGGTCAATTTCTCAGAAGAAGGTACTTCCTTTTTAAATATCATACAATGTATTCTTTGTCTTTACATTACAAGCACTTTGATAGGTGTTTAAGAGCAGAAAATATCTTTTTCTTTGGGAAAAAAATCACGAACTATTAAGATAAACAGGATAAAATCAGATAGAATGACTGATGGGAAACCTTATGTACATTTTAAGCATCTTTTTCTCTGAGTTAATTTTGAGCAAAGCTAATATTTCCATTTCTAGCATATGCTTGGCCTTTGCTTAATTTTCCAAGTTGTTTTCTCTTTGAAAAATACAGGTATAAAATTTAGTTCCTTTTCAAGCTAGCATAATCTATAATTTAGTCTTCTACGTACCATAGTGTTTATATGTGGGTATATATATACGTTAACCTATATTTATACATACTTATAAAAACACATCTGTATACCCTAATCATGTCCAGATTTAATTACATAGCCATATTTAATTTTCTCCCCATAAAGTAAAAATTTTTCACTACATAATGCTCACCTGTTCATTTTTGACTACATTAAAGTCTCAAAATATAGTCTTTTAGGTATTTCTTTGAATATTTGTTTAGGAAATAATCATGTGCCTCAGAAAACAAGTACATGCATTCAGTTTTAGCTCATTTAAAACTTTGTGATTCAAAATAGTAATAACTTTTTAAAGACCGTCATTATAATGTTGACTTGACTTTTTTACATCCAGAACTTTTAGGCAGTAGAGACTATACCCCAGTTTGTTTACTTCTCTATAGGAGAAACTGAAGATGATGACCAGGATGGTTCTTACAGTGATGTCGCTACTGTTAAAGTCAGATCCAGGGATTCTGTTGAATCTAGAGGTATCGTTGATTTATATACGTATGTGTCTTCTTGTAGGAGCTATCTTTTTAGTTCAAATATACAGGTATTCTGTGAATTTCCTTTTTCTTTAAAAATACTTTCTAAAAAGTTAGCTACTTTTGACCAGGCGTAGTGGCACATGAATGTAATCCCAGTAGTTGGGAAGCTGAGCCAGGAGGCTCACCATACGTTCAAGACCAGCCTTGGTTACATAAACGAGTTCAAAGCCAGTCTGGACTACTTAGTGAGACCCTGTCTCCTCCACCGCCCCCCAAAAAGTAACATACTTTTAATATTTATTAAAATTACTGATTCTAGCCAGCCACAGTGTTATATGAATGTAATCTCAGCTACTTGGGAGGCTGAGACCACATGTTCACAGGTTCAAGGCTCGCTTTGGCAACTAGTGAGACCCTATTTTGAAACTAAAAATTTAAAAAGGCATGAGGCTGTAGCTCAGTGGCAGAATGTTTTCCTAGCATGTGCAAGGCCCTCAGTTCAATCCCCAATAATACACAGAAAAATTTACCAAGTTAGTGTTAGCAATTTCTAATTGCAAGAGTTAACTGAATAGAGAAGAAGGCTTGGGGTGCTGGGTAAATTTGTAAACTTCAAATAAAGAGTATAATTTTATATTTTAGTCCCACAGAAAAATAATTCTCTACTTTTCCCTTCCCACCTCGTGAGAATTTCTATAATTTTTTAAAAATTATTTCATTATTTCACTTTAAAAATGAGCTGGGACCTAGCCCAGCCCCTGCCTTACCTGCATGAGGCCCTAGATTTGATCTCTGGCACCACAAAAAAAAATTTGTTTAAGTCCATAAGCTATTTTATGGGCATTTGGTATTCTGTATATTTCCTACGTATTTTTTCCTGTCTTTCTCCCCCCCCCATAGAGAAATCTTAAAAAGAGATACATAATACTCCAGCATAGCAGTTAAGAGCATGACCTCAGGCTGGGAGTGTGTCTCAGTGGTTGAGCACTTGATTAGCTTGTGTGATGCCATGGAGCCAGAATTCCCAGGTTTGAGTCCTCTACTTACTAGGTACCTACCCTTAGATGGTTGCTTAACTTGTGTTCCTCAATCTCCTCATCTGTGCTGTTGGGAGGATAATTTGATTCATACATAAATGCGGAAAGTGCTTGGCACATAGTAAGTATCATATGCATAAAGCTCTAAAAATCAGAGACTAAACCACTCATATAACCTAGTTCACTGCCATTGCCGCTGGCGTATAGCTGTTTAGAACTACATAAACTCCAGGTCTTTATTTCCCTTTGAAATCTAATAAGTTCTTGTGCCCTTATTGAAGCATATATCTACATGCAGAAGAAAACTCTAACTAAAGAACAAGGTGTTACTGGGCACAGGAAGGCTGAGGCCAGAAAATGACACGTTTTGAGGCCAACCAAGTAATTTAAACCCTGTCTCAAAAATAAAATGTAAAAGGACTGAGAATGTAGCTCAGTGTAGACCACTTGCCTACCAGGCAGAAGGCCCTGGGTTCCATCCCTAGTTCAGCAAAAGCAAAGAAGGAAAAATACAAAAAAAAGAACAAAGTATTGAGGTATATTAAGAAAATTATTGGTCTTCCAAAACTATTCTGGGTCTTCTGGGCCAGTCATTACTAAAAAAAGAAAAAAATACTAGAATTTTTTGTAATTTTTAAATTTCACCCATTAAAAATGTCTATTTTTGTATTATAGTATTCATAACAAATTAGCTAATTTATTATTTTAGTACTTCATATTTTTAATATTAGAGAAATGTTTCAGGGGTGGATACTCAGAAATTTTGTAACAAAAATAGTATACTATCTATAATTAGTACACTTTCAGAAGTCAAATGCTTCTGTTTCCAAAATAGCAGTCTGACTGACCACTTTTATACAAATTTAGTTATAAATTCCACTAAATGAAAAAAGTTTAAGAAGTGTAGACTAAAATACCTAACGCCTTAATACTTAATACTGCATTTACTGAACACCATACTTTCTTGCCCTCTTTCCAGAGAATCTTAAGGCAAAGTGTGTATTAAGGATTTGGAGGGGGTATGCCAGTAATCGAACTCAGGACCTTGCATTTGCCAGGCAGGCACTGCTCCACTGAGCTATATCCCTGGCCCCATATTAAGGGTCTTTAAGAAGAGCCATTGTAAATTCTCAAGATTTTCCCTGTCTCAAAGGTTTTATTATCTGTTTACTTCCTGCTGTGTTTTGTATCTTTAATAACACAGCTAGCTAATTTTTTTGATACAACATGAATCTTTTAAAGTTTTTTTGATAAATTATGCACCTAATAGTAAAGTCCTCATGATAAAATGTACACTATGGGGCTGGGGATTTAGCTCAGCGGCACAGCACCTGCCTGGCAAGCGTGAGGTCGTGAATTTGATTCCCAGTACCGGAAAAAAACAAACAAACAAACAAACAAAAATACACTAAACTGGGCATGTTGGTGCATGCCTATAATCCCAGCACTCGGGAGGCTGAGGCAAGAGGATTGCTGCAAGTTCAAGGCCAGCCTGGGCTATATAGTTAGTTCAGGGGCAGCCTGAAGTATACGGCAAGATCCTGTCTCAAAAAATAACTAAAGAAAGTACACCAAACAGTTAAATATTGCCAAGCATGGTAGCTCATACCTATAATCCCATCTACTCCAGCATCTGACGCAGGAGGATCACAAGTTCAAGGGCAGCCTAGGTTATTTACTATCACCCTATCTCAAAATAAAAAAGGCTGAGGATATATCTCATTGTTCCCTGGGTTCAATCTCTAGTACTGTTTTAAAAAATACATGAATTTTACTGGGTTGTTTTGTTTTCTTTTGTTTTTAAGATCAAGCCACTATATTATCTGGTCAGTGTCCAGAATCAGTTTGGAGATTACCACAAAGTAAGTAAAGCCATGCTTACAGATGTACCTATGACCATGGTCCAATTCTGTTCTTCTTTTTAAAGATCTTTACAGTGTAATATAAATAAAAAAGACATGTAGTAAACAATTAAAATAAAACTCCCCTAGTATCTTTCTACCTCTTGATTATGTTTCTTGAGTTACTCTCTATTCTCAAACCTGAGTTTGAAATTTAAAAAGTGACAATACAAGTCTGCTGGGCCAGGGATATAGCTCAGCAACGCAAGCGCAAGGTCCTGAGTTTGATTCCCAGTACAAGAAAAAGAAACCCAAAAAGCAGAATTTCCAATAAAAGTCTGCTGCTTCCTGTGATTTGTTGAATGTTTCCTTGCAATATCAATATGTTGATTTGCTTTTAGTTTGATATAGTAGTAGTTTGAATCTTACAACTTGGAAAATTTTCATGATATAATGTTAAGAAAATATAACACAAAAAATATTAGAAAGTAGTATGCTACAATGCTAACAGTGATTGTTCAGGACAGTAGACAGGGTGGCATTTTTCTTTTACTTTATTTTTGGTATTTTGCAGATTATCTGCCTTGGATATGTTTCTTAGATTATATGAAATAAGACTGATTTTCTTTTTCCATTTTTAAATCAAGTCCCAGAATTTGAGTTACTCATCAGTCAGCTGAAAATATCCTTGTATATAAAATCTTCAAGAAGTTTTTTCTTCCTACATGACTTTCTTTAAAAGACAAAGAAAAAGCCTTTGGAAATCTATTACAATCATTGTGTTCATAGAATTCCATTTTATATGATTTTTAATTTTAGTTTTTAGCAGATCCTAGACTAAACTGTAAACTGAAATATAATAAAATGAATAAGCTGCTGAAACATTAAAAGAAAGCCTTTTATGGAAAATCACCCTTTATGTAAATAACTACCTTATTTTGCTCCAAATCTTTGACTTTTAAAAACCCTTAAATGTATCTGCCTATGTAAATGATGTACAAAATACTTAGAATTTGATGAAAGAGTAGATAAAAAAGCCTGTGTCCAATTTTTTTAAGTATGTTGTTAATATAGGCTGAAAGCAAATCTGTATCTTATTTACCATGTATTTCCACACTCAAGAGTCTGCACATAGTAGGTACTTAACAGATACAATATTCATAAATTTTTAAGTTATACATTCCTAGAATACATTTTACAGCTGGCATGTATTGCATTTGTATTCAGAAAAAGTGAAATTGCAAATAAATTTATGTTGATACGTTTACCAATGGATAGAAATAACTTGTTTCTTGAAGGCATATTTTAGCATTTACCTTATTATAATTACTTATGATATCATTTTCTTTTTTGGGGGGGTGGGTATATGTGTATTGAATGTGTAATTTTTTTTAAAATTTCATTTTAAAGAAAAGTAACCAAAAAACAAAATTGCAAAACGATATGATAAGAGGGTAACAAATGCATATTGTTATCTTTAAATTACTCAGAGTACAAGATAACAGCATCTAATTATCCAAACAATTTTAGCACAAACCTATCTTTTCAGTGAACTTTTATATATTTCTTTTTCATTTTGCTTTTCCCTTCCGTTTCTCTATTCCCCACCCAGTTTCTCTTTCCTTTTGAAGTTTGGTCCCATTTTACAATATCTGTTACACATTTTGGATCTTATTTACTCTCTCAGCTTCTCATACTAGGGAGACAATATGATCTTTACACATGTGCATCTGGTTTATTTCACTTAAGAGTACAGCCTCGAGTTGTGTCCATTTACCTATGAAAGTCTCCAGTTAATCCTTCTTTATGGCTGAGTAATACTCCATTATATAAAAAGACCTCACCTTTTTTATCCTTTCCTCAGTTAATGGGGATTTGAGTTGTTTCCAAGATCTGACTATTACAAATTGTGCTGTTGTAAATGTGGGTGCACATATATCACTGTGGTACAATGTTTTTAATTCTTCTGAGAAGATACCTAGAAGCAGAGTAGCTGGGGCAAATGGGACCTCCAATTGTAATTTTGTGAGGAATCTCCACACTGATTTCCACAGTGGTTCCCCCAGTCAACATTGCCACCAACAATGAAGAAGGGTTCCTTTTTCCCCCGCAGCCCCTCCAGCATTTGTTGTTGGTTGATTTCTTGATAATAGCCATTCTTTCTAGGGTGAGATAGAATATGATGTCATTTTCTAATGATTCCATACCATCCTTTTATAGTTATCCTTAAAAACCACTTCAAAATTTGATGTAGGATTTTACTTCATGACTACTTTGCAATGCCCACAAATTGCCTATGTAATACATACCATCCTGTATGGTATTATGTATGGTTACAGACTTAGTCCCATTACTTTCAGATATGTAATCTCAGGAAATTACCAATTTGTTTTCCCTTATAAAATATGGATAATAATGCCTACCATGCAGGTATAAAAACTTTAGAAAAAGAATTAAGTAAAACTACACTTGATACCTAGTAATCATTGAATATGTTTAGCTTTTTATTCCCTTCCTAATGCTGGAAATTGAACCCAGTCTCACACTAGGCAAGCACTGTGCCACATAGCTACATCCCCAGCCCATAGCAATTATTTTGATAATAATTATCTTAAAACTGACGTCATGTTACTTCCACTCTGAAAATTTTGAAATTTAGAAAAGGGAAAGATACATTTATTGTATATTTTTGAGACTGGTAAGAGAAAGGTTTGATTTGGTTTATAATACTCATAGAAAACAAGCAAAACATCTATAAAACATCTCCTTTGTTTTAATTTTTAAGTGTTTGGTGATCCCTGTTCCTGTGCTCTGTTTTAGGACAAGACTCCACAGCTCATAATAAGCAACCTTCTGTGCTGAGTAAGTGGTCAATAGTCCTTCTTTTATAGTCACTTATTTCTAAACTTGCCTCATTCTACCAACAAAAATTCTAATAGGATTTTACGTCATTTTTCTCTCTTCACTTTTTAATCTACCAATCATTGGTATTATACCTCATAATTACACTGTGATGTAGAAATATATTCAGGGCTCTTTTACCATGAGTAATTTACTTGGAAGAGTAAATGGTTAACTTTTCAATTAAATAACATCAAAACCTAGTGATGTTTTTTAATTAAGTCATTCACATAGACTGAAGGACTTATGTCTTACTTACTTTTCACATTGCTGAGACAAAATACCCAACACCCAGATTAAAGGAGAAAAAGTTTATTTCAGCTCACAGTTTGTAGAAGTTTCAGTCCATAATCGGCTGGTTCCAAGGCAGGGTGGCACAGTAGACGGGCATCACAAGCAGAAACATGGTAGGCAAAAGTTTGCAAAATGAAAGGATGACCACAGCTCTTTTTATTCCTTACATTTTATCCAGGGTACTTAGGGTGGGTAGCACTCACACCCTTGATGCTAGTGCCCTTGAACCTTGCATTACCATAATCAACCCCAGTGCCACCCACTCTAGATCCAGCCACCTCTCAAAAAAGCCCCACCTATGAGGCTTTAGGGGGACGTCTAGACACAAGCCATAACAACTTACACATAATTTTGTCTGTTAGGTTGTAATGCAGTGATGGCGAACCTTTTAGAGCTTTTAGTGGTACAAACAGCTCACCGCAGCATGCATGCCATAGTTTCTCCATCACTGTTATAATGTATTTATCTGATACCTATTTTGCTATGGGAAGTAGTTCGTCTTCACTGATATCCTTTGAAATTCTTTTACTTCACAAACTATTATCTTCATTGTTTTCCTCCCTACTTTATTTTTTTCTTTCTGATAGATTTGTCATACAACACTGGGCTATGATATAGACTTCCAAAGTATGTGAAATGGCATCTCGATATATGAATTTGTTTCAGGCTCAGGATATCAGAAAAACCGTCAGGAATGGTTTGAACAACATACAAGAATGAGAAATAGGATGCAAAGTAAGTAAACTTATTTGCTGTGTTTTTCTTGATTATCTAATGTACAAAAATGTTCAGTTGTTCAGATGAGCATTTGGGTTGTTTGTGATCTCACTAATAGAGAACAGCTATGATTATGAGTTCAGTTTCCATTATTGGACTGGGATTAGGTGGACTGGGTATAAAGCATAGGTAGCAATGTGAGAACGCCAGTGGATGACAGATGTGGGCTTCACAAGCTGTCCATTTGTAGCAGCAAGCATACATAGTAATGAAATTGTACTTCTCTGACAATCCCTGGTTTTTAGTTCGCAAACTTTATAATAATGCTTATAGCAGCTGTACACACCCATTCTTTTATGTAATAAGAGCCAGGATGCACAAATTGTGTTTCTCTATTCAGGTTTAGGATGGATTAAGTGTCACAGAATTTAACAAATGCCAGTAAATTGATGTGATGAAATTTTACTTTGAACTCATTGCCTGTTACAATTTCTGTAGAAATTTGTCCACGTTACACCTTGACTATATTAAACTCATATGTGCGTACACATATGTTCTCTGCCTTAAACAACCTTCATTCTTTATTCATCTATAGTGGTCTCAAGGTCCTCAGGTGTCCCCTTACTTTTATTTAGATAATATAAAAATCTCTTTAAAAAATGTAAAATAATATAAATAATATAAAAATTGTGTGTCCCTTATTTATGGAATGATTAACTCTGTAACTGGACAAGATAGGCTCTCTAGCTTTGTTTTTCCATGAATAAAGTAGTTATGATCACGATTCATTTTTTCTTAGCAGTGAGGTTTCCTCCACATACTGATTCGGCTCTCTAAAACTGCAAAGACCTTTTTCCCCTGCCTTACTATTGGCTGTCATTTTTTTTTTTTTATTGTTGTGTGTTCTATTAGAAGACCATGTCCTCTCATAATTTGCTCTTTCTGACCTATTACAGTTAGGAAACCTAATCATTAATTATTTACTTTATTAGAATTGTATTTATGATAAGAATCAAAAATGAAAATTAAACTTACAGACCTAAAAAATACTATGGAAAGTGAAAATGCACGAGTTTCAGTGTATTTACTATGAGAAATTTAGAGGTTTTCTATTATTTCCTAAGTTCTTTATGTTTTTTGGTTTTTGGATTTGGAGGGGGTTGGGGGGTTTTTTGGTTTGGATTTTTTTTGTTTGTTTGTTTGTTTGTTTTTTGTACCAGAAATTGAAATCAGGACCTTGCACTTGCCAGGCAGGTGCTGTGTGTCTGAGCTACATTTCCAGCTCTATTCCTTAGTTCTTAACTATATATTCAGGGTAATTAATAGCAGGTAAGTGACTTCCATATAAATAAAACTGATACACATTGTTACCAGAAATCAAAAAAACTTTTAACTGGGCATGGTGGCACAAGCCTATAATCCCAGAACTCAGGAGGCTGAGGCAGGAGGATCATTGCAAGTTTGAGACTAGCATGAGCTACAAAGTGACCTGAAGACCAGCCTGAACTGCATGGTGAGACCCTGTCTCAAAAAGACAAAAACAAAACAACAACAACAACAAAAAACACTCCGGAGGCTGAGGCAGGAGGATCATTGCTA
>NW_004955406.1:19144333-19189363 GCF_000276665.1 Chinchilla lanigera
TGTGTGTGTGTATGTGTGTGTGTGTACATAGATAGATTGATAGATGTTTGAGCTTTGCATCTGACTTACTTCATTTGACTTTATGATCTCAGTTTGCATCCATTTACCTACAAATTCCTTAAGTTTATCTTAATTTATGACAGTGTAGTATTGCATTGTGTATAAATAGCACATTTTCCTTATCCATTCAACTGTTGATAGACATATATGCTGTTTTCAAGATCTAGCTATTATAAATTGTGCTGCTATAAACATAGGTATGCATGTATCACTCTAATATGATTTTAACCAGAAAATGTTTTTATAACTTTTATTTCCTCTAGTAAGATACTGTCCATTACAGAAAGGAAAATAATTGAGCATCTGATTAAATCACAGAAATCTTTTTTTTTTAGAAATAGATCTTTTTAGTTAGTAAATTTTAGCTAAATTTTAGAACCTTATCTGTATACATTCCAACTTTGTCTTTAGTATATTATACCTTAAACACCTGTAACTATCTACCATACCTAAGTACTATATTGAGCTCTGAGAGTTATGTAGAAGCAACATATAGGAAATATGCATGTAACAGAATTTTTAGACTTTTAACTATATAAAGTCTTAAGGGTAGAACAATGAAAAGGAAAAAGTACTTTCAATAGAAGAATGCAGTGATTTTCTAATGGCTTTATCATAGATTTCTCTTCCAATGCAAGGTCATTTTAAAATTTTTTTACGATTCCAAATTTCATGTCTCATTCTCTTTTTTTGTTGTTTTGTTTTGTTGAGAACAGGCTCTCGCTATGTATTTCAGGCTGGCCTTGAACTGGCACCAGTCCTGCCTCAGCTTCCAAGTGTACCACCACCCCTGGCCACATCATTCTCATAATTTCACATTTCTGTCTGCTGTAATGAGAAAAGAGGCATTTTTAAATTGGAGTGTTCAAATACTTTTGGATTCTTATTGTCACACCATTGTACCAGTTCCCTAGGTAAAACAGTCCCAGGTCAGGTTTCTGCCTACATCATAGCCTTTTGGGAAATAGGGAGCCACCATTTTTACTTTTTCCCATTTGCAAATTGATAAAACAGTGAGAATAGGAAAGAATATGCCTATAGAGATACAAAATTATTAATACAGGTTCAGAACCTGTTTCTAAAATTGGTATGGAGAAAAGAAGATAGAGTTTGGAGTTAAAGCACCGGGGTTCCAGACCTAACTCTTCCCTTGCTAATTGAAAGAGCTTGGTGAAGTCACTAACCTTTGTGAAGCCTGATTTACTTACCTTAGGGACAATAATGTTTGTAACTGAGTTATTATAATGAGCTTATATATGTGAACATTTTTAAAGTCTAAACATATCATATAGCTTTATCTTTTAAGATATTTTTCAAGATTACTATCTAATGATTACTGTTACTGTTTCTAATTGATTTTAATAAGAGGGATAGCGTTTACCTTTTAGATCAACAGTGTTTATGTACCATACTGTTTGTGTTTGCATTCTAGGAATTATGTAACTATTGTGTATAGTACATAATAATAATTCATCATAGACACTTCACATCATTTCATATGTAGTATCTCATTTGATCTTTGCAAACATATAGTAAAGTATTTGAGATAAACATCTGATGGTTTGGGATTTTTGGTTTTGTATTGTTTTAGTAATGCAATTATAATTTTAATGCCCTTAGAAACCTCTAAAATACGAACTTACTAAGTTAAAGTAGTAATTAAAAACCAATATGCCTCTTGAAGTTAGGGTTGATGTCATTTTTTCTTTTCATATGATCTTTTCAGATTTCTTATCATATGATCAAAAATGAGGCTATTGCTGTATCTTAGCAATGCTAATTTTATTCCTCTTGTGAGTCTAGTGTTTCTAGTGCTGTTACTACATTCCAGGAAAATCAGTTATATTTACAAAAGTTATAAAACTCAAGACAATGATCAATGGCAGTCCTGACCAGTGCAGGTCATAGCATTGAGGTAACTCAGCCTTTTTACCTTCTGAACCCTGGCTGTTTTCCTCCATTTGCTCTTTCTTACATGTCAAAACCTGCTGTCCTGCTAAGAAAGATGGAAGGGGAAAGGAGAAAGGCTGGGAGAGTTTTAAATATTTTCTAAAATAATGATAAAGATTTGGTGAAGTGAAAACATTATTTTTGAACTCTGTTGTTTAATCACAAACCTAAAACAGAATTTTGTCTGTGAATAGAAATGATGGAAAGTTTTTAAATAAAATTTTTTGAAATATTACTAAGGTTTGAAATTGTCAGAAACCTGAAAGCAACTGTTGAGTCAATTTAAAGTGGACTAGTGAGGATTAAGATTGAGTTTGATATTGAAACACCTTATCCAGATAGATTACTAATCAATAATGCACATTTTGTCCTTTTTCCCCCTATTTACAGCATCTTCACCAGTCAAGAGTTCAATATATGGCCATTTTGCAGATGGTATCTGTTTCCTTTTATTATGGTGTGCTTATTTTCCTTGTCCACTTAACTTTGTACCAGATTAGATAATCATGGGTCAAATACTTCAAAGTTTTCTCTCAAAACTTAAGTATTGTATTAGATCACTACACACTCTGAATAACTGTGAAAGAAATATGTCTTGTGTCTCAAGGAGCTTTCAGTGTAAATGGGCATTCAAATAATCTTTTTCTTCTGCTTCCGACTAACCTGTGCCTTTTCTCTTGGTGGAATTTGTATCTTCTTTCTCTACTAGAAATACATTTTCAAATTATAAAACATAAATTGATAGTCTTTTGTAATTATTTGATCATTAGGTGGCAGCATTCAGATGTCAGAGCTTGGAAACCAGCTTCTGTCACCCTCCAGCAAACGTAAGTTTGTCTGTTCAATTATTAAATGAATCTCTTAACCTTGGTGGTCTATAGTTATTTTTAAATGTCCTGACAGCAGTATGACTAACTTCTATTTGAATCATATTTTAAGCATTTCAGAGGAGAAACTACTATACTAGCAGTGAAATTCTTTATGGGCAGACTATGTAAAACCACATCTAGTTTTCCCTTTTATTTTATTGTCAATAAGACCAAAAATAAAAGTTAATAAGCAAAGCTATTATAAAGGGTAACTGAGTGACCAGTACTGAATCAGGAGACACACTGCACACAGCATGGCATAAGGAGATGACAGTGGGTTTTGGAGTCAACACACCAGTGTCTGAACTAGATTGGAACTTACCTTGCATACATCTTTGAGACAAGTTTCTTTTATTCCCTAAGCCTGTTTCTTATCCTGGGTGAGTACTAATAAAGTAAATTAACAAGGATTCTCAAATTTTTTATCTCAGTGCCCCTTCTCACTAGCAAAATTAAGGACTGTAAAGAGCTTTTTTATTATTATTCAAGTTAACTTTTAAAACTGATATATAAAAGCATTAAAATTTTATGGCATACCATGTATTGTTTCAATACAAACACACACACACATATATATACATACGTGTATATATATAGTATAATGTCTAAGTCAAATTAAGCATTTATCTCAAGTATATATCATTTCTTTATGGTTAAAAAATTCAAGATCCTTCAAACTTCTGAAATAGATAGCATAATATGCAGTATAGTATCACTATCTGTGGGCACCCTACTGTACAATAGCATACTAGAAGTCTTACTCCTACCCCTGACTTAGTACCCATTATCAATCTTTTTCTACCCTTCACTTTTACCTGCTCTCCCAAGCCTCTGGCAACCACCATTTTACCCTCAATGTCCATGCGGTCAGTTTTTTCAGATTTCATATATTAGTGAGATCATGCACTACTTGTCTCTATGTGCTTGACCTATTTCACTTAGTGATAGTGATCTCCAGTTCTAGCAATGTTGGAAATAATAGAATTTGATTGTTTGTATGGCTGAATAATATTCCATTGTATGTATTCCACGTTTTTCTATCCACTGCAGCACTTAGGCTTCTGCTTTTTGACTATTACGAATAGTACTACAATAAACATGGGAAAACATATGTCTCTTTAACACACTGATTTCATTTCCTTTGGATGTATACCCAGCTGTGGGATTCCTAGATCACTTGGTAGTTATGTTTAAAATTTATAGAAGCATTTTTAAAATGAATTATCCTTATCCATCCCTATTTACGTAAAGTTAGAGACATTCTTAAGATATTTATTAATTTATTTTAAAGTAAATCTAGTAAGAAAGTAACATTACTAATGTCTTTAATACATGGCTTAACATCTTCTTGGGCTCATATCTGCTTCTGTATTCAGCTGTTACAGTACATGGTTTTGATTGAAATAGCTGTAGATACCCCACAAATCACACTTTGAGAACTGCTGCTGTAAAAGTTCCCTAGTACAATTATCAGGCTAAAGCAGTCAATCAATAAATAATAGATATAAAAATGTTATTGCTGCTATCATTGGCTAATTAAACAAACTGGTATAGGAGAAAGTGTATATAAACTGGTAAGTACTGCAAATGATGACTGAAATATACTGTGAATATTTGAGGAAAGCTTTTTAAATTTACGATAGTAAAAGACACATTGTCATTAATCTCCCTCAAAATATCCCTTGCTTTAAACACACTTATCCCATTGTTCTTGCCTCTCTCTAAAGCAGTTCTGGAAGCCCTCTTTTATGAGTGTCATCAGTTGTACTGATGTTCTGTTGATTTAGATAGTTTACCTTTCCTGGTGATTTTCTGTTTGGGAAAGAGCAAGAAGTTGAGAGATGTCAGGTCAGGTGAATAAGGTAGATGAAGACACACCATAGTGGTTTTTTCTCGGGCGGGGGAGTGTCTTTTTGAGACAGGGTCTCGCTATGCAGTTCAGGCTGGCCTTGAGCTCACTCTGTAGCCCAAGCTGGTCTCAAACTCACAACAGTCCGAGTGCTGGGATTACAGGCATGCGCCACCACATTCGGCACCATGGTGTTTTCATGAGCCTCCCTTTGTGTTGGATGGCACTCAGCAGCAGCATTCACTCCGTTTTTGATCATACTTCATAAAGCCACAAAAGTGTAGTTGGAGAACTGCTTCAAAAGTGGCAAGAACCATGGGATAAGTGTGTTGAAAGCAAGGGAAAATATTTTGAGGGGGATTCAATGGCAATGTATTTTTCATTCAGTGGCAATGTAATAAAATATTTTTAATTTAAACATTCATATATTTTGATCACCCCTTATATATAAATGTAAATGGATGGAATTATTACCAGTAATAACTAGGGTTTGAATTCAAAACTAAATTTTACCAGTGCTAACTTGGATGCACAGAAAGATAAAGAAGGCCTCAGTACAGTTGATTGAAAGGGACAGATAGCTACTGTGATGTTGGATGAAATTAACTTATATAGCATCCTTTTCTTTATCATCTTACATACCTCAGAGATATTTTACCTTAGATAATTAGCCACGTGCATTGCTGAGTTTCCAAATTTAAAAATACGTGTAAAGTATTTTTAATGTCTTCTGTCTCCCTGCTCTTAGCAGTGGTAGTAATAGTTTTGCATTTTAAATAGTTATTTCTGACTTATTTATGCCATTTCATGTTTTAAATTCTACATTTTTCTCAAAGATGTTTTATTGCTTTCACATTTAAGAGATACTCATATTTATACATATAACTTCAGGCCTATGGTTTGATATTTGAAAATGTGATAAATTATTTTATTCTCCAAAGAAAGAGATTTGTCGGCTTCCTTCTTTAAGGTCCTGCTTCTTTTACCTACTGTTTATAAAGATGAATCCTAATTTTTAAAATTCACTTGCCCTTGAACATAAGAAAATGATTATTTATAGCTGTCATTTCTTTTTTTTTTTCTGAACAGAAGTATCTGAACTGCCCCAAAATGAATATTTTTTCAAGAGGAAATGGTTTTGGTGCCTACTTAGCCTGATAATTCTTGCCATTGGGACATTTTTCTTTTTTCGTACTCCTGAGGTAGAAACTACTGCTGTTCAAATGTTTCAGAACCAGATGAAACAACTTAGGAATAAGTACCAAGGTCAAGATGAGAAGCTGTGGGAAAGAAGCCTGACATTCCTTCAGAAACATCTTAATAGCTCCCATCCTCGGCCTCAGCCTGCTATCTTGCTGCTCACTGCTGCTCAAGATGCTGAAGAAGCACTTAAGTGTCTGAGTGAACAAATCGCTGATGCCTATTCTTCCTTTCGTAGTGTCCGTGCCATCCGGATTGATGGGACAGGCAAAGCTGCTCAAGACAGTGATGCCGTCAAACTGGAGGTAGATCAGGAATTGAGTAATGGTTTCACAAATGGCCAGAATGCAGCTGTGGTGCACCGCTTTGAGTCACTGCCTGCGGGCTCTACTTTGATCTTTTATAAATATTGTGACCATGAAACTGCAGTCTTCAAAGATGTAGCCTTAGTCCTGACCGTCCTGTTGGAGGAGAAAACCCTTGGAACCAGTCTAGGCCTAAAGGAAATTGAAGAAAAAGTGAGAGATTTCCTCAAAGTTAAGTTCACCAACTCCAACACCCCCAGTTCCTATAATCATATGGACCCAGACAAACTGAATGGACTTTGGAGCCGTATTTCTCACTTAGTCCTGCCTGTACAACCTGAAAATGCTCTGAAAAGAGGCATCTGCTTGTAAGGAGTCAAAGAAGAAAAAAAAAATCATGTCTCAAATTCTGAGAAATTTTCAGACTTTTTTACCAGAGACTAAATTCAAAGCACTTTTTGAGTGAACTGGTTTCTTTTTAAAAGAAGTGAAGTTCTTACAAAAACATGGAACATCTAAATCATTTATCCATCCTAATTATCTGTGACTTAAGAGAATCATTTCTGTTTCTCATCAGAGCAATGTTGAGTATCTAGAGGAGTGCAAATTATACGCATTCCCGTCGAGGATCTGTTTTGATTCTGGGCAGAATCATTGCTATAGCGTGAATAGTTTGAAAGATTTGTCTCCTTTCCTGTGAATCAGCCTTGTTTTTTTTTTAACTTAACTTAGATTTTTAAGTTTGTTGAGTTAGTAAGGCAGCTCTTTAATTGTAACCATGGGTTTTCCCATTATATTTCCTCTTAGGTCATTTAGGTCTGAGTTCCTTAGCATCTTCATATAGGAACAAAAGTAATGAAAGGTCATCTGTGTACATGTTTAGATTTTTGGAGGGCAGAGAGGAGGAGAGAAGGGAAGAGAGGAAATATGGAATGAATAAAGAAAGAAATGGAGAGGTAAAAAGATTCTTCAAGATGAAATGTTACAGTAAACCACTAAGATAGGTTAGTGAAACATGTAAACACTTATCTTGGTGAATTCTATTGGGATTTTTTTGTGTTTATTCTGTTGGGACTTCTTGTACTTTTTCCCCCCCTCTAAGAAATTCTTGGTTATCCCAAGAAATTTTATTCTATATATATTAGAAGACTTAGTTATATTTGCTCATTTGACTCTTAAGGGTAAATTCAGAGCAGTTTATTTTGTGAAAATCTGAAGTTTTTGTTTTGAATTAAAAAATAATAGTTCCAGAACTTTGTAAGCCATTCGTTCACCAGCTATCCTGGACTGTCGAAGGATTTAATTTTCTGCTTGTCCGCTTGTTGCAGTCTTAAGTCCTTTAATCATACTCTGTAACAAATATAAAGATTTACTATGCATGTAATAAATTTGAGTGCCTCAAGCCAAAAAGATAGTGGACTTTACCATATATAAAGTATGTTAAATGTGTAACTTGACTTTTCTCATCTTTAATATAATTCTAGATATATTTTTTGTGTTTTTTTTTAATTGTCCAGAAGCTATTAAGTGAAAATACTGTTTTTAGAGTACTAGACCCAGACATTGACTTTATCATTTACCTCACAACTTGCAGTGTGGTCTGATTTCTTTCTACTAGAATTACCAGCATTCATAAATTTATACCCCTATATTGTAATTTTTCCTAACAATCAGAAGACATCATTTCATTTATTTTATAAAGGGTTATAAAACAAGTTTTTGAGGATTATTTTATACATATTATATGAAGAAACATGTTTTTATTAAATGTTTCAGTTAACTAAATAATTTTAAAGTAATATGTTATATCTTTTAGGAAAAATGTAGCAGCTGATCTGTAAATGACTAAAACTATTTTAGTAATTTAAATAAATTTACTTTTTTGGTTTGTACTCTGTGTTATAAACTTAATTATAAACCTTTTTTTAATCCAGCTGTTTTCTTTATACTTGAACCATTTTAGTGACTTTGGCTTAGAGAAACAAAGGCCAAAGTACTGGAGGGATTCACAGGTACTGTACTCATACATTGATTAGAAATGAAATAGACATTATTTCTTATTTTATTGAGGAATTTTGAATTACCATTCATATGGAGGTAATTTAGGTATTCCTGAATTAGCAAAAGATTTTCCATGGCAAGGTTTCTTATGCCTTTGTCACTTCCCCAAAGAACCTTTTCTAGATTTTTTTCTATTGCCCTTCCTCATGAAATTTTAATATCACATATACACTGTGTATCTGTTTATAGACTGTATATATCTATTATTCCCTCCGCCCAATGAACCAGTTTTCATCTTCACTGAGAATTTATGCTCAAGAGCATCTATATTTTAGGTAGTTGCTGCCTAAAACTATTTTCTATTTAAGTTATTGCAATCTTTTTGGAAGGGAAAATTTATTAAATAATCAGCCTGAAAAGAGGAACTAAAGTCTCCAGAAATTGAGCACATTATAACTTTGGGTGACAGCAGTACAGTACTGGTTTTAAAATTTCCAGAAACTTAATTTGCTTCCCATCTTTCAGTATCTTTTTTTTAATTTTAAAGAGAAAAACAATAAAAATTGATACAAAATTTCAAAACAAGATAATTGATTAACAGTGGTTAATAAATTGCGTATTGTTAAGATAAATATGAAAAACTGATCAAACAATATAAGGACAAACCTTTTCAGTGAATTAATAGAAATTATTAGTATAATTCTAAACCTCTATCAAAAGAGAAATCAGAAGTAAATCATTTTGTTTGATAAAGGAGATCATAATTTAGGATTTCAAAATTTCATACTAGTAACTATATGCCAAAGCTAAAGATGTAAAATCTAGTTCCTTATGATTTTAGCTCTACGTAGAAAATGGCCTTTATATTGCCCATTTAAGCAAAAAGGTTCTTACTCAATGCATAAAAACAATGCATTGTTCTGATATTTTGTCCTTACCACGGTCACAGAGTAAAATCTTGGGGTATGAAACATTAAGACCCTTTCCAAAAAAAGATTTTAGCAGCATTAACTGCCAACCATGAAGTGAGTCCTGAACCCGTGAAGAAGGCTGCCACAGACCGCAAGAGGCAGAGTCTCCATCCTTGATTGCTTGTCTCTGTGGCCTAGATTCAAAAAAGTAGAGGTGTGCTTATGGGCCTTTCCAGAGTACAGTGAGCACAGCCTATCACCTAAGCATAAACAAGGAGAAACCCTAGCACTCACAGCATAATGAAGTACTTGAGATTTCCTAAATACATTTTGTTTTTGTCTTCCGCACAGTCTTAAACTGTTGGAATACTTCCTCTTTTCCTGCCTTTTCAATCTTGTGCTTGCTAATTTTTTGTTCTTGAGGTCTTGGTTTTTTAGGCAGACCTTCAGTGAAATCTTCCTGTTTCTCCACCTGCAAATACTGCTTCAGGTGCATTTATGTATGTATGTATGTATGTATGTAAAACTTTTACTGATCCTACCGGCATTGAGAAATAAGTTCTTGGGTTGAGTAACTTGGAAGCTTGAAAAATTTATACTTGTATCTTTATGTTGTGCTTTTAAAAAAAAATTTTTTTTTTCTGTTACTGCTGAGTTCTTCCAAAAAAAACTAGTGATTTTCATCTGGATTCAACAGTGCTATGGGCAACTATTCAGGACCCCTCCCGTCTCTCAGGAGTTGTTCCTATTCCCCATTTTCTCCAGTAAATTCTCCTACTCTTAAAGAAAGGGCTATAAACAATTTATGGAAAAAAGAAGACCTGTCTAGGTAGTAAAAGCAGCACTGACTAGTAAAAGGTCCTCAAGGAGAGGACCTTTGCATATCAAGATGAGAGGCCAGGCATCTGTGAGGTATTTCCACAGTGAGATTTGTTCTTTATTTTTGTTTTCATTTTCTTTGTTGTAGTACTTGGGATTGAACCCAGAGCTTTCCTGCCTAGTTACATCCTCACCAGCTTGTTATTTTGAGACAGGGTCTCACTAAATTGCTCAGGCAGGACTCAAACTTGAAATCTTCATACCTCAGCCTCCCAAGTGCTGGGATTACAAGTACAAACTAGAGAGTGGTAGCGAACCATGGCACACATGCCATGGCTGACTTTATCATCATTGGAAGTGCTAAAAGATTTGCCATCACTAAGCTACAGACTTAATTTTTGAGTGTGTTTTGTTTTTGTTTTGAGACAAGGTGTCACTCTGCAGTTCAGGCTGGCCTTGAACTCACTGTGTAGCTCAGTCTCAAACTCACAGAGATCCTCCTGCCTCAGCCTCCCAAGTGCTGGGATTACAGGCATGCACCACCATGCCCAGCTAGATGTGTGTGTGTGGGGGGTGGTATCAAGAATCGAGCTCAGAGCCGGGTATGGTGGCTCATACCTGTAATCCCAGCGCTTGGGAGGCTGAGGCAGGGGGATCACTGTAGCCTGGTCTACAAAGTGAACTCAAAGCCAGCCTGAACTGCATAGCAAGACCCTGTCTCAAAAAGACAAAAAAAAAAAAAAAAAAATTCAGGGCTTCACCTTTACTTGGCTGATAAACTGCATCCCCAGCCTAAGTGTTCTTAAAATAACTTTCAAATCTTTGATTTTTTAAAATATTACTTAGGAGGTCATTATAATCCATGTAAGAAATGATTGAGTGTGGAGAGAAAAATATTTGAGAAATTAACAAGCTTTGGTAATTGTTATATTTTGAGAAAATAGGACTTTCAAGTATTAATCTAAATATATTCATTCTATTTAGTTTGTATTCTGTCCCCAAATACTAAGCACAGAGTAGTAGGCTCAATTCTTATTTTTGCATATCTGTACATTGACTTAGCAGTTTGAAGGAGAGAGAGTCAAATATACGTGGTCAGGAATTGATAGTAAAGAATAAAAACCCCATGAACCAAGAAAGGAGAAGAGGAGAGCTGGGATGAGGGTTTGAAGACTATACACCTCAAATTGTAGGAAAGCATGGGAACTGTGAAACATGGACCTCAGCACCCAGTATCTGTCTCTCCACTGCCTCTCCCCATTAGCTAGTTCCTCCTTGTGACTTAAATGCCAACAGGGTGATTTTGATGGCTCAAGCTAGCAAATGGAGGATCCCTGAGAAGAATGTACGGTTAAGTACAGCCACTAGGCCACCTATTTTAGCAGGCAGTCCAGGGTACGGTGTGAGCTAAGGCAGTTTCCTAAGGTTAGGCCAATGAGTGGGCAAATATGGTTAGGCTGACTACATCTCCATATATATATATAAAGACCTTTTTTGTATATAACATGATGCTATACTAATTCATTTTGACCTTTTAAAAAAACCATTTAAATTAATGGTAACATTTTTATTTTAATATCTGGGCCCTGGGAATGGCTGTGCTACACATATGCTATGATCGCTTTCCGTTACTTTTATTTTCTCTGTGCTGAAAGGGGAAACAATCATTAAAAGGAGGTACTATTTTAATATAGATCAGCTATCATTAATTTGTTATAAGTCCCTCAGGAGAACACTGGGCTTTCATAACTTTCAGCCTGTTTATTAGCAAATGTTACAGTTTGAAATACCCCCTAGAATAGGTGGTCAGTGGGCCTGGCTGGAAGAGGCCAGTCACAAGGGGCACAGCCAGAAAGGTGTTCTTGTCCCAAGTCATGCCCTCTTTGTCTCCTGGCTGCCGTGGGTTGCAGCTTTCCTCCACCATGCGAGTTATGCCTTGAAGATGCCCACCTATGAGCTGCATCCTCTAAAACCCATGAGCCAAATAATCTTCATCTTTCAAGTTGCGTGTGTCAGGTATTTTGTCTCAGTCATAGGAAAGCTGACTAATACAACAAGTGAAATGGTACGTGACCTTATACACCTGATTCACACTTGATACTTATCAGGATTCCTTTACCCACTTTCACCCCAGTCTTAGGCTAAGTTCAACTCTAGAATCTATGCTATACAGTACAGCCTTCTAGAAGAAGTTCACCTATAATAATGTACTTTTTTTGGTTAGTACTAGGGATAGAATGCAGGGACCACTAAACTATATCCCTAGCCCTTTCTAAAATTTAATTTGGAGATAGAATCTGCCCAAGTAGCTGGAATTACAAGCAATCACTGTTACACCCCATAGTTATTTACATTCCCTGATGAGAAAAAATTTTTAATCTATGATCAATCTTATTTTCCCCTCTTGTGTACAACAAAGATCAAAAAATCTATATAAAAATATTGTACTGAGTTGAATATAAATGAAATATGTTGCATTAAGTTGTCCCTTATTTTTTTCTATCAATGCACTAAACACTGTTACAAGAACATTATATGCATTAACTCATTTAATTCCCACAATAGCCCTGTGAGATGGTATCTCAAGTTAAGAGATAGAAAACTGAGACAGAGAGGTTAAAGTGACAAAGTTGTGGAACAGAGATTTGAATCCAGGCAAGTCTGGCTTTATAACATCTTAACACTAAGATGTTCTTTAGAACCCTATATATAGTGTTTTTCCCCATCCATATTCTGTACAGGTTATACTCCACCTTTACATTCTTATTTGTAACTGTACTTTAAACTTTGTTTTATTTCTTCCTTGTTCAACATTGTAAAATCCAACCAACACCAATATTGCACACACCAAGAATCTGAACTATTTTGAGAATGAGATAGTCATTACTCAGTCCTATCCATTGATGCATGTTTATGTACACACCCATCGTGCTTTCATAGCTAAAGTTACTGCAGTGGTACTAACAGGGAAGTTTTTGCAATAAATACCTACCTCAAAAAAACAGAACAAGATTTCAAATAAACAACCTGCTATAGTTTGGAATGTCCTCCAAAAGCCCATAGACTTAAATGCTTGTTCCCTTTGGTAGTAAAAACTTTTAAAAGTTAAGGCCTATTTGAGGTCTTTAGGTCATTGGGGCATGCCCTTAAGGGGAGTATAGGACCTTGGTCTCTTCTTTCCCTATTTATTTATTTTTTCTCCATAGGCATGAAATGAGCTATTTTGGTCTTCCATGTGCACCTGCCATCCTATGCTTCCTTGTCCTAGGCAAAAAAAAAAAAGACAACTGACCATGGACTGAAGCTTCCAAAACTATCAACCAAAATCCTTTTCTCTTTAAGTATATTAAACTATTGTTACAGTGAGAGAAAGCTAACATACAATTAACAGTGCAACTTAAGGAACTAAAAAATAAAAACATGCCAATCTAACATTAATAGAATAAAATAAAGATCAGAGCAGAAATAGACACTTTAAAAAATATCAGTGAAACACTTGGTCTTTCAAAATATACAGTTGATCAACCTTTAGCTAGAAAAACCAAGAAATAAAGATCTAAAATCATAGACTAAAAATTTAAGAAATTACAACTGATACTGCAGAATAAAAAGGATTACTGGGACTATTATGAACAATTAGCAACAAATTGGAAAATGTAGAGAAAAACAATTTCTGGCCATGTAATAAAATACCAAAATTAACCAGGAGGACATAGAAAACTTTGCACAGACCTATAGCGGTTAACAAGATTGAGTCAGCAGTAAAAAATCTCAATAAGAAAGGCCTAAGACCAGGTGGCTTCACTGGTGAATTTTACCAAAATTTTAAAGAAGTAACACTAATTCTTGCCAAGCTTATGATGCATGCCTATAATCCCCAGCGCTTTGGAGACTGAGGCAGCATGATCACCAAGCGTTCGAGGCCCACTTGGACTACATAGTGAGTTCAAGGCCAGCTTAAACTACATAGCAAGACTTGTCTCAAAAAAAATTTAATTTTTTTTTTTTTTTTTAAATTTTTCCCGTACCAGGGATCGAACTCATGACCTTGCACTTGCTGGGCAGGAGCTGTTCCACTGAGTTAAATCCCCAGCTCTCAAAAAATTTTAATAAAATAGTTCTGCTATGGTTTGTGTCAGGGTGTCCCCCCAAAGCTTCATGCGGCCGTGGGGCAGGCTTTTAGAGTTTGATTGATTATGAGAGTGAGAGCTATATCTGCCCTGGGGTGGATAATTTGCATATGTAAGGGAGAGGAAGAGGCTGCTTGCCACCATTCCTCCTTTTTGTGCTTGTTGCTTTTATTGTGCTGTGCCAACTTGAATGGTTGCCCTCTGCCATGTGCCACCCTACCTTGGAGCCAGCCGAGTGTGGACTGAAACCTCCACAAACTGTAAGTGAAATAAACCTTTCCTTCCTAAATTTTGGGCATCAGATATTTTGTCCCACCAACAAGAGAAAAGTAACACTGACAAATTCTTATCAAACTATTCTAAAGTATTGAAAGGAAAGGAACCCTTCTAAACTCACTCTGTGAGGCCAGCATTAAAACAAGCACACAATAACAATAACAGACCAATATCCCTGACAAACACAGATGCAAGAATTCTCATCAAGCCAAGCATGGTGGTACATGCTTGCAATCTCAACTATTTGAGAGGCTGAGGTGGGAGGATCAAAAGTTCAAGGCCAGCCAAAAGCATTTTAGATTCTGTTTAAAACAAAAACAACAACAAAACAAGGACTGAATATAGAGTTCATCACTTCCTGGGGTCAATCCCCAATACCATTAAAAAATTCTTAATAAAATACTAGCAAATCCAATAGCACCTAAAAAAGCTTATATACCATGATCAGTGAGATTTATCCCACAGAAGTAAGGATGGTTCAACATATGGAAATCAATAAATATATCTCATTGACAAAATGAAGGTCAGCAACCATATAATCATCTCAACAGATGCAAAGCCAGGTACAGTGGCCCATGCCTGGAATCTCAGCACTCAGGAAGCTCAGGCAGGAGGATTGCCATGAGTCTGAGGCCAGCCTTGGCTACATAGTGAGTTCAAGGCAAACCTGAACTGCATAGCATGACACTGTCTCAAAAAAAAAAAAAAAAAAAATCAACAAACATACAAAAAAGCATTTAATAAAAGTTAACTCTCATGTAAAAGCCCTCCCAAAAAAGGTATAAAAGGAACATGCCTCAACACAATAAAGGCCATCTATGACATGCCAAATCCAGTATCACACTGAACAGTGCAAAGCTGATATTGTTTCCTTGAAGATTAACAAGAAGAAAAGGATGCCATTCATTTTCACCACATTTTTTCAGTACTAGAGATTGAACCCAGGGCTTTTGCAATCTACTACAACTGCAGCCCCTTTTTTATATTTTTATTTTGAGACAGAGTCTTGCTAAATCACTCAGGAGGGACTCATATTTGCTATCCTCCTACCTCAGCCTCCCAGTGTGCTGGGATTCCAAGTGTGTGCCATCACCCACATAATTCTCACCATTATTCCTTTTATTATTATTGTTGCTGCTGTTGCTGCTATTATGTTACATTTATGGAACAAGGTCTTGCTATGTGGTTTAGGCTGGCCTTGACCTCACTATGCAGTCCAAGCTGACCTTAAATTTGAGGTGATCCTCCTACCTCAGCATCCCAAATGCTGGGACTATAGGCATGCACCACCACACTCAGTTTACCATTCTTATTCAATATTGTATTGGGTGTCTTAGCCATAGAAATAAGGCAAGAAAAAAGGAAACAGGCATCCAAATAGGAAAGAAAGAAGTCAAAGTATCCCTATTTGTAGATGACATGATTTTATACATAGAAAAATGTAATAACTTCACTGAAAATCTGTTAAAACTGATAAATTCAACATACAAAATCAACATACAAAAATATTAGGTTTTTTGTTTGTTTTGCTTTTTGTTTTCTGAGACAGGATCTTGCTATGCAGTTTAGACTGGCCTTGAACTCACAGCAATCCTCCTGCCTCAGCCTCCTGAGTGCTGGGACTATAGGGATGCACCACCGTGTCTAGCTCAATTGCTTTTGTATACACCAATAAATTACTGAAGAGAAATCAAGAAAATAATCACTTTCCGTAGCTATGAAAAAATCCCCAGTCGGAATAAATTTAATCAAGGAAATGAATCTTACAATAAAAAAAACAGGGGTGGCATGTAGTTCAGTGATAAAATGCTTGCCTAGCATGTGCAAGGCTCTGGATTTGATCCCCAGCACCACCAATATATATATAAAATAAATTGAAAAGGATACACCAAAAAATAGAAACTTTCCCCATATTTATAGATTGGAAGAATTAGTATTGTTAAACTGCCCATGCTCCCCAGAGCGATCTACAGATTCAAGGCAATTTCTATCGAAATAATTATGCTATTCTTCACAGAAATAGAAAAAAATCTCATAAAATTTGTCTAGAATTGTGAAAGGCCTGGAATAGTGAAAACACATTCAGTGGCCCATTGAGAAGATAAAAAGGCTTGACTATATCAGCTCCACACAGTATCACTCTAATAAGTTGTCTGCACTCCAGAGCTTCCCCATGAGGCAGGCTGGGGGTATGGGACCTATACTAGAGCGTGACTTCTTCATCTCCCCCATTCTCAGAGGCTGCTTCTTAGAGAAGCCAACCTGTGTCACACTCAAACTTAGTGCATTCTATAAATGGAGTCAATTTTGCTAATGTTTATTGAGCACTTAGCATGAGCCTGGCCTTAGAAGTGCAGTATCTCATTTAATCTCCATAACCTTTGAAATAGGTAGAACTACTATCTCTCTGTTACAGAAAAAGAAACAGACACGCAGAACTGTTAGTAATTAGAGATAGAATCTAGACAGCCTGACTCTAGAACCTGCTGCATTCTTATTATTTCACCTTGTACCATATCATAATATCTACTTCTTAACCAGCAGAAATGATATTAAATCATTTCTAACAAACCATAAACACTTGATGGATATAAGTTGAAGAAACATAGTGCCCGACCCCTAGGATCACTGGATTATCTAGTGAAATGTTTACATACACTTCTTTATTGAGATTGACAAAGACTGACAGTACTGTTTGGAACTTTAATAGAATATCTTGCAAATAACAAAGGCTACTATGGTTCTGATTTTCTCATTTGAATGTAGGTTCAATTATACATTTAGTTTCTATCAACGCTGATTCTATAAAATTGGAATAGCAAAGAGTGGAATAGCTGAAAATATTGGTAATTCCATGAATTATTCAGCATTCAACAGGTATTTCAAGCTGTTTTTGAGTAGTGTAATATTTTCGGCTTGAGTGGGTAGATTCCAATGATAGCTTTGCCTTTGGGAATATAATTTGGTTTTCTGTTTGTTATAGTTTTGTTGTTTGACGTACTGGGGATTGAATCTAGGGCCTTCTCACTGGGCTACATCCCCAACCCTTTTAGATTTTATTTTTAAGAGAATTTCACCAAATCCCTAAATTGCACAAGTTTGGCTTAAACTTGCAATTTTCCTGCCTCAGCCTCCACTCTCAATGCTGGGATTATGGATGTGCAACTACTCCCAGCTAGGTTTCCTGTTGTTAGCTGTTAGGTTCCAAAGACCAAAGGTTTGCTCCTCTGAAATATTTTTATCGCCTTTGGATTAGCAGGCTGACAAGACACAGAGAGAATGAGGTGTTTTTGTTATGAGGAAATGCAACCAATTTCTTATCTCTGACTTTACTTTTAAATTTTATTGCTAAATCAGTAGCTCTGGTTTCTCTTAGTCTTCTGGTTTTCCCCCAAGGAGGTCCTTTGACCTTTGCAGTTCTCCCAACAAGATCAACCTATATTAGCTAGTTGGACTATAGGTTAAGCTCAGATTTAGTTCTAAGCAACCAATCCTTTCCCTTCATATCATCTGTTATCTTGTTCCTCTACAAAAGGGACACAAACAGCAAAATGTACAGCAGTTTCAACATCTGCCTTAAATCTTCCACAAAATGTGCAAGGAAATAGATCAAACATATATACATATATCAAATCGGATGACTGGATAAGGCTAATACTGTATAACTTTCATAGCTTTTGCCACTTGCCATGATTAGAAAGATGTTTAAGTGCATTTTATGTGTTTCAAATCTTAAAAATAAATGTGTTAAAATAACAAAGTTTAATAGTTTATTCACAGTATGAACTGTTTTGAAAACAACACAAATAGCACAATGAACATACATAGAGAGCATAAACAGAAACGAATAAGGCAAAAAGCAAGCTAAAGAAGAAATATTTAGAAATAAGATTCTGGGATAAGCAGTAAGCCTAGTAAAGGCTGTTTCTCAGACGGTATGAGGTCATGCTTCAGATAGCAAAATACTTCTGGCGCCTTTCATCTAAGTTTCTCCAAGTGCTTTGCTGACACTATCTAATAACAAATATTATTACCTCCATTTTATAGGTGGAGGATAAGATACTAAGAGATTAAATAACTTCCTTAAGCATGCACCATGAGCCAGTGATGGAACCAGGAATATATTTCAGGAATCTAATTTAATTTCTGTTTGAACCATTAAGTCAACTTTCTAGATACTAAAATACATTTATTTTTACATTTATTAAATGTACTTTTAAAACTGATTATTATCTCCTGTAAACAAATCAATGAAATACTTTTGTTGTAGGTCATGGTTGCTTTCTATGGAAAAATGTAAGACACAATTTAAAAATAAGTTCTCCCAGATTCAAAATGGTATTCACATTAGAATTAGGTAACTTATTAAAATCTATTTTAGATATCTACTATGCAATCACAGTGAAATTATATGTTAGTGTGCACTGTCCTAATGGCTCTAGTGTGCGAGTCATAAATTATTCTGGGGAGAAGTAGAGTAGGAGCAGTTGAGCTCTAGGAATTATTGTATATCCACTATACCTGCCTAACTCAGGCTTAGCCTTGAAAATGCTGTAATCTCTATAGGAACATATTACAGAAGAAAGGGGGTAGTTCTTGGTCATTGTCCTTTCAGGACTGGGGATATAGCTCAGTGGCATAAATGCCTGCCTGGCAAGCACAAGGTAGTGAGTTTGATCCCTGGTACCACCAAAAAAAAAAAAAAAACAAGGTCATGTCCTTTCAAAAATATTACAAAATTTTTTTTAAAAAGTTACTCTCTCACTATTGTCCTAATCTTGTATGTCCTATAAATCTTTTATACAATGATTTATGAACACAGACTTTTCACTGTGTAGCATCTATTATTATTTCTGACAAAAGCCACCAATAGTTTATATTCTACTAACGTCAAATTCTTATACTAGAAGTAAATTGCAATTACAATGCAAAAATAAATTTTTATGGATAATAACTACATTATGAAGTTAGTTAGTAAACTAACTACATTTCCAAATAGAAAAATAGCACTTAGAGAGGCTGAAGCATCACAACTTAGTGACTTAATGAGAGCCGGTCTTAATTAATCAATCAGTCAATCAATCAAAACAAAATGCAGGGGGCTGGGGATTTAGCTCAGTGGCAAAGCGCCTGCCTGGCAAGCGCAAGGTCATGAGTTCGGTTCCTGGTACCAGAGAAAAACCAAAAAAAAAAAAAAAAAAAAAAAAACAAAATGCAGCTTAGCAATAAGACCCTGGTTTCTAATCCCTCGTACTGCAGAACAAAACAAAACTAAATTTGCCTATTTCTTCCTTTTTTTGACTATTTGAGACAGGGTCTCACTATGCAGTTCAGGCTGGCGGTGAGCCACTTCTGTAGCCTAGGCTGGTCTCAAACTCGCAACAATCCTCCTTCCTCAGCCTCCCAAGGGCTGGGATTGAAGGCGTGTGCCACCACGCCCATCCTTACCTATTTCTTCTTAATTTTGGCTCAAACTGAGGATTAAAAATACTGACAGGAGATCAAGTTAATTTAGGGCAAAGAGTTACCTAAAAACATCCACAGACGTGCACGTTCCTCACTGTATACATGGACCAGTTAAATGATGACTACATAGTTGGGGGGAGGAGGTATCATCAGCAACCAGGACAAATCTGAGTTACTCATAGGTTTTTTGTGTAATCAAAGCACAGAAACCCACATCCCACTGTCCTTTCTAATGAGATCAGGCTGCTTTGTTCAGCCACATGATATAATGGAACAGGCACACATTCCAGAAGCAGAAGATGGAGATTCAAGTTCTAGCTCCTCCATTTTCCAACCTTGTGATCATGAGCAAGTCACTTCTCCTTTCCAAGTTTCAGCTTTCTTTTCTATGAAAGAAAGATGATAGAAATACATCATGAGTTAAGTAAGACAATGTGTATGAAAGTGTGGAGGTTATTACATTATATATGTGTTTATTATGTATGTATTATATAAAATGCATATGTATTATGAAAATTTGAAAGTACATTTAATAAATTATAAGCATATGTTAAAACAGCATATATTTTCTTTCTATAAGTTTTTCAATTCATACTTAGAAATATAAAGTGTGATCAACATATATGGTGAATGTTTAAATTAAAAACAGTACACTAAAAAACATATTGTCATTAATCACCCTCAGAATGATCCCTTTCATTTCAGACATGGCTATCCCATCATTCTTGCCCTTCCTGACACAGTTCTGGAAGTCCTCTTTAGTGTCTTTACAAGATGTGATTAAAAAATACAGTAAATGCTGCTGCCAAGCACCATCCAACAGAAAGGCAGACTCGTAAAAACATGGTGTGTCCTCACCCATTTTATTCACTAGTCTTGTATCAGGGGATTTCTAGATATGCCCCAAAGTCAAAATGATCATGAAAGGTAAATGATTTGAATGGACTGAGGACATCAAGGCAGCCATGACAGCACAACTAAAGATACTCATGAATGATGATTTCCAGAACTGCTTTAGAAAGTAGCAACAATGAGATAAGTGTATCTCAAGTGAAGGGAAATATTTTGAGGGGGATTAATGGCAATGTTTCTTCTACTGTCATAAATTTTGAACATTCAGTTTTTTTCAATCATACCTTGTATATGCAACCACATATTTCTAAACTTGCTATCTCTTCACCATCATTCTTATTTTTTCCTGTAAGCTTTTCAGCTGCTTCTCTCATCTTATAATATTTTATGAGCCTCCTGTCAGTGCGGTAGGATTTGTAACCCAATCCTCACATGCTCTCATTCCTTGTTCAACAGGTGGGAACTCCTGCGTGCCAAGATTCCAGGAGCGTTTTTAGTGGCTGATAAGCCTCATTAAAACCTATAGGTCTCCTTCCAGGCTGGGCACCCAGCTGCTTTTTTCTATTTTTGGAAGAGTTACAGAAAATCTTCTGACAAAAGTTTAAAACTTTCCACTCCCTGTAAATAGGGTGATTCACTCTTTGCAAAAGATAACTTGGTTTTGTTACTTATAGCCTCATTCTGACATATCCTTCAGCTGTATTGCTATACAATGTTCCACTGGATATTTAATTTGTATTACTAAGTCATAAGTCAGCACCCAAACAGACAGCTGTTCTCTTCCTTTTAAGAGCGTTCTAAGAGAAAGGGGTTGCCTTTGTATAGTTAAAGGGACTACCATGTCAGCTAAAGGGAAAGGGAAAAAGGTAAAGAAGCCACTCATCATTAAAAGAAATTAATCTTTGAAGGTTCATGGAGATTAAGTGTGAGGAAAATTATTTTTGAAGCTTAAAAACATTCAAAAACCACACATTTCATAAGTACTCATGTTCTTAATTCAGGGAATATAGAAAAGAAAGTACTCATTTAAATATTGGTGGTCTAATTCATACATCTTGGGAAAATCTAGCAAAATGGAATCAAATCATAGCAATAAAATGATCAAAAGTTGGCCTTGCTTCAGATTTTCTTCCCAACACCAGCTTACCATGTTTATGCATTATGTATTTGTACATAAATAAAATATTTTATTTATATAAGCATCAGACTACCAATCTTATTTAAAGAACTTGTTTTTTTCACTCAACAATATTTTTTACACTATGCTTTTCAGATGTACATGTTGTTTCACAATTGCTACAATGAATGAATCTGTACTTCTAAACTTCTATTTTTTTTTTTTTTAAAGTCGGTCTTAGGTTGTGCTAAATCTTGGCTTGCTTTTGATCCTACCAAAAATAAAGATAAGAGGAAAATTGACCTCCTCCATTGTCTGGCTCTATTCCAGGAGTGCTTCAGTATTCATCTTAAGGATGGGATATGTCACAAGTGAAGTGTGATTTGAAGCAATATTCCAGATAATTCAGTCCCCAAAAGCTGCTTTGATCTGAACAACCAGGTATTTACAAAGTGGATTTTGTTCCACCTAGGATTTCCAGCTAGATCCTCCTAGCATACTTTACTGATGGAGTAAATGAATCCATTCATTCAGTGAATTTTCATGAACTGAGCTAAGTGGATAGCACCATGTTAATAGGTTTATGTTTTATTTTTGATTGTGAAGAGTTAACTTCATGGAGCTGAGGGTGTAGCCAGTGGTGGAGTACTTGCCTAGCATGCATAAAACCCTCAGTTTGATCCTCAGCATTCTCTACCTACCTCCAAAAGTTAACTTTTTGAAGGACATTTTTATCCTTTTCATGTAAACTTTACACATTATAGGATATACTTCCCAAATCCTGCTCACCTTTATACAACTATAAACCAGCAATGGAAACAGGGTAGTGGGGGAAAGTGCAGGCACTACCATTGATTTAGCTGTTTGACCTACAGTTCTATCAAATCTTTAAGTCATATTCTAGTCCTCAAAAAAAAAAAAGATATATAGCTTAATTCAAGAATCCCTACCCAGGTGTGGGGGCACACATTCAGCTACTCAGGAGGCTAAAGCAGGAAGATCACAAATGTAGGGCCAGTCTAGGCAACTTAGGGAGACCCTGACTCAAAGTAGAATTTTACAAGACCTGGAGAGCTGATCATGGTGACACACACCTGGGAGGCTGAGGCAGGACTATGAACCTAGTTAGTTCAAGGTTAGTTTGAACTACATAAAAAGATCCTGCCACAAACAAACAAACAAACAGCTGGGGATGTAGTTCAGTGTTAGCGTGCGTGCTAGTTCTGGGAGGCAGTGGATGTGATCCTCAGTACTAGAAGAAACAAAACAATACAAAACAGTGTCTCTACTAATATTGGGTCCCTATAGATTAAATTCTAGAGTCACAGGGGAAATCAGGTTGAATAGAAGGTATGAAGTCAGATGTATGTTAGTTCAACAATGCCCCAGTAGTCAGTACAAAAGTTTGAAGTTTTATAAAACCTGCTATTAAAAAAACCAACCCTGCTATTTTACCTGAAGGATTTCACTCGCAATAATTGGTTTGTGCAAAATCAATGTTAATTATAGTTTAAGTAGAGACTTTAAGTTCTTAAAGATAAATTCACAGACCATACAAAATAAGTCTGTGCTTATTTAGGCTTATTTGTCCCTAAATTCTTTTTTTTTTTTGTCCCTAAATTCTTTCAGCTGCAATGTAGATTATAAATCTCTCTGATACTTTTCCTGAAGAGTGAAACCTGGACTTTCCCAGACAATAATAAATCTTTTACCTAGAAATAAAACAGAAACAATCTGTTTTAATATTTACTAACCTAAGGTTGTAAATAAACGAGGTAATGTGCTCTGTTTTAATTTTAATAGACCCCATTTAATCAGAATTTCTTCTCTTCCAGGAAGGTGTGGTAGCCCGTATCTGTAATCCCAGCACTGTGGGAACTCGAGGCAGGAGGGTTGCAAGTTTGAACCCAGCTTCGGAAATTTAGTGTCTTACTGAGACCCTGTCTCAAACTAAAACAAACAAAAAGGGGTTGAGGATATAGATCAGTGCAAAGGCCCTGGGTTTAAAAAGAAAAAAAAGAAAGACTAAATAAATTTACTATGCTTTCTGCAGTGGTCAGGTGACTTCATATTTAAGAAGAGTGAGATTCTGAATCACCATCATTGTTAAAACTCAAGTTCCTCTGTGTGTGTGCGTGTGTGTCTGTGTGTGAAATAGGCAAACACTGTTGCTCTACTTATATTCTGATGATTCCATCAAAAAACTTTAAGGTACATTCTGTGTTGTGGTTGGTTTGGTTTGCTTTGGTTTGCTTTGGTTCTATAGTGTCTGACCAGCAGCAGGCCCCATCTTTTGTGTTCTCCCACAGAATGTCAAGAGCTAAGTCATAGTCTCAGGACCGTGGCATTCCACTGGAGACAAACACAATGTTGTTGAGACGGAATTATTTCTGGAGGTTTGACCAGTGAAAAACAGACTCTGCTTAGCTAGTCCGGTGCATTCTTAGCAAAGGTAAATTCTTGCTATGTTTTTTTCTTCTAAGGCTGTCAGAATGATTAAAAAAATGGATCTCAGAGGCTGAGAAAGGAAAGTCACTGTGAATTTGAAGCCACCCTGGGCTACATAATAAGTACAAGACAAGACTGCACTATATGGCGAGACCCTGTCTTAGAAAGAAAAAGATAAAATAAAAAAAGATCAACGCCTACTAAAAATGCTACAATAAAGTATTATACCCAATTCTTAGCTAACACCTAACTAGTCTGTGCTGATTTGACTGTTTAAATGTCAAAAATAATTCCACACTGACTGGTAAATAGCTGCTGTCCCTTAGCTCTCTGATTCAAAATCTCTAAGAAGGAATTTATACCCAGTGTAATAGGGTGGCTTACAGCACTCCATTCTGTTGGGCCCAGTCTTACTGGTGATTTTTGTCTTAGTATTACTCCCACCAAAAGCAAATGTGAAAGCAGAAGTGGAAGAAATGAAAAATGAGTATACAAACAGAGTGTGGTTTACAAATATAGCTTCTAATCAGTAGTACTATACAACAAATTATCCTGAAACTTACTGGCTTAATATAATATTTCTCTTGGTCAAAGCCTACTATTTGGACATGTCTTTGTTAGTTTGTGCTAGCTGGAGTGGTTTAAAGGCTGCTATGATGGTTAATTTTATGTGTTAGGGCCAGAGATATAGCTCAGCAGCCCAGCAAGCAGAAGGTCATGAGTTCGATTCCTGGTACCAAAAAAAAAACCTTCATGTAATTTTATGTGTCAATGTGGCTAGGCCTTGGTATCCAGATACTTGGTCAAAAACTCACCTAGATATTGCTGTGAAAGTATTTTTCAGATGCAATTAAAGTAAAGATCATCCAGTTAGTTGAAGGCCTCAAAAATAACAGAACACAGGAAATTCTGCCAGCAGAAGGGTTTTAGATTTGAACTACATCAGCTTTTGCCTGGGTCTCCAACTAGTTGGTCTACCTATGAGATGTTGGATTTGCCAACCTCCACAAACATAGTTTCTCTGAAGAACTCCCACACAGTTGGGGGAATAAAATCCTCTGGAATCATCACTCCATCTTATGTACAGTAGCTAGTGCTGAAAAGATTTAAATACTTGGTATCTGTAATATCAGGGTCTTCTTGGGTATCTTTTTATGAGTCTTTCAGCATGGCAGCTTCAATGGAACTTCATGTCTGATTAAGATTCCTGAGACGTGTGTCCCTAGAGAGAGGCACAAGGAGAATCTGCATTGCTTTTTATGGCCTAACCTCTGAGGTTACCTTTCATCACTTTGGCTGTATTCTGTTGTGTAAGGCAGTTACAAGGTTCCACTCAGGTTCCAGAGGATGAGGGAGAGACCTCGCCTCTCAATGGAGGAATATTAATATCACTTTGTAAAAAGAGTATGTGAGATAAAATATATTGGTGTAGTTATGTCTCAAAAATATCATTTGTCTCACAAATGTTTTCAAATTCTAAAATGTATTTTCTATTCCTTTAGAATTACTAATACTTGATGCTCTATTTTTCAAGTGTTTTTTTTTTTTTTTCCGAGGCCTTCATCTAATTGGATGAACCCTATTTAATCTCAACTGAAAAATATGTTCACAGCAATATCCAGGTGGGTATTTGACCAAATATCTGGATACCAAGGCCTAGCCACATTGCCACGGAAAATTAACTACTACATAACTTTTTAAAACCCACTTCCTGACCACTCCCCTTCCACTTCTGGCTGGAAATAGAATTTTTTTTTTTTGAAATAGAATTTTATTGTTGGAGAAATATAAACTCCAAAACTTATTTTTATTTTTATTTTGTCTTTTTGAGACAAGGTCTCACTATGCAGTTCAGGCTGGCCTTGAGTTCACTTTATAGCCCAGTCTGTTCTCAAACTCACAATAATCTTCCTGCCTCAGCCTCCCAAGTGCTGGGATTACAGGCGTGCACCACCGTGCCTGGCCAATTTCTAGTTTTTAATTGCTCTAATTTTTAGTATTCTTTTTTTAAAAAAACTTATCACTTAGCTACATCCCCAGACTGATTTATTTTTTAAATTACTTTAAGTCCAAAGTAAAATTAAGGGTTTTAGGGCTAGGAAATTGTTTTACAAAAGAACATGTAATGGGAATGCAATTAATAAAACTGCCAAAGAAGACAACTTGTTTGACTTGACTAGATACAAATTTGGACAGTGTTAGCATAATCTTAAGAGTTTCTTTTCTTCTGGAACCAGCTGTATTGCTCTTTTACCAACACAGCTTCCTCTATGGGTATTTAGGTGGGGAAAGAGCTGAGCTGAGGTAATGAGATGATTTCTCTGCTGGTATGGAACAGTAGTTTAGAGACAGTTTGGGATAAAGATAATCCTACACTATCATTTTTTCAGTTGATATTTGCTCCACAATTTGAACTAATTTATCCCGAAGAAAGTTGCTACTGTTTCTTGTTACGTATGGAAATTGGTTTAAACTCTGGTTAAAAAAATAATGACTGTACTTTTCTATCTAGTGTTACAAAGTAGAAAATTTCTTGGGCCTCAAATCAGTAGGATACCATTTCAACTGAAGTTACATTTTTCATATTTTCTCCTTTATTCTTCCATCTTGATTATTTAGCTTTTCACTCCCTGGCTGTACTCTAAAATTCTTGTTATTTATTTTCTACTTTTAAATGTATTTAACATTTTGGAATTTAAATGCTATAAAGAATAATAAAGCTGGGTGTAGGGATGTAATCCCAGCCCTCAGGAGACTGACACAGCAGGATCACCACAAGTTTGAGGACAGCCTGACCTCTGTAGTGAGTTCAAGCCCAAACTGTACTACATAGTGAGACCCCATCTCAAAAACAAATAAACAAAGAAAACAAAACAAACAAACAAACAAAAAACAATACCCACACATCTGTAAATTCATATCTAGGTTAAGAATAAAATATTACCCACATAGTTGAAGCTTCTCTTGTTTACCCCTGTCACATATTAATTCCATTCTGCTCCCTCAGCGCTACTTTTCTGAATTTAGTAGTTTTTATTTTTAACATTTAAAAAGCTTTTTACTACATTTGTATATATTGCCAAAAAAATCTCTATACCTGTATTGTTCATCTTTTGAACTTTCATAGAAGTGACATTATACTGTATATATCCTTCTGCAACCTGCTTTTTAAAAATCATATTTGTGAATTTTATTCCTTATTTTCACTATTGCTTAATTTTATTATGTTTTCTGTTTGTTTGCTTGTTTCTCCCCCAATCATGCTAGGGATTGAACAGAAGGCCTCAGGTGTGCTAGGCAAGTGCTGTACTACTGAGCTACACTCCGGTCTACTTAGTATTTTCTCTTTTCTTTCCTTTTTATAGTACTGGGTGTTGGGGAGTCTTGTTCATACTATGCAAGTGCTCCATCTCTGAGCTAAGCCCCAGCCCCTGTTTAGTAGTTTCACTGTATAACATTGCTAGGTTTATTTATCCTTTGCGATAGTGATGGACATCTTATTTCCAAATTTCTGCTACTATAAATCATGATTTTATAAAAATTCTTATGTTTGTCTCCTTGTGCGTTTGAATGCGTGTTTTATGGCAGTGAACTGTTTAAGTTTGCACTGAGAAAAGGAACTTAAGTCAAAATATAAATCAACACACTATTTCCTTCATCAAGAAGGTCTTCTCTTTTGAGAAGAGGCTAGTGTACATATATAGTGTGCTTGATGACATAGTGGATTACATCCTTGCACAACTCTTTATCATATTGTGGTTCAGTAACAAAGAGCTTGAGAATGTGGACAATTTTTAGTGAAATTGTTGTGCCATAGCACATTTTCAACTGTACTGCATGTTTCCAAGCTGATCTCCAAAATTGTGAAAATTTATCGAGCTATTGGAAGCGAATAAAATTTCCATTTTTTCACATCTTTGCCAACATGTGTGGCTATCAGATCTTTTAATTTTTACTAATCTAGTGGTGTGAAATTGTTTCTTATTATGGTTTTATTTTGTCTTTCCTTGGTTGTTAATGATGTATAACATCTTGCCATTTTTCAAAGTTGGCTTTTGAGTTTTTTACATCACTGAACTTTCTGGACTATGGCTGTTCATCTTTACTTTTTCTTTATTTGTTCTTTCTTTTATTCACAATTTCAAAGGTAGACTATGTCCACTCATTGTTTTTTATTTCCTCTTTCTTCTCTTCCCCTCTATCTTTCCATTCTTGCCTGTGGAATGTTTGTTTGTTCTGAGACAGCGTCCTTCTATTTGGTTCAGTCTGGCCTTAAACTTACTCTATAGTCAAGGCTGGCCTCAACCTCATAATGATCTTCCTACTTCAGCTTCCTGAGTGCTGAGATTGCAGGCATGTGCCACTATGCCTGGTTCTTTTTTTTTTTTTTTTTTGGTTTTTTTCCTGGTACCAGGAATCGAACTCAGGACCTTGAGCTTGCCAGGCAGGCGCTGTGCCCCTGAGCTAAATCCCCCGCCCCTATATACCTGGTTCTTTGTGTGTGAAATGTTATTGTGCTTCTATAGTAAACTTTCTGCTTTTCTACCTACTGTTACTCTTTGCTTGTTCAAGGTCCTTGGGATCTCTACTTTTGGTAAAGATCAGGTCTTTGGTAAATTTATTATTGATGCCTGCTGAATAAGCAAGACTCAGGGAGGTTATAATACAAGCAACTTTGTTTTGTTCTTCCACTGTCCTTTATAAGTCTCTTCCCTTGGGGAAATCCATCTCTTATTCCTGGATACTACTTAGGCAAATCCTATGGCTTTTCTGACCAATTTTACTTAGTAGAGAGTCTTCTATCACATTAACTTGCAAACAGAATTAATTCAGTAATAAAACATTGAGCTTAATATCTGAATCAACATTACAATCTTTACTCAAAGGTACAATTTCTACCCCTCCTAAGAGACATTCTGTGGTTACACTATCTTTCAAGAAGGGGGAATGTGTTTCTTTTCTCTTTATCTGGACTGTGTCCTTTTCCTTATCTTTATTAATTTTAATTTCTGTTCTGCTCAGGGAGGAAGGCAGGGGAGTTAAGGAAGTAAGAAAGAACTCAATGAGACACAAGAACATTCTCACCCGACTGGTACTATTATAACGTGGCTTTGCTCACCCTGAGTGTTTAAAACAATTCATATTTTCTCTCTCTCTCTGTCTCTCTCACTTCAGTACTGGTGACTGAACCTGGTACTAGAGACTGCTAAGTCACTAAGCTGCAAAGGCTGGGCTCCTACCTGAGCCTCCCAAAGTGGAGTGTTTATATGCATGTGCCACCATGCCCAGTTTAGAGATGTCTAAGAAAATATCAAGCCTGGATGCCAAATCTGACCTATAACCTGATCCACCACTGAGTATTAAATTTATCCATTGAAAGGATGAATCTCCTTTCCATTCATTATAATAAACTGTGAAATTCAGAGATGGGCAAAACAAATCTGACATCACAGTGGGGGATAGTACCAGAGAAGAAGTTAAATGTTTCTGCTCCAATAAAGGAGTCAGAGATTGGTGAACACGAGGGACCAAATGTGGGACCTGACCTGACATAGGAATCACTATAATTTTTTTGGTAGCAGGAATCGAATTCAGGACCTCACGCTTGCCAGGCAGGTGCTGCACCACTGAGTTAAATCCCTAGCCCTACAAATTGTAAATTTAGGTGTCACTGTAAAAAGGATCCCATATGAATGGTTTTCTATCTGTGTTAAGAATAGATAGGAAGCTATATAATATTTTCTTGCACATGTATAAAATGTGAGCTAGGCATAGAAGCTCATGCCTGTAATCTCAGCACTTGGGTGGCTGAGGCAGGAGGATTGCCATGAGTTCAAGGCCACCCTGGGCTACATAATACCTGAACTACACAGGGAGACACTGTCTCAAAAAATGTATACAATGTCTCTAAAGGGATAGATAAGAGACTGCTAATTGGCTGTTTATGTGGAAGCAAACTAGAGTTTCTAGAAGTAAATGGGAGCCTTATCCTTTCTGTACTTTAGAAATTTTGAACCATGTGAATATACTATTCAAAACTAAAAATTTAAAAAAAGAAATAAATTATAGGAATTTTTCTTAAACAATCAATTTGAGGGAGTCCTCCTGTTATGGTTGAGATCTAAAACTTCAAAATCTCTCTATAGGTCCCCAAATCCCCCCAAAGTCTCACGTGTTCAGAGGGTGATTGGATCACAGGGATGCTACATGCATCAGTGGGTCAGCTGGGGTGTGACCTGGAACGGTATGTTCTTGTCCTTTGCTCCTGTCCTCTCTCTCTGCACCCTGGCCACCATGTGCTGAGCACCTTCTCCTGTGCCATGGCCCTCTCTCATCCCGTTTCTGCCTTGAAGTCCATCAGCCATGGACTGTAACCATGAGCCAAAATAAATCTTTCTTGCTTTAAATTGTGGTTTCCTTGGGGCTGGGGATTTAGCTCAGCGGCACAGCGCCTGCCTGGCAAGTGCAAGGTCATGAGTTCGATTCCCGGTACCGGAGAAAAACCAAAAAAAAAAAAGGTGGTTTCCCAAGAGGATAGCCTACAAGCGTGGGTAAACCCCAGAGAAAGAGGATTACTTGGTTAAGGGCAGAAGATAAGGAGTCACTGGGAGTTGCCAGTTAAAGGAGAGGCAATCCAGTATACTCAACCAGACAGTTGCAGCTTCAGAGGCAAAGCAGGAGAATACTTAACACAGAGAAATCCTCTAAGAAAAAGAATTGGTCATGTACAGTGGTGCATGCCTGTAAATCCCATCATTCTAGAGACTGAGGTGGGAGGATCTTAAGTTTGGGCCCTGGACAACTTAGTGATTTCAGGAGACCTCAAAATAAAAAATAAAAATGGACTGAATGTAGATCAGTATGAAGGCTCTGAGTTCAATTCCAGTGCCACATAGACAGACAGACAGACGCGCACACACACACAATCACTAGTCAATTCTGCCATATAATCTTATTAAATCTATTACAAAGAGTGGACAGCATCATTACATTAGCATACTTGTAGGTCTCCATTTCTCAATGTGTTGTCTAGAAACAGTACCAAATTTCATACTTCCAGGAGAGTAAACATACAATTATTCACCCAAAATTTAATAAAATTCAATAAAAATCAATTTAATTCCAACAATATTGGGTGCCTAGTACAAGTAAGGTATTGATTAAGCTTATGGAAAATGGTAAAAAGTAACGAACATTTTTGAGTGCCTATCATGTGTCAAGTACTATGTTATGTGTTTTATGTATGGTACTTCTTTCAATCTTTGTGCAGCCCTATAAGTAGGTATCATTGCAATCTCCACTGTTCATAAGTAGAAACTGAAGTACAAAAAGAGATTAAATAACTTGAACAAACTCTTAGAGCTAATAAGTTTTATAGCTAATAAACTCAGTCAGGCTTCAAATCCAGGTCTGTTCTGAGTCCAGAGTTCACGGTCTCAGTCCTCAATGAATGAGGCAAAGGACTTTACAATCAAACTCGATGATGATGTGCAAGACAAATACAGAATTATCTTATAGTGGATACACAAAATCATGGAATTCAAGGGTGGAAGAACACATGCAAAATATGAACATCATGGAATTTTTCTGTAGTTGTAACTTTTGAGTCAATACTAAAGAATGTGGCAGAAATTGTGAACCAGGCTAATATGTGTTTCAAGTTAGGAAACAAAGGCCTAGAGGTAGAAATGAGTAGGTTATGTCTACGATCCATTTTGACTCGAATGTAACTTTCCCCATAATGTATCACCACCATTTTGGGACATGGTAACAGCCATTGTTTATTTCTGTCTTCTAATGTCCTGGTGCTACTTCTTATCTTTAGCCTAACCGTAGAGCATAGATATCATTAGGCTTGATTCACAGACAGTAAGGTGGAGGGGATGGATATGATGACAATATGTTGTATACATGAATGAAAATGCCACAGTGAAACCCAATATTATGTACAATCAATATATACTAATAAAATATTTTAAAAAGAAATATGCAACAATATTTTTTTAATATGCAACAATATTTAGAGACTTAATAACTGGGTAGAGCAAGGAAAAGAGAGGATTGTACAATATTTTTGAACATTTCAAAAGTTGAAAGGACGTTTTTACAATAGTTACTAACAGAAATAAAGGGGAAGAAAGAGGATCTGGCTTTGTAGGACTGAAGAGAGGAAAAATGACAAACTTCATTTGGAAGCTGAAGGTGCATGCTTATGACTTCTGTGTCTTTGTGGAGAGTGGTGACAGCTAATTGGAGAGATAGTCTGAAATTTGGGGCCAAGACTTAGTTATCCAGAGAAAAGTGAAAGTCAAAACTATACTAACCAACAAAGACTATAAAGTGCATAAAAATTTGATCTTATTATCTATTAAGAAGTAAGAGAGCAGAATGTGGTAGTGTTTACCTATAGTGCCAGCTACTTGGGAGGGTGAGGTGGGAAAATAACGTGAGCCCTGGAGTGTAACACCAGCCTAGACAACATAGCAAAACCCCATTTCAAAACAAAACAAAATGGCAGAAGAGAAAAAGAGCCATGTCTAGTGCCTATCATGTGCCTAACACTGGGGAAATTTCTAGGAAGGATACAAATCTGTGTGCATTAAGCTTCAAATCTTGTTTCAGAGATAAGTTACTCTCACAAAACTATGAACAAGTACTACAAAATTTGATATGCTCAATAGTTTAATCCATACAGCTTAAACAAGTGTCACGGGATGTCAAAAAGCAGAGCAATTTTTTTTTTTTTTTTTTTTTTGTTTTTTCTCCGGTACCAGGAACCGAACTCACGACCTTGCGCTTGCCAGGCAGGCGCTTTTTGCCGCTGAGCTAAATCCCCAGCCCCTAAAAAGCAGAGCAACTGATGCATCTGAGGTGGTTCTGGAGGTGAGGGAAAGGACAGATCAGCATAAGGAGAAGGAAATTGAGCACAGGCTGAGATACCAAGGAAGGCTGCTGTTGACATAATGACAAAAACTTTTGTTTTCTTTGTTGCCTGGAAGGTAGCATGAGGGCTGAACAAGAATAGGTAACCTTTGAACTAAAGAACACTAAATTTCATATCTCCTTTTTACTGATGGTATATTGCAGGACAAATAGCTTTTCAGAACTCAGTTTTTCTTCTTTTTTTTAAAGTGAGTATACTTACTTAAACTGATTGTATAACTTCAGGAGAATAATATACATTGCAAGATTGGCGAAAATCTAAGCTACACTTTCCTTATGCTGCTTTTTTTTTTTTTTTCCCCTTCTACCACTTGCATGGTTGAGATACCCACATTTCTTTTCTTTTCTTTTTTTTTTTTTGGTGCCAGGAATGGAACTCAGGGCCTTGTCCTTGCCGGGCAGGCGCTGTGCCGCTGAGCCACATTCCTCGTCCTTCTTGTTCTTTTCTATGATGCGTTCTCTGGGAGACACAGTACACATTTTACATGTGTGCAAGACTTTTGTGTATACACTTACATCGTATTCAGGTACAGTTGCAGGCCCTATGAAGAAGGTTCAGTTACTGCCTTCTGCTGTTAATGATATGATTTACTCGAAAACAATTATTGAGCATCTACAATGTCCTAGCGAACTGTGCTACGCCCTAGCGGGTATTAAAGGAGAACTCAAAGTCTTCTAGGTGCTTAAAAGATGAGAAACAGTTTCTGGGTAAATAACCATGAGTCTAGAAGATGAAATGATGAGTGGAGAGCTTGTAAACAATGAATACCTAGAGGAAGATGGCATTATTCACAGCAGAGCTGTCTTTTAAACTAAGTCTTGACAGATGACAGAATTTACCATGCGAGGACAGGGAAAAGAAGACAAAGATAGGAGAAAATATGTTGCCCTCGGAGGATTTCTCAAAGCGCAGTTAAATTAATGACAGCACCCAATGGGAGAAAACTTCATTTTACTTGCTTTAGTCTTAAACCATTAGACAGGACGCATGCTAAACAGAACTGTAATCCCTACGATAAAACGGCAACAGTGACAGCAGCGGGGAAACTGCTGCAACCGCAGAGCTGCAATTATTCTGAAACTGACTGAAATGACGCTTTATTTGGACAACTGGTGAAACATCCTAAACTCTCAGAAAGCTGCCGTTCCCAGACTTCGAGTTCATCCTTGTCAAATCCCCAGCATGTTTTCCTCGCTCGGGATGAAATGCGCAGTCAGAAGGCCCAATTAGAGTCAAAGGGAAGGGGGAGGTGGTCTCCTCTGCGGATATACTTTAGCTCCTCCCGAGTCCCGCCAGGCCCAACTTCGCCACACCAAACATGGCTTCCTCGTGTTTCCTCTCTTCCTTCTATCTCGCCCTCATTCTCTGGCCACACTCAACATGGCCCTAGTCCAAAGTTACATTCCTGAGGTACCGGCTCAGAACAGTTCTCGCGAGATTTGCCTGGCTCCGGACCACTCCCGCCCTGCCTCGCGCCGCCGCCGCCGCCGCTGCCGCCGGCGCCGCTCCTCCTTCGTGTCAGTTGTTGGACTGTAATGGCGACTGGGCCGCCGCTGCCGAAGTGACTCCCGGGCGGGGGAGCGGGGCCAGACCTGCGCCAGAGAGAACTGCAGAGAGCCTCAGCTCAGGACGTGGCTTGCTGCGGGGAAGGAGAGGCGTCTTTTCGCCTCTCCTTCCTTCCCCGCAGACAGGCGGAATCCCGGGAGTCCGTACGAGGCGGGCACCCGGTGCGTCCCCGGCGCGGTGAGGCCAGGCCGGGCAGCCCTGGGGCCGGTCGGGGCGGCGTCATTGCACCCTCCGCCAGGCCCCGCGGGATGCACCGTGGGAGCCGAAGGCGGAGGCGACACTCTCAGGTGAGCTGCAGGAGGACCTGGCGGGGACCGCGGACGCTCCCTGCGCCTCAGCTGCCTCTGTCCGCGGTCCCAGGTTCCTGGTGGTGGCGAGAGAGGCGGGGCGGGGCCCTCCGATCCTGCCTGGGGTCCCCTTTGGCGAACCTCCCTGGTCCTGAGGCTTTTCGGGAGGGTCATCCTGAGACCTGGGTTTCGTATCCCACCGGTGCTAGCCGACGGTGGAATCTCTTGGCTTACCTGCCAGTCAGTGCTCCACCCCCCACCCCGGTCTTTAAACAGGTAAGATACCTCTCTCCTTTGGTTTCGAGAAGTGTGTATATTCCTTTGGCGATTGAACATATTTTGGGAAATTCCGGGAGACCGGTCCCAATGGCAGGGATGATCAGTTTCTGTTCCTTTTCGGTGGGGGCAACAGTTGTCTCAAGTACAGTACAGGAAAAACTTTGATCTCCAGTCCAGCATGACTGTAGTGTACCGGTTTATTCACAGGTGATTTAGGGGAGACTTAAAAAGCTTTACCCTTTGAAAGTTGTCAGTATTTCTTCCCATAGTCCCTCTTTTAAATGCAGCCCACCATGTTAAATAATACTTGGGTAATGCCACAGATAAGGTTTGCAGTTTTCCTGGATTTTAAATTTTCAGCTGGGAAATTGCACATAGGTATAGATTTTTAATGTGGTTTTAATGTACTAACAAATCTTTCATTTAGGAAAAAAAATAGGTTTTCAAGCATAGTGATCAGTATCCATGTACTGTGTTTTGATGGTGATTTTGTTTTGATTTTGAAGAAGTCGTTGACGTTGCCATGTTAACCATTTCTCCTGGCTTGTATTTTAAGGCTTTTAAAGGAAAAGTCTGTATTAGATAGGTAGACGTAGAAACAGCCTGAAAAGTTTGTGGAAATAATGATGAAATACTGCAAGGTGCCCTCCACCTGAAATATTTATCTTAAACTATGGTTTTTAAACAGGGCAGTGTGCTGCTGATTGGGATTGTGACTTTGGCGGATTAGTTGTTAGATCTATGCTAGAAGTTGCTTCAGACCCATGAACATGTAATGGTTTTGGTATTCTAAACTGACAAACTATTCAGTGCAATAAAATCTGAGCCATTGAACTATCATCACATGAAATGCAAGATACTTTAATAAGAAAAAAATCCAACTAGAATACATTGTATACAAAGTGTATTTCCCCCCTCCGAGGTAATAGCAGAACTGTTTCTAGAGATGGTGAGTTACACATGTAAACAGTTTTTACATGTGAAGAATTGTCTTTGATTTTCTGAAATATGTTGGTATGTAAGAGGGTTAATACCTTTGACAGCCAACCTTCTCTGGGGTAATTTATGACACTTTAGAATTTGTTTCTTCTGCTTCTTCCGCTTCTGGTTGCCAGTCTTTTGCCCCTTTTGTAACACTTAGACATTACAGGCGGGAGAAGGGATGAAGACCCAACCTAACCACTTTTATTTGTTAATTGGCTGTAAGAGCAAAAAAGAAGCCGTTGTCTGAAATAACTGATTTTTAAAAATTTAGTCTTTATGGCAATATCTTCTAAAGAAGTATGGCAGATATCCTTATTTCGCAGTTGTGGAAACTAGACACACCAGAAAATTTATTTATTTAAATACTACTTATTTCTGTTAATCATCTAGAATTATGTGCTTTTATTTTAAAAATTAACAGATACTCTTGGCATTTAGTATTATTTAAAATATTTTTAAAAATTCTACTTTTGTTCATTTTTTACATGAGACTTGCTTTTTATGTTGTCAGTCCTTTAAAAGTATTATCATTTTTGTAACATTTTGTTAATTATTATAATGGATCATCTTACCTCTCTACACTTTTTGCTTGAGTAAGATTCTTTAGAAACTTCTTTATATCCTTGGATGTAAAACATACATTCAGGCCATATGATCAGTAGTAACATATCATATCTGGAAAATAGTAAAATCTTGATAATTTTATTATAGAGACAGTTGATGATTTGAAAGGTTAAACTGCAGTTGTGATTACTATTTTTGCAGTCTTGGGCAAATTGTGAAATAGTTTTCTTTATTGATTTTTTTCCCCCCATGTCAAACAATTTTTAGTGTCACAAATAGTTAAAAAAAAAAAAAGGAAAATACTGCGTGTTTTTAAAATTTTTCCTGAACTGATTTTTTTGTTATTGTTTTCTTTGTTATTGTAAGTGTAATTTTACATTTACATGTGGATATTTTGAGTTACTAATCTGGCCTCTTAAGTCCAAGTTGGCAGAGATCTTTCGTTCACTGTACACTACTGCCTAACATACAGTGTAAATATGAGTTGAATTAATTGACTAAAGAGAGGTCCCAGGATAATATTTTAAAAAACAAAACAAAAAGCTAGTTTTTAGTTCCTATGTACCCTTCAGCTTTTTTTAGGTGTGTACTCTAGAGATATGTTCAGATTTGCTAGGTAGCAGGGGAATGACAACCTGGGATTGAAAAGCCACTAAGAATAGGCCATAGGTAGATACTAAAATCTTTATTGACTATTGTAATGATTTGCCTAGGTGACCTGGCAGTAGTTACTGTAATTTAAAGAAAATCGGAGCTTTAGACCCTAACCTGTTACACTGGTACTGTAATTGTAGGGTTGTAATAATGTTAAGTCACTTCTTAATCACAGCCTTGGGAGTTTTAAATCTTAAATGCCAGCTAGTCCAATTCTCATGTTTTATATGTAAGAAAACAGTCATACAGGGAGAAGTATCTCATTCATAATTGGTTCTATAACTGGGAGACAATCCACTATACACCTGCTGAGTCTACATTTATTTAGTATGAGATAATTATCAAATCAGTGCATAACTGTAATCATTTTCAGTATTAAAAATTCAAAACGGGCTGTGCTTTTTATGAATCAAAAGTATTTGTTCATATAAAAATGAATCTGCACTGTCTATCCTGTCATTGGAACTATATGTTGATGCAACTGGAACAGCTTTCTTGGAGGAAACATTGCCTTACTTGTCAAAACTAAAAGTGTGCATACTCATTGATAGGATAATTTCATTTTTAGTTTATCTTACATAAATTTTAACACAAAGCATAGGAATAATTTTTTAAGAATGTCTGGATTGGCATTATTACCAATAAATGCCAACATTTATAAATAATAAAAAATATCCTACATGTCCATTGGTAGAGGAGTAGTTAAAATTGTAGTATATTTATGCTGTGAGGTATTCTGCAGTTGTTAACAGGTTTTGGGTATCTCTAAATTTACTTCATGAGAAGCAGCTGAGCATGTCCTTCAGCTCATGGATCATACAACAGATTCTTTGGGTTCAAGTCCTAACTGCATCACTTGTACTTGCATTGACCATTAACAAGTTACTTAACCTCTGTATAAACTGAATATAATAATGGTTCTTACTTTACAGGGCTATTGTGAAAACCAAATGTGTTAGTATTTGTGTCCTAAGTAAGTGCAGTATATATCACATAAGTATTTGCTATTACTACTATGTACTGACATGGAAGGACACTCATGATATAATACTGCAAGAAATAAATTGCACTATGCTATGCAATATGATTATAAAAAATAGACATTTAGGCAACAGAATATAATTTTGTTTTGATTTTATATGTACTTAGAAAAAGGTCTGTAAGGATAGGTGTTAAGACTGTTGCCTGTTTTATCCCTGGGGAAATAATGGCTTTCCTTTTTTCCCTTTAGATGCTTTCTTTTGTTTTATTGTTAACACTCACTATTATAACTTCTTCTTTTTTTTTTTTTTTTTTGTACCGGAAATCGAACTCAGGACCTTGCACTTGCCAGGCAAGTGCTTGTGCCACTGAGCTATATCCCTGGCCCATTTTTATAGCTTCTGAAACTTCTTTCTTTTAAAAAAAAATAAACTGCTAAAGCAGAATTTTTTTACTGGTAGTATAAATGTGTTTTTTTTGTGTGTGTTTTTTTTTTTTTTAAATGTGGTTTTGAATATAGTTTTTTAAAGAAATCTACAGATTTCATCCACAGAATATACATGATTAGATCCTATTTTGAAACTTTTGTTGATGAAAGGTTGAAGTTAATCTATGAAAACCTCTAATAAGTAATTTACTTTTCTACTAGCTTTGTGATCTTCAGTCCTGTTTCTTAACTTACAAAGCAAACTCATTGGCTGGAATAATGTTTCTAAGCTCAAAGTTCTCAAACTGTGCATTGAGGTACATTAGCACATCAGCGTAAACTCACATGGATACTGTAGGAACTACTGGTCTGAAGTGATACACATGAGATTTGCTCTTTTGTTTTACGACACAGAACTAGGTTTTGGGAGAACTGCTGTGATCACGGCAAGTACTGTGCAAAAGTAATGTGGACTAGTAAATGAAGATGGCAGTGGCCAAAACGATTCAAGGTTTGATAAGTTGTATAATATCTGCCAGATACACACATTCCATTAGTAAGTAATTGTGCTTATTTAATAATAAAAATAATTCTTCCAGTTTACATGAATATATGTTTCATATTGTTATTAAATATTAGCACATACTTAATTACACGTTCTAATCCAGTGGTGGTAAACCTGTAGTATATGTGCCACAGCTGGCTATTTGTTGTTATTGAAAACTCTAAAGGGTTTACCCTCACTGTTGAAACTGTTAGGTGGGATTTGTTTGTTTGTTTTTTGCATAACAGTCCCATGAAAAAATTTCTGAGACATCAAGTGTTGTGTGAAGAGAAAGTTTAGGAAGAACTCAAGCTCTTTTTTACCTTGACACCCCAAATAAGAAATATAGTTTCCAAAAAATATGTTTTCATGAACATTTACATATAAAATGAACCAAAAGTATCTCTGAAACAATGCTTAAGTCAGGTGTTGTGGCAGATGCCTGTAGTCCTAGCTATTCAAGAGATTGTGGCAGGATTACTTGGGTTCAGGAGTTCTAGGCTCAGATAAGTAAACAAATGCCCTTACTTTCAACACACTAATATTTTTAAATCAGTTCTTTTTAGTTTCAGTAAAAATACTAATTCCAGGGCTAAGATGTAGCTAAGTGGTAGAGCATTTGCTTAGCAGGCCAGTCCCTGAGTTCAATTCCCAGTCCCCACCATTATCCCCACGCCAGACACTCACAAAAAAATAGTGCACAAAATGTAGTCTGAAGATGCTAGTATAATATGTCAAAATGCACCTTCAATGATAAAGTCATCACATCTGCTAATCAATGCCACCTTGTTTAATCCTTGGCAAATAGGGAAGCGATTCTTTGCATTTCAGTATACTTTTAAATCATCACTTCTCAAATCATTATAGGGAATAAGAAAATAATTCTTTGATAAAACAGTAGAGATAATACAGAGTTTAACTAGACAAGATGGTAGGAGTTCACCATTGTAATTCCATTGCATCTGAGCAATATAGTTGAGGATAGCGATATGTAATGTAACAACCACTGTTGATTAGTATTATTTTGTCTTGAGACTTTGTATCACTCTGAATGTTCTTGCTTTGATTTGTTTATTTTTGTGATACTGGTATGATGCTACTGTTCTATTTGTTGGTTTGTTTATTATTTACTACTCTCTTTAAAATAAAAAAATAAATAAAAATAAAAAAAAAATCACTTCTCCCCAATTCCCCCTCTAGCTAGTTTTGTTTTGTTTTCTTTTGTAGTGGTAGTGATTGAACCCAGTGTCTCTGTCTGTCTGTCTCTTTCTCTCTCTATTGCTCACATTGGCCTCAAACTTGGGATTCTCCTGCCTCAGCCTTTCAAATACCTATGATAGGTATATATCACCAAATCTAGTCTTGTACCTACCTTTTAAGCCTCTTAAGTAGCTCTTCTAAATAATGCAAGACGTATCATTCCACTGCATGTGAGATTCAGAGCAGCCATGTAGTGCCTTCCTCCAGACAGCTATGAGCACACTTTAGGAGTGAATCACTGGGATAAAAGGTTAAACACAGAGATATCCAAACTACCTCTAAGAGATTTTGAATGAGCAGGTCTGAGAAGAGGCCTACAAACCTGGTTTTTTTTTTTGTTTGTTTGTTTGTTTATTTTTGTCTTTTTGAGACAAGATCTCACTATGCAGTTCAGGCTGGCCTTGAACTCACTTTGTAGCCCAGGCTGGTCTTAAACTTTCAATGATCCTTCTGCCTCAGCCTCCCGAGTGCTGAATTACACGTGTGTGCTGCCATGGTTGGCTCAAACCTGTATTTTTAAGTGTCTGCAAGGAACCCAATACAGAGTTCACTCTGAGAACCATAGTTTCAGAGATTATCTTCAGTTGTACTCTTTGAAACCTAAACTTGTAAGAACACTGATAATTCCATAAAAATGAACATAAGTGGACAGACTATCCTGAGAACATTTGTCTTCCAAAGCTCCACAATGTCTGACAGCAACATTTCCTTTGAACCAGAACCCAAAATTATAGACCTCTAACATTATAGGAGATGACTGTGGACAATTATGTGTTAATAATCATAGCTACTGTGTATGTGTTCTTTCTCTGTTAAACAAGGGCTGTATTGTTTTCTATAAATTATTTCTAATCTCTATCATAACCAGTCAGGCAAGTACCTTTATATCCATTTTATCAATGAGGAAACTATCAGGCAGACTATGGAACTACTCCATGGTTATTCAGCAGGTAAATGATAGATGGAAATCCAAGTCTCTCTCCAGTCTCTGAAAATCTCCAGCAGTATTCCCATAGTGCCTTTCATAATATTCAAGCTCAGCTATCATTTACATAATCCCTTGTCTGCTCACAGAGTCTCATTAGCAGAACTCACCATGCTTTCCCATCTAGATTTTATCCTCTTTTGAACCTCTGTTCCATTAACTTCACTGCACCTTAACTTGTTTAAAAAATGCTTTTTTAATCCAGGTGTCTCAACTATTACCAAACTCACCCTGTAGGATAGAACTTCCTAACAGACACTTGCTGGTGAAGCTTTTTTTTTCCTCCTTTCCCTCCTAAACAAAGCAGTTTAGTTGTTTTAGCAAACTGCTTGATCCTCCTGTTGCTGCATCAGGCATGAAAAATCTTTTCCTCTGTCTGACCCATACCATTGATTCATTTAACATACTTGTGTGCCCGGTGTGTAGTAGGAATGAGTAGTGGTAAGTAGTTGGGATACACCCTGAGAAGAACAAATATGGCCCCTGCCCTCAAGCAGTCTAATGGTTAGACTATATTGAACACATTACAATTGGAGTGAAAGTAAATACAGAGGTGATATGGGAGCATATGATACAAAGAATTTACCTAATCTGAGAAGTACAGAAGAAAGTGAGCTAAGACATAAAGAATAAATAAAGGAGTTAGCTAAAAATAGGCAAGGGTTTTCCAGGGAGTAGGAACAATATGTACAATGATCTCAAGTCAAGAAAGAGTACCACATAGCTTAAGAAATCAAAAAGTCAGGCCAGGTATGGTAGCACATTCCTGTAACCCCAGCACTGGGGAGGCTGAGGCAGGAGGATTGCCATGAGCTTGTGCCAGCCTGAGCTACACCAAATTCAACATCTTCAAAAGCTGATTCATGATTATTCCCTAAAAATAAAAGAAACTCAGTCATCTAAGTTACACAGATCAGAAATACCGAGTTCCTCTTTTCTATTCTGAATGTAAAATCTATCCCACTTTTCAAAGGACAGGGATTTTTGAGCATCTCTGAGGGTTTCCTATTCATGCCTGATGCAGCAATAGGAGGATCAAGCAGTTTTGGGCAATATCTTTGAGGTCAAAACTATTCCTGTAATAATATTAAATTTTTTTTTTCGTTTTAAACTCATTCTTACATGAATACATAATGTACTCATTATGCAGGGTGAAGATAATAGAGAAAATAAAGTCACATACTGAAATGAAACAGAGCTAAACTACAGCTTGACTAAAGGTATTCTTAGTCTTTTATTTAAGAAGAGCTGAAGACAGTGAAAAGAAAAAGGAATAAGTAAAAATTAATGAACCAAAAAATCCCCAGAAATGAGTCTATGTTTTGCTTGCTTACTGTTTAGGTATTAAATACTTACTCTTCTAAAGGTGTTGTATAGTTTACAAGTAAGGGTTATTTTTTTCTAACTTGAAGTATATAATTGGCACTACAAAAGCTGATTCATAAGAAACTGTCAACACCAGTTAAATCCGAGGAGAGAGAATGAGGGTCCAGGACACAAAGCAGAATTTTCACTGTACTTGTATATATTTTAGAGTTTTTAAAAGGTAGAGGAGAGGTACTTACTGTCACTTCTTTTTTTGAGGAAAAAAGAAACAAGGAAAAAAACTTTTTGAAAATTTTCTTTGACCTTCAATAACTTAGCTAATTGAGGGGCAAAATCAACAAAAACAATTTTTCTTTCATTGGAAGCCCTTATCAACTTCCTAATTGTAGTTGTTTCCTTTTTGTGGACCCATAGCACCTTATTGTCCTTTTTCCCTTCTATATTACTACTTTGTATCTTAACATAGGACTGTAGGTATAATTTTTTAATGTCTTTTTTTTTTTTTTTTTTTTGGTACTGGGACTCAAACTCAGGACCTTGTACTTGCCAGCCAGGTACTTGTGCCACTGAGCTATATCCCCAGCCTGGGATAATGTTTTATTTCTCTTTGTTATCCCTATTCCATTAATAGTACGCAGTACACAGTAGGTATTCCAGACCTGTTTGCTGAATTATAGTTCCACTGATAAGTCTCAGAATCTAATTCTTGATTGCAAATAGGCAAAAACCATATGAAGTCAGGCGTTTCATACAATACGAAAAGTGAGCCAGTCCTAAACCAAAAATGTCTCGCTGAGCCTGGTGGTACATGCCTGTAATCCCAGCACTCAGGATTCTGAGGCAGGAGGGTTGCTGAGTGTTTGAGCTCAGCCTGGGCTACAAAGTGAGTTCAAAGCCAGTCTGAACTGCATAGTAAAACCCTGTCTTAAAAAGACCAAGAACTGGGGATTTAGGTCAAGGGCCTGGGTTTAGCTTAGTGGCGTAAGCATCTGCCTGGCAAGCGCAAGGTCCTGAGTTCAATTCCCTGTACCAAAAAAAGAGAAAAAGACCAAGGAAAAGAAAGGTCTTACAGGGTAACATGTTAAAAAATAATAGAATAATTATATGTGCATATGTATGTAAATATGCACATATTTAAATAAAATATTATTTTAAAATATTTTAAATAATTTCAACTAAGAAAGAATTAATGCTCTATAAATTTAGACACAAATTGTTTATGAAATGAGTCCTATTAGGTTGTGCCATGAAGTAAGTATTACTCATGATTTTTAAATCTAATTCTAAAGAGTGCCACAGTTCCAGAGACAGCGTCAGGTTTACTTGACTAACTTTAAGAGCAAGAACGCATTAAAGCTTACTGCTTGAAATAATCTAATATAATCTATGACAGTGTGTCTGAATTTTTGACTCTTGAGTATGTAGATTTTTGTGTAGGAATTCTGACTTTTTCCTGCTCCTTGGAGATTCTTTTGTCCATTGAAGATCTTGGGATGTTTGTTACTATATTTCAATGTATATGAAGTAACCTTTAGGTCTGTTAAGGATCGGTATCCAATGACAGACATCCTCATACTTACAGAGTCAGAGAACCTGTCTCCTAAAGAAATAGAATTCTTAACAAGGCAGTTAAATTTGGTTATAGGCTTGTAATTAAAAATGGAATCTGTAGTAATTCTTGTAAAGAATCTGTTCATTTTGGGCTAATACTACTACACTAAAAAATTTTTTAAGAGAAAAAAATAAAAACAGCACAGAATTTCAAAACAAGAGGATAGAAAATTAACAATGGTTATTATATTGCATATTGTTATCTTCAAAGTAGTTACTCAGATTACAAGATATAGGCATGCAAAATTGGTCAAGCAATATAAGCACTAACTGTTCCTTTCAATGAACTAATAGAAATTAGTAGGACAGTCATCTTAGCTATTTGTGTGTGTCACACACATTATACATATAATATATAATATATA
>NW_004955406.1:19189499-19261060 GCF_000276665.1 Chinchilla lanigera
ATTGAAGCCAGGGATCTAGTAATTAATCCTCCCTCTTGAGTAGGTAGCTAGGGGAAATATCTTCCCTGAGTAGTTTCTACTGCTCAGTGAATCTGTATGACAACATTTCACTGTAGTTCAGCTGCTCATTACCTTGTTCACATTCAGAGAATGTGAGTCTTTAATACAGTTTACCTATATTTATTGTATTATTTTTTCTGTTCATAATTAAGCTTTTGGTGATAGCCTATATTTATTGTATTATTTTTTCTGTTCATAATTAAGCTTTTGGTGATAGCCGGAGCAGTAGGATTATGCTTTTTTCCAGTCTTCTGACTTGTTGTGCATTAGTAATGATTTATCAGCTAACTCCAATTATCAAATGACATATATTTAAATTACTATAGGGCTACATGTGACTCTTTTCTTTGTCCTGCTCTCATCAACATGGCCAGTTATATTTTGTGTGTGTACCTCATTGTTTACCTTACCACTTTTTTATAGACTACTTACAAAATAGTATATGAATTTCATTCCTTTTTTTTTTCTTCCTGATTTACTGGCCTGCTGTGTTCATCTTTCTTATGAGTGCTTTCCAGCTGGCTCTTTACCTCTTTTGTTTCTATGGTCATGTTTTTCTTCTTTTAACCCATCTCACCATCTTTTTTCCACTATTTGTCCTTTCACTGGCAGCCCTACCTTTGATTCCCTATTATTTTTTCTGTATATAAATTCAGTCCACAAAAACTTGTAATGCTGTCATTTGTTCATCTTTTTACTGAAGGGTTCTATTAATATGAAGATGAATAAGAAGATACAGTCTATGAGGACCACACAATCTTGTGGAGAGACTGATACATACTATATGCTATTTGTAATTTTATTGTAGCACTGATCAGAGTGTGTACAATGTATATGTCTCCTCTAACATTGTGAGCATTAAATGTTCAATGAATGTTTATTGAATGACTACATTGTGAACATTAATTGGACAATGCACGTTCCTTAAATGAATAGACATGTTTATATATGTATAGGTAATGATAAATGCCATCAAAGTAAACAGCACTGTGGAAAGCTGATGAAGAACTAATTCTATGGGTGTTCTACAAAAGATTTATACGAGATAGAGTTTGGCCTGGAGAGGCATTCCTGCCAGACAAAAAGATACACAATTTCATTTAACAAATCTTTTCAAGAGCCCTTTAAAGGCATTATATAAGATAATTTGTTTTGTGTTTAAAAGGAAGGAGTCTATTTCAATAAATATGTACATGGTAAGCACTGAGTTCAAGGTAGTTGTTATTCTGGATCAGGAAGAGAGATGAATATGAGTAGACATACACAAGGGACTTCTGCCATTTTGGTAATAGAGTTTTTTGAATTGAGGGGTGAGAACATAGGTGCTTTGTAAACTTTTAAAGTGACTAGGAAAAGGCATTTTGCAAATTGAGATTGATTTTTGATTTTTCTATTAGTACATTTTGGTAGGACATAATGGTTACATTCTTTGTAGGGAGTTGGTACATGTACATAGTACATCTTAATTCTTTGTTTTAATTTCTTTCACCTCTCCTCCTTCCCCACTTCCTCAACCTCTTGGTCCTGTTTCCTTTTGCAAAAGATCTATCTCCATTTTTTTTCCTATTATCTTTTTTTTTTTTTTCTCTATATTTATATTTTGGGTTTCTCCTACAACAGAAACTATGAGATATTTAAGCCTGTGTGTCTGATTTATTTCACTTAACATGGTGGCCTCAAGGAACATACATTTTCCCACAGATGACTCCAGTTTATCTTTCTTTATGGCAGAGTAGTGTCCGTTGTGGATAAATACTGTACCACAGTTTCTTTATCCATTCATCTGTTCATGTGACCACACAGAGGCCACTTCCAAGATTTAGCTATTAAGAGTTATGCTGCTTTAAACATGGGCGTGCATCTATTACTGTAATATGATGTCTTTCACTTTTTTTGGGAAGATTCCTAGAAGGGGAATAGCTGGGTCAAATAAAATTTCTACTTTTAGTTTTTTGAGGAATTTCCACACTGATTTTCATAGTGGTTGTGCTACTTTAAATTGCCATCAATAATTAGCCTTTTCCCTGCAACATTTTTTACTGATTTCTTGATATTTGTCATTCTTTCTGGAATAAGACTGAAGCAAATTGAGATTTACATTTTAAAGATAGTATGACTTTTGGTAATCTATGAAGAGATTTTTTTCATTGTACTTTTTCTCAATTCTTTTTTCTACTTAACAAAAGTACTGATTACTTATATATGATGTACAGTATTGTTACATAAAGAAAAGATCTATATAAATATTTATAAAAGGTCTATAAAAGAAAAGACCTATAAAAATATTTATTTATGGAGTATAAGATAACTGGAGATTTTGAAAGAAAGTTTATTGAAAAATTAAGGTGCATCATGAAGATAGACATATAGACCTGGATTTAAACTATATATCCTAATTCCAGAGATACTTCTTTCCTGTTATATGAAAATATTTTAATCGAAGTGTAATGTACATTGAAAAAGTACGTAGGTGTACAGCTTGGTAAAGTCTCATAAACTGAACATATCCTTGAAATCAGCACTCAAATCACTAATGATTGTATCTAATTAAGCAGCACCCAGATCAGTTTAGTTCAGTTGAATTAAATTCAGTTGTTCCAGTCTAGTCACTCCAAGGTTGTTAGAATACTTTTGCCTGTTTTATATTTTATTTAGTAGTATTTTGTGGCATGCAGTGTTGTTTCTGGTATTCCATACTTAACAGGTATGTGATACTCAACTGTGACATGCAATTATAATTAGTTCATTCTCATGGTTAATGGTGACTGTACTACAATTTGTTTATAGTATGAAATGATTCATAAGTGTCATTCTTAATATTTATTTGAAGATGATTGACCATTAGTGGGATATTTATTTTGACACAGAAATAGACTTATTTTTAGGTATACTCGTATGCATTGTCTCAGCCTTAGCATCAGGCTCTAAACGTGGAAATTATAAATACAAAGGCATTTTTTTATTATTTAATCTACTTCTTCCAATTGGGGAAAAATTATAATTACTGTATCTTTTAGGATTATTTTAATTTTAGGCAGAGAAGTTTATCCAAAGGAAAAAAATTTTTTTTATCAGATCATTGACAGATTAGTGATATAGAATAACCTTGTTTGTTTAGTTACCATTTTTAAGTTTGCTAGACCCATTTTTATCAGCAAATGAATTAGTTTTTAAATCTGTGTTGACAGCTCTGATTAGTTTTTATGGTTGAAAATTTTAAATTGTGGGCATATTTGCTGATTTTAATTTTGCTACTATTCCTATTTTCAGAAACCTAGATTTATTTTTCTTGGAGCCACATCTGATAATCTATGAAGAATTTTATTTTTAGGACATTTTTAAAGTTTTTTTTGGTTAGGAAATTTTATTTAAAAATTTTTTTTCCTTAGGAAATTTAAAAATCAGTAATATTTACTATTAGGTAAGATTACTTCTTAAGCTTTAATTATATGCTTTAATTTTATGTATTTGGATTTAGTAGGTAAGCATTTCCTTTCCTTAAATTGGGGTCTTTAATATTCAGTGTATTGTACTTCCTATGCAGACAACTAATTGGAGAAAATAAGCTTTAACACATGACAAAGGTTTACTGTTTCTATAATGTAAACAGTTCATTAAACTAATAAGAAAATATTGATATTCTGGTAGGTAATTGGGCAAAGGATAAGAAAAGATGCTTTACCAGTAGAGAACTAAGATTAGCGGCAGAAGTTGAAGCAGGAGGATCAGAAGTCCAACCCCCAGCCCTGGCAACTTGGTGACTTAGTAAGACCCTGTCTGAAAAAAAAAAATTTAAAAGGACTAAGGATGTAGTCAGTGTGAAAGTCCAGGGTTCAATACCTAGTATCAAGGGTGGGGGAAAACTAAGATGAGAATCTGTGGCAGAAATTTATTCCTACTAGCACTATTAAATTCAAATCAGTGAACTCTTTCTTCCTGTTAAGTCAGCAAAAGTAAAGAAAAATAGATAATGTTCACTAGTAAAGTTATTGATAAAGTTGGTAGGCTCTTCTTTTACTGTATATTGGAAAAAATAGTTTGGACTTTGGATTTTAAGAGCAGCATGACCTTCACATTCTTTAGTGCAGTTTTAACACACTTTACAGATCCTGTTCTAGATAAACAATCCAAGTAAGCAAAAAAAAAAAAAAACCCAAAAAAACCTTGCGTACAAGTATATTCATTTCAGTGCTGTTTCTAATAGAGAAATGAGATAATGTATGACTTATCTAATAACCTCCCACCTTTACCCCATTTAAACATTAAAAACAGTAGGCATTTGTTATTTCACTTTCTGTAGGTGAGGAATTCAGGAATAGCTTATCTGGGTGATTTTGATTCAAGGTCTGTCATGAGATTACAGTCATAATGTCAAACAGGGCTATAGTCATCTGAAGACTGGGCAGGAAGATCTGCTTCCTGGAGTGCTCACTTCAATAGTTGTAGGCAAAAAGCCTCAGTTCTTTGCCAGATGGACCTCTTCATAGGGCAACTTGACTGTTCTCATGACGTAAGTATTTGTCAACTTCCTGTTGCTGGGAAAAATAGCTGATGTACACAACTTAAAGGAGAAAAGGTTTATTTTGGCTCACATTTTCAGATTTCAGTCCCTGGTCAGCTGACCCTGAGGCATAAACCACAAAATAGAGGAAAACTACCCACCTCAAGACCAGGAAACAGAGAGAGGGAATGAGAGGAAGGCTTAAGAACAAAATGAACCCTGCAGGGGCACAACCCAAGTGACTCTATTCCCTAACTAGGTTCCACCCTCTAGCAGCACATTTTTTGAACTCATCAATAGATTAATCTGCCTATGAGGCCAGCACTTCATTCACTTCCAAAAAGCCCCACCTCTTACACATGAACATTTTTGGGGAAATTGTTTACCCAAACCAAACAACTGCATCCTTGAGTTGGAGTAGAGAAAATGCTTTTTACGGGGCTGGGGATTTAGCTCAGCGGCAAAGCGCCTGCCTGGCAAGCGCAAGGTCGTGAGTTCGGTTCCCGGTACCGGAGAAAAACCAAAAAACCAAAAAAAAAAAAAAAAAGAAAATGCTTTTTACTGCCTAGTTGTAGAAATCTTAGCTTCTCATTTCTACCACATTCAACATTAGCTAAAAGTGAGTCACTAAGTCCAACCTATACTCACTAGAAGAAAAATTAAGTTCCATTCTTAAAAAAAGAAATATTAAAAACATATATATTTTAAAATTAAAAATAATTAATTATATATAAAGGAACAGGGTTTCATTATATAGTTCAGGCTGGCCTGGAACTTACTATGTAGCCCAGGCTGCCCTCTAACTGGCAATCCTTCTGCCTTAGCCACCTAAGTACTGGGATTACAAGCATGTGCCACCACACTTAACTTTTAAAAATATATCTGTCACAAATGTGTAGCAGTTAAGTAAAGCAGAACATACAATAGAAATTAGAGTCATAAGAAAAAGAAAATTAGAAGAGAATATGCAGAATATCTTAATGGTTGACCTAGGATTTTGGAGTAGGGATGAGTTTTTTCCCCTGTAGTTTCCAGACTTCCTTTGTTGCTGTTACATGATTTTTTTTTTCTTCTGGTTTTGATGCTAATGTTTAAATACAGGGCATTATGAATGGTAAACATGTGTTCTGCTACTGAACTGCAGCCCCAACCTTGTGGCTTTTATAAGAGATAAATCCTTCTGTCTCCATAGAAAAATATAATATGACTTTCCTCATCAAGCTTTCTAAGTGTAAGCATATTATGTCCTTTCTCTTTGTGTCATGATACAATCTTTCTTTTCCTCTCTGTATTGTGGTAATATACAGAGATCAGTGAAATTCATCATCTTAACTTACTCCATCATTGTTGTCTTATCCCCATCCCCTTTCCTCTCTCCTTCCTCCTCCCCTTCCTCCACTTTCTTTAAAATCAGGTTACTTCTTGTTACATTGCTCAGGCTGGCCTGGAACTCTTACGGTTAGCTGATCTTCCTGCCTTGGTCTTCTGATTATTGGGACCATATGCTTGAGCTTTTGTATCTGACTTAGCCATTTATTGATAGCACTGCTGGGGACTGAACCCAGGGCCTCGCATATGTTAGGCAAAACTGCTGTATCACTGGCACCCTGAGCCCCTCTTAAGCATTTTTACGTGTATAGCTCATTAGTACTACATATATTCATTTTGTTGTGCAGCCATCCATCTTCAGAGCTCTTTTAAAAATTTTGCAGAAGCCAGAGAGGTGGTGCACACCTGTAATCCTAGCACTTGGGAGGCTGAGGCAGGAGGATTGCTGTGAGTTTGAGGCCAACCTGGACTATGTAGTGAGTCCCTGTCTCAAAAAAAATTTTTTTTCTTCTCAAAACTGAAACTCTGTACCCACTAAACAGTAACTTCCCATTCCTTCTTCTTCCTAGCCCCTCGTAACCACAATTCTATTTTCTCTCTGGGATTTTGACTTAGTACCCCATATAAATGGAATCATATAGTATTTGTCCTTTTGTGACTTGGTTATTTCTCTTAGCATAATGTCTTTAAGGTTTATCCATGTTGTAGCATTTATGAAGAATTTTGTATATATATATAAACATTTTGCTTATTTACTTATTTGTTGGTGGACAGTTGAGCTGCTTCCATTTAGCTGTTGTGAATAATTCTATTGTGGGCATGGGTATATAAATCTCTTCAGGACTTTACTTTCATTTTTTTTGGTTATATACCCAGAAATGGAATTACTGGAACTTACAGTAATTTTTTTTTTCTTTTTTGTCTTTTTGAGACAGAGTCTCACTATGCAGTTCAGGCTGGCCTTGAACTCACTTTGTAGCCCAGGCTGGTCTCAAACTCACAGTGATCCTCCTGTCTCAGCCTCCTGAGTGGTAGGATTCCAGGCATGTACTGCCATGCCCGGCTCTTTTTTTTAATTTATGAAGAACTGCCATAACATTTTCCATAGTGACTAACCAGTATACATTCCTACCAGTACTGCACAGGGCTTCAGTTTTTCCACACCTTCACCAGCACTTGTTAGGTTCTGTTTTCTTAATATTAGTCACGCTAATGGATATGAGTTGATCATGATATAATATTAATGGTTTATTTTTCTATCATTTGGTTATGAGAAACTCTTAAAAGGCATACAGATACATTTCAGAGATGATAAAATCTTTTTCTGATATTTATGAAGGGCAAGTTAAGTCAGGCCATTTTCTTTATCTGTGTTCCAATATTGATGTTCAGTGAATGATGATAATGTGATTGCAGGTAAATTGGCAGGATGAGGAGCAGTAAATCAAAAGAGGTGCCTTTATCAAATCCAAGGAACTCTCAAAGCAAGGATAGTGTTCAAGGTAAGGTACTGTTCTTTTTAAGTTAATTCTTTATTTAGGTCATATATATTAAATGCTAATCTAACCAGAAAATAAAAACTATACACATGCTTTGATTTAGGAAAAGATTAAATAAAGAATATTAAATTTGAATATACAAAGTATCTTACTTTCAAAGTATCCTATGTTAAACTGCTTTATACAGAAAAATCCTTTTTAAAAATGAACTAGCCCATGTAAAATTAATTTTATGTAGTTTTTCCAGAAATTCTGATTTAATGACAATAAATAGTATAATATTTAAGCTCCTAAGAATAGACCAAGTGCATAGATAACAAAATAATAGTTTCATTGAATTCCTTTTGAATCACAAAAGTAGTGATAACTTTAAAGCATGATATATTTTAAAGGAGTTCTACAAACTGAAGTACATCTGGAAGGAGATTATTGCATTTGTGGGGGACTTGGAAATTAAATCATAGGGAGAAGTATTTGAAAGAAATGAAAATATTCATCCTGGAAAAAAATGACTCCTGGGAAATATGTAGCCTTAAACTTTGAAAGGGTGTTATCTGAAAGACAAAATAGATTTTACCTTTGTTTCTACTGGTAGATTGAAGTCTGGGGTAGTTCTCTTATCTTTTTCACATTGTAATGTCAAATATAAAACAATATAAAATTTTTTATTTGTTTATTTCATTGGAGTAAACTCAGGATACTACTTATTTTTGGACATACCTGCCATATGTATATGTGGAAGTGTCAATCTAGTTTTCCTAAAGAATAATAATATCAGTGCCTATTTAATTCTGTTTGGTAGGAAGCTTAGCTTAGCTTTATATGATGGTAATTACCAAAAAAAGCGTATTTTGGTTCAGTACAGTGAAATATTTGCTGAAGAAGAGTTCTGCCTAATAGAGTGATTCAAAACTTTGAGTGCATTTGTGAGCTTACTAGAATTGTATTTTGAGATCTACTTCAGAGATTCTGATTTAGTAAATATTACTTTTATCCCAGCAGATGTAACCACAACATGGGATGCACTTTCTCAGACCAAGGCTGCTGTAAGTTGTTTTAACTTCCATTTACTTACTTGTTTTGAAATTAGTTTCCTGGTTGGACAGGGTAAAATTTTTCTGTAGCACTTTTTTGAATAGAAAATAAACATTTTGGTAAGAAATGACGTACATTATAGAATGAACATAACTATTAAATAGCAAAAGTATAAAAAGTGACACTACTTTAATTGTCAAGGGCCCTAACACCATGGATATAAAATACTAAAATAAACTTGTGTAATTTATTCACCTTTAATAGATTTGTTCATTTGGTATGTTGAAATGAAGATTTGATAGAATGAGTTTGATAATGATAGGCTTGTGTCTGTGTAGAAGGCTCATTGCCAGGGAGGAAGGGAAAGGAACCAGCTTTCTTGAAGCTTTGAATGGTTAGTAAGTTACCTCTTCTTTTGTGAGGAGGTAACAAACTGTTTTCTTTCATACTACTGAAGAATAATGACTATGGGCAACTTGTTCCCATTTGTGTTCTGCCTAGTCTTATCTGGATTTTAAGAATCTACATTTGACAAGTGATACTTAATCCCTTCAAATGGAGACACTGCTTTTTTATTTGCTTTCCAGGCAAATTGTCTTTTAATATGCCCTTTCGTTTTCTTTTGTATACTACTTGATTTAAAGTAGTTTCTTTACTGTGTTTCTTTACTGTGTGAGTATTTTTATGGTATTTTCAATCCTCTAATTTTTAGACCTTTTTTGAAAATGAATCTAGAAAAATTGTTACTACTTAGATTTAGGCCCGATGCAGGATCAAGTTTTGGCCCTATGAGTAAGCAATGTACATTCTATCCCTTCTATGTATTATACATCTATAATATAGGAATAGTTTTTATTCCTCAATTTGATTTAGTTCTAAGCTAATTCATAACTAAACTTTGTTCTTAGTTGTTTTTTGAAAACCACTGTGTTTTTGAAGAATATGTAAAGGACCCATAATAATCAGTACAGGGAAAAAAGGCTGATACAGAAATACTACTATGTAGTATTATTTCAATTTTTTTAGTTCATTACACTGAAAAAATCTGAAAGATGAATCAAAACTATGTACAGTATTTTATTTTATTTTTTGTAGAGCTAGGGGTTGAACTAGAGTAACACCCATGCTAGTGTTTACTTACTGAGCTACAACTCCAAGCCTTTTAAATTTAAGACAAGGTGTTGCTATACTATTCAGGCTGGCCTCTAACTTCGGAACTTCTGCCTTGGCCTCTTGAGTAGCTGAGATTACAAGCATGTGCCATCCTCCCAGCCAAAGTATTTCTATATAGTAGAGTTTTGATATTTTTAATTTTATTGTATATGTATATATAAATAAAAATATATTTTTAATGTATATTTTGTTTTCAAGTATTCTTCTTAAGCATATAATACTCTACTATTCATGCAGAAATGCTTTTTTAAAACCATTGAGAACACTGATGGTTATACCAAAAGTTGCCTTACATTGCAGAGGGTATGTGAAACGTGACTAAATTCAATCTAGCCTGTGAATCTTGTTTTTGTTGTAAAACTTATTTCACAGACACAAAACTATAAAAAGTTGTGACTCTTTCCATAGTCCTAAATTTAGCCATCTCAATCATTCTTTCCTCATTTTTACATGTAAAATGTAGAAAATATATGACATATATAGTGTCAGATAATTTAATGCTTTTAAGAAACTCAATAGTAAACATATTTCAACATGGTGGATAGAAATCTTTGATAGTCTTCATAATGTTTTTCATTGTCTTTTGTTCACATTTGAGCAGCATTATGTCTAAAGTGTAATGATAGCTGACATAAACAGTGATAAAGCTAAGAAGAAACCATTTCTGAGTTTTTCTACTTTGGGGGAAGATATTGGGTAATATAATATTAAATAACCACATAAACCAGTGGTAGCTGGATTATTTACAGAATTAACCTATATGTATGGTATTTAAATTTTAGCTGAGACACATCGAAAACAAATTAGAAGTAGCCCCTTCAAGTACAGCTGTGTTTGATTCTGTCATGGATGTCAAGAAGTCTTCTGCAAGTGCTATCCGAAAGATAAGTAGAAAAGGTATGTATAAAGTTCTTTTAGAGATAAAAATAGAATTTTTTTTTTTTTTTTTGTGATGCTGGGGATCAAACCTAGGGCCTTTGCATTGCAAGGCAAGAACCCTACCACTGTGCCACATCCCTGTCCCCCCAGCATATAAATTTTAGATGTTAGATTTTTTTTTTGTTTCTTTTTTATTAGCATATGTTTGTGATTCATAATATTGTAATTACATTCATCTTGGGGAATTGGTACCTATACATACTGTATCTTAATAATTTTAATAGTCCCAGAATTTAATTTTCTTCCTTTGGTACTGAGTAGTAGTTATGAAGCAGTCCCATATTCAGTGACTGTAGATGGTATTTTTACTATCTTTTGATCAGGAATGTTAGCACCATTCCATTCCTTTTGACAATGAGTTTTCATTTCTTTGTAATGAGAATTTCATTTTGAGTATTTAAGATGTTCTGTGTCAGTTGTTTTTTTAAGCTTACAGGTATATTACTTTTAAAATAAAATTTAGTCAATTTAATAAAGTATATTTTTTGGAGGAATTCAACTTAGTGGAAGACCTAGAGATATAGCTCAGCGGCAGAACACTTGCCTAACATGCACAAGGTAGTGGGTTTACTTCGAAGTACTGCAAAAAAAAAAAAAAAGATGGAATATCATTCATACCAGTCATGTCATAAATTGACACAATGTGTTTTCTTTGGTTACCTTGGTAACCACATACCTACAGGTATGTGAATGTTTTCTGTCTCCTATAAGGATATGTAAAGGGTTATGTAAAATATCCAACTAGAGATGCTACTAGTAACACGTCAGTTATTTTTTAGATAGTAACCAAATTTAGAGGCAGTCATAGTTTATATGATACGGACTTACAGATTTTCTTTTTCTTCAGATGGTAGATACCTGGATGATTCTTGGGTTAATGCGTCAACCTCCAAATCTAAATCACGAAAAGAGAAATCTCGTAGTCCTCTCAGAGCTACCACCCTGGAAAGTAATGTGAAGAAAAATAATCGTGTGGAATTTCGTGATCCTCTGGTTTCTTACAGGTTAGTTAGTGTTGGGGAATAAAAAGCAGCTAGGGTTGGTCTGTAATACTTACAGCAGGATTATAATATTTTTTTGAGGTTTTTTTTTTATAATATTCTGGTCATGAGGTACTGTTATAATACTTTACTATTGCTACTGTTTTCATTCTCCACAAAAGATAATACAAAAATCTTTACTGTTTCTTCTGTTGTTACTGTTGTTTTTGCAGTGTTGTGGATTGAACCCAAGGCCCAAGGCTGTAACACTGAACCACATCCCCAGCCCTTTATCTTTTTTGAGGGGGAAGAAATAGTAATATTTTTCCTAAGCCCCCCTCATGCTAATAAAATTTCTTAGAAACAGACTATTCAGTTCCTGGAAGCATGGCTTTTTTTGTTTGTTTTATAGGTACCACTACCTATACCTAGCTCTTAGGTTTTTTTCTATTTTGTTTTTATGTGATGCAGAGAATTGAACCCAGGGCCTCTCCCATGTTAAGCATATGTATAGTTTAGTTTTTGTCTTCTTTTTGAAAGTAGTAATCAGTCACTCACATTTTTTTTCTTATTGTGAATGTGAATTAGCTTGTTATTTTGTTGCTAATGGCTTTTTTCTGCAATTCACATGTTCAAGATTGTTGTATAAACTTAAAGGTATAGACAATACAAAGTGCTTTGTACTTTTATGAACATATTTAGGCTATTTAATAAAATTGTAGAATTTTTAATTTGAGCAGTAGTTTATTAGTGATTTATATGCATTCATGCTCTCATTATGGCTAATATGTGGTAATCAGTAACAAAATACTGTACTTTTTTTTTCATTTATAACCATTTCATGTATTTTAGAGATAGGGTTTTTGTTTATTTATTTATTTTTTTTGGTACTGGGAATGGAACTCACAACCTCATGCCTGCCAGGCAAGCACTGTGCTACTGAGCTCTCCAGCTCTCATGTATTTTAAAGTATCAATAAATCAAAGAATTTCAAGATAGTACTTGGTAGTGCTAAGTAAATGTTTGTACTTCTTTTTTTTTTTTGTCTTTTGAGACAGGGTCTTGCTATGCAGTTCATGTTTTTCTTTTCTTTCTTTCTTTCTTTCTTTTTTTTTTTTTCTTTTTGGTACTGGGAATTGAACTCAAAACCTTGTGCTTGCCAGGGAGGCACTTGTGCCCCTGAGCTATAACCCCAGCCCATTGCTATGCAGTTCAGGATGGCCTTGAGCTCACTTTGTAGCCTAGGCTGGTCTCAAACTCATAAAGATCCTTGTGCCTCAGCCTCCTGAGTGTTGGGGTTACAGGTGTGCGCTACTGATACAGGAAAATAAAAACTCCCAACCTGAATGATATCTGGGACGAGTTCATGTTCTCTAAAATCAAAGAATGAATATTAGGAACCATGGAGGTTAAGAGCAGAATATATTTATTGAGGGAAAGAAAGCTTCTGTCCAAGAGAGGGACAGAAGGGGGGCCCGAGTGGGGTTGCCCAGGACTCTGTCTTTTCTAGGGAATTTATAGAGCAAAACCAGGATGTGAGGTAGGTCCAAGATAGGGGGGAAAATGGACAAAACTATGGTCAGCCAGTAAGAATTGTTCAGGTAAAATTGGTTAAATCGGGATCAAATGGGGAAGCGAGTCACAAGTGGGTATGAATACAGAACAGGGGCTTTTCCTGTAAGGAGTTGGGTCAGTGGCTCTTCAAGGTGATTGCTACCTGTTTAGAATATCAATCCTTGATGTCCATCCCTTAATCTTTTGTTTTGAGGTCTGGCCCACAGCAAATACTGTCTTATCTTTCTTGTTGGCTCCTTCGAGTGCCTGGCCCTGTCTGACTGCCTATAATATTTCTATCTAATTCAGCTGCCTATAACACTACCATGCCTAGCTATTTGTACTCTTAAATTTGAGATAAAGAACTTGAGTTCAGTTTTTAATGTTAATTTGATTTGATTGATGGATTGACTGACTGATTGATTGATTGATTAAGACAGGGTCTCACTATGTAGTCCAGGCTGACCTTGAACAACTCATGGCAGAACTCCTGCCTCAGCTTCCCTAGTGTTGGGATTACAGGCATGCTCCACCACACCTGGCTTCATTTAACAATTTAAAAATTTATGTGAATGTATTCAGTTGAAATTTGAAAATATGCATATAAATGTATGTAGAGTCATCAGGGCAAAAGATACAGATTCAGAAGTTGCTGTTAGTATTGAAGCAATAAAAATAGAAGGCATGCACTGCCATGCCTGGCTACACACGTAATTTAATCATTTTTAGTAGTTACACACACACACAAATATTTTACATTTTTGAGTGTTTTTATCCAGTATGTAACTTAAATTTCATCAACTGTCAGTTTGTTCTAGCCACATATCATTTTCTCAGTAGCCACATGTGGCTAATGACTGTTGTTTCTGACACTATAGTCCCAGATCGTTATTTCAGTTTTATTTGTTGGATATTTTTTCACAATTTGTAAGGTTCTTCACTGCTGAGTTTTGTCTTTATTTACCTCTCTTTTAATAAACTACTGTCCTAAAATAGAGCTTATTAAAATGATATGGAAAATAAAAATAATCTCTGATGGAGACTTTGCTAATGTTTTTTATGAACAGAGAATGTGGACTTGGCATTATGTTTCTTGGTATTCCCCAGTCCTTTTTGCTTCCTGCTGAGTTTTAGATACGATTTAGATTTTTTTTTTTTCCTTTTTTTTCCGGTATTAGGAATCAAACTCACGACCTCGCGCTTGCCAGGCAGGTGCTGTGCTGCTGAGCTAAATCCGCAGCCCCCTTGATATGCTTTACATAGCTCAAAGCTGCTAACAAGTGCTCTGTGATTAAGAGTGGTTTAACTTTACTAATCACATTTATTAGGAAGAAAATTTTTACCATACGTCCACTTTATTTCTGTTGTTAATCTATTTGTCAATTTGGTATGTTATTTAGAAACTACGCACATGAAATGCCAACATGTGAGAATGTTTTTTCCTAGTACTTAAGATATCTTAAATAAATGACACATTTTGGTGACAAAGAGCAAATGAATATCCAAATTCTGATTATAATCCTTTTTTCTGGTGTCTTAAGAAAATCTATCCATAAATTTTGCCATATTTCTTTTTTTTTTTCTTCTAATACCAGGAATCGAACTCACAACCTTGCGCTTGCCAGGCAGGCACTGTGCCGCTGAGCTAAATCCCCAGCCCCCTTGTTTTTTTTTTTTTGTTTTGTTTGTTTTTGATATTTCTTATTTTATAATATGCAGACTGTTATTTTGATTATTTGCTTCTTAACTGGATAGAGGGAACATTGGACATGGAATCTTAATGTTAGTAATGATTATTTTGTTGTTGATGTTTGTAGTACAGGGAATTGAACCCGGGGCTTTACATGTGGTAGGCAAGTGTTGTACCACTGAGCTATATCCCCAACCCTTTCAAAATTTTTTGAGATGAGTATCTTACAGAGTGCCAGCTCTGGCCTCAAACTTGTGATCTTCCTGTGTTAGCATCCTAAATAGCTGAGATAATAGGTGTGCTTTCACACCTGTCTAGTTTTGCTACTCTTGTAACGTTTTTAAAATTTAATTGTACAGAAGTTATTTATAGGTATTAAATATGTGCATAATTGTTATGTTTTGATATATTTATCGTGGAATTGCTAAGCTGTTTAACATATACGTAACCTCATATATTTATCTTTTTGTTGTGAGAACACTTAAAATCTATTCTTTTAGCAATTTTCAAGTCTCTGGTTTTTTTTTTTTTACTATTATCACAAAGTTTGTTATTTTTTATTATAGGGAAATTCGTAGTGCACCTTCCAACTTAAGTCCTAGCCATCTGGAGTCAAAGCATGTGTATTATGTAGATGTTAATGAAGAAAAAGCTGAGAGTGGAAACCGGATGATAAGCAATCGAGAACAACAGGATACACGTTGCTGTGATTTTGAGAGCTCCCAGTCATCTGTAATCAATGATACAGTTGTCAGGTTTTTAAATGATCGACCAGCAATTGATGCATTGCACAACTCTGAATGTTTGATTAAGACGGGAATTCCTATGAGAATGGAGGGAGAAATGCCTAATAGAGCAAAAGGAAATGAGAACAATTCAAAGCCTGCTGTGAATAACATGGGCCATCCTGTTGATCCTAAAGTGTTACAGCTAACTGATTCTTCTCCATCCTCCACTAGTACTTCTAATTCCCAAAGATTAGATATTTTAAAGCGGCGGCAGCATGATGTCAAATTGGAAAAACTTAAAGAGCGGATTAGAAAACAGTGGGAACACTCAGAAGAAATAAATGGTCGGGGCCAGAATCTGGGTCATATTGACCATCCAGTAATGGTTGTTAATGTTGATAGCTCAGTGACAGCAAAAGTCAGGAAAGTGGCAACAGCACCACCTGCTCCAGCATATAGAGGTTTGTAATCAGTTTTTGTACCTTTTTCTTTCTGTCGTCTTGTTCCCCTTTTCCCTTATTTGAATAGATGGTCATTTTCAGACCAGAATATGATTCTCAAATTAGCTGCTTAAGAAATCATTTTAGGATACAAATTAAAAATGCAGATTTCAACCAGGCATGGTGGCACACATCTATAATCATAGCACTCAGGAAGTAGAGACAGGAGGACTCCACTTAACTCCACTTAAGTGGTGAGTTTGAGGCCAGCCTAGGCTGCAAAGTGAGTAGAAGGCCACGCTGAGATATATAGCCAGACCCTTTCTTTAAAAACAAGCAAAAGAGATTTCTAGATCATTCACTGGAATTTCTGGGAATGGGGTCTAGAAATAGAATTTTTAACAAGTCCTTTAGGAGATTAGTACAGATTGAGAGGATTGAGATGTGTTATGTAGTTTAGGCTGTCCTTAAAGTCAGTATGTAGCCCAGGTTAGCCTCAATCTTGTGACAGTCCTCTTGCCTTAGCCTCCCAAGTATAAGGATTACAGGCATGTGCCACTATGCCTGGCTTTTGAACTGAAAATACTGCTCTTAATTCTGCCAGTGTTTATTGATTATTAGAAATTCTTTCAAAAGTAATTTAAGAGATAAATGAGTCATTTTCCAGTGAATATGTGGATATACAGTATTTTTGCACTAACATTGATCCAGTTGCCATTTTAAGCTGTGAGTTTTAATAAAAATGATTTCTTTCCCATATTTAAGAAAAAATATTAAAGTCAGATTTATGCAAACCTTGATAGATTTTCATTGGGAAAATGTTTTTCAAAGCTAGTTTTTTTTTTTTTTTTGCGTACTGAAGTTTTTTGTATGTGATGGTTTTGTAGGGATTCTGTTTTTCAATTTTTGTGTTTATATTCCTTATTTTCACAGGGCCATCTATGTAAAGGTTTTAATGAAGAGTTGATTTCTTGATTAGTTATGTTAGACTTTTGTCATTAAAACTTTATTGTAGCCTTTCATGGGTGATTTTCCAAGTTCAGAATAAAATAATATAAAATTGCTTTCTTTTTATTTTAAGACTTTAAAAAGTTTTTGCCATGGCCCATTTTGTTTATAAGTCTGATTTTTTTTTCTGATAAGTTCTGCAGTTTTTGTGGCCCTAAGGTGTCTGTAATTTATTCTCTGGTACAAATCTCATTATGTATAATTTTGGCAACCATGAGTTTTGTATTGCTTACTATGTTTTGGTAGTGATACGCATTGGAAATTTTATTTTAGCTAATCTGTGATAAACATATAACCAAATTCATTAGAATACTAAAGAGTTGCTCTGTTGTCTGTGATTGGTCTAATGTATTATTGATTAAAAGTTTTATATGTATCATATGAAATAGTTCTTAGTGTATCCACATTATCGGCAGAGCAAATAGCATACAGTGAGGTCAGAATGTTCTTGTTGGTTCTGAAATAGTGATTATCTCAGATCTTTGCTATACTCATTAAGTATAGATTACATATTTAATGGTTTTTTAATTTTATAAACCAAAGTCATGAAATACCAAAGTTTATTCCACCAGTGCAGTTAAGATGGATGATTCTTTTTTAGTTTTAATTTACTTATTTTAAAATTTTTTGCTAGTACATGTTTGCAGGACATAATGATTATAGTCATGGGGAGTTGGTACAGGTATGTAACACATCTTAATTCTTTTTTCATCCCCTTCCCCTGTTCCATCTCTTGGTCCCCTTTCCTTTAACAAAAGATCTATCTCCCTGTTTCCTATTATCTTTTAAAATTTTTATAATTTTTATTAGTATGTGTTTAGAGTATATAATGGTTACAGTCACCATGGGGTGTTGGTATATTTATGTAATGCATCATAATTTTTTTTCTCTATCCCCTTCTATTTGCCTTCCTTCATCTCTTAGTAGTCTTCTCTATTTCAAAAGATCTATCTATCTGATTCCTGTTAGCTTTTATTTTACTGTTTATATTTTGGGTTTCTCATATAAGAGAAATCTTAAACTATGTAACCATGATTAACAGTAACATTTCCAAAGGAGCATCCATTTTCTTGCAGAAGACTCAAATTTATCCTTTATGGCAGAGTAGTACTCCATTGTGTATAAATACCACATTTTCTTTAGGCATTCATCTGTTGATGTGCGTATGTGCCACTTCCAAGATTTAGCTATTGTGAATCGTACTGCTATAAACATGGGTATGTATGTATCACTGTAATATAATGTCTTTAACTCTTTTGGGAGGATAGCTAGAAGGGGAATAGCTGGATTAAATGGAATTTCTGATGTTAGTTTTGTGAGGAATCTCCATACTGATTTCCATAGTGGTGTACTAGTTTACATTCCCACCAACAATGTAGAATAGTTCCTCTCTCCCACTCTGCAGCCTTGCCAGCATTTGTATTATTTGATTTTTGATGATAAACATTCTTCTGAAGTAAGATGGAATCTTAGTATTGTTTTAATTTGGGTTTCTCAGAGATACTGAACATTTTTCATGTATTTATTGGCCATTTGTACTTCTTCTGAAGTGTCTGTTCATTTCAGTTACCTGTTTTTTGATTAGGTCTGTCTGTCTGTCTGTCTTTCTTTCTTTCTTTTTGATTGGGTCTTTAAATTGGGGTGGGGAGATCTAGTTTTTTTTTTTTTTTTTTAGTTCTTTATATATCCTGGATATTAGTTCTCTGTCCAAGGAGGAGTTGGCAGTTTTTCCCCCCATTCAGCAGGTTATCTTTTTACTCTGTTGCTTGTATCCTTTGCTGTAAAGAAGCTTTTTAATTTGATACAATTCCATTTGTTGGTTCTTAATGTTATTTCTTGTGCAGTTTGTGTCCTGTTCAGAAAGTCTTTGCCTATGCCTATGACATCAAGAGTTTTACATATATTATCTTGCAGCAGATCGTTCCTGTTTTAATATTTAGATCTTGAACTGTTTTAATTTTAGTTTTGTACATGGTAGGAGAAATGGGTCTAGTTTCAGTCTTCAACATGTGGTTAGCCAGTTTTCCCAGCACCATTTGTTAAAGAGGCTTTCTTCTAGCATGTTTTTTGGACCCTTTGCCAAAAATTAGGTAGATAAATATACCTTGGATTGTTATTACATCTTCTGTTCTCTTCCACTGATCCATATATTTGTTGCATGTGTCAGTGCTATGCTGTATTTATCATGGTAGGTTTCTAATGTAACTTGAAATATGGGATTGTGATGCCTCCTGCTTTGCTCTTGTTGCCCAGGGTTGCTTTTGCTATTTTGGATCTGTTCTGGTTCCATGTGAACTTTAGGTTGTTTTCTCTAGTTCTGTGAGCAGTACTGTTGGTATTTTTATTGAGATTACATTAAATCTATGTATCTATGTAGTTTTGGGAGTATGGCCATTTTGACAGTTGTTTTGCATATCTACGAACAGGGACTATCTTTCCATTTTCTGATGTCTTCTTTGGTCTTTTCAGTTTGCATTATAGAGGTCTTTTACTTCCTTGATTAGGTTAATTCCTAAAAGCTTCGTTTTTCTTGATGCTATTGTGAATGGTATTATTTTCCCAGTTTCTTTCGTGTGGAGTTCATTATTGGTGTGCAGGCATGCTGTTGATTTTTGTGTGCTAATTTTATCTTGCTCTATTGGTAAATTTAATCATTAATTCTTGGTGTCTTTTGGTGGAATTTTTGATTATTCTATGGAGAGAGTCATATCATCCGTAAATGATAATTTGACTTTTTTGTTTCCCATATGTATCTCTTTTATTTCTTTCTTTTATCTAATTACTCTGGCTAATATTTCAGGTTCTATATTGAACAGGACTGGTGATAGTAGACATCCGTGTCTCGTTCCTGCTTTTAGAGGGAAAGCTTTCAACTTTTCTTGATTTAATATGATATTGGTCCCAGCACTTGGGAGGCTGCAGCAGGAGGATCATTGCAAGTTTGAGGCCAGCCTGGGCTACAAAGTGAGCTCAAGGCCAGCCTGCACTGCATAGCAAGATCCTGTCTCAAAAAAACCCAAAAAAAAATGATGTTGGTAGTTGGTTTGTCATAAGTGATTTAGATCAGATTAAGATAAGGCCTTTCTGTATCTATTTTCCTCAGGGTTTTTATCATGAATGGTTGGATATTACATTTTGTTATAGGATTTTTCATGTTTGTTTAGATGACGCTGTGATTTTTGTCCTTGCTTCTGTTTATAGCACATAAACATTTATTAATTTTCATATGTTGAACCATCCTTGCATCCCTCAGGTGAAATCCTGCTTGGTCATGATGTATAAAGATGAAATTCATGTTTTATGTAATAATGTACCTGAAAGTTAGACCAGTTTGTGGCTAGGTTTTCCATATTCCTTTTTTTTTTTTGGTCACAGGGTTGCACTATGCAGTTCAACCTGGCCTTTTAAATTCACTGTGTAGCCCAGGTTGGCCTTGAACTCTTGCCACAGAGTGATCCTCTTGCCACAGCCTCCTGAGTGCTGGGATTACAGATGTGCACCACCACACCAGGCTCCATATTCCTTTTTATTTATTTATTTTTTTAACAGGCTAGTTTCCAAACTAAAATATTCTATAAATATAATTTTTAGGGGTTTATAAAACCTAACAAACATTTAAGAAATCATTATGGAGAATGTTTTCCAGTATGCCAATTGATGGATTTTTTTTTTTCCAACAATAAATTCTTGTGCTGTCTTTTTGGCAATATAAATGAGAAGCACTTTAAAACACTATATTCTAGGCTGGGCATAGTGGTGCACACTTGTGATCCTAACACTAGGGAGGCTGAGGCAGGATGATCACTGCAAGTTTGAGGCCAGCTTAGGATACATAGTGAGCTCAAGGCCATTCTGAACTATGTAGCGAGACCCGGTCACAAAAAATCAAGAGAAAAAACAAAACCAACTAAAAAAGCACTGTCTTCCATAGTGATGTTTATATTTATTTTACTACATAATAAATTTACTTGGTTCATAATTCAAAAGATGAAAAAGCATGTATAGTGCCTTGAAAAGCGTTGTCATTCTTGTGCCCTGACCCACCTGATTCCCTTTCTGGAGGTTACAATTTGTGTATCTCCTAGAGCAGTTTATGTGTTTTATGTATTTTCTTTGTCTTTTTATAAACTTTTTAGCATAATAAACCTATTCTTTACTTTAAAAAAAACTTTTGTATTACTAAAAAAGACTTGGAAAGTATTCTTGGGATTTTGTTTTGAAAAACTGAAGTGGTGAACACAAACAGTGCTAGTGTGATTCTTTCTTGTACTGTATTATACTTAGTTGTCTTCATATCATTTTCTTTCTGATGTAAAATGCCAGTATAGCTAAAGAGCCTATCTAGGTCATTCTTATCTTATCTCAAAGCCTAGTACAGTGTCATGGACATAAGTACACAGTGAATTTTTTATTCTACATATTCAGTTAGAAAAAAATTTGGACAAAGAAGTCCAAATTTAAGACTTGGGGATAAAGAGAAACAGATGTAGAAATTATACTCTTCTTAAAGTTACATGTAGGTGAAGGTGTGAGTACAAAGAAAGGCTTTCATAGGAATAAATGTTTCCTAATGAAAGGAGGGGGAAAAATTTCAAAATCTGAAACTCTGTAAGTGCTAACAATGACATCAGAAGTGGCAAATTCTACATCTGACCTCATGTGATAGGTTAATCAGAATGAAGGTGCACAACACTTTATTCAGAGTCCATAAAGGAAAAGACCTTAACTCCCTTCAGCTGTGATATATCTTACCATGCATGCCCAGATTCTCCCATTTTAGCTTCCCTAAAAAGGATAATAAATGGCATTTGTGGAGGCCTGACTCCTCATCTCCCATGGCATTTTTCCTACAATGCCCTGCATAGGGCCAAGATCTATGTATGTTATTCAGTTTTTGCTTATTCTCTGCTCTATGTTGCAAAGATGTTGGTGGATATGTAAAAATGGTCTGTACATACCTTTGTGGGCAAAAGTTGTAAGAAAAGAATCATGTATATTTGTCAGTAGCACAGAAAGTCAAACTAGATAACAGTGTATGAAATGTGTTGTAGAAGGATGTGGTGCTGGAATGACCACCACGTATGAACTGAAGAAAAGAATGATAAACTGTTGAACTTCTGTGTTGGAAAGGATGAGCAAAAGTTAATGAGAAATAGAAAAATACTGCTTAAAGATAAAAATCTTGTTTGTATTTTAGAGTTAATCCTGAGAGCATTGCCGTGAAAACATGCTACTTAATGGTATGCTGATTCAGACAACCAAATATCTATCACAAGGAACTGAAATTGAAGGAAACTCTGAATATTCAAAAGGCTGGTTGCAGAAATTTAAGAAAAGACAGTATTAAATTTGTAAAGATTTGTGGTGATAAAACATCTGGTAACCACAAAGCTGGAGAGAAATTCATTGATTAGTTATTTTGTCAGGTTCATTGCTGATAAAAATCTGGTGTCAGCACAAGTCTGTAGTACCGATCAAATATCATTATTTTGGTGTACCTTCACCAGAAATACACTGACTACAGCTGATGAGACAGCTGCTATAGAATTTAAGGATGCTAAGGGCAGAATAACTTGTGCTAGGATGCACAAATACAGCAGGCACATACTACGTGTAAACTTGCTGTGATAGGCAAAAGCTTGTGTCCTCATTGTATTTAAGGAGTGAATTTCTTACTAATGAATAATTGTGGTACTAAAAAGGCATGGATTATCAGGGACATCTTTTCTGATTGGTTTCATAAATGTTTGTACCAGCACTTTGTACTCACTGTGGGGAACTGAATTAAATGATGACTGTAAGATGTTTTTATTTCTCAACAACTGCTCTGCTCATCCTCCTCCGTCTGAAATTCCATCAAAAAATAGTGTTTATGGGCTGGGAGTTAGCTCAGTGGTAGAACACTTGCCTAGCATGCATAAAACCCTGGATTCAATCTCCAGGCAACTGATCAGTGACAGCTAACAAAAACAATGTTTATGCCATGTACTTTCCCTCCAAATGTGACTTTGTTCATTCAGCCATGTGACAAGGGTGTCCTTAGAAAGCAGAAGTTATGATAGCAGAAGTGAACAGAAGTGTGGATGTAGAAAGTTTTTAAAAGGAATTTAACATGAAGGATGCTATTTATGCTGTTGCTGCTAGTTGGAACTCAGTGACTAAGCATACAGTTGTGCATGCTTGGCACGATCGCTGGCCTGTGACAGTGGTCAGGAATTATAATGAACAAGGTGGTGAATTTGAAGGATTCTGTATGTTAAGAGAAAATAAAAAGATGTCTGACTTCCTTACATACACAAAAAATGTACCTTTAGAGTCTGTCAGTAACCTGGAAAATGTAGATATTGGAGAAGTTTTTGTTTTTGTTTCTTTGGTTTTTTTTTTTTTTTTTTTTTTTTTTTTTTTTTTTTTTGAGAAAGTCTCCCTGTGTAGCCCAGGTTGGCCTGAAACTCTCAATGATCTTCCTGCCCAGTCTCCCGAGTGCTGGGATTACGGGTGTATGCCAACATGCCTGGTTGGAAAAGTTTTTAATATTAGTAATGACCAGTGATGAAACAGCTGAAATGATTCCAAATCAAGGTGATAGTGATAAGCTGGGTGTGGTGGTGCTTGCCTGTAATCCCAGACCTTGGGAGGCTGAGGTAGGAGGATCGTTGTGAGTTCGAGGCCAGCCTGGGCCACATAAGTGAGTTCAAGGTCAGCCTGAGCTGTATAGTGAGACCCTGTCTCAAAAAAAAAAAAAAGATACAGTTGTGATGATGACATGACCTGGGGAACATGTGTGATGGGCTTATTGAAAGATTTCAGAGCATTCATAACAGAATAAGAAATCATGTCAATTTCTAAAATTTAAGATTTCTAGGACAAAAATGGTTGCTGAAGAGGCCAGTGACTTTGGAGAAAACATTTTTAATTTATTTTTTTGTTTTGTTTTTTTTTTTTTGGGTTTTTCTCCGGTACCAGGAACCGAACTCACGACCTTGCGCTTGCCAGGCAGGCGCTTTTGCCGCTGAGCTAAATCCCCAGCCCCTAATTTATTTTTTTAATTAAAAAATTGTTTTTGAAACAGGGTCTTGCTGTGTAGTCCAGGCTGGCCTTGAACTCACAGCAGTTCTGTATGCTGATACAAGGCATGCATCACCATGCCCAGCTAGAAAACATTTTTAAATAGCCATCTATGCGAATGCTTCTTCATTCCTAGAGGATCCACTTCCTGGTTCCTAAAATGCTCTTGGTATTTCTTCTCAACAACAACAAAAAATGCAGTGTATAGTAACTTTTAAAACATCAGTGGACTAAAAGCTGTTGTTTAACAATTGATGTGCAGATTCTAGTTATAGTTCTATGTTGCTTAGTTACCCTGAACACGTAATTTTTTTCAGTGTATTAATGACATGTCAGGTTTGTTTTTTCTTACAGTACTAGGGATTGAACCCAGAAGGTGCAGAGCTACAACCTCAGTGCTTTTTAAAATTTTGTTTTGTCTGTATAAGTTGCTTAGACTGGCCTCAAACTACTGATTCTGTGGCTTCACCATCCCAAGGGGAGATTACTGGCATGTGCAGTGTGTCAGATTTTTTACTGTTAAGTACTTATGTGGAAATACATACAGGAAAATGATTGTTCATCAGTAGCATATAAATTCAGTCAGTAATGATGGTGATACCAAACAACCACAGATTTTTCATGAAATGCTGACATCTTTGCTTTCTGACGGTTCAATGTATGCAAACTTTTTTCATGTACAAAATTATTAAGAGTGTATAAAATAACTTCAGACTGTATATAGGCATTGTATGTAGAGCATATGAAACAAATGAATTTGATGTTTACATTGGAGTTTCTTTCCCAAATTATCTTACTATGTACTAATAAATATTTCAAAATCCAACAAATCTAAAATCTAAGACACTTTTGGTTTCAAACATTTTGGATACGGCATAGTAAACTTCTACTATATTTTATCTGATACCTGTAAAGGGCTTTACCAATTTTGGTTTCCAGCCTGTTATTTTGTATTGACTTAATTCTACAAATATTGGTTGCCCATTTTTTGATATGCTGATCCCATCTTAAAATATAAATATGTATACTACTTTGGTTATCATCTATATTCATTATTTTATTAGTTTGTAAGATAGCACTTAAAATTCATTACATTTCTTAAATAATAGTGATAAATTTGAAGTGGAAAATCAGAATACTAATTCCTTAAAAATGGCACATGTGTCATGTTTCTTGAAAAATTGAACATTTTTGTTTTGTTTTTGTGGTGCTGGGTATTGAATCCAGAGCCTTGTACATGTTAGGCAAGTGCTGTACCACTGAGCCACATACAACTGTAGCCCCAAACATGTATATTTTAAATACCATTTTTCATACTTTGGGCAAGTTTTGCCTATATAAAGTACAGCTTATCCATTTGTTCCACCAGAGGCAGAAACACACAGAATTTTTTTAAGGGCATTTAGTGAAACCCTCTCTTTAGATAAAATCTAAACAGACAAGGGTAGCAACTAATGTCTGTCTTCAAAGACAGGAAGAAACAGTAATGTTGTCTTTATGTTATTCTTGAGAATGGTAGTTTGTCTTTCTGAAATCTATAATTTATGATTGACATTCTTTTATCATTTAATGTAGTGCTTTTCCATTTCTAGTCTTATTCTTTGAATAGATGCATATTTTGTTTATTTCACTGATGCTTTTCCTCACTGCCATGTGGTAGGTAACTATGCATTCTTGTAGAAGCTGAAAGTTGCTCAACATCATTAGTTATCAGGGAAATGCAAGTCAAAACTACAATGAGATTCTACTGTATGTCTATTAGAGTGGCTATAATAAAAAAGATGATAATAAGTACTGAGGAGAAATTGAAATCCTTACATTTGCAAGTGATAGTGTTAAATGGTACTATTGCTTCAGAAAAACATTTAACAGTTTCTCAAAAAGTTAGTTATGATGATGACCCAGCATTTGATTTCTATATATAATGTTCTGGGGAATTAAAAATATGTCCACACACAAACTTGTATAAGAATGTTCATAGCAGCATTGTTAATAATAGCTCCGAAGTAAAAACTACCCAGACATCCATCAATGGATGAATGGATAAAAAAATTATATCTGTATAATGGAGTATCACTTGTCACTAAAAAGAAATGAAGTCGTGATACATGTCACATAATGATTCCACTTTGAAAACTACTATGTGAAATGAGCAAGACACAAAAGACCACATATTGTACAATCCCATTTATGTGAAATGTCCAGAATGGATAAATCTATAAAGATAGAAGATTAGTAGTTGTCAGGAATGGAGGAGGTCATGTGGGGAGTGACTTTTTTTTTTTTAATTCCTTCCTGAGGTACATGAGTAGGAAAAGCACATGCTTTGGTGTAGAGAGCAACCACTGGCTTTGTCATTCCGTGATTTGTGGCAATCTGACTTAATCTCAACTTCCTCATCTCATAGTAGTTGGTGAAAATAAAAAAAATTTGAAAAATCTGTAGATACAAATTAGTTTATATCTGTGTAAATAAGTGAAGAGTAGACACAGAGCTACATATATCTAGCTTGCATTTAGAAGACACCTGTTTACCTCAAGCACCAGTGCTCTGTTCACGAACAATTCAGTTCACAAACAGAAGGTTTTGCCAAAATTTTGTTTCCATTTGGGAGTACCACATTAGGTGACAAGAATGACCACATCCTGCTGGGTGTTGTGATGCACGCCTGTAATCCCAGCACTTGGGAGGCTGAGGCAGGAAGATTGTTGCGAATTCAAGGCCGGCCTGGGCTACAGAGTGAGCTCAAAGCCAGCCTGAACTGCCTAACGAGACCCTGTCTCAAAAGATAAAAAAAAAGAAGACCACATCCTTTCCCAGAATTGTGGAAGGAATTAAGTTCATGAACTGAGCTATAGGTGAGAGACAGAGAACAGGAGGAGAAAGTCAAGGTTTAGTGTAAGATTCAAAAAGAGCAATCAAAGAAGCACAATTAAAAGTTGGTGGTATTTATTTGCAAGGGAGACAGGCAAACTGAGACAGATACTGAGGGACAATAAGCACTGACAGCTCCCTGCCCCAAAACCAGTTGCACCACCTTCTGGGGTCTAAATTAGGCGAACAGGCTCCCTCCTCACCTGATGGTGTTGTAATAGGGAAAGCACCTTTTAATGACAAGAAGAGTCCTTAGGAGCAGGGCACATGGACCAAGCTAACTGCAGCCTGAGGAGTGCTGGGATGAGGTTTGGGCCGATTTTGGGCAGGAGAAAAACAAGAATGATCTTAAGAGATGGAGAAGCCTAAGAATGCCAGATTCACATAGGCCTGAGCTTGCTGGGTATGGATGATTCACTGTCCATCCACAGGCTCTGATCACATCAGTGTCTGTCTGTTCCCCGTCTTAGTTACTTTTCTTGTTGCTAAGACAAAATACCTGATACTCAGAGTTAAAAGAGGAAAGGTTTGTTTAGTTCACAGTTGGTAGAGGTTTAAGTCCACAATTGGCTGGCTCCAAGGCAGGCTGGGATATGGTAGTTCATAGCAGTGGAAGACAGCAAAAGCAATGAGAAGGGAAGGAAGGAGAGGCGGAGGGAGGGAAGGAGGGAGAGGGAGGGAGAAAGAGCACAGGAGTGACTCTTAATAGATATGGGGTTTCTTTTCATCGTGATGAAATACTCTAGAGTTAGGTAATGATAGTTGTACAACTTAGTAACTATACTAAAATCTGGTGTGTTGCACACGTTTAAAAGGGTGAGATTTATAGTATGTAAACTTATCTCACTTAAAAAAAGTATACATCTGGGCATGATGGCACATACCTGTAATCCCAGCATGTGGGAGGCAGATGGACTTAAAGCTTAAAGTTCAAGCCCCGCCCAGACAGTGAAACTGTCTCAAAATGAAAAAAACCAGCAGGGGATATAGCTCAGTGTAAAGACCCTGGGTCCAATCCCCAGTATATACCACAAAAAACGAAGAAGAAAAAGGGTACAATAAACAAAACATATAAAGCAACTTTAATATGAATATTCTATATTGTTGATGTATTCTAGGTTTCAACCCTTCAGAGACCAAGATTCGAACACCCGATGGGAAAGTGTGGCAAGAGGCTGAGTTTCAAACTATGAGTAGAGAACTGTACCGAGACTTGGCACTTCATTTTGCAGGTGAGACTAGAGATTTTATGTGTTTTCAGTATCTTATCATGCATGCCATCCAATTAATAATACTAATAAATTCATATTTAAATAGGAAATTATTTATCTCCACATTAAAGATTTTCCCTTTGTAACTGCATTGTATACTGAAATAGTAGTGGTTTCAGTTCTAAGGTTTTTAGCCTCTAGGCTGTGCCCTGAGGTTCAAATTAGCCTACCTGGACAATGAGACATTAACCAGGCTATTTTTAAACTATTGGACTTTTGGAGTAGGAACTGCCTGAGTTAAAGGGAACATAGATTCTAGCTGAAGTTTATTTCTGCTAGGCCTTTGAAGTCTTTGAAGTGGCAATTTGCCAAGCACCAAGGAAAGAAAAGTAAGCATTATAGGGAGTGATAAAGTTATAGGATTAGAAATAGGAGTATAATGTTGGGTAAGATACTGGGTACTTAATTTTGTAAATTTTACCGTTGAGGAAATGGAATCCCAAAGAGTAATTTTCCCAAGGTTGCACAGATTAAAGAAGTGAAACCAATATTCAAAACCAAGTTTATCTGACTAAATCCTGAGGTCTATGTAGTAAGTCCCCAGAGGGATTTTACCAATGACATTTTGTGGCCTGTAATTTCCTTACTCTGGGAAACTGAGGCAGGAGTATGGCAAGTTCAAGTCCAGGTTGGGCAGCTTAGCAAGTGTAGTGAAACTTTAAAATAAACTAGGGGCTGGGGATGTAGCTCAGTGGGGAGGCCCTGGCTTTCTGGCTTCTATCCCTAGTACTGCCAAAAACAACACCCCACCCCCCGCAAATCTATATCTATATCTATATCTATATCTATATCTATATCTATATCTATCTATATAAAATACTGATTGTTCTGTAAAGTGTCTTATGTAGAAACTTTTAAATGAATCTGTGAAAGTTTTCACTTCTGAAATATGATATATATAGTGATCTTGGCTTTGAAACCATTGCTGTTACAGCTTTTTTGTCCATTTGTGAAAATGAGATAAATTTCTCAAGGATTTTCAGAAGAAGAAAAACTAAAGAACTGGAACCTAGCAGTGGAGTAATAATACTCTTCAGAGCTTTCCATGAAAGGAGTTGACATTGGTGACTTGTTGGTCATAGAAACAGCCTCAGTGAAAATTTCTTTTCCCTACCTGAATCATGAGCTTTATACAGTATTTCCCTCTTTATTCACTGATGATACATTCCAGAACCTCCAGAAGATGTCTAAATCTGCAAATGGAATGGAATACTATTTATACTTTAATTTTCCCTATATATACTTATTATAAAGTTGAATTTACACATTTAGACACAGTAAAAGATTAACAACAGTAATTTACCATAGATTTAGCAACTTTACCATACAATTTTTTCCTTATTAAGTCAGCAGCTTTCACCTTTTCACTTAATTCGAAGCACTTTATAGCTTTTCTTTGGCATGTCCAAATTGCAGCATCATCATTTTTGAGCTTTGGGGCTGTTACTGTTCATGTAAACAGAAGCTGTATGATACAACAGTCACAACTGAGCTCTTAGCTAAGACAGCTACTGAATGACTAATGGGCAACTAATGAGTGAGTGAGTACATGCAGTGAGGATGTGCTGAACAAAGGGCTGACCCACTCTGGACTCAATGGAGCTAGATGGTGGAAGATTCATCCTGCTCAGAATGATGCACAACTTAAACTTTTGAATTGTCAATTGCTGAAATTTTTCATTTAATGTTACCAGACAGCAATTGACCTTTAGTAACTGAAACCACAGAAAACGAAACAGAAAGGGAGATTACTGATCTTTCACTGGGATAGGATTAGTAGGTAGGTAGAAATCATAATAATTGCTGTAAATGTTTCTGCTTTTCAGATGATATCTCTGTAAAAGAGAAACCTGCTGAAAAAAATAAAGAGAAAAAAGTGGTGAAGCCAGTACGAAAAGTCCAAAGGGTAACACAGTTATCAAGTCCAGAATGCAAAACAAGTTAGTTTTCAATATTGTGTTCATTCTAAAGTTACATACTAATGAAATGGAATTTATATAGATGAGAATATTTGTTACCAGATGTTCTCATTGCTTGTCATATATAAAAATATAGTACATTATATATATCATCATTATGTGTGTATTGTATTGAGGCATAATTGATGTAGAATAAACTGTACATATTTGGAATATGTCATTGGATGTATACCTCCATGGAACCATGTGTTCATCATTTATTCTACATACTGAATACATCTGTCACTCTCAGTTTTTTCTATCATTTTTAATAGAAATTAACCAGCTTAAAATACTTTTATGTGCTTTTATATAAAATTCATGTATATTTTATATAAAGGAGATTTTCATTGAGTCTTTTCCTTTTATATGACTGTCATTGAGTCCTTTGAGAACAAATGTGGCACATCAAATTGTGGCAGTCCTTGCTAGTAGTGATCAGGTTGGACAGAGAATAGATCAAGCTACAATAAGAATTTTATAGTTCCTTAGTGATTAACATTGCAGCCTTGATTTAGATCAGCTGGATATCTAATTGCTTTATTCCTTTGGCAAACAAGTAAGCCTTAGTGTGCCTTAGTTTCCCCATATGTAAAATGGGAAAGCAGAGGTATTTATTTTGTAGGGTTGTTATGAGAACTAAAAGCACTCAATATAGTAGCTGGCACATGATATGCACTCAAATGTTAGTTATGATACCAAAAATCATACTGTTTATTTCTAGCTATCCTGAATGTTTATTTAGTATGTCATTTTCATATTGAAAAATAAAGTTTAGAACTTACCATGTTGAGTTTGGAGGCATTTAAAATTTTTTTTATTGATACATATTTTCAATACATAGTGATTACAATTGTCAGGGGGAATTTGTATATGTGTATAACACATTGTAATTCTTTTTACTTCCCTTTATCCTCCTCCATCTCTTGGTCCCCTTCCCTTTTGCAAAAGATCTATTTCCTTTAAATTATTTACACTTCGGGTCTCTCATAGGAGAGAGACCATGCCATATATAAACTTGTGTGTTTATTTCACTTAACATTACAGTCACAAGGTACATCCATTTTCCTATAGATGACTCAAATTTATTTTTCTTTATGGCAGGATAGTACTCCACTGTGTGTACATACCACATTTTCTTTAATCATCCATTGATGGACGTATAGACCATTTGCAAAATATAGCTATTATGAATTGTGCTGCTAACACCTGTAACCCCAGCACTTTGGGAGGCTACAACAGGAGGATCCCCATGTTTGAGGCCAGCCTGGGCTACATAGTGAGTTCAAGACCAGCCTGAACTGCATAATGAGACCCTGTCTCAAACCTCTCCCCTAATCCCACTGTCTTGGTTACTTTTCTCTCATTGCTGAGACAAAATGCCTGATGTCCAAAATTAAGGAAGGAAAGATTTATTTTGCTCACAGTTTGTGGAGGTTTCAGTCCATACTTAACTGGCTCCAAGGCAGAGTGGCACATGGCAGAGGGCAACAGTTCATGGCTCAGGAAACAGCAAAGCAACAAGAGTGAAAGGGAGGAGGGGTGGCAGACAGCCTCTTTCCCTCTCTGACATTGTATGCAAACTATCCATCCCTGGGCAAGTGTAGCACTCACATCCATAATTCTAAATTGGACCATGAATCAATCATAAACTTTAGAAGCCCACCCCATGACTGCGTGAGAATTTGGAGGGACATGCAGACACAAACCATAACAGTTACATAGTGAGTCCAGGCCAGCCTGAGCTCCATAGTGAAACCTTGTCTCAGAAAGAAAAGAGACAGACAGACAGACACTGGTTTTGCATAAATAAAAGAATAACAAAATTTTATAGGAACACAAATAATCTCTGTTAATTAAATTTTTATATTTAAAATGAATATTTTCATGTGCTGTTATATAATAGTGTTGCCAAGGGCATGGTATGATATGAAGCACAAGGTGCACTATAACTTGGAGCACTAATGTTGGATCATATTTATCCATTTCTGTGGTAGGCTAATTCCCATGTGTGCACTGTGGATGACCTAGAAAGTGATGGTGAATCTTTTAGAGCTTTCAAAGATAAACAGCCTGCTGCAGCACATGTGCCATAGGCTCACCACCACTGACCTAGATAGTCATTTAATGTGCTGAAATTCTATTAGTAGTTTATCTAGTGAAAGGTTTCTTTCCCCAGTGACTGCATGAGACTTTCAGAAAGCTCGAATTTAGAAATAGCCACCCATCATATTCAGAAGTCAGCATTTATATATATGTGCTGCCGAAGCGAGCACAAGCATTTATAAATATGTATTCATGTTTATTTATTTTTGACTGAAAAATTTAAGTGGAAGGTAAAGAGAATTCTTATTTTTCTTAAGAACATAAACTATAACTAGATGGAGCAATAACTTAAAATGCTTTAAATATTTTGGGTTACTAACAAGTACAAAAACATTTAATTTCATTTACACATTTATTATTCACCTTTTAAAAATTGATGGTTTAATTAAAGCCATACTTCTAAACTTAAAACCCTTTTAAAGAAACTCTTAAGTGGAATGTCTTTTTATTATAAATGCAATAAAATAATGTCTCAGAGATTTTAAAAAATAGAAGAGATAAAATCACTATGTTGATACAGATTACTAATATTTTATGTATTTTCTTACAGTAACCTTTAAAATTGGATTAATATGACCATGATCGTTGTGTACCTAATCTTTCTTTTGAACGTGCAAAATACTGCTTTCTCTTTGCATCTTTTCAGAAAAATATTTTTGTTTTTCCTAGGGAGATTGCTATTTTTAATAACTGTATAATACTGTGGCTAGAAGAAAAATAGTAAATATTCACTATTTTATTAATATTTAGGTTACTTTTAATATAAAAGTTGGTGCAGTCAATGTCTACTTTTTTTTAATTTATAAATTTCTGCTGATTTTATTATTTGATGAAGAGGAATGAGCACTAGGGTTCCTGGCACATAATACTATAGTTTGTAAAAAAAATTATGTGCACTTTCATTTCAACAAGCAAAATGTAGTAGTTTTATTATAATTTTATCAGCATTGGCTGTTAATGTAAAAATTATTTTTAGCCAGGCATGATGACACACACCTGTAATCCCAGCACTCAGGAGGCTGAGGCAGGGGGATTGCTGCTACCTCAAGGCCAGCCTAGGCTACTTAGTGAGTTTAAGACTAGTCTGAACTGCATAGTGAGACCCTGTCTCAGTAAACAAACCAACAAACGAACAAACCTTAATTTTTGTTAGTTACATTAACTTATTAATTCATTTATTGATTACAGTACTGCGATTGTCTCTGGGGCCTGTTCAGTGAACTACATCTTCTGCTCTTTTTATTTTTATTTTGAGACAGGGTCAGGCTAAATTGCCTAAGCAGAATTTGAACTTACGATCCTCTTGCTTCAGCCTTCTAGAGTTCTAGAATTACAGGCATATAGCACCACTTTAGTTTTATGAAGGGCTACTTCATTGTCATTCCATTTCTCTTGCTACTTTGCATAAACACTTTACATGTCTTTTTATAGTTTTTATTTTGTAAATAGTCTTTTATGTCTTTTGTTGCTTTTAGGTTACTATCTACTTTGAGGTGATCATCTAATTTATTTTTCTTATAGTCTAAAACTAGTAAATGAGAATATTTTTTCTTCTCACAAATAATGCTGTATTTATTGAAACAGACTTATTGTTTGAACTTACATAATGAGAACAATTTAAAGTGTTGATGACTTTGCTTTTATAATATTGTTGTGTATAGAAAATTAATGTTATAGATCTATGAAATATGATGTGAAAGTCTCAGTTACACTATCCCCTTCAAAGGTGATCAACTGTTCACTGTGTTTCCTCAAAATATTTTTCCTGTGCTTAAAGTAATTCATTTGCTCAGCAAACATATATTTTATCATATTCTGTGTATTGTGCTGTGTACTTATAAACCAAACATTTTGTTTTCTTCTGTGCCAAATAACGTTGTAATCAGTGCACTGGTAGTTGAAGATTCAGGAATTATGATTTCATATTCAACTTTCAAAGCATTTATACTTATTTGAGAAATGTAGTTAAACAAAGATATAAACAGTTAACAGGTGTTTGTGTTTTAGAGATAAAAATACAATTATATTGTAAAGCTTTTGACCTTAGCAGAAGATAAGCATAAGATTAATTATAAGAATTAAATGGTTGAGTAGATACACTTCTTAGAGCTAAATTTTACATTTTAAATTCAACACAATATGTATATATTTTAGGCAGTACTCGTCTGATTAGTACATCTTCTTGGCGAGATGGACAAAAACTAGTAAAGAAGATCCTGGGACCTGCTCCCAGAGCGGAACAGAGGGAGCGAAGACCAGCATCAAGTGACAGAAGCAGGGGAGAGAGAATTGCTAGGTTTGGTGAGTGGCTGCTGTCAACTGTCCAAGGAAATAATGTACTCTTCAGCATGGTATAACTCAGAAAAGGAGATGTTCTGTGGGCTTAGCTAGGTCATCTCTGCATGTTGTTATAGTGTCTTTACTAAGAATTCTGTGTAAGATGAATCATATTAATTACATTTAGCTATGGTGAATATCAAAGCATTAATTTATTCAAACCATATTAGACTTAGGGACCTTAAGAGACTCATCTTTATTGTACCTGATCCCAGCATATACAAACAAACACAGAGAAACATACACAAGGTTGGATTTTTTTTTTTGGCAGGGAAAGAGGTGAGGAAAGAAACTCTGAAAAAGAAGAGATTTTGTTTCATCGTTATGTAGTCATTGGATGGCAAAATTTGACTGAACTCCTAGGTTTGACTCTCCTATCTATTGCTTCTTTTTGAAGGATCTTGAATGCTATTTGAAATAACCAGAAAAATTAGCATTTTATAAATGCTAATTTTGAGAACTGAAATATAAATGCCTACAGGCTAGCTTTCTTTTCCAGCAGCAAAATTTGCCTCATTTAATTTGAGTTCCTGGAATGGGTTCAGTAAGAAGTACAATCACAGCTATAATTTGTTAATAGAAGTCAATATATATTTTATATTTGTTCCTCTTCACTTTTATCTGTCTTGCAAACAAACTCATGTGCATTCTCATTTTAAAATTGTCATGTCAATAAATATTTATATAATAAAATTGTCATTTTTCTACATACTCCATTTAATTTGTTCTCTTGTTCTTTGGAGAGGTGTGGAGACTTGACATTTGTTTAACAAATATTTACTAAGTTCCCTCTGTGGAGAAGGCAGTGTCTAATTTCTAGGACTTCAGGGTGAGCAAAATAAAACCTCAAGTCACTTGGAGGAGGCATTCTAATAGAAGGTAACATGTATATCGTATGCCTCTCACTGAAATTTGCCCTTTTTCTCTGAAGTGAGGTAAAATACTATATACAAAGTAACTTTTTAAAAAAATACTTGAGCATTTGAGCCAGGCGTGATATGTGTGCCTGTAACGCCAACTATACTGACGGCTGAGATGTGAGGATTTTGAGTTCTAGCCAGCTTGGGCAATTTGGAGAAACCCTATCTCAGATGCAAAATATTTGAAGATTTGTTTTGTAGATGTTACTAAAACATGCATGTGATCATGTGAGGCCAATTGTAATCTTTTTTCTGTCACCAGGAATGTAAATTAAGCTTTCAGAAATTCTCTGATAGATTCATCTAAATGTGGTGCCATTTCATGTAATTCTGGAAAGAATTAATGTAGAATTTTTAGAAAGGTCAGTATTTTCAGTGCCTTTATTATTTGGATTGGCAAGTGATATCTGATCTTTGCAAAGCTTTTTAAAAGCATTTTTTAAAGATTCTTAAGTTGTTTTCCATTTCTTTGATACTAATCAAAATGTTTTTTACTTAAAAAGTTGCTGATTTTTTAAGAGGAAGAGAGAAATAGTAACATTAAATGTGCATATGAGAGAGAAATAGTAATGTTAAAATTCACATCAGCCATAAGATCTGTCTTTTTTTTCTGGAAATACTAAAAGATGCATTTAAAAAAGGTATAAGGAGGTATGGTTTTTGAGAGGATTTAAATTCTTTTAATTTAGAGAAGAATTTTCTTTGCTTTTAGAGCACTCTTTAGAAGCATTTAAGATAGTTGAATTTGAGTTTGAGATAAAATGAAATTATCTGATTATCTTAGTGCAATTAGGGACAAATACAGAATTTTATATATCACTAACAGTTCATACTTTGCAGGGGGTCATATTGGAAGAGCAGAATCTGATACCAGGTTGGATGATTCGCATAGACATTTTTCACGAACCTCAGAGCGTTCAAGAAGTAGAGCTCGGTCTGAAAATAATATAAAGAAATCAACTCCAACTCTTTCAGACAATAAGCAGGAGGAAAATACTGCCTTAAATAAGGACTTTCTACCTGTTGAAATTCGTGGCATTCTTGATGACCTACAGCTGGATGCTACAGCTCCAACCCCAAAGCAAGAAACTGGAGAGTTAGAGAATCAGAAGCCTTTAGCACCTGTACAAGCTCCTCGGAGTCACAGCCCAGTGAAAAGAAAACCTGACAGAATAACAGCTAATGAAGATCCCCCTATTATTTCCAAAAAGCGCCACTATGATACTGATGAGGTACGACAGTATATTGTTAGACAGCAGGAGGAGAGGAAGAGGAAGCAAAATGAAGAGAAGAAAGCTCAAAAGGAGGCTACTGAGCAGAAGAACAAACGATTACAAGAGCTTTACCGGAAACAGAAAGAAGCCTTTACTAAGGCAAAAAATGTACCTCCTTCAGATCCATCAGCTGCTAGGCGACTACAGGAAACTTACTCCAAATTGCTACTAGAAAAGACCTTGCTTGGAGAGCCAGCTCATCAACATGTTTCACAGGATGTACAGGTAACAGTAAGAGCAGAAACCAGAGGGGTGTGATACATGGCTAGGAACAGCTTATTTGTTATATTGTAGTATTTTAAAATCACACACTATTCCTAATACTCAGGCATATGCTCGGGTGATATTTGTAATGGTCATGGCTTTTTATGGAGTTTATTTCATATGAAGAGTAATATGAAAAATATGATAGAAAGTAAGAGCTGACCAACATTGCTACTAATCTCTTTTCCTCTTGTCATTGCTATAAGTTATATTCCTACCTAGTTTTCATTGTACCACTGAGGACATACTCAGTACATAATACATAATTAGATTATGGTAATAAAATACTTTTGTGATCTTTGCTGAAGTTAGGGAATATCCTAGTTTATCTTGCTGATGTTTAACAATTGAGTATGTACCATGTACCACATACTGTTTTAAAAGCTTTTACTTACACGCTTAAGCTTTAGTAAATCCTCACAACCTTGAGAAGGTAGGTCTTATATTATTTTTACTTAATCAGATGAAACAAATCTGATGTTTATAAAGGATATTTCTTCCTAATTATATGGTTAGAATAAAATGCCTTTTTGGGTTTTTGATGAGGTTTTGCTATTAATTACAATAATTGTTTAAATAAAAAACAATGACTTTTAACACAAACTGCATGTGAACTGGTTTTGAGGAGAAAAATCCCTCCCTTTCTGGTCTTTGTGAAGCTGAAGTGAACTTATTTTATGTGTTCTCTGAGTATCTTTGTGATAGCTCTCAGATAAATTTTTACCCTTCTCTTGTAGGCCAGATCAGGGTATCAGCCATCTGGAGAATCTGACAAGGAAAACAAAGTACAGGAACGTCCCCCAAGTGCATCTTCCAGTAGTGACATGTCTCTATCTGAACCTCCGCAACCTCTTGCCAGGTAAAAAGGAGAGAATGGAAGATGATTAAGGTTCTTTTTTTTTTTTTTAAATGAAATTTAGTATGGTGTTCTATGCTTGGTGAATTTTGTTCACTGATCATTGTGAATAAGAGTGCAGGGAGGTTTATTTAGAAATCAGTTAATATTTTATAATGGATACTTAACTATGGTGTACGGGCATATTTACTGTATGCCCAACTTTTTTATTCAAATTTTACCTCTCAGTTAATCTAATGTTAATGTCAGTGCCTTCTCTAGTTGGAAGCACTCATGCCTTCTATGAACCAAACACACAATAAAAGTTTGTTGGATAGAAAAGTCACAGTGAAAGATTACATGGTAATAACCATTTTGGGAAGAGAAAGGTTTTGAAACTCTTTGAAAATGTACAAATAGAAATCAAATCACTTTGCAGTTTGACGTTAATACATACGGCCCTTTTTCCCCTTACCCCAGAGGATAATACTACGGATGAAATAGCTAACATTTATTGTTTTTTAGTTTTCAGGCATCGATTATAAGTACTTTACATGTATTTATCTTGTTTAATCCTTGTAATACCTTGAGTCAGGTACTGTTATTATTCCTGTCTTAGAGAAGAACTAACTGAAGACTAGAATTTAATTAAGTTTCTCAAATGTCCAAATATTAGTAATGGAGATGGGTTTGAACCTAGGCAGTCTAACTGCAGAAGCCTTTTGTTTTTTAGTTTTTTTTTTACTTTAAAGAGAGTAGTAAATGAGAAACAAAGAAAAAATAGAACAGTAGCAGCATACCAGTATCATGAACATAAACAAATCAAAGCAAGAACATTTAAAGTGATACAGGGTTTCAAGACAAAATAATACGAATTAACAGTGGTTGTTACATTACGTATTGCTATCCTCAACTGTGTTGCTCAGATTACCAGATGTAAGAATGGAAGATTGATTAAACCATTAAAGAGAATAGCCTTTTGCTTTTAACTACTCTATATACTGCTTCCTAGTAAGTAAGTAGAATGTTTTCACATGATTTGTGTCAGGTTGTAAATATATTTCAGACTTCAAGTATAAACTTTAAATATCTTTTTGAATGTGAATACTTTGGGTAGGTGTACAGTCTGGTTCATTATTATTGTTGTATACATTCTGCTGGATTCATGACTTTAGTTTTTGCCTTTTTCTGAATTTGCCTCTACTACTAAACAAGTTACTCAGTATTAAAAACAAACCAAACACATGTGTATTATTAGAACTTACTACCCTGTACCAGTTTATCTTCTTCTCTTCTTTCTTTCAACACTCCTTCCTTCCATTTAAATTAAATTTTTTGATTTTTAAAACGAGCACATTGAAATTGTATCTATTTATGAGGTACCATCTAATGTTTCAATAAATGTTGCTTTTACTTTTTCACTACCTGTTTCTTTTCCCATTCCGGTTAAAAGTCTTATTGTATTTTCATGTTTAAAGTTATTTTATAATTTTTTTGCTGGGTATTAAACCCCAAAGCCTTACACATTCTAGGCAAACATTTTACCCCTGAGCTACATCTCTGCCCTTTCTGCTAAGTTGTCTAGGCTACTCTGGAACCTGCAATTTTCCTGGCCCAGTCTCTCAAGTAGCAAGAATTATAGGCATATTCCACCATGCATGGCTAAAATTATTTTACATTTAAAATTACAGCATTTCATTTGTTTATTCTTTATGTCCCATCATTTTGTGTTAGTTACTTAAAAAAACTCAGGTTGTATGTCTGATCTTGAAAACCTTAATAATACAGCTCAAAAGTCATTTTCCTTGGCTAGCATTATTATTTGCTGACTTATCTCTAACAAACTGAACTTTATAAATCTTTGTAAACTCTTAACATTATATTTTAGGTGTTTATTGGTCAGTCATACTTGATGGATCTTAAAATCTTAAAATAAGGATTGAATCTTAACTGGATTAACTATTTTCATTTTTGTCTTCCTCTGTTTTTCCACCAATATAGCATCTACCATAAAATTGACATTTTATATTTGAATTTAAAACTCTTGGATTTTTACTTATCAGTATCTTTTACAGTATACTCTCCTCTGTACTTCTATTATTGGTACTTTAGCTTAGGCCCCAGTAATCTCACACATTGCATTTATAGTAGTGCATGTGGCACAGAACCTATTTTATAGTCTTCCTTCATTCCATCCTTCTTAGCAATGCTTCAGTATAAAGACTATTATAATTTAATTTCCAACCGTATCTTGCTTGACATATGTATTAGTCACTTTCCTGTTTGGACAAAGTACCTGACATGTACAACTTAGAGAAAAGTCTTATTTTGCCCCTTGGTTTCAGAGATTTCAGTCCATGGTTGACCAACTCCAAGACAGACAGCATGGAATGACATGCAGAGGCTCAGTCCATGGTAGTCAGGAAGCAGAGAGAGCAAGGAAGAGACTGAGATAAAAGGAGGAGCCAAGAACAAGATCATACCGTTCTAGATCATGCCCCCAGCGACCTACCTCCTCCAACCAGGTCCCACTTCCTAACACCATATTCAGCTATGAACTCATCAGTGGGTTAAACTATTGATGGAGTTAATGCCCTTGGTACATGAGTCTTTGAGGGACACTTCATATTTAAACTTTACCAAATGTTTTCAATTCTTTATCACCTTGGTTACCTTCTTCCAAGATATTTTTTGAGCCTGATTTTGTAGACTTTTGCATTCATTTTTATTTAAAGTTGTAGCCTTTACAAATAATTTAGAATCATGTTGGTGTAGCCACACCTGACTTTCTGTCATCTGCAAATTTGCAAAGCATATCTTTGTGTCATCATCCAGAAACAAGGGACAAGAGTAAGGATAAAACTTTGTTACTCTTCTAAAGGTCTTCTTAATAGCCTTTAATCACCCTGTAGTATCCCTTAATATATAGGGAGTGTTTAGTGTGAAAACATAGGTGAATACGTAATGTTGGTTAAAATATCTTTATTATGTTTCTATATTGTATGGACATCTTGCCCTGAAATTGTGTATTTATAATTGGTACTCACAGTTTTACATTTAGTTGTTTGATGTTCACTAATTTTTATTAAAAGTTGGTTATAGTAATTTAATTATTTCTTTAATATGTAGAATGTTAAACAGTATTTAGCATTTAGTATTTGCTGACTAGAATAATGTATACCATGTCTATATTAGTATTTAGCGATCTGTTTATTATTTTTTGTGTGTGTGTTTTTGAGACAGGGTTTCAGTATGCAGTTCAGGCTGGCCTTGCTCTCACTTTATACAGCCCAGGCTGGCCTCAAACTTGCAGCCATCCTCCTGCCTAGCCTTCCGAGTACTGGGATTACAAACGTGTGCCACTGTGACTGGAAGTATTTAGCAATCTTAAGCATTTTTCCTTTACATAACATTACTTTTAAAGGGTAGGATAAAGACCGTGTTATAAAGAAATTTGTCCACAGAATTTTAAAAGGCTTAATGCTTTCTCTAATAGTTTTTTTTTTTTTTTTTTTTTGTTTTTTTTTTAGTGGAGTGTGTTTCTTAAAAAAAGCAGTTTGAGAAACTGTATGTGTAATGGAATCTCATTTTTTTGTGCAAACAATACTAACCAAAATACAATATGGTTAGTATTGGGAGGGTAGAAATTGAAATGAAATATTAATACTGGCTCTTTTTGATTGTTTAGCTATGAGTGATCTTGCTTTTATTTTATTTATTTATTTATTTTACCGTTTCTGCCTTCTTTCCACCTCAGTGTGTATGTATTACTCTTCTAATCAGAGAAAACCCAAAACTTAAAAAAAAAAAAAGTGGTGGTATGGGCTTTGGATGTTGCTCAGAGATAGAGTTCTTGTTATGTATAAGGTCCTCGGTTTGATACCAAGCACTGTTTTGTTTGTTTGTTTGATTTTAAAGAGAAAAAAACTAAAAATGATACAGAATTTCAAAACAAGATGTTAGGAAATTAATAATGGTTGTTATATTGCATAGTGTTATCTTCAAAGTAGTCTAAGCACTTTTTTAAAAAAGTGGTTTAATCACAAGTTGCTATGTTAATGAGTTTATTGTGACTTATTTTCAGAAGAGACTTGATGGAACCTACATGGATGCAGCCTGACAGACAGAGCCCACGAGCACACAGTTCTCAACCACAACCTCTTATTGGAGCAGCTGGAAATTTGCTTTCCCATCTCTTAAATCTAGAGCATGTAGGAATTTTGCATAAGGATTTTGAATCTATCTTACCACCCAGGAAGAATGATCATATGGCTTCAGGACCATTAGTTTTTACATCTCAACCATATCTGACCTCACCAGCTGCTCATCCAGATGCCTTGTTAAAACCTAATGCCAGCCAATATAAGAGTAAATTGGATCGTATTGAAGCCTTGAAAGCAACAGCTGCTTCTTTGTCCAACAGGATTGAATGTGAAGCTAAGAAATTAGCTGGAGCCAATATCAACTATGGATCAGTGTGGAACACTGAGTATGATGTGCAGCAAGCACCTCAAGAAGATGGACTTCGGACCAAGGGTATAAGTCCACCTGTGAAAGAGGAGACTGAAGATGTTTTCTCTGCTCGAATTCAAAAGATGCTGGGAACCTGTGTATCTCATGCAACTTTTAATGATGATCTTCCTGGTGTAGGCAACCTCAGTGAGTTTAAAAAGCTTCCTGAGATGCTAAGACCTCAGAGTGCAATATCAAGCTTTAGAATGAGATCTCCTGGTCCCAAACCAGGAGGGCTGCTGGCACAGTTATGTAAGAGGCACACGGACTCTTCTAACTCTGATATGCAAGCCTGCTCTCAAGAAAAAGCCAAAGTGTCTCTTTGTTCCAGCACAGACTCAGTCAGTGAAGGGCCTCTTCTTAGTGAGGGGAGTCTTTCTGAGGAAGAGGGAGGCCAGGAAGGACGGCCCCTTTTGAAAGTAGCAGAAATCTTAAAAGAAAAAGAATTTTGTGCTGGGGAAAGAAATACCTGTGAACCAATGAAGGAGTTTCAGAAGGAAGCTGAGAAATTCTTGCCACTTTTGGGGCACATAGGTGGTACACAAAGCAAAGGACCATGGGAAGAATTGGCAAAGGGAAGTCCACATAGTGTCATCAATATTTTTACTAAATCATATCAGTTATATGGAAAAGGTGAGAAAAATAAACTATGTTATCTTGAGATAAAATTATTTTGTAATTTCTTTGTAAGATCATGTACTTAGTATACATTTTTATTGCTCATTATAAGGATGAGATTTATAATCCATATTATTCATCTTCTAAATTATGTACACACTTCAACTGGAGTGTTAATGACTTAATTTTAAAATTTTTATTGTAATAAAACAATAGTTGACGGGTGGTAGTTTCTAGAAATTTTTTTATCTGCTTTAGAGAAATTCGTATATAATGTGCAGGCTTGGGCATATGTCACACAAACTAGGTTTTCTGTGGTCAGGGTTGTTTTCTTAAATACAAACTTAAGCATATGTATTAATACAATGACTTATGAATCTTTGGAATATAGTAGTCAAGAATTGAGAGGGGCAGTGTAGTAACATTTCTGAAATGGAAAAAACTTCGTTACTGTTTATCAAAACTAATTTTAATAGCAGTCAAACTTTGGCCAGTTACCTAGCTGTATAGTTAAATCCTAAGACAATACCTTCTCAAGTTCCCTTCTTATTCCTGCATTCCTACAGCACAATTTTCCTTTTTTGTGATAGACTGAATTCCTTCAAGTTCTTTTCTTTGTCCTTGCTGTTATTGATGGAATCTATCCAATTTATATGAAGGTAACCTTAGAATTTCCAGGTTGGGGATTTCCACACCATTTAACAAATTATTTGATAAATCAACTGGTTTCATCTGTTTGCTCCCTGGATATCACCACTGTTTTTCCTATAATTCGTATTTAGACACTTCATTAGTACTTTGTGTCTACGTTTATTCATCTCTTTTCTTTAGGCATTTATTTTGTTGATAGTAATTTGAATTTTTTTAAAAGTTCTTTTGATGAAAACAAAGTACTTAAATCAATACTTATTTTTAATAATAAAATTGAATTAAGTTCTACATTATAATATGATTTTATAGATATATTGCAATATTTAAAGAAGATGTGGCATGTATTGGGATTTGCTTTAAAATAATTGGTGGGGGTATAGGAGATGAGAGGAATAGGCAGTTTAAATGAAACTAGATTATTTACGTGTTGGTTATGGGTAGGTGCTGGATACATTGGTTCCATTATGCTGTTTTAGTTTTTTGCACGTTTAAATTTTTTCCTCATAAAAAATAAAAAATATATTGTTAGATTACACAGTAAATTTGAAGTTAAAAGCAAACTAAACTGCCCCCAAAGTCCATGTTATTCATCTCTCTGTTGCAGAATTCTTTGCTTATAATTTTTTGGATTTGCTTTTAACCATGCTTCAATTATTGCTTTTGACAGATATTGAAGACAGATTAGACAGAGGAACATCAGCATCACACCCTTTGAATGCCATCACAACCCCTCTAAGTAGTATTTCATATGAGGATGATTTTGTCTCCTCTCCAGGCAGTGGGACTTTGACAGAAAAACCATCAACTCTTGAAACTAAGTAAGTTATGAGTACATTTTTAAACTAGGAAAACATCAAAAATTTTACAGAGCTTTAAAGATTGATTATAGCAATTGTCATACCTAGTAATTATTGAACACTTAATGTATAAGACACTGAGAAGCCTGAGGGAATTTACCTGTATTAATTCATTTTTATAATAACCTGATGTGGAAAGTGTTTTTGTTATTATTTCTCTGTTTTAGAAAGGAAAGTGAAGCACAGCAGTTACTCGTACATAGTCATGAAGTGAATGAGACTTAAAGGAAATTTCCTCCTTAGATTTTATTATCATATGAATTAATCTACAATTACTCATATTAAATATATTTTTACATACCACAAAGTATAGTCTATATACAGTTAGTAGATGATCCTATGAAAATTAGTTGAGTTAACGTAGTTTTATTGTTTTGTTTGAAATGTTTTTTAATTTGTAGTTCAAGGGATTAAACATAGGTTTTTGTGCAAGCTAGGCAAGTGCTGTTCCACTGAACTATCTCCTCAGCCCAAACACAGATATTATTAAAATTATGACAATAAAATCATAATAAAAAATTTTGTGCTCTAAAGAAATGATTTTTTTTCAGTGGTGGGGATGGTATGCAGGAATGCACTACCACTGAGCTATATCACTGACACTTTATATTTTTTATTTTGAGACAGGATCTTGCTAAGTTGCTTAGACTGACTTCAAACTTGCCATGTTCCTGCCTCAACCTCTTGAGTTGCTGGGATTACAGATGTATACCATCATACTTAGCAAGTTAGATTTCTAAATAAAGACATTTTAGTGATTTAATTGTGGTTATATTTAATACCACCAGTCAATATGATTTGATGCATGTTATTTCTAGTTAAAGTAGAACATGCTAAGTCCTTGTTCTCTATAACATTATTAGAAAATAGTTATACTATAAAAAGTTATAGATTCTAATAGAAGTTACGGCCACCTTTTCTAGTATTTGACATTGTATTTTTTTTCCTCTTACATGTCAAAAATAGGAGTTTTTATTGGTGTCATTTCAGGAAAAAACTCTGACATTTTTCTGAACTGTAAATTGAGCTAGGAATAATTCAGATTTATGATAGTAAGAAAAACGAAAAGTAAAATGGAAGCCATCTTTGATTGTAGTTAAATTCTTGTGATTAAAAAAGGTTTTTTAAAATATTTAGATTTAGCTATGTTTAAAGCTTAAAGTTAAGTTAAAGCTTCTTAAGCTTATAAAAAGCTTTTCTAAAGTTGTAAAAAGTTTATTTTGTAAGAGGTTTAATGTGAAAATGTATACAATTTGATCTTTTAATCATAGTAAAACAGGTCCTTTGGAGTAGGAAGAACAGACGTCTCTGCTGAACAACCATTACTTATACTAATTCCAAAACTTCTAATGATATATCCTATTTCCTCATGTTGCTATCACCATTCCAATATGTGTTATCTATTAGTTGCCATCCCACACTTTGATCTATCACAAGATTCATAAAGGGATCCAATTTCCACAATATTTGGACATGTCTGCCATAATTTAAATGGTAACTTCTTGTACATACATTTTTTTCAGCTCTAGAGGCTGAACTTTGCTGATGCTGCCTATTTTGCAGGCTCAGAGTGCTTTGAAATAGAATTTGTAGCCTCTTTCAGACTTTTTCTTGAACAACTATTTTTCTTTGACAGTATTGGTGGCAATAATTTAGACATTCAGGAGGACCATTCTAGCAGAAAGTCTGCCTATGATCTTTCCTGCATGGATGTTGCCTCCCAGCATTCATCAGGAGCCCAGTCTGTTGCATCATCTCATTCATCTACTTCAAAAGGAAAGAAAGGAAAAAAGGAAAAGATAGAATGTAAGTGGAATTCTACTAATAATTATTTTATGGTAGTGATCTAAAATTATGATTTGATTCCATAAGAAGTTAGAGGAATTTCTTTATGATAATGTAACTAGCTTTCATATTTATTATTGTAATATGTACCATTTGAGATAAAACATTGTAAATCTTTTAATACAAAATGCATATATGATTCAAAAAATTAAGAATTACAGATGAACAATCATTCAAGAAATATAAATCGCCCATGATCATTCTGTTGAGAAATAACTATTATGAATATTTTTGGTGTCCATTTTCCTAATATACCCATAAAACCATACACATACCTTTACTGAAAAAGCAAAATGTAAGTAATACTGCTTTTGTAACTGCTGTTTAAAAACTTTATAGTACCCATGGTGCTGGATGCCTGCAATCACAGCACTCAGGAGGGTGAGGCAGGAGGATTGCTGCAAGTCTAGGCTACATAGCAAGTCAAGGCCAGCCTGAACTATATAGCAAGACCTGCACTTTTTTATATGTGATAGTTTAATTAATAAACATGTCAAATTTATTGCTGCAAAAAACAAAACACTTTATAGTATATTAGCACATCTCTGAAGATCATTGACTGATTTTTCTGTAGGCCTATATTTGATGAGATAGGCCTCTTAAGCTCTTAAGCTCACATTATGGCCTCAAGCTAGGGAATGATTTTCCTCCAAAATTGTTTCTTCTAATTGTAAAGATAAATTCTGCTCATTGAGTTAAATAAAGGTGGTGGGGTGATGTAAGAGTAGGGAAAAGGAGCAGGAGGAGGATGTGAGTATATATGTGTGTGTGTATATATATATAAAACATTGTATTTGAAAATAAAAAGTTGCCAGTTATCCCTCAACCAATGTTAATATTATAAAAAATTGATTTTATTTTTATTGTGATAAAATATACATAATATAAAATTTGTCATTTTAATCCTTTTCAGGTGTGCAGTTCAATGACAGTACACATTCATTCATGCAACTGTCACTGCTGTCCATTGCAAAAACTTTTTCACCTTCCCATACTGAAACTCTGTGTCCATTAAACAATGCCTCTTCATTCCTTTCTCTCCCAGGCTGGGAACTGCTGTCCTATTTTCTGTCTCTATGAATTTGGCTGCTGTAGAATTTTATGATAATTGTTCTTGGAGGATCAGGCTTAGCATAATGTGTTCAAGGTTCATTTCTGGTGTAGCATGTATCAGAAATCAGAATTTGTTTCTTACTTTTTTTTTTTTTTTTTTGGTTTCTTGAGCAGTCATGCTGCATAGTTCCAACTGGGCTTGAATTCACTATGTAGCCCACACTGGCCCCAAACTCGAGGTGATCCTTCTCCTGCCTTAGACTCCCAGGTGCTGGAATTACACGTGTAATTACAGCAGGCCTGACTCAGGGTTGACTTTTAAGTTTTTTTAAGTCTTTATTAGTAGCTCTAATATTAGAAATGAGCTTTATAAGAAATTTACTCTACAGGGTTGGATTCAATCACTGGAAATGTTCAAAGCTCACTTGTTGATGAGGAAAAAGTACAGTCTGGCTCAGAACGTGGTTCCCATCAAGGAAGGAAATCTGGGACCAGTAGTAAACTCTCTGTTCAAGATTATGAACAGACTCTCGACACTGATGGCACTTCGGAAGAACTTTCTGGACATTCTATGAGGTAAAGTAATGATTTATGCAGTTAATTTTTATTAGTGTGTGTTTGTAATACTTAATGTTTACATTCCTTGTGGGGGGTTGGTACAAGTACTTAGTACATCTTAATTCCTTTTTTCATTCCCTTTCCTTTACCTCTCTGTCCCCTTCATCCATCTCTTAATCTTCTTTTCTTTTTTTTTTTTGTACTTGTTTGTAGTACATAATGTTTACATTCTTTGTGTAGAGTTGGTACATGTACATAACACATCTCAATTCCTTTTTTCATCCCCCATTCCTCCCCTTTTTCCCTGTTCTCTTCATCTTTTGATCCCCTTCCTCTCTGAGAAAGATCTCTCCCAACTTCCTATTACCTATCTTTTATTTTGCTTTTTATTTATACTTTTTTATACTATAAGTCATAAATAACTGAAGTTGTAATGTCACTGGTTTTCAGATACTGTAATTCATGTATAGTTAAAGTTACCATATTGTTCAAAGACTCCTCTTGGTAAATTACTTGGCAGTTAGTTGTGCACATCTGAGCTACTATAAAATTTTGTACTTTCTGAATAGTCTTTGTACCTCTACACTTTGTATTTTAGAATATGGCCAACTTTTATCTAAACTTTTATAACTTCTTTTCAGGAATTCTCCACCTCAAGCACAATCCACCTCTCTAACTTGAAAGCCATTACCATATTGTTCTTGACTCAATCTTTTCACAGAGCATCTGCCTTTCTTTGAGTGTTTTGAGAGGTTGATTAACCTATCGGTCAACTATGAGAGTCTAATTTTATTTTATGTGTTCTTACTGGACTATCACAGAATATCTCATTTTTTTTTTGTCTATAAAATTAGCTTTCTGAATTCTAGCTGTATTCTTCTACCTTTTTTTTTATTTTGTTTTTTTTGTTGTTTGTGTTTTTGAGACAGGGTCTCACACTGCAGTTCAGGCTGGGCTTGAGCTCACTTGAGCTGAGGCTGGTCTCGAACTCACAACGATCCTCCTGCCTCAGCCTCCCGAGTGCTGGGATTACAGGCGTGCATCACCACGCCTGGCTTCTTCCACCCTTTTAATACCATTTTTTAACATCCTTTTGGTGTCATTGTTGAAATTATTTCTTTTATACTTTTCTCTCTCAGTTTACTCAAGGTGATTTTGAAATCTCACTCCTAATAGAGCTTGCATACCTGTGTTTTTCCTCTATGTAATGCTATATAGTATATGCCTACCTGTCCCACAGAACCTTCAGTTATTGCTTCCTGTATAGTTCCTATGAATTCATTCACATTACTTTTCATTCTGTGCACTAGTCTTTGTCCTTTCTGGAAATGAAAATTCTGAGAAGACACAGATTGATTTTTTTTAAGTAACTATATGCTTTTTCTAATACAGTGCCACATATAAGTAACCATTTGTAATGCTTTCATATTACATCATTAATACTGTTATTGCTGTATTTAAAATTTAATTTGTCAATGATTTTATGATTCAGAAAACTGTACCTTTTCTTAAGAGATACATACTGTGATGATTTAGTTTGGCAAAATCTACAAAGTTAAACATTCCTAAAATACAGAACCCATGGCAAAATAAATATGATAAATTTTGTCATTTTGATATTTATTTTCTGAATTTTAACATTTATCAAATATCATTTGGTTTTTTTTTTTTCCGGTACTGGGAATCAAACTCACGACCTTGCACTTGCCAAGTAGGTGCTGTGCTGCTGAGCAAAATCCCCAGCCCCTAAAATATCATTTGATAATGCCTCATAATCTATGGCCCCTTTCCTACTCATGAAAAGTCACAGTAGATGAAATAACTTGAAACTTTAATAAAGAGGAACAAAGTTTTAAAAATTCTTAACTCGTGAGTTTTTTGGCTTTTTAAAAATAACTTATTTGGCTGTAGGCACTCTTTGTCCCTAACTGCTTTCCCCTTTTTTTTTATTTTTTGGAAAACCTAATAAAATCATTGAAAATACACTTTTGGAAATACTAGTCTAAGGGAATCTTCTGTGAAAAGCAAATATAAATTCATTTTATAAAACCATAAGGTGAGATGCAGAGTAGTTTTTTTGTTTGATGTCATGTGGGAATTTATTTTTATTTTAAAGAGAATAAGAAAAAACAGAAAAGAGCAATAGCAAAATACCAACATCACAGACAAAAACAAAACAAAGCAAAAACTTTAAAAATGATACAAGGTTTCAAAACAAAATGTAGGAATTAACAGTGGTTGTTATATCACATATTGTTATCTTCAGTGAAGTTGCTCAGATTACCGGATGTAAGAATGCAAGATTGATCAAACCATTAAAGAGAATAAAAAAATAATAATTAGAAAGAACATTAGAAAGATACAGAGTTTCACTAGACAAGATAGTAGAAATTCACCAATGGTTGTTGTATTGCATATTGTTGTCTTCAAATCAGTTGCTCAGATTACCAGATATATGCATGCAAAATTGGTCAAATAAAAAAAAATTAGGCATTCACTGTTCCTTTCAATAAACCACCAGATATCAGCAGTAGTTACCCCAGCTATCCATATATATATATCCCAGCTATCCATATATATATATATATATCTCCTTTCTTTTTCTCCTTTCCCTCATCCCAATTATCCCTTCCTTTGAGCAGTTTCTTTCCCTTTTATAGTATCTATATGATGTTTTGGGTTTTATTTACTCCTTCAGGTTCTTACAACTAGGGAGACAATACTATGTTTACACATGTGGGTGTGATTTATTTCACTTAGGAGTGTGGTCTCTAGTTGCATCTGTTTACCTATAAAAGCCTCAAGTTTATCTTTTTTTTATAGCTGAGTAATACTCTATTGTATAGTCATGTTGGAATTTAAATTTTAGATTCCATAAATGAAATTGACTGTTAGAAATACAGTAGTTCTCTTTATTTTCAGTTTTGTTTTGGATGGTTTCAGCTATCCATTGTCAATTATAGTTCAGAAATATTAAATGGAAAATTCCAGAAATAAAAGATTCATAAGTTTCAATTTATATGCCATTCTGATGTAATGTATCAGGCCACCCAGCTCCCCTCTTCCGTATGGATCATCCTTTTTTGCCCAGTGTGTATTGACAGTGTATATCTCCTTTGCCCATTAGTCAGTCAGTAACCATTGTGGTTGTCAGATTGACTATCATTGTTTTATTTAGTAATGGCCTAAGAACTGCTGATTCAGATATGCCAAAGAGAAGTTTGAATGTGCTTCTTTTAAGTGAAAAGGTAAAAGAGCTTGATTTAATAAGAAAAAGGAAAAATTATATGCTGAAATTGCTAAGATCTAAAATAAAAGTGAGTGTTTTATCCATGAAATTGTGAGGCAGGAAGAAGAAACTCAGGTAGTTTTGCTGTTATACCTCAGACTGCAAAAGTTGCAGCCACAGAGTACAATAAATGCTTTTAAGATGGAAGAGACATTAAATTTGTATATGTGAGGAAATGTAGTTTATTCAGGTTGGATTTCATACTATCCAAGGTTTCAGGCTTCCACTGGAGGCTTAGAACACATCCCTCACTTTCAAGTGGGTAATACTTCCCTAAACCATCAACAGGAAGTTAAAGGTCTTGTTAAACAAGTCAGTACCTCTCAAGACTGCTTTTTTTGTTGTTGGAGATAAGCTCTCACTATATAGTTCAGGCTGGCCTTGAACTTACTGTGTAGCCCAGGCTGGCCTCAAATCTGCAGCAATCCTCCTGCCTCAGCCTCCCAGGTGCTGGGATTACAGGTGTGTGCCACCACACCCCTCGAACATACATTATTTAAAGATGAATAGTATGAAAATTATTTCATCTGATTTCTGTGATTTTTTTTTCAGTTAACAAAAGAAAGGATGTCAAATAATTTATTTAATTTTTAGTATGAAATGATGCTTTACTCTCTTTCAAGGACATATTTTAAAAACTTACAAGATAAAATATTGTGCATACATTTATATTTTTATTGCTATATAATGTCTATTCTAGGAGACTTTGCTTCAAACTTCAGTGAATGATTGAATGATGGTCTATCTGCTTTGTAGAAGAGTTCAGTGCCAATTTAATCAAAAGACATCTCCCACTTTGCATTTTATTTAGGGTAGACTTTGTACTTAGCTTGTTCAGTGCTGTAAATCTGTCAGTTAGAGGAGTATTCATAGTCATTTGTTCAACATAATGATCGTCTAAGTCATGCTTTTAAAGGCTAATGTAGGTAAAGAAAGTAATTTGTATTACAAATTGTTTAGCTGAAAGTAAATCATTTTGCTAATGATTTTATGAAACAAAAATTCTAGTGCCTCATCAGACAAGGGAAGATCTCAGAAAACTCCAACTTCTCCTCTATCTCCAAGTTCCCAGAAATTGATACAGTTTGACCTTCCAGGAACTTCATTAGAAAGATCTAAGTCTTCTGTAATAACACCTCCATCTACAACAGGATTTAACCCTAATGCAGCGTTCACTGATGTGAACCTGACTGCCAGCAGAACAACAGAGATGGCTTCAACACCAGGCAAGTAGATCCATGCTGTTACAGTTTTTAAAATAAGTTGTTACACGTTTTGCCCCTGAAAACACCTTTTCTTTCAGTTGAGCCATAGAGATGTTATTTCAATTGAATATCATTATTCAAGTAGTAAATAAACACTGTACAGGAAGTTAAATACTAAAAATCATGGCATATTTGATAATGGATGTCTTTTCCTGTGTTAATATACACCTGAAAAGTGTATCCCATATATATGTGTGTGTGTGCGTGTGTGTGTGTATATATATACGCACACACACACACCTAGATGATTATAGGTGTATATATGTTTGTATACACATGTGCATGCAACACACACATAGAAGTAACTATTAAAATATATTAGTAAGTCACTATCTTTTCAACAAAAGAAAGCAGACTTGTTTTTGACTCATAGAAATAAATTTTAGAAATCTGAGGTGTAATTTCATGTAAACTTTTCCATTTGACTATTATTATGCACACCAGGTTCTAAGCGATTTTCTCCTGCTGGCCTCCAACATCGTATGGCAGTAGAATTAAGTTATCTGAATGCCATTGAGGAGTCAGTGCGCCAACTGTCAGATGTAGAAAGAGTTAGAGGCATTTCACTTGCTCAGCAGGAGAGTGTGTCTCTGGCTCAGATCATAAAGGTATTTGTGGACTTTTTATTTTTTATCTTTCTGGTGTCTTTCTCTTTGCTATTTAAAATAGTCTTGATGAGTTTTAAAACAAACTTTTAAATTGCCAAATTTAAAAAAAAATCATATATTCAAGACGCTGTGTAAAATTATCATATAAGGTACTAAAAAGAAAATTAAAGATACAGTTTTTGGCAGCAGAAAAATAACATAATCATTCTTTCTCAAGAACTTTGTTTTCTGTGTTTTATCCTTTGTTTTTCCCCTGTGCTGGGAAACCCAGGGTTTTACATATGCTAGGCAAGCACTCTACCCTGAGGTACATCCCTTGTCCTTATGCTTTGTTCTACTGATAGTGTGAAAATTAGTCATTCTTAATATTTTCTCTTTTCATTTACAATCAGAGATGGCTGAATTGTTTTAATGCTTTATTTGTACCAAGCAAAAAAAATTTTTTAAATCCACATTTGATAAAGTCAGGATAATATGGACCTTTCCTTAACAAACAAAAATCTGCTGGGAAAGCGTAATGTTCCTCAGTGGAGTGCTATTGGTATAATTTTTTAAAAATCTGAGGTATTATTTACATACAATAAGATATGGAGGGTAGTGTTTCTGTTTTTTGTCTTTTGGGTTCTTTTTAGTACTAGAAGTTGAACCTGGGGCGTTTACCCTGAACTACATTTCAGCCTTTGATTTTTAATTTTTATTTTGATACAGGATCTCGCTAAGTCATTGAGTTGCCTGGGTTGGGCTCAAACTTTCATAACTCCCTGAGTACTGAGATTACAGGTGCATGCTACCAAACCCAGCAAGATATGCATATTTTAAGTATGCAGTTTTGATGAGTTTTGACTAGTATATGTATGTAACAACCACCTAATCAAAATATAGGACACTTCTTTTGCTATAGAAAGTTGACCAATGCGCATTTTCATTTAAGCCCCAAGGAGATTTCTGTTACGATTTCTAGCACTACAGTGTATTTCTCCCTGTCCTAGAACTTCAGATGAACGAAGTATACTTTGAACTGTTTTATTTAGCCTATATTATTTAACATAAATTTAAGACTTGTCCTTGTCCTTCTATTAGATTTTTTATTTTTTTCCCCTGGTAATAGTTTATTGATCAGTGTCACAAATATGTGTTCTTCTGTTGATGTACATTTGGGTTATTTCCAGTTTTTGGCTAATATAAACATTTCTATTACAAAGTTTTTTTTAATAACTATGTATACAACATATGTTTTCATTTGTCTTGTATATGTAGGATTACAATTGATTGCTTAGATAAAGTATAAATACATGAAACTTTATAAGAAATTGCTGTACTGTTTTCCAAAGTGATTGTAACAGTTTACTATGGCAATATATGAGAGTTCCAGTTATTTTTATTCTTACTGTGGTTTAGTATTAGCAATCTTTTTTTAATAGTCATTCTAGTGGGTCTCAAGGTGGTTGTAATTTGTATTTTATGAGATGGGTCGACCTTTTGTGTACTTATTAACCATTCTTACATTTTCTTTTGTGAATATCTGTTCAGATTTTTTGCCCACTTGGATTGTCTTACAGAGTTGTAGGAATTCTTTATATATTCTAGAAACAAAACCATTTCACATTTCAAACACTGTAACCCAGTTCTTGGCCTACCTCTTTATTTTTTAAACTATGTCTAGTAAGAAAGCAGGTGTTTTTAATTTGGATAAAATCCTGTTTTTAACTTTTTGTCTTTGTAGTAATGCCTTTTTTTTTCTAGGAAATCTTTGCCTTTTCTAAGATGTTAACAGAAATGTTCTCATGTTTTTCCCAAAGTTTTTATATTTGTGTATTTGTGTTACCTTTGTATTTGTGTTACCTTTCTCAAGTTAATTTGGGGGTTTGATATGAGTAAGGAGTAAAAGATCATTTTTCTTATATATGGATATTGAGTTGTTCCACTATCATTTTCTTAAAAAGACTTAAATTGTGCTAATGTGTTCATCACAAGTTATGTGTAGGTATGTTATGTGTAGGTCGGTACTTACGTGTGGGTCTGTTTCTAAACTTTGTTCTTTCCAGTTGATCTCTCTGTCTGTCCCTAATGATATTGTAAATAATATTATATTTATTATTATGGCTTCAGGGTGAATGTTTAAATCGGGGTGTAATTTCTCCAACTTCATTCTTTTTCAAGAAGATTTTGGCTATTCTAGTTGTTTTATATTTTCATTTAACAGTTAACATTGCATGGAATAATAGCAAGAAAAGGTCATCATGAAAAGGAGACCTTTTGGAGGGCAGCATTTTAAATGACCCTCCTGCTTTAGAGTTCAAATAAAACAATCAGAACTGCAACATGAGGCATAATCTTTATTTTTATATATAGGACATATTTTTATCTCTTTTAAGGAGTTAAATGTTAAAGTTATTACTTTACAATTAGCTTATTGGTATCATTGTTAGTCCTACAAGCCTTGGGAATTTTTTGTATTTCTACAGTATTTGACATAAAGTATAAGGTCATTAAATATTTTTGGTAAATAATAAATGGCCCATGACTGCACTGCTTACTGTCTTTCTTTTAGACTATAGTTGGTTGCTCTAAGTCATTTATGTTAGAAACATAGCTTTGTGAGCTAGGTGGGTGGGGTGGCATTTTATCTGTAATCCCAGTGAATGAGGAGGCTTGAGGCAGAAGGATAATGAGTTTTAAGGCCAGCCTAGGCAATTTAATGATACCCTGACTCAAAAAAAAAAAAGGAAACATAGCATCATGTTTATTATAGTCACTGTGCTAAAAGTAGTTTAGTGTTTTAGAATTAATATTTGACCATTTTAAAAAAATTTTTGAAGGCACAGCAGCAACGTCATGAAAGAGATTTAGCTCTTTTGAAACTGAAGGCTGAACAAGAGGCTCTAGAGTGTCAGAGACAATTAGAAGAAACCCGGAACAAAGCAGCTCAGGTAACATAGTTTGCAGCAGGTACTGGTCCTCCAGACCTGCATTTGTATCTGAAAATCATTGTGGCATTTTTAATTATATATTAGTAAAAAAGATACCGATTTTTATATTTTAGTACTTTATATGGAATAATTTCATTATTTCACTTGATTCTTGTAGCAACCTTGTGAAATAGGTAGTAAAGTCTGACTTCCAATTTAAAGAAGTGGTAGCTGATAGTTACTAATCCACAGACACATTAACTCTGGAGTTGCAATTTAAGCTGTGAAATCCAAGTTGTATTCAACTGTTTTTTAAATAAGGCAGTTCATCCATGAAACAAATTTATAAATTAAAACTAATTTGGGTGGAGGGAGGCAGAACCCTAAATTCGTTTTATTGTCTCCTTTCATTTATAGGTCCATACAGAATCATTACAGCAGGTAGTTAAATCACAGAGAGAAGTAACTGAAGTTATTCAGGAAGCAACTTGTAAAATAACAGCTCAGCAAACAGAGACTGCTTGCCTTACCACAGATGCAGCTCACCAGATCTGTGAGGTGAGAGCCAAGAAGACCCCCTTTGTTTTAGTTTCTTGGTCAATTTGAGTAACTTGGTCTTATCAGTAATGGTTTCTATTATCTAGCAAAAGGATAATTTGAATTAATGACTTTCAGTAGGGCCCTTTTGAAATAAGCAGCACCGTTAATTAGATGTTACGTGTATGAACAGTCAGCAGAAAGAAGATGAACTCTAATTTCTGTCCTCTCATAATCTTTTTAGAAAAGTAATAACTTTAATGATGTGTAATGTATAAACAATACAGTGTATACATTTTAAATGCATATATAATATGTATGTCCCTGTAAATACCACTATAGTCAAGAATAGAATATTTTTGTCATTCTAAAAAATTCCTTTGTGCCTCTTCAGTCCCCAGCCTTAGCCTGTGGAAACTACTGTCTGCTTTGTATGATGATGTTTCATTTGTGTACAGAATGATGTTAGTCAGTGTCTTTTTAAAAAACTGCACCAAGGTTAAAGCCAGAAATACTGTGGTTTACTGTATTTTGTATAAAGGATATTATAATCTATTGATATAGTTTCATTTGATTTTAGCAATAATTTTTAAACAAGTTAAGGACTGTTTGTTAAGTGCATATTAAGAATACATGAATCTGCTAAGTGTTGGATACTGTGGGATTGTACAAATAAATAAATACACAATTGAGTCTTCTTTCTTGAGAAGATTTTAATGTAGTAGGCAACATTAACAAAATATTTCAAAAACACTTTTAAGTCATCAGCAGAAGGAATAGCTCACAACAGTAATTGAATAACTATTAAATGAATAATAGACATGGCAGTTGCAGTAGTGTTAAGAGTAGGGCAAATGTACTTCACATTGAAATGAAAGCCTTAGAAGGTAAATAATAATTGAGTTGATTCTTCAAGGAAGGCTTAATTTTGGTTAACTACTGCTTATTATATGGCTTGTGGGTTTTCTGCCTAATTTATAGTTTGTTATAGCTAGGTAAAACCTTAGAAATCATATAGTCCAACTCTATTTTTATACGATGAGTTTCTCAGGACTCAAGCTAGGTGGGTTACCCAGAATATTTCATCTGTTAGTGGCAAAATTTGCTCGCTTCCAGTTTAGTGATCTTCCCAAGACACTGTGCTCCCTCTCAGTTCTTCTGTGACATGATGTTTTATATCTACTTTTATCTTTGTTGTGTATTCATACTTAGATGGCAGAGTTGACTCGAACAAATATCTCAGATGCTATCACTGGCCCAGGAACTCCCCAAGCAACACTGTGTAACCACCAACGGCAACACCTTCCAGATTTCATGAAACAACTGAGGACCCGAGCTGAAACAAATAGGTTAATATTTATTCAAGAAGTATATCATGAATGTCTGTTATGTTCTAGACCAGTGATGGCAAACAGTGATACAAATAGCCCGCTGTGGTATACACACCGTAGGTTTGCTACCACTGTTCTAGGCACTCTTGTGGGTACTTGGAATGCAAATATGTGCTTATAGCCTAGTGTGGAAGGTAAACATTGGAGAAATAATCAGTTAAGTGAACGAACACTTGAAAACTGAGTTAAATGTTATGAAGGAAAGGAACACATCTCAGATGTGTAACACTAGACTTTGAATATTCTGGAGATACAAAGGAGTCAGAGAAAGTATTTCTGAGGAAGTAAAATTGATGGTGAGATATGTGAATGAGGAGTCAGTGATATAAAGAAGGGAAAGAATAGGCAGACCAAAACCCCCAAAGGGGTAAGTGATGGTGGTGCATGCCAGTAAACTCAGCATTGTAGGAGGCTGAGGAAAGAAGCATCTAAAATTTGAGTACAGCCTGGGCAGCACAGCAGCAATCTGTCTCAGTAAAAAACAAGAAAAAAAGCTTTGGTGGAGGAAGGAACATGACATACTTAAAAAAGAAGATCACTAGAACTGGGGGCATAGAGCAAAGAGAATGGTATGAGATGATGGATTAGGTGGGACCCTGCAGATTTGGGGATTCGGGGTTTATTCCAAGAACAAAATTAAAGAGTTTTTGGTAGACCTAGGTGACATGGTCATACTTGTGTATGTGGGTTTTAAAATCATATTTTCACTCTCTCTAATTCATACAGTTTTTAAGTCTTGGTTTACATTCATTGATATTAGGAATGATAATGTGTTGATATCCTTTTAAGCACAATGTATTCTTTATGTATTGTTATGTCCTTTTCAATTATTGAATGCCTTTTTTCTTAAATACTTTGTAACAATTATTTTATAATTTCTATGCATTCAAGATTTTATCTCATATTACTGTTAAACAATCTTTAAACTTTTTCCTTTACCGGAAACTAAATGTTTAATCAGTTTCTGTTTTCTTTGTAGGATAAGCCAATCAGTTTCACACTTTCACAGTAAAGAAGGGACCCTTGATTCAAAACATCAGAAGTATTCCCCTTCATATAATAATTATTCTGAGTTATCAAGATACAAGAATCACGATCGAAGGTAAAGAAAGTATAATTTGGTAAACTCTGAAAATGACTTAAACATTGCTTTTCCTTGACTTTTTAAATCTTATTTCTAAAAATGGAACAATATCTGCTCTTTTAATTGGCTAATTAACAAAATAGTTCACAATACAATAATACAGCTACTATTAATTGAGAAGCTAGTTGTACAAGCGCTGCATAAGGTATTTTCCTTACATTTAATCTTTATAGAAACCTTCCAAGGCAGATAATATTGTCTTAATAAATTAGGGAACTGAGGTACATGGGGAAATGTTAAGAAAATCACCAAGATCACATACATACTGACATATCAGTGAATTGAACCTTTACTTATTTGGCTACAAAGACAGTCTCTACTCCATGTCCCTTTGACTGCAAAGCTCTTGCTGTTTACTGCCTTGTATCTTTTACTTTATAACTTTATTAGAAAATTTATCCCTTCAGAAAGATTTATTAAACCAGGCTATTAGATTATATACTGATTAATACTATTATATAAATGTACACAAAAAGCTGTATGTAAAAATAGAAACAGAAGTAACCAGATCTTCCTTGAGAATGAGGAGGAATGACCCTTGAACTGCGTCTTGAAATTAGTAGTTCATTAAGCAGACAGAGAAGGAAAGACATTTCACAGAAATAAAATAACATGTGCAGAGGATCTCAAAACCTGAATCAAGATAAGCTTCTAATATCCTTTAAAATTTTTAAATATTTTTAATGAATAAATAAACCAAAGAGGATGAAGGAAAACAGGAGGAAGAAGGAGAATACTTTATGTTTAGTTTGTTTACTAAAGAATAGACAAAATTAAAAGTTCTTTAGGCATTTGGATACTTGAAGTTTCATGTTGGGAAAGGCAAAGCTAATGATACAGATTTAAGATTCAATCTAGTAACAGTAGTAAGCTGGTAAAAGATACAGGAAAACTTACTATCAAGTTGGAAAGAGAAGCGAGTAAAATCATGGACTATAAGAACAGAGACCTCTTACTTAACTTCTAACATAATATCAGGTTTTCAGAAAACTTCCAAGAAAAATACAAAGTCCTCAAATCTCTGTCATCCAGATCACGCTATTAACATTTTACCACATTTTCTTTAGCGAGTAGAGCTTTTAAAGAAAGTAGAGGTCAGTACTATGTAATATTGCAGAGAAAAAAAATTATTGATTGGATTTGGCAATCAGGAGCTTGGGGTAGAATTTACAGTTAGGTAGAGAGTTAGGTAGAGAACAGTTCCAGTATAGCTATTGGGATGTAATTAGATTATGATAAAGCATGATGTTAATGAAAGGAAATGGAAATGGTGAACGGATACCCCGTTTCTTTTGGAAAGGAAACTTTACAAAAGTTTCCTTTAGTTTCCCAGAAATGAAAGGAAAAAATTGAGTATCCCAGCAATAATGGCTGCCTATTAAAATGATTGCAAAATGAAACCTTCCCTCCCTCTCATATTCATCTCTTTGAAAAGTTTGTTCTGCACTTATTTCTACTTACCTTTTTATATTTTATATGGCATTTTTCTTTATATCTTGACTATAAAACATAGTCCTTTAGTCAAATAAATTTACTTTGAAGTTGTGATCCTTATTTAATTGCTTTTTTTTTTGTTTATTTCCATAATATCCATAAACAGAAGTAGTAGTAGTAATAGCCGTAAAGAAAGTCCTTCAGCTTTGTCTTGTAAGGAAAATGAGAAGGAACTTCATGATGAAAAGATGGAGAATTCAGTTGATGAACAGGTTCAAACTGCTGCAGATGATTCTTTACAAAGTGATAACATTCCATCTCTTCCTGATGAGAAAGGTAACTTTCCTTGCAAACGTATGTATTATCATTTATTATATAAACTACAGGGAAAGGTGATCTTTGTTAGAAAGTGGCAAATAACTTGTTTGAACTGTGTTCTAGTATTTTGTGGAAAATAGAAGTTTTTAACTAAGATTTCTAAGCACAGTAGTAAGAGGATAGCCAAGTTTCTCCTTGCCGCTTACAGTAAAGGAATTATTAAGCAATAAAATAATCTGAACTTGAAGACCTACACAATTCTCAGCCTCTCCATATTTGTAAAAAATGAGAAAGCATGCTCTGGAGAGAATACTAAGGGTATGGCTAGACAGTCTCTCCACAAAGAGATTACCCATGGATTTTATCAGCCACCTCAGCAGAAGCTAGGAATAGAGATGGGGTTTTACCAACAGAGATGCTGCAGGTTTAGACCAAAGAAGACAGTATGGAATAAAGCGAGGATATTTAGACTTCTGGGATTCTATACAGTAGATGGTTGCAAATGTGCTTATCCTTCAAGAACCACTTCCAGGAAGGCTGCCACTGTCACCACAGGCCCAAATGGCAAGGCTGTCTACGCAGTTCCAGAGGGTAGAGCAATCTCTCTTTTTTTTCTTTCTTTATCCGCAAGAAATTTACTTGCTTTTTGAAAATCCAAATGATAACATTGTCCAGAAAAATTTAACACATTTATTTAGAATTGTTATAAAGTTGAACTGCTGAAACTTTTTCAATAAAGCACTCTGACTTGAATTAGTGCTTCACATCCCAACTTCTATATTAAAAATTCATAGCAGATGAAACTGGAAACATGCCAATACCTGATTTTAGTCCTGTTTTTCTACATGTAATCATATATTTATGGTGAAAAATATCTAATATTCAGAACTAGCAGTAACAGGAAGAATGTGTGTGTGTGTGTGTGTGTGTGTGTGTGTGTTGTACTGGAAATCAAACTCAGCACCTTGCGCTTGCCTGGTAGGCGCTTGTGCCACTGAGCTATATCCCTGGCCCCTGTGTGTGTGTTTTGAGTGAAATGTTTCCTGTTGTAGTAGCTTCTTAAGCACATTCTCTGTGTATACCATGTGCTAGTTGGATGTCTTTTGCTGTAATGGTTAGATGTTTGTTATGGAAAGAATATTAGTGTTTTCAAAAAGTCCAACCAGATAGGCCTCATTTGCCTCCTACAGAGCACCAGAAACCATGCTTTGAAAGTGCAGATCTGTTTGGAAGTCTTGAGCAATTTTTTTCCACCAGATGCTGGAAGAAGAATTTGTGAATCAAAAATTCAGGGGACTTCTAATAACATCTCAATTCATGGAGTGTCACATTACCAGGCTGGTAATGAAGAGGTTGCTCACTCCTGAAGTAGAGGGTATACTTTTATAAGTGATTTTGATAGCCAGTTGCTGCTTCTGTGTTTTACCACTAGCTGATTTGCAAATAGTCTGCTTTGTAGAAGACATGCTCTAGAAACCTCCTTACTTATCACTTTTCCCCTTTGGTTGGAGCTTAATCAACTAGAGGTTGCACTGGTATGAGAAAGCCATTGAGACTTGGCTGTAGCTGTGAACATCCATCTCCTTGTTTTTAGGGGCCAGTCTGCACCTGGGACTGAGAGTGTGGGGGTCTGCTGCTCCAGTGTGTGTACAAGGCAAGGCTACCTTGCCAGTTAGGCCCAGAAAGATGAAGCTGCCATCATGATGGGTCCCGAGGGCAGAGCAATAAGCCAAAGAAGGTCATTCTCTAGTCTTAAGGTCTAATGGTATTTTTCTTGCCAGGTTTTGGACCTGCTTGGAGCCCACACCTCTTTCTTATCCATTTTCTTTCATTTGGATAGATATATTTATTATTTGCCTGTCCCATCATTGTATTTTGGAAGCACTGGCTTTATTTCTCTGGTTTTATACATTTATAGCTAGATAGAAATTTTTGTCTCTGATGGAATCTTACCTTGAATTTCACCTATATCTAATTGTATTAATTTTTCACTGCTGGGACAAAATATCTGACATACATAACATAAAGGAGAAAAAGTTTATGTTGACCATTTTAGAAATTTCAGTCTGTGGTTGGCTAGCTCAAAAGCAGAAACGTGGCAGAAGGACATTTGAGAACTGCATGCAGAAGGAAAGTTGCTCATATCATGGCAGGCAGGATGAGAAAGAATGAGAGGAAGGACCAGTGAATAGATACAGTCCCCCAAGGTCATGGGGCCCATCCAAACACACTCAGAAGCATGCTTTACTAATCTTCCAAGTGTATCTCAAGCCAATCAATAGTCAACGATTAACCATCATACTAATTTAGATAGTATTAAATGTGATTTTGGATTTGGAGTTGATGCTATGATAAAGACTTTTGGGACTATTAGAATGAAGTGAATATATTTTTCACATGTGAAGGACATGAATTTGAGGGACTGGTAGGGAATGAAATTTTATAGACTGAATTATGTCTCCCTGTAAAATTCCTATGTTGAACCTCATTCTTACGACTATTTGGGGGTAGGGTTTAAGGAGTTAATTAAGGTTAAATGAAGTCATTAGGGTAAACTTCTAATTCAGTAGTGCTAGTGTCTTTAGGAGAAGAGGCTCCAGGAGTATATTCACAGAGAAAAGGCCACGTGAGGGACACAGCCAGATGGCATCTGTCAGGAAGGAAAAGGGGCCTTTCAAGATCAACTGCACTGATACCTATGGGGGCACCTGTATGGAACTGTGAGAGAATACATCTGTTGATTAAGCTCCCCATTCTGTGGTCTCCTGCTATGGCAACCCAAGCAGACTAAAAGTACTTTATAAATGTTGGGGGCATGCTCAGAATTTTATAAATATACACAATCAAAGCTACTTTGTGAGCCCACATGGTGGCACATGTCTGTAATCCCAGCACCCTGGGAAGATTTTAAATTTATGACTAGCCTGAGCAATTTAGTGAGATCCTGTCTTAAAATAAAAAAGAGGTTTGGGATGTAGTGGTTTAATCTCAGTGCCGCCAAAAAATATTCTGTGTACCACTAGGTTAAACATTTATGAGGTTAATTTAGGATCAGACCTGAGAAGGACCAATTCCATATTATAGAAATAAAGAGTATACAAAAACAATAGGGGAATTATTTATTTAGTTTCTTCTGTAAGACAAATAATTGTAAAGTGACAGTTTTGAAGTATCATGAACTGCAACATTTTCACTTAGTTAACTGATTAATGCAATATTAAATTAATAAAATACTTGGACTGCTACTTCTAGTCATGGTGGAGGAACAAGAATTAGATCTACTTTTCTTCCTAAAACAGCTAAAATATTAGGGAAAATATTAGAAATAGCATTTTCAGGGCATTGTATATCAGTTAGTGAATGATGCTGTCTTACAAGAGACTGGAAGCAAATGAAGCGAGTGCCTATGAGTACCTCAACTTCCTGCCTAGAGCACTGGTGGTAAACCTGTGGCATACATGCCACAGTGGACTGTTTATATCGTTGAAAGCTCTAGAAGTTCACTCTCACTGGCCTGGAGGGTTTCCAGACCACAGAGCATAATATCCACTGGTCTCCCTGAGTTGAAAAAATAGAATTAGAGTTCAGAGAGGCCAAAGCAGCTAGACTTCACAGGGGAAAAATGAAACAGAAATTGAGCCATTAGAAATTCGCATGTAGAGGAAAACATAGAAGAAAATCTAGGTGACCTTCACTTGGTTAATGACTTTTTAGACATAATGTCTTAAGGTATGGTCCATAATAGAAAAAAAGGGATGATTTATACTCTGTCAAAGTTAAAAGACTTCTGCTCTGTGAGAACGGTATTTAAAAAATGAATAGATAAGCCACAAACTGGGAGAAAAACATGTACAAGTCACAAAAATGATTAAGGACTTGTATCCAGAATCTATAAAGAACCCTTAAAATTCAACAATAAGAAAATCAACAGGTCTGTTTTAAAGTGTGTGAAAGGTCTGAACAGATACTTCATTGAAGAAAATATACAGATGGCAAATAAAATCACAATATGCCTGTTAGACGGCTAGAAATTTTTTTTAAAGTACTGTAATAAGTTGGTGGCATGATGTGGGGTAATAGAAACTTTCATTCACTGCTGGTAAGAATACAAAATGGTGTGACTACTGTGCGAGAGTTTCAAAGTGTCTTTTGAGATTTGTAATATAGTCCCCAGCCGTCACTAGTTATTTAAACACTTACATCCTCAAAAGTCTATACCTTAATGTTAATAGCAATATTATTCATAGTTGCTAATAACCAAGATAAACAAATAGGTGCAGTGAATACTACAATTCAGATATTAAAAGCCAACAAATTATTGATTCATGCAACAGTGTGGATAAATTTTAAATGATTTACTAAGTGAAAACACAAGCCCCATAAGGCTATATGTTGTATGATTTCTTTTATATCATAGTTTGGAAAAGATGAAATTGTAAGGGTGGAAAACAGATTAATGATACCCATATTCTCTATAAAATGTAGTAGTTGACTACAAAGGAGATATACAGGGGAACTTCTTGGGTGGACAAACGGTTACATATGGTATTTGCATGTTCGATATGATGCTACATATGTATTTCTCCAAATGCTGAAGTTGTGTATCACAAAGAGATCTTGGTGGGAGGCAGTCCTGGGGATTGGGCCCAAGGCCTTCCACATGGTAGGCAAACAGTTTACCACTATGTGGTAAACTGTGCTAGCTAGTGTGAGCTAGCTACATCACACTACATCCTGATTCTCAGTCTTTTTTGAGATAAGAGTCTCACTAAGTTGTCCAGACTGGCCTCAACTGGTGATCCTGACTCAGCCTCCTATGTAGCTGCAATTACAGGTGTACATCACCACACCCAGCTACAAAGAGAAAAAATTAATGTATGTGAACTAAAGGTGCACAAACATACACAGTAGTCCAGATGTTGGGGGTTCCCAGGAGGGAATGCAGCCTGTGACCAGTAAACCTAATTGTATTACAAATGTATGGAATAACCACATGAGGGGGAGGGGTGTCATATTAGTCAGAGTTCTCTAGAGGAATAGAGACTATGGTACAGTGTATGAATGTAACTGTAAGAGATTTACTAGATTGGCTTACACAATTAGAAGCTGTGTAGTCCCATAATGCCTGGAGAGTAGCTTGTGTGAGTCTGCATTCAAAAGCTGAAGAATCTGGAGTCTGATGTCCATGACCAATGCATCAGCAAAAAAATGCACCTGCTTTTGAGCTTGTGTTCACTTCCAAGCTTCCATTGCCTTTTGGTATATTTGAGCCCCCAGCCTTTGGATGGTGCTGCCAACATTCTGGTGGGTTCTCACCACCTCAGTTTGCTGACTTTCTGACCCATTCTGGAAATGCTGTCACAGTCACATTAAGAGATGTGCCTTGCCAGTTTTCTGGGCATCTTTCAGTCCCGTCAAGTCAATAGCCTAGATTAACAGGGCAAAAAACTGACCTAAATAATTTGGAAAGTGGTGTTTTAACTAGAAATTATAAGCTATATATTAAAAAAAAACTTGTACTTTAGTTGATAAATTTGTTTGTCATGAGTCTGCAGGTTAATTTTCTTTACCTACATATTGGGGTTAAACAAATAAGTAAATGGACACTGAAAAGTAGGAACCAAGTGTCTCAATGTTAGAGAGGAAATAAACTCTGGTACTGAACTTGAATCAGACATCAGTATGAACTCAAGTTTAGCTTGTTGGATAGATGGATACAAAAATAATTTTGTGTGTGCATGTGTGGCGCATGCTTATGCATATACAGGTGAGTGAGTGTACATGCATATATCACTAAGCCCTGTCCACTGAGCAAATGCAGAAGCACTAATACCCTAGTAGTAACAAAGACAACCAGTTCCCAGATTATGGTTTCTAAATATCACTCTCCAATAAAAGACACCAGAGCTCTTTGAAGAAATGGCTCATTCTAAGGCTGCAGGGAAAATACAGATTGAGCCTGAAGCCTCTAGTGGTACCAGAGTGAGGAGGCAGTCAGTAAACAAAAGGTTGGGGTATGTCAGAGGCACATGTACCAACCTAAAAGAGCTGTCTTGTTTCTAATTAAGTATGGATTTAATGAGTTTTTAACAAGATGTTTTAATCATTTCTTTGTTCTGTTTTAACTTTTTTTCCCTTTGACTATTTACATTTTCTTTGTGAAACACTTCGTCATTTTTCTATAGCTGTCCTAGTGGTTTTTTCCTTGATATATAAGACCTTTAAATAAGAAGTACATTAATCTTTTACCATATTTCTTATCCTAGCATTTCTAGGTATGGTAGAGATTTTTTTCAGTAAATGAATTTAGTTTATTGTTTGTTATGGTTTGTATCTGGATGTCCCCCAAAGCCTCATCTGATGGGCTTCTAGAGTTTTTGATTGATTCATGGTCCAGTGCTGGAATTATGGGTGTGAATGCTACACCCACCCTGGGTGGGGGTAGCCTACGTACAATATAAGGGAGGGAAGGAGGCTTGCTCTGCTCCTCCTTTTTTGCTCTTGTTGTTTTTCCTGTCTTATTCTGCCATGAACTGTTTCCCCTCTGCCATGCCACCCTGCCCTGGAGCCAGCCAAATATGGGCTGAAACCTCCACAAACTGTGAGCTAAATAGACTTTCCCTTCCTTAATTTTGGGCATCTGGTGTTTTGTTTCAGCAATGAGAGAATAGTAACCAAGACATTGTTCCATCCCTATTAATTGCTAGTGATCAGTTCTATAAATTTTTGTTTGATTGACCCATAAAGAGGCAAAAGGGTTGCTAATAAAACAGCTACTGAGAACATAAACGATAAAATCGTATAATGATAAAATGTATTTCCTTCCTATTCTGTTAGATTCAACTTCTATTGCAACAGAATATTCCCTGAAATTTGATGAATCCATGACAGAAGATGAAATAGAAGAAAAATCATTTCGATCTTTACTACCTTCTGAGAGTCATCGTAGATTTAACATGGAAAAGAAAAGAGGCCATCATGATGACTCTGATGAAGAAGCTTCCCCAGACAAGACTACACTGTCTTCTACCAAGGTGTGTTTCAGTTTGCCTCAAAAGAGATTTACTGTCAAAGATATGACGATACATTTATGTTGCCAGCTACCAGAATTATTTTCCTAAGTTCATCAGTTTTATATTTTTCCCTATAAAATCTGGCCTCAACTTTGAAGATATCAATATGTAATACAACCACCATTGTTAATTCCCTACCACTTTGTTTGTAACTCTGTGTTGTCTGTATTGTGCTTGTGATATGTTGTAAAATGTTGTATGTCTGTTAATGTTTCCCTCCTTTTATCTTTTAAAAAAAAAAAAAAATCTGGCCTCAATTTCCTTACAAAGTAGAATTTAAAATTATTCCTTAAAATGAAATAAGGCCTTTCAAGATCTGAACCAATGTTATCTCTGTAGCTTTTAATTTGTTTCACTCTTTTAATATTTGATTCCATTTAAAAATTTATATTCACTCTTTCCAAATTGTGTGCCTTTTGGATAACAGGAACAAATTCTTACCCAAATTTGTATCCCTGGGAGAGTACATGACTTGCAGTGATGGTTGAATAAATTAACAGATAAACGTTAATCCCTCTCATGTGCCCTTTGAATGTTCCTCTTACATTGGCAGTCCTGATATTTTGTTTTTTTATTTATTTTTGAGATGGGATCTTACTGTGTTGCTCAGGTTAGTCTTAAACTTTGCTCTCAAATGATCCTCTTGCCTCAGCCTGCCAGGTAGCTGGGATTACAAAGCTTATTGTAGTGGGTGGTACCTCCCTTGGCTTCATAATTTTTTCTGTGGATGCATATCTCTTTTTAATGAAGTTAAGTACCAAAAATGACATACTTGAAATAAACTTTAGGAACTGAGCATGCCATTCTCAGGAGAACAAGACAGCTTTTCTAAATTTACAATGGAGATGGTTCGACAGTATATGAAAGAAGAGGAAATGAGAGCAGCTCACCAATCTTCACTTTTACGTCTACGTGAAAAGGCCTTGAAGGAAAAAACTAAAGCTGAATTAGCCTGGCTAGAGCATCAAAAAAAGTAAGTTCTTTCAGTGAGTGTCGTTTTCACTGTGGTTTCTTTCATAAAAGGAAACGCTTGTGTTTTAAAGTAATTTTGTTTCCTCCTTTTTTGTCCTGATGGTGCTGGGGATTGAACCCTGGGCTTTGTTTTGTGTATGCTAATTAAATTTGATTTGATCATCCCAGTTTCTCATTAAATTTGATTTGATCGTCCCAGTTACTCAAGCCAGGAATATGGCAGTAATCTTTGATTTGTGTTACTTTCAACACCTTCTTCCTACCTACATGACATTTTCATTTCATTTCTTTTTTATCCCTCGTGACTCATCTTTTGTTGCTGTTTTAAACTTAATTCTTTTTCAGTTATCTCTCTCAAGTCTTTCAGTCTTTAAAGGATGTAGTCTAGGGCTTGCATATATTATATATACTTAGTAAAATACTTGCTTGGGAAAGAAATTGCTGCACATAGCAACTATTTTTGACATGAAAATGTTAAATTATTTTATACTGTTCAATACTTAAGAATTCTTAAAATTATAAATCTAATCATCTTTGTCTCAATGAAAAATATTTGCAGACATTTACGAGACAAAGGAGAGGATGATAAAATGCCTCCACTGCGGAAGAAACAACGTGGTTTGCTTCTAAGATTGCAGCAAGAAAAGGTATGTTAGGGAAGACACCCTTATAAGACAGCTTATCTTAAGGCAGTTTAGTGTGTGGAAGCTATTAGTTTGTCTAAGCTCTTTTTCTTATTATGGCTTTAAATGAGATTCAGATGATGCTTACACCGTATGCCTGTGGGGCTATAATTATAGGGGTTCCTTGATAGCCTACCATATTTCTCTTATATTAGAATTGTGTCACTGCACACTTAGTATATAATCAAGTTTTCTGCCTTTGTGTAGTACATAGTCTTTTGAAATATATATTTTAAAAATCAAGGTCTGAATAAAAGAGTATTAGGATTAACTTTTCAGTCATAGTTTCTCTTTTGGTCTTTTTTTGAGACAGGGTCTTGCTGTGCAGTTCAGGCTGGCCTTGAGCTCACTTTGTAGCCCAAGCTGGTCTTGAGCTCACAGTGATCCTCCTGCCCCAGCGTCCCAAGTGGTGGGATTACAGGTGTGCACCACCACGCCCAGCCTTCATTGTTTCTCTCGATTTTCATGACATACTAATTAGGTATTGACAAATATTTTTGCATAGTGGATTTAGAAAAACCTTGTTTTTGAATTCTGGAGAGGCAATAGTATGTATGGTAATAGTAGTATGGACTACTAAAAGAGTTTGGACTCAGAGAGAGAGAAAGAGAGAAAGAGAAAGAAAGGAAGGAAGGAAGGGAGATACGCAAGACACCTAAGATAATACTACTAATTTCTATTGGCTTATTGAAAGGAATAGTTAATGCTTAATTTTTCGACCAATTTTGCATGCTTATATCTGTTAATCTGAACAGCTACTTTGAAGAGAACAATATGCAATATAACTACCATTGTTGAATTCATAATCTTGTTTTTTCAAAATTCTGTGTCGTTTCTGTTTTTTAAAATTATTTTTATTCTCTTTGAAATAAAAAAAAACAATTCAGACACTGGAGTCAGATTGCCTATGCCAGTGGTGGTGAGCCTATGACACATTTGCCTGTGTCAACATTTATGTTAAATGACAGAAAAACAATGCTGAGTAAAACTACTAGTGGCTTAGCTGAAATTGGGGGTACCAAAATGTATTGATAATCATCATATTCTTCACTAGGTTCAAAAAGCAAACTTTGCTTCATAATGTCCTGACTAGATAGTAAAAATTCTTTCGTTTATTACTTGACCTTTGAATGCATGTCTTTTCCTATGTTCTATGACAGCAATGGGAAGCCTAAAATTAAGCACATTTGCTGGATATCGGAATAGAGTAATTAATTCAAGGAAAAGTATTTTTGCAACTGAATTGCAGGCTGAACTAGCCATTTTTTTCATGGACTATCATGGTTACTTGAAAGAATGATTCACAGGCACTTACTAACATTTGGTTATTTGACAGCTAGTTTCTCAAATGTAAACAGTGTGCCTATTACTTCAAAGAAAACAACTGATGATGTTTGTTGTCAGGGATAAAATTCAAGCTTTCAAGCAAAAGTCAGAACTTTGAAAAATGTTATCTGCCACCACTACTCTATAATTTTTCTTTTCAAGTTAATGGTGGTATTTAGTGTAGTTTTTAATATTGTATAATGAAATGTGTTAGTATTTTGGAAAATCTGTATAACAAATATTTCACAGTTGACCAATGCATGATCTGAAGAAAAATCAAGCCAGACAGTAAAGAAGTTTGCAAAATCTAAATATTGTTTTTCACAAATTTCTTTTGTTTTAGAAAATATAGTTATTTTCTTAAAATTCATTCAAAGCTGTTGTATACTTTTGAGAGAATGAGAATGGAAATGACCAAGTAATGTCTGAGTATGATACATGAATTTGACCCTTAGAGTTCCCTGAAAGGGAACACTGCAGGTCACATTTTAAGAGTATCTGCTCCAGAGAATTTGATCATGTTGCTCAAAAGAACTCCCAAAAGTATAAGACTCTTCATTGTAGGATTATTTGTAATAGTAATTTTTTTTTTAATTTTAAAGATAAAAGGAGGGAAACATTAACAGACATACAACATTTTACAACATATCACAAGCACAATACAGACAATACAGAGTT
>NW_004955406.1:19267070-19363749 GCF_000276665.1 Chinchilla lanigera
AATAGTAATTTTTAAAACCATTAACAATCTAACAGTATAAGTAATGGAAAAGGAAAATGTGTATTCCTCCAGTGTAATTTTTTTTTTTTTGGTACAGGGAATCAAACTCAGGATCTTATGCTTGCCAGGCAGTCGCTTGTGCTGCTGAGCTATATCCCCAGCCCTCTCCAGTGTAATTTTATATAGTGGTAGAGAGTGTGACGTGAGGGTGTAGCTCAGTGGAAGAATACTGATTTCAAATGGACAAAGTCCTTGGTTTGATCCTCAGCACCAAAAAAAAAAAGACAATAATAAATAAAGTCAGACTCCAAATATATACATATAATACTTATAAAGTATTTTAAAACATACAACCCAAACAGTACATGTTTCTTTGCAAGTAGGTACAAATATTTGTGGAAGAATTTAAAAAGAAAGAAATGTACAAATCCTTTAACAGTTACTTCTGAGGAGTCCAGAGCACAGTATGGTAAACTAGCTTTTCCTGCAATGTTTTATTTCTTTATACATTACAAATTTGTAATGTATATCTTTATTACTTAAAAACTAGGAAAAACGTGACAGTATTAACAGTTGTTAATTGGAGTTTTATAATGGGGATCTTTATTATATACTTTACTGAATTTTCTGATAGTCTTAAATAATATAATGCTAAGAAAAAAGTTTTAATGTTATTATGGTTACTTTATTGATAAGAGATTTATGAGGTGTGATCAGACTATAAGGTGAATGTTTACATTTAAGATATTTATTACAGTAAAAGACATATTTCCATTAATACCCCTTGCTCTGAATACACTTACACCGTCATGCTTGCTGCTTTCTGAAGCACTTGTAGAAAGTCCTCTTTTATGAGTGTGTTTCCTAGGTATGATAAACAGTGTGGTGAATGCTGTTGCCAGTTGCTAGCCAACAGAGGTAAGCTCATAAAAAACATTGTAGTTCACTGGATCTGGCATCGTGCAACTTCTGGTTCTTTTCAAAAGTTAAAACGACCATGAAAGGTAAACATTTTGAATCAGTTCAGGACATCAAGGCAGCCAGCCACAACAGAGCAGCTAAAGACAGTCATGAAAGAGAACTTCCAGAATTGTTTCAAACAGTAGCAAGAACAATAAACTAAGAGTGTTTCAGGCTTCGCATGGGGGTAGGAGCATTTTGAAGGGGATTAATGGCAATAAGTTTTTTACTACAATAAATTAAAAAAAAAATTTATCATACCTCAAATTTGATCACACCTCAAATGTATGAATAAAGAACTGTCTTTGTTAAATTTTAACAATTATTGGCAGTGAAGTATATCATCTTTTACCCAATTACTTAGCACCTAAAAATGTGTGGAAAGAGATTGGTGCAATATAGTCTTAAATGTGTCTGTCAACATTGTTTAGTGGGGGAAAATCCTTTCTTGGAAGCAATTTTTTGGGAGCAGGACTGAACCCAGCACCTCTCATATGCTAGGTAGGTAAGCTCTTTACCACTGAGCTACATACACAGGCCTTTTTATTTTTTATTTTATAACATGATCTCACTAAGTTGTCCAGGCTAGGCTTGAACCTGCAGTCATATTGCTGTATCCTCTTGTCCCTGGGATTAGGGCATGTGCCCCCGTGCCTGACCTCACAGTTTTTAAAACTTTCAAGAGCCATAAAATGATTTATCTTATTTTACTTGTTTGTTCTACTTTTTTGAAATCTCTCCTATGTACTATCCCACAGTATGAAACAGTTATAGATACTAAATCATTATTTCAAATAGTTAAAAATTATAAGGGTCTAAGAGTTTAGCATTACATTAATAAGTTTACTTGATATGCAACTATTAAACAGGTAAAGGTGAAGACCAAGTAGCATTGTGGAAAAATGTGTGGATGGTATATGTTAAGTTTAAAAAGAACCATAAAATTATCAGTGTGTTCTAATTATAAATTTTTTTAATTTAAGGGATCATCTTAAGTAATTTTAGAGTGATGGATTGTGTATGACTTTCTCTTCCTCACTAAACTGAAATTTTTTCAGTGTTACTATGTTTATCTTGAAATGCTGTATATATTTATTTATTTATATTGTGTGATTATTGGATTTTTCTTTTTAAAATATTACTTTGGATTTATGCTTCAAATCTCAATCTCTTTCCTAACTCTTCAAACCTCAGGCAGAAATAAAACGTCTTCAAGAAGCCAATAAGGCAGCTCGAAAGGAAAGACAACTGATTCTTAAGCAGCAAGAGGAGATAGAAAGGATCAGACAGACCACTATAAAACTGCAGGAGAAGTTGAAGTCTGCAGGGGAGAATAAACTGGTAAATTACATGGAGTTGTTAGTTTATTTTCTGTTCTATGTAGCTTGCTAATACCCCACCTCATTTTCTAATATGATGACTATGTGTATTCACACAGTGTGACACCATAATAAAGTAGGATAAAGTTCTTTTTCTTTGCTTTTTTTTGAGCAAGGGTCTCGCTGTGCAGTTCAGGCTGACCTTGAACTCAACATGTAGCCAAGGTTGGCTTCGAACTCACAGCAATCCTTCTGCCTCAGGCTCCCAAGTGCTGGGATTACAGGCGTATACCACCACGCCTGACAGAAGCTTAAAGTTCTGTAAATGTGTCTTTTTCTATACTGTACTAAGAGCTCCTCACACCTTTCCCCAGAATATTCCTATTTTGAAAGGGTACATGATTCTTTTATTAACTTGAAATGTTTTCTATTCATGAACTAAATTGGAACAGAAAGCTTTGATCTTTCTTAATAATCCAAATATATTCAGAATTAATAGTAGTGACTGTTTTCATCGATGTGGTGCTTATTTCTGCTGTCCAATTTTAATATTACAATGGAATAGAACTCGAGATATTTACACAAGAACAAAATTTCTAAGGTACTATTGCAACACTAAGTGTGTTGCAAAACTCAAAACTACATAGTAGTATAATTTTTAAAGTCACTGTTCTCTACTTTGAAACAATCTCAAACTTACAGGGAAATTTCAAACACAATACAGGTAATTCTATTTTCCTGAGTCATATTACAGTAAGTAGCCAAATTAACTTTGACATATTATTACCATGTAATCTATAGACTCTTTAAATGTTGCCATTCCTTATAACAAAAGTAACCACAGAATGACATATTGCATTTAGTTTTCATGTCTCTAATCTTCTTCAATCTGGAAAAATACTTTTTTCTCAGGACTTGAACACGTGAAAAGATTATATGACAGTTACTTTGGAAAATGTTCATTTCTTCTTTTTTTTCCTTCTTACGAGATAGGATCTTGCTATGTAGTTCAGGCTGGTCCTGAACTCACTGTGTATCCCAGGTTGGCCTTGAACTTGCAGCAACCCTCCTGCCTCAGTTTCCTGAGTGCAGGGATTACAGGCAAGCAACACCACATCCCGATAGAATATTCGTTCTTAAATAAGTTTTGTCTGATGTTTCTTTGTGATTAAATTGAGGTTGTGTATCTATGGCAGGAGTATAACAGAAGTGATGCTGTATGGTCTTACAGTCTATCAGATGGCACATGATATTGATTGATACCATTGATAATGTTGCCTTGATCATTTGATTAAGGTAGTACCTGCCATACTTCACTGTAAAGTTACTATCTTTTCCTTTATAATTATTATTTTGCATAGAGGTATTTTGAAACGATGTAAATGTTGTGTTAAATTTTAATTTATGCTTTTATCTACTCCCGAGTCCCTGTTGTACTCACATATAATTGTTATAATCATTATATGTTTGATGTTCATTTTGCCCCAAATTGGACCATTAAGAGCTTCTTCACAGCTAGGTGTAGTGGCACACCCTGTAATCCCTATATTTTGAGAGGCTGGGGCAGCAGGATCACAAGTTTGAGCCCAGACTGGGCAATTTGTTAATTTAGCAAGACCCACACTTAAAGGGGGATGGTCATAAAGTGACTGGGGATGTAGCTTGGCAAAATTCCTGACTTCAACTCAAGTACAGAAAAAAGAATGAAAGAAAAGCACTCCTTCATACAGATTTCTATATTTTGTGTAGCCCATCAGTCTTGAGAACTTTCTTGCTTTTTGATATGAGATGTTTCAGGATCATTTTAAACTTCTGCCCCAGCCTTAAAAATGAACTGATATTTTGAGGAAGCTTATTAAAAAACTGAAGTGTGGCATTAGGAATAATCATTGCTTTTGTGTTTTGCTCCTCCTAATCAACAAAATCTTGGGAATATATTAGTATATGTAGGTATAGATAACCAGACATATTTTATGTCTTTATTAATGTACGTGTAAAATCAAGTTCATACTTTCAGTTCCAATCCAGCACCATAATGAACACTCTAGTTTTTTCTGTTTTGGAACTCCATTGTCTGGCAGGTAACTGGTTAACATTTTCCTTAATATAGTTAATAGTTTATCATTCCTCTTATGTAACCTGTTTTTTTTTTTGTTGTTTTTTTTTAAGACAAGGTCTCACCATGTAGTTTAGGCTGGCCTTGAGCTCAGTATGTAGCCTAGGCTGACCTTAAACTCTCAGTGATCCTGTGTCAGCCTCCCAAGTCCTGGGATTACAGGCGTGCACCACCGCACCAGGCTTGTATCTCATCTTTCATAACCACTGATATCTCTTCCCCATGTGTATACCTGTCTTTCTCCTTTTGGGTTGTGACTCACCAAATTGGACTGCTCTTCATCCCCTTCTTTTTTCTCTATACCTTTCTCTTTGGATTCTGACACCTATGCTCTGTGGGAAGACCATCCTCACTGTGTTTGTGCTCATGGTTTTATGTGCTGGCCTACTTTCGTGTGAACTTCCTCATTGCTCTACATGGGCTCTCATTCTCCACACAGCCACTCTCCTGCATTAGATGGTATCTTCATCCTACTCAGATTCTGACACCCCATTCTTGGCTCCTTCTCCTTCTACCTTGCATGGACACCTGCCTTGTTCTGCTCCATCAGATGATTTTAGAACTGAATTGTTCAACAAAAGGAATGGGAAGAAGGGCTCTGCTTTGTCTGTTTTTTTCACAAAATAAAGTCCAGATTATCTGGATTAATCTTCCTGAAAATGTAAGAGTATATAACTTTCGTGTGAACGATACACTCGCAATTCAGTTTTCACTTTTTGTTATCAAAAGCAGTATATTGATTAAACCAGTAGTTCCTAATTGTTTCAATATGAACTTTCTTTAGTTTGTGAAAATACTGCTTTTATAATGAATATTTAATGGAAAAATCTATTCCCCAGTATGTTTTAAATGTTTTATGTCTTCTCTTCATTCTTTGTACCATACTGTATGTTTTTAAATAGTCAGAGTGGCTAATTTTACATTCCTTTTGAGTAGGTCAACTTTAAAAAATCAGGACATATAGATACTAGATTACTACTGGTAGAGAGTTTTTGGATTCCCCTGCCCCTTTCTTTTTTCTTTCTGGTTTTTTTGAGAACTGGTCTCACTATGTAGTTCCGGCTGACCTTGAACTCACTGTGTAGCCCAGGCTGGCCTGAAACTCACGGTGAGAGTCCTGCCTTCGTCCTCATGAGTGCTGGGGTTATATGCTTAGACCACCATGCCCAGCTTATTTTTAGATTTTTTTCTGGAGTTCTTTGAATTTCTTCCCCTCCCCTCCTCTCTCCTCCCCTTCCTTTCCCTACCCTTCCTTTCCTTTCTTCTTTTTTTCTTGGTATTACAAATAAGCTGTCCTGGTTACTTTTTCTCTTGTTGCTGAGACAAAATACCCAACGCCCAAAATTAAGGAAGAAAGGTTTATTTAGCTCACAGTCTGTGGATGTTTCAGTCCCTACTTGGCTGGCTCCAAGGCAGGGTGGGACATGGCAGAGGGCAACTGTTCATGGTGACGGAAGATAGCAAAAGCAACAACAGCAAAGGGAGAAGCAGCAGCAATCAGCCTCTTTCCCTCCCTTACGTTGCATGCAAACTACCAGCCCCAGGAGCAGGTGTAGCACTCACCCATAAGCATTGGATGATGGATCAATCAAAAATCTAGACGCCCACCCCATGACTGCATGAGGTTTTAGGGCTCATCAGACACAAACCATAACACAAGCCAGTCAACCAACTTCTGGTACATATGTGCATAACAAAAATTTAGCCATTTTTAGGCATCATGTTTTTGACCTTTAAGTAATATCTGAATGTCAACTATTGTTACAAACATTATTTTGAGTTTAGACTTAATTTTGAACTGCTAATATTTAAAATCTCTTCAAGATCCTTATAAAGTCCAATAAAATTTTACTTCTTTTTGTTTTCAGGAATCCCGTAGTGATGATGATGATGATGATGATGATGATACAAAGAATAAGAAGACAACTAGTCCTGGTCCAACTGATTTGGAAACCCGCAGTCCTTCGCCCATTTCAATCTCCAGCAGTGAAACTAGTAGCATCATGCAGAAACTGAAGAAAATGAGAAGCCACATGGATGAAAAGTAATTCATTTTTATAACTATCTCCTTTTTAGTTATATCAAAAGTACTGGCAACAGATAATATTTTCAATATACTTCATTAAATTTAAGACAAAATAATTTTATAAATCCAGTAGCAATATAGCAGAATTATGAGGTCAACCTGAAGTCAGTTAACTGTAGATTTTGGTTATATGTTTTTTTCATTTTAATACAGAAAAATTAAAAAACCAAAATAGTATTTGCAAGTGTACCTATGGCAGTATATTTTCCTTTCAAAAGGACCAATTTCAGGACCTACTGATAATATATTTAGTTGATGTCTCATCTTTCTGCTCTTTCACAGATTTCAGCCATTTTCAAACAGAAGAATAAAACTTGTGAATAGGTGTGAGTTGCTTAGCTGACTTCAGAAAGTCTGAAATCCTCCTGTGATGTTGAATGATTTGACACTAATACTCTTCTAAAATACTTCTAAGAGTTTTTTTTTTAAGAGTAGGAAAAATTTATTGTAAGGAAGAAAAGCTTCCATCTAAGAGAAAGCTTCTACTTAGATGTAGTTTCGTTGCACATAAGCTTTCACCATATGAAATGACACTGATGTGATAGTTTACTTTTTTGTTGTACATTTAAATAAATATGGTTATAAAGTAACTTCTTGTAGACCTAACCCTAACCCTAAGTATTTTATTTTTCAATAAACTTCATTTCTTAGTATCACAATGGAATAATAAGAAAATAAGAACACAACTATGAGTCTTTACCTCTGTAATCTCTATGCTATATCTAGGTCTCTTGAAATCCACCATTAGAAATTTTTATTGACTGTCATTTTAAATTAACAGTTTGAACCACAGAGTGGACTTAAGTTATCTTACATATTACCACACGTTACCAAATTTACAATTACCAAATTTAATAATGTTCTATATTTATGTGTAATACCAACCTATGATTTAATTAAAATGGTTAAACATTTATAGGTGAAATCCTTACTTCCTTCTGGTTTCCAAAGACAAACAAGGGCCAGGGATATAGCTCAGTGGCATAAGCGCGTGCCTGGCAAGCTCAAGGTCCTGAGTTCGATTCCTGGTACAAAAAAAAAGAAAGAAATCCTTACTTTCTGTAAGTCCAGTTGTACATTGGTACCTCATTGCAAAGAAAGCATTCATAAGAATAGTTCATTGATTATGGAAATAAGTTTTTAAAAATGGATAAATTTTTAAGATTAATATACAGGTAGGTTAAAACCAAATACTAACAAATACTTGAATATTCCTTTTCAACATTCCATTGGATAGGCTAAGTTAGGTTTCTTAAAATAGAAATAGATTGACATTTAGGCTAAAGATGCTTTCTTCCTTTTCCAGTAGCCGGCATGTTGCATTGCTCCAAAGATCTTTGAATTCAAAATTAGAGTAATCTCTCTTATAAATTTTTATTGCTGACATATTATCTGTCTGTGCATGTCTGAATGATAAATTTTAGGAGAAGAGAGTCTCAGGGGTGATTTCTTCATTGACCCCTTGATCCTGGGGTCAAAACTTCAGTAACTTTTTAAGGAACAAGTAATTTCTTACTGGCAATTATTCATTGCCAGTCTCTATTAATGATATTTTAATAATTCAACCATATCTATAGAACAAACTGTTAATCCTAATCTGTGAGGTCAGTTTCTGTGGTACTCATTTTAGCTTTGGTTAAAGCTTTAAAAATTCTAAATAACAAATCTAAAGTTGGATTTATTTTTTTCCAAGTTTTTTGAAATATTTTCATACAATTCAAAATACTAATCACCTAGAATTTTTCTATTATTATTTTGTCATCTCTCATCAACTATTATAGAAGACTTTTAAAAATTTGTGAAAATAGGCCATGAAGCATTGAGTGATTTCTTAATCTGTTGTTTGAAACAGTGGAGTTGTATTTGTTAGAGTGATGGCAGAAGGCATAGTGCAAAGAAGTGGTGGAATGATGGCTGAAATTTGAGAATGAGGATGAGGTAGAGTATTTTGAAAAATTGTGATGTGTTAAAAAAGAATATCATTGTTAAGCACTTCTTTTGTAAATCTCAGAAACACAGTAATGAGAAAACTAGCTTTTAAATACCACTTATATTACCAAAACTTTCTAATCAGATCTCTTTCAAAAAATGTTCAAATAGCAGCTCAAGAAATAAAGAATTGCTTACTTTTGTAGTCACTTAGTAGATACTTAGCAGCAAAATTATTTGAAATTTTGCTACTTTGTGAATAGGCAGTGCATTTTTTGTTCTGTAGATTTGCAAAGGCATTCAAACCTACTTTGTTTTTATAAAACATCTGTCAAAGAGTACCATCATCCAAACATTTTTTACTACCATTTGGAGGAACTTTTTTATTATATATCATTGTTTACTGTTGACCCTCTAAACTGTGATTCTTATGACATATTTTTCTGAATTGGTGACACTGTTAACTACGATGAAAGATTCATTCTTTAGTGTTTTACTGAGACAATAATGCCTTTCAAAATTTATATTTCTAATAATCAAGGATTTTTTTAAAGGAGGACTTTGATGTTCTATTAAAGATATCTCAGAATTATTTTCCTGACTTACTGAGTTGATGTTTTATAAATAATTTCTGTTTTTCACTATAGTAAAAAGCAAGAACAACTTTTAAATGTTTCATTATTTATAAGTGGATTGCCTAATAATTACAAGACAGATAGTGTCATAGAACAAAACAGACTCTTGGTGTTATTTTGCCGATTCCAACTCAGGAAAAGTATTTACTGAGCACATGGAAGACTGAAATACTGTTATCTGCAAGCACTGCATTACTTAAACACTGTGCTCTTCCATATTAATAATTACACACTCTTCCCTCAGCATTTATTTATTGAGTAATGTGAGAATATGCTAGGTTCTGAGGATTATGAAGATAACATATATCCTGCAGTCAAAGAGTTTAGCCTGTGGGGGGAAACAAAGCATGTTAAGATCATTTTTTAAAAGCATATATATTAATCTGTTGGTAAAGAAGTTCAGAAAGGCAAGGACATTTTCATGGGTGAGTGTTCAGAATTAAATTAGGAAGTGCTGAGACCTAGAATAACAAAAGTCATGTAATTATTTTTTGCTTTCACTATTCATTACAGCTCAAGATAGCATGAAAAAAAATGAACAAATAGGCACAAAAATCTTAAATATTCCTTTTATATATCCCAGTCGTCTTAGAAAACCATTCAAGGGACAAAATTAACTGGCTTTAAATAATTCAGCAAAAAGTCAAGTAAATAAATATTTTACAACATTTTTCTGTCTAAAGTTACGGTTTGTCTTATGAATTTTGAAATCTTTACCATTAACCTGCTGAGTGAAAAGATTAAGAATTTTCGGAGGACTTTCGATATTCCATTAAAGACATCTTAATTAGAATTATTTTAAATTATTAAATATTATTGTTTTAAATTGACAATTGTCTTGGCAAAGATTCTAGTCAAAGTGTAGTAGGTAAATAAGTCCTAATAGTATGACGTGTTTCTATTTTCTGGAGTTCCTAGGTCAGGAAAACTATACTATATTACTTTGCCTAAGTGTGTGCAAATTATTAAGCTACTTTAAACAATAAAATAGGTTTTGCTAAAGGAAAAAAACACTAAATGGCATTTTCTTTCAGGTCAGTACTATCATTATCCTTACTTTTTGAATATTATTAAAGATTTGAAAGAATCTACTTTAAAATTTAAAGTTCTGTGTTCCATTTTTACTTACAATAATATAGAATTGAAGAATTATAAATCCAGAAGAATTTATAAAACTATTTAAGGTATTAAATTTTTGTTTGTTTTGTTTGATATCTGTCAGAATTGAATAATTTTAGACCTTGAAGTTTCACTTAAAGTTTAGACCTAGGTGTGGTGGTACATGCCTGTAATCACAGCACTTTGGGAGGGTAACACAAGAGGATAGCAAGTTCCAGCCCAACCTGGGTAACTTGGCAACTTAGGGATGGGAAAGTAGCTCAGTGTGAAGGTCCTGGGTTCAATCCCCAGAACTACAAAATTAAATAAAATAAATAAACTAGTAAGTACATAGGTAAAGTTTAGATAATTTTGTTTCTTTATAGCATTACTTTATAATCAGTTGGAATACTATCCCAGTTACATTGGCCCAGTCGGAGAAAAGATCTCATGTCATATGGACTAGCAGTGTGTTGAAGTTTGAAGAAAAGTGGGAGTATTTGGAGAAAGAGTCATAAAATTTTAGAACTAGAAAGGCTTTTAGAGAAGTCACCTTTGTCTAATATGAATAAATTTGAGGCCCAGAGAGATTAAGTAACTTGATCCAGGTCATAACACATAGCAGAATGGCAGAGCTAGAACCAGAATTCTGCTCTCTGGAGTTCAGCCAGCTAAGATTAAAGTTAGCTTTATCTACTTTCAAATTCATAAATTTTTGAAAGCTACATTGATGACTTACAGTTATCTTTAATAGAAACTTACCTTCTAAATAGTACTTGTGGAAACTAGGAAAATGCTGAATGGCTCAGTACTGGAGTTGTTTATCAGTGCAGTGTAAATTTATGTTAAAGTATGACTTTAAAAGCAAGTTAAGAACCGGAGATATAGCTCAGCAGCAAAGCGCCTGCCTGGCAAGCATGAGGTCATGAGTTCAATTCCTGGTACCAAAAAAACCCAACCTCCCCAGCAAATTAATCACTCATTAATTCCCTAAATTCAAACATTATAAAAATATAATGATTTTAATACCAGATTAAATTATTTCTAATTCTAGCCCAGTATTCTGTTACCATCAAAATTCCTGCTGGGCAATGCCTTGACATCAGCTATAAACTTGACATCAACTATAAAGAGTATCAGTATCATTTTCTATTAATAAAGGCATTTTCTGTTATTAGACATTTATGTCTCTATCATTCACAAATTTTATTTATTACCTATGCTGCACCTTGATGGATTGCTAACTCAAGTATGAAGTACTGCTCCTTTATTTCAACTTTATTCAGCTTTTTAAAAATGAAAAGTTATTAGTTCCAGGATGTATTTATATTAAATAAGGAAATATGTTTCTGGGAAGAAATTGTAACTTTATGATTAAGTTAAATTTATACTGTTTCTTATTTTATTTTCATTTTCTATTAGCCATTTCTTCGCATTTCTAAACTAGAGCTTTTGAATTTGCTTAATCTTTATAAATGAAAAGTAAATATCATTTCTTGTTCTAATAGAGAAAGTTACTGTTCTCTATATTGAGCTGGGCAAGAAATTTAACTTGTATATTTTTATAGTTTATTTCACATGTTCCAATGTTATTTTACTTTTTGTACTAGGTCATGCCTGCATTTAGCAGTTATATACTCAAGAGGGTGGGTAATACTTGAATGTTATGAGTAGATTTTTTTGAACCTTTTGCCCTATACATTTGTTTTTGCATAATATTTTGATAATTGGCATCAAAATAAGTTTATTATACATTCATAAAGAATGGCAGGGAAAATTACAGTGTCTTACTAAAATTTACAAAAATATTTTTCTTTGAACTTCTGTGCAGAAAATCAAGGCAATCCAGGTGTGTGTGTGTGTGTGTGTGTGTGTGTGTGTAGATGAAGGGAAGATAAAGTATCATATGTGGGAAATTGGGCATTAAAACAGTCTGTTATCTAAAGGTATTTGTAGACAAGATTAAACATACTTTTTAAAGTCTGAGTAAACTGCTGGATCTATACTAGATTTTCTCACTTCTAGGCATACTGATACTACTCCTTGCCCTTCCAAGGCAATAAATGTTGCCTTGATGTATGAGTTGTGTGCATGTGAACAGGAGCATGCTCTGTCAAAGAGAATTAACCTTATTATTACTAAACTTACTTATCCTTTCATACACATATATAGTATCTTGCTACTGCAAAGGAAGAAAATTGGGCTTTTAAAAATGTATATCATGCTCATTTTGGCAGCACATATATTAAAAACTGTGTATAAATTTAACATATGGAATTTTCTTCTTACTTTTAACCTTACAATTGAGCTGTCCGTTGCATATTTTTAACTGACATTGTTTGTTGAGACCAGCTCACTTTATTCTTAATTGTGTATCCTGATACTTAATAAAATGGGTATTTATTTCAATAGTATTATTTAGGTGGACATTTGTTAGATTGGACAAGATAACTCCAATAGATATTGTAAACAGTTTTATATTTAGAAGTTAATGAGGTATTTTTCTTTAATTTGTTTTACTGAATTATATTATTTTGAAGAAAGGAAAATTGTACTTTTTTAAAATTTCAAACTTAAAGTACATGACAAGGTACAGATTTAAAAATCATTTGCTCAGTATTGCATATGTATGTAGAGTTGCTGATAAATGAGGTTCTTAGCTGTAATTGTACTCTTGTTTTAAAGCTCATTTGAAAACTTACTTGGCCCCACACTGTACTTCTCATTACCTTACTCACAGATAAGTAGATTTAACTAAAAATATAGATGAATGATTAAGCAGTATTTGAGAAGAAAAGCATGTTTATTCAGAAATTATTAATCTATAAAAATACATTTTTTATGCCATGCATAGTATAATGTGTACTTTGAGTAGTTTATAAATGTTGTTAGGAAGCATATTGAAAGTTCTTCACGCAGCTCTTACGCTTTCCCCTTCTCATTCTTCCTGCCTCTTGATCTCTTGGTTTTTATAATCTTCCTCCTTATTTTGTAGACACTGCTCTCCTGTTCACTACTTCTTCTCTGTCTTTACGTCTCATCACTGGGCCTCTCTCAGTGTCTGTTTTCCCAACCTTCATCCCAAATTCCAGCTGTATATCTACAACCAGTTGGTCAGGTAACTTTGCACCTTTTTCAGTGCACTCTTTGATAGAGCATGCTCTGTTCTTTATGTTTTGTTTGCTTTTTTTTTTTACTTTTTTAAAACAGTGTGGAGGCCTCTTGGCAAATATGTAGATTTTACTATTAATTTGATATGATGATTAGTCAAGAAGTGAAATGACAGTTCTTGTGCCTTTGATTGATTGTTGAATATGTGAATGTATTTTTATTGGTCAATTACTGCTATAGATCTAACACCAATAATATGAGCAGCCCATCTTTCATTTAGGCATGCCATCTACATTTGAAGAGTTTGTTTGTAGCCTCTGTTGTAATGAGATTAGTAATTTCTCTTAACTTTTTGGACCTAAGGTATGATTGGCTATTTCATTTCAGAGATTGGGTTAAATTGAGGAATTTTAGACATTTAATGCATCCTTTCCCTCAAATAAGGCATTTGACTGGTGCTGTGTTCACTATATGGAAAAATGATTTATCACTCAACATTGTATCTCTTAGGTAGTGGAAACCAAACTGACTAGAACTGAAGCAATGCCAGACAAAATTTGAAAAGGGATATAAACATGTTTTTGTTTGCTTGCTTGCTTTGGAGCTTTGGGGTTTGTTTTTTGCTGTTGGTTTTGGTCTTCGTTGTTTTGGGTTTTGTGTGTTTTCTGGTCTGATCTTTCAGAATAAATATTTTTATCTTTTGTTATGAAAAAGAACCATCTATAAAAATGAATATATATGTGTTAACATTTTCAGTCATGATTGTCCATATATCCTAAAGATTTTTTTAATTTACCACTATTTTTCCTTTGCTAATCTTATGAAACATTATAAGTAAAACATAAATTCTCTCATTTTATGAATAAGTCAACTCATCAAACTTTGTTATTTCATGCTTTTTTAGAGAGGAATAGTGTGAATGCTCTGCTTTTGCACAACTTAAGATGTTAAGAGATAGAGCTTTCAAAAGCATCTCTGCTACAGGTTTCTTCTCTAACTGGTCTTTATGGTGTGATCACAGGTTTCTGACAAAGCGAGAACAAAAATTAATGCAACGACGACAACATGCAGAAGAGCTCCTGGAATGGAAGCGACGTTTAGATGCAGAAGAAGCTGAAATTCGTCAAATGGAAAAACAAGCTTTGGCTGCCTGGGATAATGAATTAATGAAATCGAAAACTCCTAAGAAAGAATTGGAAGACCAAAAAACAGAACAGAAAGGTAATAAATACTAACTGTTCAGATTACAAACTAAGGCCTAACATATTTGAAAGACATACCATTTCTTTTTAAAATGTTAATGATTAAACTTGAAGAAGGCTATACAACTGTACATGGTGCAGAACTCAGAAAGATAAGAAAGTATGATGAATAACTCTTTGTCAGTATAAACTCGAAAACCTGGAAGAAGTGGGTAAATTCTTTTAGAAAAGACAACTTGCTGAAGTTTTGTCATTTGGAAAATGGGAACCTTCTTACTCTTTCTGCCATTAAATAAATTGTACCCCAGTAACTAAGATCTTTTTACAAAGATCTCCTCTGGCTTTAACAGTCTATTGACATACAAGGGAAAAAACCAGGCATGCAGTTTTTTGTTTTGCTGAATATAGAGCTCAGGTCCTCATGCATGGTAAGCAGAATCAACCACTGAGTTGCACTTCAACAAGTATGTCTATTTTAAATCAATATGATGACTAATATATAATCAGTAGTTGGATTTTAATGTAACAAATCATGAGAACTCTATTGATACAGTTTCAGGATCCACATTATAGTTGACATTTAAGAAACTGCCACTCGTCAAGTTTTGGTATCCATCAAAAAGAATATCCATAATTATCTATAAAGACTCTTAGAAAGCTCCCTTTCGTGGCTAGATATCTCTGTGAAGAGATTTTTCTGCATATGCTTCAACTAAAACATATTGCCACTGATTGAGTACAGAGCAGATACAAGCATTATTGTCTTTTGTTACGATAGACATTAACAGTATTTATTAAAAAAGTGGAAAACTATTCCTCTTGTCTCCCAAAATTTTCACGGAAAAATATATTTAAAATTTTTAAAAATGATGTCTACACTAACACGTGATAGACGTGTTAGTGCTTTTTTAAATAAATTATTATTTGAAACATTTTTTACTTTTAATTTCTAGTATGGTAAGTACTGATGCATATAACTGTAACTACATAAACTAAAACTCTTTGGGGTCCTCGCTAATTTTTTAAAATATGAAGGGGTCCTTAAAATATGAAGCAAAAGTTATGAGAACTGTTACTCAAGAGCATTAGTGGTGAACCTGTGGCATGTGTGCCACAGTGGGTTGTGTGTATCATTGAAAGTTTTAAAAAGTTCACTGTCACTGCTCTAGAGCATACCATATTGGACACTACATGCATGCTGTACATTTTACAAAGTTTTGACTTTTTTCACTTTTAGTATATAGGATATACAGTCGTGCATCACTTAACAGTTGAGGATAGGTTCTAAGAAATGTGTTTACACAATTTCTTCATTGTGTGGACATCATAGAGTATGTGTATATAAACATAGATACACAAACCTGGATAGTATAATTCAAATATTTGACATGGTTTCTTGATTATATCAAGGGTAAACACAAGCTATATGAAGCTGCTGTGGGCATAACGTAGCGTATTGTTTTATGGCAGTTTTTTAATAAGCAGAAAGAGTATATTCTAAAATAACAATAAAAAGTATGGTATAGTAAATGCACAAACCACTAATGACATTCTTGATGGTCTTTAACAAGTATTGTCTACAATACTTAATTGTATGTCCTGTACTTCTGTGTATGGTAACTAGCAGCACTGTAGGTTTGTCTCCATCAGCATTACTACAAACACATGAATAATGAGTTACACTATGACTTTACAACAGCTGTGACATCACTACGTAATCTGTGAGATTACTGTTATATATGTGATCTGTCTTTGACTGAAATATTACTATGCACTGCATGTCTATATTTTTAAAATAATGATAAAAATTGGCCAGTAATTATCCATATTTCTTTTAAAGCACCTAAAACTGCCAGTCTCCTGTTCACATATAACTGTCTTTGGAAGTCAAGAATGCAGTTAGCTACCACCTCAGAATCATAGATGGTTATTACTTTAAATAAAAAACATAAGTGTTGGCAAGGATATGGAGAAATTAAAATCTTTGTGCATAGTAGGTTACAGTTTCTCTATAGACAGTTAACTTTAAAATACAATTGTCATGAGTCCCAGCAGTTCCACTTCCAAATATATACTCAAAAGAGTTGAAACAGGGTCTCAAAGAGATACTTGTACAGCCATGTTTATAGCAGCATTATTATAGTAGTTAAAAGGTGAAAGCTACCCAAGTATGCATTGATATTCAGATATGGCAGACTCATATGATGGAATATTATTCAACCATAGAAAGGAAGGAGAAATTCTGACAATACTGCAACATGAATGAATCTTAAGGACATTATAATAAGTAAAATAAGCTAGTTAAGTACCTACCGTAGTCAGGTCTGTAGACAGACCATGTAAGGATGGTGGCCCAGGGCTGGGGATCTGGAGGGCAGAGAGTTGTTACACAATTTCAGAGTTTGGGATGAAGATAAAATTCTAGAGATGATAGTGGTGATGGCTGTACACAATATAAATGTATTTAATGCTACTGAACTACATGGTTTAAAATGATTATGGAGTAAGTCTTATGAGTATTTTACCATGACTTTAAAAAACTAATTTTAAAGCCAGGCATGGTGGCACATGCCTGTAATCCCAGCTAATGGGAGGCTGAGGCCAGAGGATCCACCAGTTCAAGGCCAGCCTGGGCTACAAAGTGAGTTCAAGGGCAGCCTGAACTTGTCTCAAAAAATAATAATAATAATTTTAAAAAGTCAAAGAATAGAGGGAAAGGTCTATAAAGGCACACACTCTAACCAGAGTTGGCCCCTACTTGTGTACCTTTGAGATATTGGAAGTTGGATAGGTGGTAGTGGTTGGGATGTATGTGAAGTAGTCACTTATATCCTTCCGTACTCCTTGAAGTTGTTATTTTTAATTTCCATTCTTCTACAGTTCTTTTTTTTTAAATTTTTGTTGTTTTGTTTTGTTTTGAGAAAGGGTCTCACTGTATAATTCAGGTGGTCCTTAAACACACTATGTAGCCCAGGCTGGCCTTGAACTCAGCAGCAATCCTCCTGCCTCAGCCTTCTGAGTACTGAGGTTACATGAATGCACCACCATGCCTGGCTGCTACTTTTAAAATTTTTAATCAGGGAAAAGGACAAAAAAAGTTTATCTATATAAACCTCTGATTGGAGAAGGTAGCAGTTGTACACTTGGGTAGCTTTCAACTTTTAACTACTATAATCTGATATAAACATGATTGTACAAATATATCTTTGAGACCCTGTTTCAAATCTTTTGAATATATCCCAGAAGTGGAACTGCTGAGACTCATGACAATTCTATTTTAGAGTTAACTGTTTAGGGAGAAACTGTAACCTAGTGTGTGCAAAGATTTTAATTTCTGCATATCCTTGCCAACACTTTCATTTTCCAATCAGGCAAAGGTGACTTTGGAAAGGTGACTTTGCAAAGGTGACTTTCATTTTCTCTTTTGTAGTTTTTATATGGTTTGAATTTTTAAAATGTGTGTGTGTTACTGTTGTCAAATAAAAATCAAATATCTATGTTGAGAGTTGTAAAGTAGAAATGCAAAGGAGTGCCTTCCCTTCTACCTGAAATTCAGATGTTTTCCAAACTATTTTCAGTTTTACCCATATACCACCTTGGCGTAGATGAGTTATTCTTGATGTGTAGAATTCATCCTTTCATTTGTTCATTCATTCAACTATTCAAATTATGCTACAATGTACAACATGTAGAAATTAATTTTTAGGGCTGAGGATGTAGCTCAGTAATAGAGCCCTTGCCTAACCTACTCAAGGCCCTGCGTTTGATCCCTAGCGCTGCCCCCAAAAGAAAGGTAGCTTTTAAATGAAATGTTTTTAAATGTCATGTCATCCTGTTTCTTAAAGTAAGATATCACTTGGGGTATAGATACTTATTATTTTAACTAAACTTATTTTATAGATATACAGAGTCCACCAAAAAATGTGTGCATACTTCAGGAAAAGAAAAACATGTATAAATATTTTGATACTACATTTATTGAGACATAATGAGGGTTAATATAAGTTACCTTTGGCCTCTATAATTACAAGAGGTTCTCAAAGTGGTGACCATTATTTCCAGACATTTATTAGTATGGCAAACTGCTGCTTGGGTAATGTTGGTCATTGAGATTGCTACATGTGCATTTTCAATTTCTTCTCTAAGGGCCGGCAGTATAGTGGGTTTTCTGCAATATATGACCTCCCTTAGGGTCCCCTATGAGAGTAACACCATCTGTTTAAAAAAAACTACTATTTTTTTTCCCTGAAGTGTGTATACATTTTTTTGGCAGACTCTGTATTTTCAGGTCCAGCAGGCTATTACAGACCTTAAAAATGTTTAAATGATAGTAGCAGTACTTATCCAGAGCATATTACAACCTAATCCTTTGGAGGTATTATAACTGTAGAGGGGAAAGAGTCAAAGCAATGTATATTTTTAAGGTTATGCAAGTGTCAGTCAAAACTTTTCTGTCTAGTGTCAAACATTGTTTCATTTTCCTAGAAAGAACAGAATCCACAATAGACTGGAAATTCTGGAGCGAGATGATGCTACAAATTCTAAAAGTGCCAATAAAATGCCTCGTATACCCCCATCAGTGCTTGCATCACTGGCTTCTTCATTTGTAGTGCTGTGTACATACCACTGTATAAATACACCATAGTTGAGTCAACTTACTGTCACTTTAGGTTTCTTCCAGTTTTTGACAGTTATATCAATCCTGCCAATAAGCATGCAGAAATTTTGCTTTACATAGGCAAAATTTCTGTAGGATGTATCCCTAGGAATTGGTTTGCTGAGTCATAGAATATGATGTGTTCTGATCTTTTTCAAATAATACAAAATTATTTTCCGAATTGTGCTGTGGTTTGGGGTTTTGCAAAGGAGAACAATATAACACAGGGGACATATTTTATAAGATTATTTATAATAATCACCCAAAGAATCATATACAAGAGAGTGCAGCAGATCTGTCCACACTCTAAAAGCCAAAAAGTCCAGCTGAGGGCCTGGATCCCACGGTAATGTCCTGCATGAGTCCAGCTGAAGACCCAGAGCCCATAACAGTGCCCCCCACGAGTCCAACTGGAGGCCAAGAGCCCATAACAATGTCTCATGCAGGCCTTTTTGTGAATCTGTGCTGGGAAAGCCCAAAGGTCAGTGGTGGAAGCTAGAAAGTCTGTGCCAGAATGAAGGATTCAGTGCTAGCAGGCTGAGGGATCTACACTGGAGCCGGTAAGTGACACTCAAAATAACCAAAGTTCCTCCCAAGAGTACCACAGTCATCCTCAGCTACAGAGAGGTCTCAAGCTCCTCCAATGATGAAGACAGCTCAGTTTCCATCTGGAAAGCCAATGCAACAAGCTTCTCCAGGAGACTGACAGTGCACTATCTTCTTCTCCGGAGCCAGGAAGTGCTCTCAAAGTGAGGACCAGAGTTCCCCCCAAAGAACCGAAGCTATTCTCCATGCCAACAAGGTCCCGAGCTCCTCAATGGATAAAAACAGCTGAGTTCATCAGGAAAGCCAGCATGACAAGCTCCTCCAAAAGAACCAACAGCTCCTTATAGCTTCTACCAGCTCCCAACAGCCTTCCTTCTTCTTCTGTTCTGCCTCTTGTAGTGCTGGCAGCAGTCCCCAGGTGGCCCTCCCACACCCAGCACCACGTTTACTCAGTTCAGCTGAATGTTACAAGTTGACCACCAGTTGTCAATCCACCGCAGACTGCTTTCCATTGTCAAAGGAATATATGAGTGTCATAAATTGCTCTGCATTCTCACGGTTAAGATTGTCAGTCACCGTCCTTGTTGATTATATGTGATAGATATCTTCCCTCATTGGTGTCAGCCAAAGTTTTTAGTTAAACTAACAGACACTATAGTAGATATGACAAAATCAAGAAATTATACCTAGATACAACTAGTGATTTTTTTTTTTTTGTCTTTTTGAGACAGGGTCTTGCTATGCAGTTCAGGCTGGCCTTGAGCTCACTTTGTAGCCCAGGCTGGCCTTGAACTCACAACGATCCTCTTGCCTCAGCCTCCTCTTGCCTCAGCCTCCCGAGTGCTGGGATTACAGGCATGCGCTACCACGCCTGGCTCAAACATCTAGGTTGTTTTTTTTGTTTGTTTTTTTTTGTGGTACCAGTGATTGAACTCATGACCTCACGCTTGCTAGGCAGGCACTGTGCCACTGAGCTATATCCCCAGCCCCACAACTAGTGATTTTAAGACAAATACAAATGTGAAGTATAAGAATTTAATTTCTCCACTGAAAATGTTGTGTTTTTTGTATTTTTTTCTTGTTTTCACCCTTTCTTTCCAGAAATAGTAAGTGAAGAGGAATCTCCATTACCTTCCTACTCTCGTCTGAACAGTGAAAGCTCAATTCCAGAAGAATTAGGCAGCCCTGCTGGTGTATATGTAACACCTGAGTCTGTAGTACAGGAGCAGCAAGGAAGTCCAGATCACAGTATACTTACAGAAGAAATGGTTTATTCACAGGAACTAGAATCTTCTACCTCTCCTAGTAAACATGTAAGTTAATGTTTACATCTCAAAGTTTCCTTAGTAAAAACTTGTCAAAGGTGTATTATTTTACCAGTTATATTATTCCTAGTAATGACAGCTACCACCCATATTTGGAACATATAGTATGTAACATTTGAATAGAAATAAAGTTTTTTTAACTCATAGATTTATACATACATGAAATACAGTTTTAGTGGCAGTTACAAAATTATGTACTTTGAAGTCTATTAATATTGAATATATATGAACTTTTAAAGTCTTTAATAAAGATAATTGGTAGGAACAGCATACATCCTTTCTGAAATCTGTATTTTGTCCTAAAAACAATAAGATCTTAATCCATACCAGAGTTCTTATATTATAATTTAATGACTGCTCACTCATAATCAGAATAAAATAATAGTGTTATCTCTTTAAAGCTAAAATGAAATCTTTGATTCTAAGTTAGAATAGTACTCATTATTAGAGTAAGATTTTCTACATTGTCTTTAACTCTATACCTTATAGACAAAAAAAAACTTGGTGATTAAAAACTCACTATAGAAACTTACTTTTTTAAACTTGATTTTATAACATGTATTAAGGAATTAACATAACAACATTAAATATACTTAGTGAACATGTTTTTTTAAAAATGGAATAGCTTCTTTGAGAGTGATTTTTAATGTGTATATAAAGAATTAGCTGCATATCCCCTGTTGAAAAATCAGAGTCATGTGTTATATTACCTGAAAGATTTGGAGGAAAATCATTTTTTGTTCAGTGATGAGCTGATTCCATTTAATGCTTGGTGTACTTATATACATATTTGAAAGCTGTTTTTAGATTATAAAAGGCTGCTAATTAAGTTACTGTGTTGGTGATTTTTAAATTTATTATGTGGTAGTAATAGGCTTGTTTTATAATCTCCTTGTAGCATAATTTCTACCTTCTAGGAATATAACCAGTTGTGCATTTTGACACAATCTTACTAGTTTCTAAGTTTCTGTAAATCTGTTACATTCTACGTAGCATCATATTTATAATACCCACAAAATACATGAATACTAAAAAATAGGTTTTTCTTATAAGAAAGTATATCAAGGAAATAAAAATTAGTGGTGGCTTTATAATAAAAACTAGTATTTATTGAGTACTTACTTACCCAATGCCAGATACTATACTAAATGCTTACCCTGGATTCTCATCCAGCCCTCACAACAATTGAGTAGAGTGCTGTAATTCCCACTTTAAAGAAACTTGCTGAGGGGCTGGGGATTTAGCTCAGAGGCAAAGCGCCTGCCTGGCAAGCGCAAGGTCGTGAGTTCGGTTCCTGGTACCAAAGAAAAACCAAAAAAAAGAAACTTGCTGAAAGTCACAGGGATAAAAAGTGATGGTAGCAGGGAATCAAATCAAGCATTCTGCCCTTGATGTTAGGGTAGAAATTAATTTTTCACAATAATCTTGTACAGTCTTATGCTCTGTTTTCTCCCTCTTCTCTTCCATAAAAGTATTATATATTTAGTATATGTAAATTAAAATAACTGGGAGGGTAAAAAATACTGACATGGTAACCACTACTAAATTTATTGTACAGTTTTTAAAAGCATACTTTTATAACTTCTTTTTTTGCCTTTAAGAAAGATGGAGATCTTATCCTATAGCATTTGTAAAAACTCTTCATTTTTTGGCGTAGTTATTTAAAATACCTTGTAAATAATATCTTTAATTGGCTAGGATCTCAAATTTAAGTAGAATTTCACAATTATATCACAGAATAGTTCTCATTTCGTTTTTTTGTTTAAATAGTCACCTCCCAAAAGCTGTGCATCTGTGTCAAAGCAGGAGTCAAGCAAAGGAAGTCATAGGACTGGAGGACAATGTCATCTTCCTGTGAAGTCCCATCACCATTGTTATAGTTGGTCTGATGAGTCATTATCTATGACACAATCAGGTAAGGCTAATAATGATTTTTCTTAGTACAGTATTTGAGTTGTTCTTTAATAAGCTTTGTTTAACCATAAGTAGAGTGTTACCCTTTGTTGCATTTGTAAATGCTTTCTTCTTGCCAAGATTAATCATATATATCTTTGTCAATAATTACAAAAAACCTGACCAACTGTTTTATTCTCATGTATTAATGGGCAATTTTTGCATAGCATTCTGTACTTAAGCTTGTAATGCCAGATAGCACAAATTATAACCACACTTTGCCCAGCAGATTTCCATTACTAAATCCTGGAAAGAAAGGTCTACATGTTCTTAACAATTGTAGTGCCAGGACTTAGCAGGCACTTTGGATTACACATGGTAGGTATGTATGAAATAGTTCTTGAATGAATTAATGGCAACCATGAAGAGAAATGAAAGGTGGTTGTACAGGAAGGCAAAAGTCTCAAAGGAGCAAATGTAAAGAAGTAGCAGACTACAATGGCAATGGGGTGCATCCTCTATTTTCATATAGCCTCTTCCCTACCATAAATCCTTTTAGATTATAAAAGAATGAGCAGCCTCTATTCTAAAAGGCTTCTATGTAGTATTAATCTTGTTCATAATTCTACATAAACCAAGCACTGTCTACATAAACCAAGCATTGTAGATATGATTCCCAAGGTCAACAAGTTCCTTGAAGAAACAGACTGGCAGAGTGGATTAAGAAACAAGATCAAACAATATGCTGCATACAAGAAACACATTTAATACAAAAAGATTCTTGTCTTCGTAGTGTAAGAACCTGAAAGTGTAAATAAAATCTGAAATGTACAATAGATATTGTGAAAGGGAAAGAGACTACTCAATAAGAAAGAGCAACTGGGATGAGGGAAAGGAGAAAAGGAGAAGGAAAGGAAAAAATGTATATATACACAAGATAGCTAAGATAATTGTACTACTAATTTCTGTTGGTTTATTGAAAGGAACAGTTAATGTTTAACTGATCAATCTTGCATACCTATATCTTGTAGTTTGAGCAACTACTTTTAAAATAACAATAAGTAATACAGCCATTGTTGATTTCCTATCATCTTGTTTTGAAATTCTATATCATTTTTATAACTTTGTGTTGTTTTGTCTTTGTTTTTGTCTTTTTCTCTTTAAAATAAAAAAATAAAGTTATATAGTGAGACCCTGTCTCAAAAAAAAGTTTTTTTTTTAAACTAGCAAATCACAACTGTACAGTAAGTACCTGACTTACATTTGAACATTCAAATTGTGAACTTTCACAGGTGTATTGTATGAGGTTCACAAGTGTACTGTATATGACGTACTTTGTCAGAATGAATTCAGCTTAAGAATGTTCTCCTGGAATGGAACTCATTTGTAAGTTGGGGACTTACTCTGTATACAGTTTCTAAAATAAAACAATTACCTGGCAGGTCAGAATTGAAACTAAGTTGTGAAAGTGCAGTAGTCTTAACATGCAAAATAGTACCTAAAGTTTTAGAAGCACATAAATGGTAATTGGGGGTCTGGGGATATAGCTCAGTGGCATAAGTGCCTGCTTGGCAAGTGCAAGGTCGTGAGTTCAATCCCTGGTACCGCAAAAAAAAATAAATAAATACAAATATAAATAAATAAATGTTAATTGATAAATACAGTTTAGAAGATCTAAAGTTACGGATTTGTACTTCATCATAGAAAGATCATTTTTAGCTTAGGGTTCTGTGAGTTTGACTTTTATATTTTATATATAAGTGAGATCACATGATGAGACACAATATCTGTGGCCTTCCACTTAAAGGAGGTTTCAGTCCATGATCTGCCAGCTGCAAAGAAACCAACTTGGTAGACGGGGATGACAGATTAAAAGCTGCTCACCTCATTGCAGCCAGGAAGCAGAGATTCAAGGAAGAGCCAGGGAGATGTACCCTTCTAGGCCACCAACCTCAGAGATCTGCTTGTTCCAACCAAGCCCCACCTCTCTAATCCACCAATGAATATTGTGTGCTCATGACCCAATCACCTCCCCAAACCCCTACTACAATTACATGAGGCTTTGTGGGGGGGCATCTAGATATAAACCATAATATGTGGGATTTGTCCTTTTATTGCCTGGCTTATTTCACTTGATATAGTGTCTTCTAGGTTTACTCATGTTACAAAGACAGAATTTTCTTCGTGGGAGGTATTCTGTTGTGTATACTGTGTATACGTCATTTTGGGTTGCTTCCCTATCTTTTTATGTTTTCTTTTTTGAGCGTTCATAATACTCCACATGTTTCACATACCTTCTCTTCACACCTGTTCTAGATATTGGTTTGGATCAAACATCTAAGTAATAGGTCCAGAGTTAAGAAATGGTCTTTGTCATTACTGCATTATGAGTGCTGATCAATAAATTGTGAGCTTTGTCCATGCTAAGGGCTCAATATACTGCCACTCCTGGCTTAAAGCATGTAATACTTTCCTAGTACACCTTAAGTCTATGTTACAGAAGTGACAGGAACTACGATTATTATTTCTAGCCCAGGCATTTGGATCACGTTATTTTAAAAAGACTGTAGTCCTTTTTCATTTAAATTAATTCCTTAACTAGTTCTTAAGCAGTTTAACCTGAAGTACCTAATGAAAACCTGATTTTGTAATGTAATGTTGTACAGCACATCTGAGTCTTCAGATTTATAATAGTATTTCGGTTGTTAGGCTATTACATGTCCCACTCAACATTACTGTGTATAAATGACATCATTTTGTGACTCCAGGAGGTTTTGTAAGGAGCAGTCACTTGTATGCTGTGTAATTTCCATGTGTAGTGAAATAAGCAGTGTCTTTAAATGATACCTGTTTGTTTGCATAGTATGTGCATAATAATAACATGCCTTTTTTTGATGTTTCCATGACTGGACATCTCATGTGCATATATGAACTATTGGGAAGAAAACAAGATTTAACCAGCTTCATTTCAGGAAATTTAAATATCTTAAGAGCTTTAAAAAAAAAGTTACAGCTGGGCATGGTGGCACACGCCTGTAATCCTAGCATTCTTAGAGGCTGAGGCAGGAGGATTGAAAGTTCAAGTCCAGCCTTGACTTATCTTAGTAAGACTCTTCCACACACACAAAAGGAGGGCATCAGGGTAGCTGAGGATGTAGCTTAATGTGAAGGCCCTGGGTTCAATCCCCAGTGGTGATGGTGGGGTTTTCAGCAAAGTATATTTCCTTATAATTTCTGTCTTTTATGTGGTTTAAGGAATGAGCTAATGATTTATAGTCAATTTGAAATGATAAAATTCTAGTTTGATTTTAATGGCACTTTAAGACATTAAACTATGCATTAATGATTAAGGGAAAGAACAGTTAAATATGATTATCTTGTCACCAGAAATAATTCCTTGCCAAATATATAAATTTCACTAATTAACAGTTTTCAACTTCAGCTACATATTTTACCAAGGCAGGGCATCTCCAGATTTATTTATGATTTTAAATAATATAATTAGAGAGTGAAAATAAATAGGAAAACCAAAGCAAAAGAAAAAGGGATTCTTGGAAAATCAAGGATGCATTGCACTAATAAATTTTTTTCAGCAGCTCAAATGTCTTAATGTGAAGTATTGGATTAACTATTCAAATGAAGTATTAACATTACAGTTTTTCATTAGTATTTATTAACTTTATTCTTCAGTTCAAATTAAATAACATACTTTGTATTTTTTTCAGAAACTACATCTGACCAGAGTGACATTGAAGGTAGGATAAGAGCTCTGAAGGATGAGCTGCGGAAAAGAAAATCAGTTGTGGATCAGTTGAAGAAGGAACAGAAAAAAAGACAAAAGGAAAGATTGAAAGCACAAGAAGCCAGTCTGATTAAACAGTTAGAGGTGAGACATAGGAAAAAGCGGGGGGATTGAATATCAAGATTAATGTATATTATTCGCCAACCTCCAACACCTGCCCCTTTTTTTTGATACCTGTAATTGAACTCAGGACCTTGTGCTTGCCAGGCAGGTGCTGTACTGATGAGCTACATCCCCAGCTCCCCTTTTTTTGCTATTAGGGATTGAATCCAGGGCCTTACACATACTAGGCAAGTACTCTATCACTGAGGTATATCCACAAAGTACTTTATTTTGAGAGCTAAGGTGGCTCAGGCTGGCCTTGAAATTACGATTCTCCTGCCTCAGCCTACTGAGTAGCTGGGATACAGGCATGTGCCACCATGTTGGACTGAAAATGTTTTTAATATTGTTAATAATGAATTAGGATTTTTTAATATTAGCATGGTGTCACATTTTATCCTCTCTTTTTTAAAAATTCTGAGGATACCTGAGCAACTCTTGCTTAAAACACTAAGCTAAATATTAAATTAAAATACTAGGTAATAAAATACACAGTTTAAGGCTTTTTTCTCCTCAAAAAGAAAGATTAGGCTTATAAAAGAAAGTTTAATATCCATGCTCTCTTAAATAACTATTAGGTAAATAATTCTAGCTACTGGAATTGTAACTGCCTTTCTTTTTCCTCAGCAGAGTGGGCTTCATGTCCCACAGATTATTTAGCACAACCCTTAGTACTACTTGAATGGTTTCTAAATGATAACTCTAAGCTTGACTTTTCTTCCGGGCTCTAGGAACCTTCCTGACTCTGTCTCAGCCTAGAAACCTGCCTTTGATGTCTTCCACATTCTGCTTCTTTCTATCCCTTTAGCACTAGTTCCCACTGATTCTATTATAAAAGTCCTTGCTTGTCCCTTTCCATTTCTACTGCCATCAAGCTAGTTGTGCCCCTTACAATCCCTTGTCTCTATTATTTGCATAGTCTCAGATGTCCCTGCTTCTGGCTTATGGTTACCCGGGTTCTGCCCGCCACCTCTAGGTCCTAAATCACCAGAGTTGTTATAGAATCAGTCAGAAGCACCTACTTTTCACAAAAATTCCTTCTTGTGTTATCACTAGAGGTCATCCAGCTTCTGCCTGAACTTCCAGTAATGGAAATTTCAAAATGCAGTTGGTTTCATTGTTAGACTGTAAATGCTGTAAATGTTAGAAAGTGGTTTTTATATTTAGCCGAAATTCCTGGCCTTGAGCGGGGGATATAGCTCAGCAGCACAAGTGCCTGCCTGGCAAGTGCAAGGTCCTGAGTTCGATTCCTGCTACCAGGAAAAAAAATATATATTCCTGGCCTTTAAATTTCTGTCTTTTGGTCTTTACTGTGTAACACAAGTTTCTCTGGCATTTATTAATTTAATCATCAAATTAATGTTTTTTTACATGCCACAAGCATACTTAATTACAGAAATTTTCATTTAAACCTCACAGGAACAAGGCATGGGTATTAACCCCATTTTATAGATAAGGAGACGGTTTCAATAAAATTAATAATTTTTCCAGAGATGCACAGCTTGTAAATGGTAAAGCTAAGATTTTAGTCTAGTTTTCATTCCAGATTCTGTGTCCTTATCATCATAGTGTCTTTCACATAGTAAATCAGCTTGTTAACAGATATAGAGTAAACATCTGCATAGGTATACAATACGGAAATAAAGCGGACATACCTTGCACAGATGTTAAAAGTAGGAAAAGTGATTAAAGTATAATGAGTATTAATTGGCTTAAATAAAAATAAAAGAAAATTCTGTATTTAAATTTTAAAATTATAGTATCTGATATAGAAATATACATAGCAGATCATGTGAAAAAGAAATCTGCTGGTCATGGTGGCCCATGCCTGTAATCCCAGCTATTTGGAAAGCTGAGGCTTTGTGTTCCAGGCCAGGGCAGCTTAACAATTCCGTCTCAGAAATTTTAAGAAGGTCTGAGGATGCAGCTCCGTGCTAGAGGGCTTACCTAGCGTGCACAGGGCCCTGAGTTCAATCCCCAGTGCTAGGGAAGTGAGTTTTATTTGATCATAGATTTAATAGTTGGATTGTACTCATATGAGTATAGCTTTCAGATCTGAGTAATCATAGTCTTTTTACATGCCTAGCTAAGTGGGAAATATTAAATTCCTGCTTCTTTTGCTGCTGCTACTGCTTCCTCTTCCTCCTCCTCGTTTCTTCTTCCTCTTCCTCCTCCCTTTCTTCCTTTCCTTTCTTTCCTCCTCCTCTTCCTTCTTTTTCTTCTTCCTGTTCCTCCACCTTTTGTTTCTTCTTCTTCATCATCGTCGTCTTCTTTTTCTTCTTTATTTTGTTCTTGTTTTTCCTCTTTTATGCTGCTAGGGATTGAATGTAGGAGGCATGGAGAGTGATTTTTAATCATGTTGTCTTTACTGGTTGAATATTTAAATTTTGCTATTTAAAACTTGTATTACTATTTTATAACAAGATAGTTTTTTTTTTAGATTCTGCATAGTAACTTCTTTGGTTTTTCTAAACTTAGTCATATGATGAATTCATTAAGAAAACTGAAGCTGAGCTTAGCCGAGATTTGGAAACATCACCAACAACCAAACCTCAGATTAAAACATTCTCCACAGCTTCTGAAAAACCCAAGATCAAGCCCCCTCCACTACACAGGTAGGTATTTTTGATAACTTATTTTTATTCTCTCTTGTTTGAGAAAGAAAAGATTTTTGGTAGACGTTTATCTTTTATTAAAGAAATTATAGAAATAAAGGTACTATTTTCTAGTTTTAGTTTCACCAAGATAAAAAATATTGTGTATAAAAGCCACAAATTTATAATATGGTGCAGATTTTTAAAATATGTGTTTAATCCTTCAGTCTAGGGGTACAAAAAAATAGTACTCTCCAACATTGCTAATGATAGCATCACAAGTTGGCATAGATACTTCAAAATACAATTTGGCAGTACTTTAGATTCCAAAACTATGTAACCTTTGACCATGGTAATCCCACTTTTGGAAAATTAGCTTAATAAAATGTGGAGTATCAAAAATATCTATTTGCATGGGTATGTTTATTGTAACAACCTTTATATTCATAAGGTGTTAGGAATACTCTTTATGTCCAAAACTGGGTGAGTAGCTCAGTAATTATGATTTTGCTCAGATGATAGAATATTATGTAGCCATTAAGCAAATACAGAAGATAGTAAGTAGCAGTATTAGACTATACAGTATGGTAAAATATAGGGTATATTAAATATCATTTTTAATCTATAGTCAGGCTATAATATTTAAAATAAATCTTTTGAACAATAAGTATTGGTTAGGTCAGTTAGTGTAATTGAGAAATGGGAACATTTCACAGAGAGGACCATTCATGAATGACCAAAGGCAGAAAATATATACATGTACCATAGGAACTGAACACAGTATGACATTGGTAGAGTTAGTAGAAAAGTAAGTAAAAACCTGAATTCTGCAGTCCTCTACTCAATTATTCTTCATTTGTGTTTTATCTTTTAGAACATGTAGAGCTCTCAAAGATTGTTTTCGAAAGTATTGGGAGATGTTTTTGTTTGTTACAAAAGTAATACAGGCTCATTATAATTAAATATATTTGAGCTTGTATCCTGTCTGCAGTACCAGCTAGCCAAATAACTTCGGGCAATCTATTTAACCTCTCTGCTTCAGTTTTTAAATAGGGATTTATATGTCTCTATTAAACAGATAATAATACATGATTAATATACTCTAAAAGTTAAAAGATATGTAATAGGCCCTGTAACACAGTAAGCATTGTAAACTGCTACTATTGTTATTATTAGACTAGCTGGAGAAGCAATAAAAAGTTTAAATTATACATATATAATACTCAATCCAAAATGGCAAATATGAACAGACAGACATAAAATTCCTCTCAAGATTCTTCTGCTTAGATTTTTATTTGTATTTTTGTTGCCTATGCATTTTCTCATTATAAACTATAAGTTGTATTTTAATTTCTGTTGAATGGCTTTATAATTTTCCTTATCAAACAACTAAAAATTTTTAACCAGGGGCTGGGGTTGTAGCTCTGGAGCAGAGCATGTGCTTAGCATGTGTGAGAGCCTGGGTTCAGTCCCCAGCATGGGAAGGGGATGGGAAAAGAGCAGGAGCAGGGGAGAGAAGAGAGAAGAAAAAGAAAGATAGATACATTGAATGAGTGAGTGAGTGAGTGAGTGGGTGGGTGGGTGAGTGAGTGGGTGATTGACTGATTTTAACCGGAGAGTGATAGTTTGTGTTTACAGATCTTTCTGACCACAATATGGAGGAAAGATTGAAAAAAAAAAAAAAGGTAGTCTAAACCAGACCTCAAATGAGGAGCAGGAAATAAGAATAGAAAATAGGAGATACATTTTAAGAATATTTAAGAAGTAGATTTGACTAGTTAAAATGCTCAATGGGGAAGAAAAATAGATGACTCCCAGGTTTCTCCTGGGAATTGATGGGGTCAGGATTCTACTAAATTAAATAGGTAAGTGGGTCGTTTTGTGAGAAGCCTATAACTTATAATTTTGAGGTACCATAGTTCATATAAGTTGTCCTGTAGAGTTGTCAGAGGTCCTTAGAGATGACCAATGTGTAGATAGTTGTTGAAGCCAGGAAAATATAATTCAAAGAGAAAAAACGGGAGCTGAGTACTAAATATGATAAAACAGCAACCTTTGTGGGCATTGTAAAGAGGTAGGAAGTGGAAGCCAAATATGGCTTAGCAAATAAAGAAGAGCTAAGAAAATGAAGATAGCAAATATCACCCTCCCTGCTTCATATAAAGAGTAAGAAAAGACAATAGAAATGAGGAATTGAGGGGAAACTTTTGGGGGAGGGTATTTATGAAGCATGAGGCATACTTACGAGCTGAGAGGAAGGGATATCTGGATGGAAGGCTAACGGTTGTAATAAAGACAATAGATAATTGAGGAGTACCATCTCTGAGGCTGTGAGCAATTAGTTTTGAGCAAATGAGAGACACATCTTTTTCTTCTTGCAGGAAGTAGGAAAAGCAGTTGGGATGGCTGTAAATGTAGGTAAATTTATAGTTAGAAAAAGAGGCAAAACTGGGCATGGTGGCATACACTTACAATCTCTGCACTCAGAGGGCTGAGCCAGGAGGACTATTGCCAGTTCAAGGCCAGCCTGGGCTACATAGCGAGTTCAAGGCCAGTCTTCAGTACATAGTGAAACCTGTCTCAAAAAAAAAAAAGTAAGAAAGAAAAAGAGGCAAGATTATCTAGAGAGAGTGATGGGGACCAGAAATAGGCTTGATGAAAGTAGCAGAAGAGAAAAGGATTGTTTAAGAATCCTTTCTTTGTTGCCAGTTATTATAGTATTGGCAATATATTTATTTCTGCTTATCAATTTTTCTACTTCAGATCTGAAACAGCAAAAAACTGGAAATCACTAACAGAGTCAGAACGTTCCAGAGGCTCTTTGGAGTCTATTGCTGAGCATGTTGGTATGTAACTAGAGGAAATAAGTTGTATCCATGTTATCTAAGGATTTGTGCTGTTATTTTATTATGTTATTTTTATTTATATTATGTACTTTTTTCAATTTAAAAGAAAAAAATATATTGAAAATAAAATATTATTCAATGAGGAAATAGAACCAACATACAAAAAGAGCCTACCTAGCAACAGCAACAAAATAGAGATTTGAATTCAAAGCTTAATTTATCAGCTCATTATATCATTCTTTGTTTTTATTTTGTAAATTTAGCTCCTCAAATGCTATATTTGCAGAAATAGTTTGTCTTTTTTTTTTTAATGTTTGAGAGCTTAGTTGTAATCTGCAAGAAAATTCATTCTTTTAGAAATATAAATAGGGTGGTATATGCCTTTAAGCCCATCCTTTAAGCCTAGCACTCAGGAGGCTGAGGCAGGAGGGTTGCTGGGAGTTCAAGGCCAGCCTGAACTGCACAGTGGAACCCTGTCTGAAAAAGAAAAAAACAAATATAAATAGATATATTTATCCTTTCCTCCGTGGTTTCCTATTTGAAGGTTGTATGTAATATCCATCATACAGTATTGTTTTTTCATAATTTGAAAATAATCGTACAAAGCTCCATAAATTTAGCTCCATTTTTCTTCACTTCGTAAGTTAAGACAACACTTAAGTTTTTTGCTTTTTTTTTTTGGTTCTTTCCGGTACCGGGAATTGAACTCATGACCTTGTGCTTGCCAGGCAGGTGCTGTGCCGCTGAGCTAAATCCCCAGCCCCAAGACACTTAAGAAATTATTTCAAGCTGAGAGTGATGGTGGACACCTATAATCCTACCAGTAGCACTCAGGCTGAGGCAGGAGAATCACCATGAGTTCAAGGCCAGCCTGGACTATATAGTGAGACCTTGTCTCAAAAAAACTATGAAGGGGCTGGCAATTTAGCTCAGCGGCACAGCACCTGCCTGGCAAGTGCGAGGTCATGAGTTCGATTCCCAGTACCAGAAAAAAACAAACAAACAAACAAAAAAATCTTGAAAAAGAAAATTGTGAAAAAGAGGGCTGGGATATAGGTCAGTGGCAAAACACTGTACAAGGCCCTTAGTTCAAATTCTCACTACTACAGAGAGAGAAAGGGGAAGGAGAGAAAGATTGTTCCAAACTTTAAACTTTTTAAATGTTCTGTTATTGATTGGTACAGTATATTCTCTTAAATAAAAAACTTACATGGTAACCAAAATAGGTCATATTTATTGACTAGAGTTTTTCTTGACTGGGATTTGGCTTTATTTACAGTTGAGTCCTAGAAATTGAAAGATTACGGTTAAGTAATTTTGATGTGGTGATTTTTTTTTCTTTAAGATGCTTCAATGTCAGGTTCTGAAAGATCAGCAAGGTCTTTGTCTGCATATGCAAAGAAAGTGATTGAATTGGACATTCAGACTGAAGAGTATTTGCAGACTCCTTCTCCAATCCTCAGATCATCAAGGAAAGCCAGAGCAGAATCTGGAGATTCTCTAGAAAATGTTCTTTCCTTACCTCTTCTCAAGGAATTAAATACCCCTAATAGAATGTTTGATGTGTCAGAAGCCAATGTTGAAGAGTCCAGTAAAAAATCAGAAACACAAAAAGTAGAATATACAAAATTGGAAGAGGGTGAGATTGAAGATGCCTGTTCTAAACCACCGGATACCTTAATGAAACAGGGAGACTCATCTGAAATTCTTTTAAAGAATAATCTTCCTTCGGATTCTGTAAATGTTCAGACAGATTTAATTAGATTGGCCATTGAAAGTCTTCATAAAAAAGAGGAAATATTGAAAGAAAGAGAGTCAGATCAAGATAGAGACCATACTGCAGACATCGAGCCAGGAAAAGATATTCATGAACAAAAGAACAGAAAGGAAAGGGACTCATCTTTGTCAGAACATCCTTTTGCACCTAAAGAATTATACTCTGAAGATTTTGAAGTGTCTTCTTTCAAGAAAGAAATTTCAGCTGAATTGTGTAAAGATCACTCTGAGGTGTCATCTTCGTTGTCACTCAAGAAAAAGTCTCACTCTTACAGAGATAAGTCACAGCAAACAAGGAACTCTAGAAGCAGAGCCACCAGCTTTGGTAGTGATGATGAAATCATTGAGTGCCTAAGTGAGAAAAGCCTTTCTGTTCATAGCAGTGTCCATTCAGAAAGGCTGTTAGAACTCAAGTCCCCTACTGAGCTGATGAAAAGTAAGGAGCGTAGTGATGTAGAGCCTGAACACAGAGTTTCTGTTGCAGATGAGTTACTTGATTTCCACATTGGTGATAGGGTATTGATAGGCAATGTTCAGCCAGGAACTCTTCGATTCAAAGGTGAAACTAGTTTTGCTAAAGGATTTTGGGCTGGAGTGGAGTTAGATAAACCTGAAGGAAATAACAATGGAACATACGATGGCATTGTATATTTTGTGTGCAGAGATAAGCATGGTATTTTTGCTCCTCCTCAAAAAATATCTCACATTCTAGAAAACTTTAGTGACTATATAGACATAAATGAAGATGACTGTTATTCAGATGAACAATATCAACACTATAAGCAAGAACAAAAAGATACAGAGGGTCTAAAAGACAAAGAAAACGATGTAGTTGAATATTTTTATGAGAAATCTCTACCTAGTACACACAACATAGAAACCTCAGTGGATAAAGACAAAAGCCTTAAAATAGAAACAGACGACATGTGGGATGTTCCTGGGGTACACAAAGCTCATGTTCACCAGCAGTCGTCAGTGGGTTCACTGATATCTTTAAAGGATAACAAAGACTTTATTGGTGCCACAGAAAAGGTTTCCATTGCTGCAGAAGATGACACGTTAGATAATACCTTTTCTGAAGAATTGCAGAAGCAACAACCATTTACAGAAAAGGAAAAGAATATATGTTCTGAAGTTTCAGAAAAGCTTTCTACTCCACTTCTAGACCTTTTAACAAGAGAAAAAAACCAGTTAGAAGCCCAGCTAAAGTCATCACTCAATGAAGAAAAAAAGTCCGAGCAGCAACTGGAAACAGTCAGCTTACTGGCAGACAGTTTACTAAAAGTTGTTGTGAAGGACACAGTCAGTCAACTACAGCAAATCAAGAGAGCTAAGAATGAGAAAATTCAGCTTAGTAATCAGGAATTCCTTGATGATGACCAAAAGGAAGTACCATCCCAAGATGCATCCCAAAATCTTGAGGAACAGTTCATCAGTGTTCCAGACTGCTACTTACGGTCTGAATTAGAAGATGAAAAAGAAGAGATTTCCTCTCCAGATATGTGTCCCAGACCAGTAAGTATTTCATCTAAAAAGAGTGTTAATTTACCTTGTCTGTGTAGTGCATTTTAATTCTGTGGCATGTGATAGGTTTTCATCTTGACATGCTGTTCATTAGATAAAAGATCATTATGCTAGTTTTCAAGGCCCTGAAGCTGTTTTTCTGTCTGAAATTTGTCCTCTGTTACGTCATGAGTAGTCACTATAGGGTTGTCATAAATGCTGGCAGGTTTATGGGAACTGAAACATTCATTTAAACTGCTGGTTTGACAGCCCCTGTATAGTGTCCACAGATTAGATCCCCTTCCAGATTCACTAAAAAAATGTATATGCTATAGATAAATTTTCCAGTGGTTCCCAACCCAGTTCTTTTTAATTGTTCATGTATCAGCTCAGCAGAGATACATCTACCCTGCCGAGATTACCAATTATGATGTTGATTCTGATAAAACTGAAATATAGCCACTGTGACATCTGTGCAGATCATCAACTTGTTTAGGTTATCCTTGGATAGTTGAACAAAAGTAATGATTTAGAGTAACTTGAAGCAGATAATCACCAGAGGTGAGAAATTTCATACCCCATTTCCATATCCCAGTCCTTCAGAAATATACTGATGGTACAAAAAAGGGAAAACTTATCAAGAAACATTTATTATAAATATTGATTGCTAAGGCTTATATAAGCAGAATACTGGGAGCAGGATGTTTTCCTTGTTCATTAGGGAGCTGCCACATTGTTTTTTTCTTATTTGTAGAGAATTGTTAAACATATAAATAACACAGTATACTTTGTTTAAAAAAAAAAAAATTAAGTAAAATGAGTCATTAAATGACCCATTATTTGGGTGTTTCTGTTTCTATAGGAAAGCCCAGTGTTTGGTGCCAGTGGACAGGAAGAGCTTGCTAAGAGACTTGCTGAACTTGAAATCAGCCGGGAGTTCCTGAGCACCTTAGGAGATGATCAAGATTGGTTTGATGAAGACTTTGGTTTGAGTTCCTCTCACAAGGTCCAAAAAAGTAAGGCAGAAGAAACAGTTGTACCTCTAATGGCAGAACCTAAAAGAGCACCTCAAAAACCATGTGAAACATTATTGGCAGTCCCACATACTGCAGAAGAAGTAGAAATTCTTGTACATAATGCAGCAGAAGAACTTTGGAAATGGAAAGAATTAGGCCATGACCTTCATAGCATCAGTATTCCTACCAAACTGCTTGGCTGCACCAGTAAGGGCTTAGATATAGAAAGCACTAGTAAAAGAGTCTACAAACAGGTATGTAACGTGAAAGGATGCTTTTAATTTTTACACTTCTCTCCACTTCTGGAATTTGACTTCTTAGCTATTTTGTTTTATTTTTCTCTGTCAAGGTGGTTTTTGATTTAACAAAAGAAATTTTTGAGGAAATATTTGCTGAGGATCCCAACTTGAATCAACCTGTCTGGATGAAGCCATGTCGAATCAACTCTAGTTATTTCCGACGAGTGAAAAATCCAAATAACCTCAATGAAATCAAGGTAAGCTGAAAACTATAAGTACCTCCTTTATTGATTGTAGTTGATCATTTACATAGACCTATAAATGTTGTAAAAATGGGTAATCTTCCGTTTTCATGGACCGTCCATAGTGAGTATTTAGTAAATATTTGTGAAGGCATTGATTTCATGAGCAACAAAGGGATGAGGGTAAAAGGAAACTGAAGTAGCAAGTTTGTGTAAACTGCAAAGTCATTTCATACATACACATAGTTCATGATGTCTAAGGGAAAATTAGAAAATACCCAGGGATATAAATCATTTGCAACTCATAAAAGTTTTAGGTAAGATTTTGGAATTTAGAGAAAGGTAAAATATTCTAGAATTATGCATGAAAATGTTCCATATTTGTATCTATATATCTTTTTAACATGCCAACCCTGTACACTTTTGGTTTGGGAGGTTTCAAATTGGCAATGTGGTTTTGAAATATATAAGTAAGACTGTAACATAATGTATAAAATATTATGTTATCTAAGAGACCTTTGAAAAGATTAGTTTCCCAGAAGCTACAAAGAACTGCCATATTGGCAGCATATATCCTTATTTCAATGAGGGTTTTATTTCAAGAGCAGCGTTAAACTTCAATGTACATGTCCATCACCATGAGCTGTATCCTATAGTCCAAGTAATAAGGCTTTAGAGTTGTGTTTTCCAAACCTACTTGATCAAGGAAAACCTTTAAAAATATTTTATATTTTATACTAAAAACACCACTAGATAGATATTTATGAGATCTAATGTGTGCATACCTTGGAGATTAGAAAACTGTGATGCACGGACAAGATTCAGGCTCCCATCTTTTTAGGAATAAAGTTTTATTGGATCACAGCTATACTCACTTCATTACATATTGTTTATGGTTGCTTTCTTGCCACAAAAGCCTGAAATAGTTATGATCTGATCCTTTACAGAAAAACTTTGCCAGTCCCTGGCTGAGATTAAAGTAGGTAGTTTTTTCAGAACACGCTTTCATATTCCATTTCTTCCACACTTGGTAAACCCTTGAATGAATTTGTGTGTGTATAGGCAGGGAATAATGGACTTTAAGGGCACATAAATAATCTGAGGATCGTCTCAAATGATTCTGGTTTATAAATGTATTCCTTCCCTCATTGAGAACAGTATTTTTTAATAGAAACATCTTCAAAGATAACAAAACAAATTATTTTATTAATAACACAAAAATGAGTTGAACTTAAATAATGTATGAGCAGTCATCAAACTGCATGCATACAGTAGATGCTGTCCACTAATTTTCATATTGAAATAATATTTTGTAAAGTATTTAAAAGTGATGATTTAGATATTAACAGAAAAGTTATCATGCTTCTCGTACTGAAGTGTTAATTAATATTTTTAATAAAACATATGCAAATCTTAGAGCTTCAAAATAAACTGTCCTAAACAAAAGCTTATGCTTTTATCATGAAATTGCTCCCGAATGTTTGAAATGTTTTCAGTTCAAAGATTTATATTATCCTTTCTGTAGTAATTTTGCCAGTAATTTTTCCACCCTGACGATAGCTAAGGGTAGCTTGCAGGTAAAGGGAACTCTGAAGTGATTTTTTTTTTTTTTTTGCAGACACATGAGTAGGTTTTAATTTTATTAGTTTTATAATGTATATAAACTTCCTTTTTTAGAATTTTCATTTTTATTAGTAAATGTTTGCAGTAAACAATAATTATATAACACCTCTTAATTCTTTTTACTTCCCCTGTCCTCCTCCCCTCCTCCATTTCTTGGTCCCCTTCCCATCTGCAAGTCTATCTCCATTCCTTCTATTATCTATCTTTTATATTGCTCTTTAATTTATACTTTGGCTTTTTCATACAGGAGAAGCTTATATGATGTTTAAGCTTATGTGTCTGATGAATTTCACTGAACATTATGTTCTCAAGTTACATTATTTTCCTAAAAATAACTCAGTTTCTCCTTCTTTATAGCAGAATCATACTCCACTGTGTATAACTAACCCATTTTCTTTATCCTTTCATCTGTTGATATACCTATAGGTCACTTCCAAGATTTAGCTATTATGAATTATGCTGCCATAAACATGGGCATGCGTGTATCACTGTAAAATGATAATGTAACTTTTTCAGGAAGAATCTAGAAGAGGAATTAATTGCTTAATCAAATGGAACTTCTGTTTTTAGTTTTTGCAGAAATCTTCATACTAATGTCTATACTAGTTGTACTAGTTTAAAGTCCCCACTGTCTTATCAACACTTTAATTATTTGATTTTTTTGATGGTATTCATTTTTTCTGGAACAAGATGGAATCTCAGTGTTTTTTAAATTTGCATTTCTATAATAGCTAGATATGTTGAACCTTTTTTTCCATGTATTTATTAGCCATTTGTACTTCCTGTGAGAAATATGTTCTTTTCACTTTCTGACTGGGTCTTTTGAGGAGTCTATTTTTTTTTTTTTAATTTCTTTTATATTGTAGATGTGTATCCAAGGAATACTAAGCAAACATTTTCTCCCATTCTATAGGTTGTGTCTTCACTCTGTTGGTTCTGTTCTTTACTACACAGAAGATTTTAAATTTGATATCCTATTTGTTGATTCTTTGGTATTGTTTCTTACACAGTTGGGATTCTATTCAAAAGTCCTTGCCTATGCCTATATCTTTTAATATGTTTTTACCTATTTTATCTTCCAGCAGATTATATCTTTTAACATTTAGATTTTTGATCCATTTTGATTTGAGTTTAGTATATACTGAGAAAGATGGGTTGAGATTCAATCTTCTACTTCTGGTTAGCCAGTTTTCCTAGCACCATTTGCTAAAGAGGCTATCTTTCCTCCAGTGTATGTTTTTGACCCCGTTGTCAAAGATCACATGGTTGAATGTGCCTGAGGTTGTTTCTTCATCCTCTGGTCCAGTGTTGGTGAGCCATTTAGAGCCTGCTACAACACATTTGCCATATGTTTGCCATCATTGTTCCAATCTGTTTCACTGATCCACATGTCTGTTTTTTTGTGCCAACACCATGCTATTTTTATCATGTAGCTTTTTAATATAACTTGAAATACAGGATTGTGATACCTCCTGCTTTGTTCTTATTGCCCAGGATTGCTTTCACTGTTCTGGATCTTTTCTGGTACCAGTATGAGTTTTATGAATGTTTTCTCTAGTTCTGTGAGAAATGTTGTTGATATTTTGATAAAGATTGTGTTAAATTTATATTTCAGTTTTAGAAGTATGGCCATTTGGGGGCTGGGGATTTAGCTCAGCGGCACAGCGCCTGCCTGGCAAGCGCAAGGTCATGAGTTTGATTCCTGGTATCAGAAAAAAACCGAACCCCCCCCCCCAAAAAAAAGAAGCATGGCCACTTGATAATATAGTTTTCATTATAGAGAGCTTACACTTCCTTTATGAGATAAATTTGTAAATACTTATTTTTTTCTTGAAGCTATTGTGAATGGTATTTTTAGTTTCTTTCTCAGTGAGTTCATTATCGGTGTGCAGGATGCTGTAGATTTTGTGTCCTGCTACATTGCTGAATTTGATTAATTCTAGGGTCTTTCGGTGGAAATTTTTGGGTTTTCTCAGATCATGTCATCTGAAAATAAGTATAGTTTGATTTCTTCCTTTCCTACATATATCCATTTTCTTTCTTTTTCTTGCCTGATTGCTCTGGCTAATGTTTCAAGTACTATACCAAATAGGACTAGTGATAGTGGACATTCTTGTCCTGTTCTTGCTTTTAGAGGGAAAACTTTCAGCTTTTCCCCATTTAATATAATGTTGGCTTGGTTTGTCATAAATGGCTTTTATCAGATCAGATAAGGTTCTTCTATACCTATTTTTTCAGGGTGTTTATCATGAATGGATTTACATTTTGTCAAAGGCTTTCTCTGAATCTTTTGAGATGGTCAGGTGATTTTTCTCCTTCCTTCTATTTATATGATGTATTACATTTACTGATTAACATATGTTGAACCATCTTTGCATTCCCTAGAATGAATCCTACTTGGTCATGATGTATGATCTTTTTAATGATTTGTTGCTTTCTATTTGCAAGTATCTTGTCCATCTATGTTCTTTAGAGATTGGCCTGTAGTTTTGTTTTTTAGTTGAGTCCTCATCTCATTTTAGAATGAAGATAATACTAGCTTCCAGGAATGAGTTTGTTGGTACTTCTCTCTTAATTTTATTGAAGTGTTTGAGGAGTGTCGGTGTTTGATCATCCTTGGAGTTCTTGTGCAATTCGGTGGTGAATCCATCAGGTCCTGGGCTTTTTTTTGTTTGAAGGTTTTTATTAGTACTGCCTCAATTATTTAGAACCTCTATATCTTTTTGGTTCAGTTTTGATAATTCATATTTCTCTATGAATCTGTTTCTTCTGTATTCTCCAATTTATTGGAGTACATGTTTTTAAAGTACTTAAGTACTAATAATCTTATGGATTATGATGATGTCCATTTTGATTATGCCTTTTTCATTTTGAATTGGATTGATATGGGTCTTTTATTTCTTTGTCTTTTTGTAAATATTGGCTAAGAGCTTAAGGGTTTATCTATTTTGTTTATTTTTTCAGAAATCAGCTCTTCAATTCATTAATTATATTGTGTATTAGTCTCAATTTCATTAATTTCTGCTCTGATTTTTTTTTAAATTTCCTTCTTTGTACTAGCTTTAGATTTGGATTGTTCTTGTTTTTCTAGGACCTTGGAGTGCATCATTAGTTTATTTCTTTGGACTCTATTTTTCTAATGTGGGTATTCACAACTGGAAACTTCTCTGAGAACTGCTTTCATTGTGTCCCATAGGTTCTGGTATATTTTACTGTCATTATTGTTTGATTATAGAAACTAATTTCTTCCTTGATTTCTTGTGACCCATTGATTATTCAGGGGTGTATTGCTAACCAGGCATGGTACCACATGCCTGTAATTGCAGCACCTGGAAGGTTGAGGCGGAAAGATCACTGTGAATTCAAGGCCAGCCTGAACTACGTAGTGAGACCATGACTCAAAAAACTAAACAAAACAAAATTGTAATCTCTGTGTGGTTTCATAATTTCTGTCTTGTTTTTTGTCATAGATTTCTAATTTCATTACAGTATGATCTGATAATAAACAAGAGATAATTTCTGTTCTTTAAAATTTATTTAAGTGTGCTTTGTGGACTAGTACATGGTCTGTTTTGGAGAAGGTTCCATGTACTGCTGAAAAGAATGTGTATTCTGTTGTCAAGTAGAAAACTCTATAAATACCTATTAAGTTCATTTGTTTGAAGGTATGGTTCAGCCATGATGTTTCTTTGTTAATTTTTTTGTCTAGTTGATCTATTTGTGATAAGGAGTATTGAGGTTCCCCACTATAATTGTGCAGATGTTTGTCTGATTGCTATGTACAGTAGTATTTCTTTAATGAAGTTATATGGCCAGTGTTCAGTGCATATACATTTATAATTGTTACCTCTTCCTGTTGAATTATTCCCTAAACCAATATGTAGTGACCTTCTTTATCTCTTCTGATCAATTTTGGCTTGAATCTACTTTTTTGAAAACAGTATAGCTAGCTATTCCTGCTTTTTTCAGAGTCCTGTTGCATAGAATGCTGTTTTCCATCCCTTTTTAGCCTATGAATTTAGTTTTGGATTAAATGTGTTTCTTGTATACACATACTTTGGGGTTTTGTGTTTTAATCTAATCTGCCAATATGTGTCTTTTGATTGGAGAGTTGAGACCATTCACATTGAGAGTTATTACTGAGAGATGTTTATTCTGCATTATTCTTGTTGCTAATTCCCCCACCCACTCCTGTGCTTAACTGCTCACCCTACCTAGTATATTCATTCCATTAAATTTTTGGACACTATTGGCTTCATTGTCTCTTTGTACAATATCTTTGAAAATTTTTGAGTACTGGTTTATTGGTATTGAATGTCTTAAGGTGCTCTTTGCCATGGAAAGACCTTATTTCTCCATCACTTTTGAAAGGTAGTTTTGCAGGATTTATTAATGTAGATTATTGTTTTCTTTTAGGGCTTGTAAAACACTTTACTACAAACTCATCTGGTCTTTAAGGTGTTTATATTGAGAAATCTACTGTAATTTTAATGGGTTTACCTTTGTAGGTGTTGCATTCCTTTTCTCTAAACAACTTCTAAGATTCTGTCTTTGTATTGGACTGCTGGAATTTTGCCTATGATTTGTCATGGAAAAGTTGTTTTTTGATTGTGGCTACTTGGTGTTCTTCATGCCTTGTTTACTGTATGTTAAATTCTTCCCACATACTTGGAAAGTTTTCTGCTATTATTTCTATAAACAGGTTTTCAGTGCCATTTGTGCTATTGTCTGATTTTTTTTTTATTAATTCCAATTCATTTTAAGTCTTCTGTGCATCATCTAGCTGCTGTTGGGTCTGTTTTCCATATTGTTATTTTTAAGGTACCTCTGAATATTTGGTTACCTGCATCAACCCTACCCTCTAGTTCTGACTCTGTCCTCACATTGGTCATTCCTGCTACCTATACTTTCAATAGAACTTTTTCTCTCTTGTATTTCTTCTTAGTACTGTACCTTTACATGGACTCCTTAATTTTTTGCTAAAGTAGCCATTCATGTTGTATACTGTTTTGTTTTGTTCAGCTAATTTTGTATTAGTGTCCTCTGAAAGCTCATCATTTGAAGTCCATTATCTGTTCAGTTATATCATCTCTGATCTTGCCAAGCATCATATTGATCTTTTGTTTGTTTTCTCTTTAATCATTTTGTATCATTGAGATGTCTGGCTTTGTTTTCCTTTCCATCAGTGCCCCATGGATCAGGTGTTGGGGATTGGAAAGTTTTGGAGGCATTTTGTTTTCTTATGTTTCTGTTGCATGCATGCATGTGTTTTGAAGGTTGCTAACTTATTCCAGGTGGTGAATTATAGTGGAAAAGATGGTGTTACCTCTTTATTTAGTGTCTGTTTCCAGTGATGCACTCTGGATGTGGCTAACTATAGGCCTTTGCCTCTATCCCAAGATCTAATCTCCTCCATTAATTTGGGAGGGAGGGTAGCATGTACAGTAATGCCTCTGTTCATGAATGATTCTGTTTGTAAACTTTGCATCAAGTGACAAATATTACTATGGCCATCTCCCCCACACAAACACAAACTCAGCTATCTTCTCCAAAATTATACAAGAAATTGTTTGTAAACCAAGGTAGCACTGTAATTATTCCAGCACCCAGTTCTCTGGAAATGAGCCACAGTATTGTTTATAACACAAAGACAAACCAGATATTGGCATACAATATGTAATGCAACAACCACTGTTAATTTCTTACCACTTTATTTGAAATTCTGTATCATTTTTGTTTTTGTGTTGCTTTATAAGGAATAAATTCCTTATAAAGGAATAAATTCCTTAATAAGGAATCCTTATTCTGATCTCCATAATAGTTGTACCAGTTTATACTCACACCAACAGTAAAGAATGGTTCTTTCTCTTCCTTCATCCCAAGCCTCTCCCCCAACCCCCGGACTCTCCAGCATTTGTTACTGATTTCTTGAAGATAGCCCATTCTTTCTGTAGTGAGATGGAATCTCAGTGTTGTTTTAATTTGCAATTCTTAAATGGCCACTGATGTCGAACATTTTTTCATGTATTTATTTGCCATTTGTACTTCTTCATTTGAGAAGTGTCTATTCATTTCAGGTGCCTACTTTTTGATGAGGTCTTTAACTTTGGGGGGCTTCTTTTTTTTTTTTTTTTTTTTAGTTTTTTATGTATATTCTAGATATTAGGCCTTCGAGGAGAGGCTGGCAAAAATTTTCCCCATTCTGTAGGTTATCTCTTCACTCTGTTGGTGGTTTCCTTTGCTGTGCAGAAGCGTTTTAGTTTGATGTGATCCCGTTTGTTGATTCTTGTAACTGAGCTTCTGTTTAGAAAGTCTGCGTATGCATATATATTTAAGAGTTTTACCTATTTTGTTTTTCCAGTATATTGTTTCCCTCTTAGAACTGCTTTCATTGTGTCCTGTAAGTTCTGGTATGTCATACTGGCATTATCATTTGATTATAGGAACTAATTTCTTCCTTAATTTCATCTGTGACCCATTCATTTCTCAAGAGGGTATTGTTTAATTTTTATGTGTTTGCATAGTTTCTGCAGTTTCTTGTCATGGAGTTCTAGTTTTATTGCACTATGATGTGATAATATACATGGAATAATTTTGTTTCTTTTGAATTTACTTAAACATGTTTTATGGGCTAGTATGTCATCTATTTTGGAGAAGTCCTATGTGCTTCTGAGAAAAATTTTAGAGAAGTCTCACATGCTTCTGATAATAATATGTATTCTTTTGTTGCTGCTGAATGGAACACTCTGTAGATAGATATTAAGTCCATTTGACAGTTTGGCTCAACTCTGATATTTCTTTATTGATTTTTTTTGTCTAATTTATCTGTTTGTGACTGGGGTATTGAGGTCTCCTATTACAATTGTATTGCTGTTTATTTGATTTTTCATGTCCATTAGTGTTTGTTGTATGAAGTCGTCGGGTGTGCTGGTATTCGTTGTGTATGTTTATACTTTTTATCTCTTCCTGTTGAATTTTCCCTTAACCATAAGTAGTGACCTTCTAAATCTTTTCTGATCAGACTTAGCTTGAAATCCATTTTGTCTGAAATTAGAATAGCTACACCTGGTGTTTTCCAGGTTCCTGTTCTATGGAATATTATTTTCCATTGTTTCGTTTCATTTATTTATTTATTTATTTATTTTATTTGGAACTGGGAATCGAACTCAGGACCTTGTGCTTACCAGGCAGGCACTTGTGCCGCTGAGTATATCCCTAGCCCTGTTATTTTCCATTCTTTGATTTTTAATCTGTGAATTTCTTTTTGAATCAAATGTGTGTCTTATATAGAGTAAGTCCCCAATTTATGAGCATTCCAGTTTTAAACTTTCACAGACTTGAACCGACCTTGCATTAAGAACATTTGTAGATGTAAATAGTAAAAGAAACTCAAGTGTCTGCTGGACGTTGTCACAATTGTACTCCTATGTGCTTACTGTACTGTGTGATAGTGTACAGTAGTACAGTGCTCAGTTAGAGCCCAGGATGTCCAGAAGCATAAGGAAAAGCAGTGGTGGTGTGAAGGGAACTGCTAAGAAGTGCCATACAATATATATTGTATATTTGTGTCAAAGGTATATAAGACTCACTTCGTGGATCTTAGGAACAAATCCAACTTACAAACATTCTCCCAGAACAGAACTTGTTCAGAAGTCAGGAACTTACTGTACTGTAAGTTGTTGGGTTGTTTCTTGATCCATTCTACCAGTCTGTGTCTTTTGATTGGGGAACTGAGACCAGTCACATTCAGTTAATAAAAGGTATTGACTTATTCCTCTTATGGTATTATGTACCCATTGTTGATTTCCATTTTTTTTTCCTTTTCCTTAGCTGCTCATCCCACCAGGTTATTCATTCTTTTTGACTTTTTGGCATTGTGGACTTTGTTGTCTCATTTTAGGATATCCTCAAGGATATCCTTTTTGCAATGCTGGTTTGGTGATCATGAATTTCTTGGTGCTCCATATCATGGAAATATCTTATTTCTCCATTAATTTTGAAGGAATGTTTTTCAGGAAATGTAAGTTGGGGTTGGAAGTTATTATCTTTTTGGGCTTGAAACACTTCATTCGAAGCCCTCCTGGCCAATACTGAGAAGTCTGTGTAATTCTGTTTTGTCTTTTTGAGATAGGGTTTCACTCTGCAGTTCAGGCTGGCCTTGAACTCACTTTGTGGCCCAGGCTGGCCTCGAACTTGCAGTGAGCCTCTCCTGCCTCAGGCTCCCAAGTGCTGAGATTATAGGTGTGTACCACCACACCCAGAAGTCTGCTGTAATTCTAAGGGATTTAACTTTATATGTGAATCATTCCCTTTCTTTAACAGCTTTTAAGATTTTGCCTGTGATAGGCTTCTGGTACCTTGACTATAATGTAAAGGTTCATTTTTGGTCATGATTATTTGGGGTTCTGTATGCCTCATATGTTTTTATTTCCTCCTGTATACTTGGGAAATTTTCTGTCATCATTCCTGTGAACAGATTTTTTATGCCATTTGTGCTGTCTTCTGATTTTTCATTTATTCCAGTTACTCCTAGATTAATCTTCTCAGTGTCACCTAGCAGCTGCTGGATCAATTTTTCATGTTCTCTTGTTACTTTTAAAGTATTTGAGCAGTTGGTCTTTGAAGGCATCATAGTCTTCCACTTTTGAAATTTTGTTCTCACATGAGTTGTTTCTACTGTCCAGTATAATTTTTAATCTCCTGGTTTCTGATTGAAACCTTTTCATGCATTCTAATTCTTTGCTAAACTGGTTGTTCATATTTTATATAGTTTTATTTAGCTCAACTAACTTTTGATTAGTGTCTTCTGAAAGCCACTTGGTTATTACTTCCACTGTCTGTTTCATTATATCTTCTGTGATCCTGCTGAGTACCTCTTTGATCTGGGGGCTGGGGATTTAGCTCAGCGGCAAAAGCGCCTGCCTGGCAAGCGCGAAGTCGTGAGTTCGGTTCCTGGTACCGGAGAAAAAAACAAAAACAAAAAAACAAAAACCTCTTTGATCTGTTTTCTAACCTCCACGGTTATCCTTAAAGTAATTCGGGTGTGTGGCTTATGGCATCCTGTCTCTTGGTGGCCTGACAGTTGGATTCAGGGGAATTGGAACTTCAAGGAAGCTTTTTTTTTTTTTTTTTTGCCTTGTCTTTTCATGTTTCTGTTGGCTTTTTTGTATGTTTTATTTTGTTTTGAGTTTTATGGATGCTTATCATGTAGACTTTGTTGCTAGTATAGAGATCTCTTTAAGTAGTCACTTTTTAGTGATGTATTTTTGGTGTGGCTAGCTTTTGGCCCATAATCAAGTTTTCTGGGAATGTAATCTAGTATTGTTAATGTGAGAAAGGCAATCTGAGTGTTGGTTTACGAGAAATCCCATTAATCGTGCAGTTTTGCAACCTTTGTAATATCAAGAAAATCAGTTATAGTAGTATTGTCTAAGACAAACAGGATATTAACAAACTATAAAAATCAATTATGTACCACCCTTAACTGTAGAGAAGAAATCCATATTCTGGTGTAAACATTTAAGTCCACCCAGGTATTGAGTTATAGATAACATGTACTAAATACAGCAGGAATATCTCCTCTAATGGTAGAAAATAGTTCAGCAGTAACTTTATAGTGTTAACTATCTAAAGATTAATGCATCTTTATGGTTACACTATTAAAGATATAAGATGTAGGGGAATGCAAGAAGGAAAACTTGAAACTTAATATGATAGGAGGAGAAACAGTACAAAGACTCCAATTGGGGAGTAGAAGGATATTTATAGAATTAGGGTAAGGTAAGAGAGTAAACTCATGAGAAATAGAAGATAAAAAGAGAGAAAAAAAGAAATGGGGACTAAAATAGAGAAAAAAATGAAGTGAGATAAAAGGGAGATGCAAAAGAAAAAAAGAAGTAAGGGAAAAAAGATAAGCAGGGAAAAAGAACAAAAGAAAATTCCCAAAGCACCAATAAACTGGTGAACAAAGAAAGGAAAAAACAAAAATTAAAAATTAAAGGTAATGCACACACTCACAAAAAAAATATCTCTCTGTGATTTTGAATGTGTGGTTTTACTATAAGGATCTACAGTTTCGGGGCAGTGTCCAAGTGAAGACATGTCCCCTGTGTCTCTCCTTGCCCTGGTAGTTAAGGCATTCACACCCCAGATCCATGCTGGATACAGGCACCAGCAGGCAATAGTATTAGGGCAAGTCCTCCAGTGCCACAAATTTTCAAATCCAAAACAACTCAGGCTGAGCCTGGCCTCTGCTGATGGGGGTAGAGTCTATATCTTTTAGCTCAGACCTCTCAGGGGTTTCTTTCCATCCTACTCCCTGGCTTTGGCCATCTCCCATGGCTGTGTCTTACCCAGTCACTGCAGAAACTTCACACTGGGAGCCCTGTAGTGAGGCCATCCCATAGCTGCCCTGAGTCCCAGGTTCAAACAGTCAACCCTTCAGCAGCCTGGTTCCCTACCAAGCACTCTCTCCAAGGATATACTGGGCTCTTGAACTGGAGTCACTCATCAGCTATTGCCTGTTGAAGGATTCATGTGGAAATAGAATCCCAAGCTCTCCCTGCAGGTCACTTACCCACTGGTTTGTTCTGCCACTGCATTTCTCCTAAAGCCCCCTAGAGTCTCCACCTTTCACTTTGTCTCTGTAGATTCAGTCTCCCTTTCCCCCTTGCCATGAGCCCGGAACTGGGGATAAAGTATAGACTGTTCCTTTCCTTTTCAATTTTGTGTTCTGTCTTTTCAATTTCTCTGTAGGTTTTAGTTTTCCTGTCAGATTGTTCCTGATTCCTAGGTCGATCAGTGTCTCTGTCTCTGTCTCTGTCTCTGTCTCTCTCTCTCTCTCTCTCTCTCTCCTCTCTCTCCCTCTCCTCTCTCTTTTTCTCTCTCTCTCTCTCCCTTTCTTCTCTCTCCCTCCCTGCCTCCCCCCTCTCTCTCTCTCTCATCTCTTTCTTTCTATCTATTTATCTAAAAGAGACTGCGTTGTTGTTGTTTACCACCTTGCCCTTTTCCAAACTGGAAATTGACATAACATAACTAATAAAAACAACTGCTGTATGATACCAATAATAGCATAGAGTCAACTGAATATCTGAAGATGAATAAAGCTTCATGGTAATACTGGTAAAGAGGTGGTGTTGAGAAATGGGAAGATTAAAGATAGAAAATTTTAAATAGAAAAGACAACAAGGAGAGAAATGAGATACTGGATCTTATTCAAAAGAAAATTAAAGAATTAGACAAATGTAACAGAAAAGAACATAGAAAAAGAAAACAAGATAAAATAGCAAAATAGAGAAATGAAAATTCAAATTACAAAAGGGAAAAATCTAACCCCTCCCCCCAAAAAAAACCAGTGAAGAAAATGAGAAAATGATTCAAAACAAATTTCTCCATGTTTTCAAATGTGTGGTTTCCTTCTAGGGTCTGCAGTATTGGAATCCAGCAGATATGGGCAAGGGATAATGAGTTACTACTTAGACCCATTTTGTTTCCTTACTCACATTTTGGTGTGTGAATGCTGAATCCTGTCCTGCTTTTCTTGCTGGGCAGTCTGACTGTCAATAATGTTCACCCTAAGGCTTTATGTACTTCAGTTGCTCCCAGTTTCTGTGCTCCTCTGTGCACCCCATTCATGGCTTTTTCCACCTACTTTTAGAACCTATGGGTTTGTGAAGTGCTCCACCTGGTCCAGAGGCCCCTTTACCGTACACAGCCTAGGCTGTGGCAACCCTCCAAGCTGAGGCATATATCACTGATCACATTGGCAGATGGGGAAAACGAACAAACTACTGAGCTGTGTTGGATGTAGGCTGCTGAGGGTGGAGAGGAGTCAGGCAGTCCGTTAGACTTAATGCCAGCCCTTTCAGACATGGCCTGCTCCAAAAGCCACAGACATCTGGCTTGGCTTCTCAACTCAGAAGTCAAGATCCCTGTGTCCTTCCCAGCCTTAGCTTAAACTTCTTAGGGGGATTGTGTGTGGCCTGAGCCCAGTCTGCAGCTGTTTCTTTCGGCTATCTCCTACACAGTCACTATGGTAGGGTGACCCCAGAAACCCTGAAGTGTAGTAGTTCTGCAGTTCATTTTAAAACAGTCCCTTTCCAAAATGGCTGTTAATTAAATACTCTCAAATATGGTAGGCATTACACTGGGTGGATTTCTTCTCCAACTCTACACTGCCATGTGGAAAGAATTGCTTTCAGAGTGAAAACACCACACTGTTCGTTTATTGCTTTTTAATTTTTTGGTGCTGAGGACTGAACCCAGGGCCTCCCACTTACTAGATAAGTGTACTACCACTGAGCTAAATCCCTAGGCACCACCACCACCACCATTTTTGCAGTCTATAATAACCACAAACTTTCCTTGGAACTAGTGATGCTATCCTGTGTTTCTCTATGGAGCTGCTGACCCTTTTCTGACTTACCTTGTGTTAGCAGAGACAGATTTCCCCTCCCCAGTAGCTGGGGTTAGTGTTCTAGCCTGCTTTGTTGTTTTCTCTGTTGTACTCCATAGCTTCTCTGTAGTTTTCTCATTGTCCTATCACCCTCTCCCAATTCACAGAGATCTACTTTTTTCTTTCATTAGGTTGTTTTCCAGGTGCCTCAATTTCAGGTCCCAGAGAGAGTGTATTCAGCTGTCTTTTTTTCTGTTTGAGACTGGTTCTTGCCAAATAGTTGGGGCTGCCTCCTTTTCTGTTTGCTTGTTTTGTTTGTTTTTTTTTTGTTTTGTTTTATAGACAAGGCTTTGCTATGTTGCCCATGCTGGTCTGAAACTCCTGGGCTCAAGCAAGCAGCCTCCTGCCTCAGCCTCCCAATTCGTTGGGACTACAATTGTGTTCCACCACTCTCAGCTGCAAAATTTATTTAAGTGAATGAAATTTGAACATTTGGGATGCTTTTCCCTTCAGATTACTACGTGGAACTATAAGTTTAAGAAATATACATGATCTTTTGTCATAATTATTATATTGTTAGCATAAATCTGTTAACTCATTGTAAATATATAAATTTCAAAACTTCATTGTTGTGTTTCATTAATTTTTATTTCTACAGAACTTTATAGCAACTGAAGTACTCAAATTGTTCAGTCTTAAAAAAGAGACAAACCACAAAACAGATTGGCAGAAAATGATGAAATTTGGAAGAAAGAAAAGAGACCGAGTGGATCATATCCTGGTCAGTGTATACATCCAAACAATTTTTATTTTGACCATGTCTTATAAAATCAGAGTGTAGATAGATTCCAGAAGGGAAAAGGATAATTGATCTTAAAGCTATGAGATAAAAATTTTAAATCTTCACTTGCTGTGTTTCTACTTCTCTGTAAAAATTGCTTTGTTTTGTATTTGGCAGATGAGTATTTAACTTAGGATTTTATGAAAAGCTTGAGAAACCAAAACTTGAGTGGAAACAGTTTAACATAGTGAATTGAAAAAGACCAGTGTGGATTTTGGAGCCAGACAGATTGCTTGAACTTAGAATTTGTTTTGCTAGATGGAGCATAATATTAGACAAGTTCATGTACCCTTTTTTTGCCTTGTTTCTCTGTCTGTAAAATCAAGATGATAGTAATAGGTAACTATCTGATAAATTACTAGGAAAGTTAAATGAGTATTTATATATGGTCATGCATTGCTTAATGATAGGGATGCCTACATTGTACAAAATGTCATAGAATATACTACACAAACCTAGATGGTATAATTGGTCACTTGATAGAGCCTCTTGATTTAAGCAAGAGATGAGAAACAAGATGTTTGAGGCTACTGTGGGAATACCATGGCATACTATTTTACAGCCAACTTTTTCTTTAATAAGTAAAAGGAAATACATTCTAAATAATGCCTTCAAAATAGTTAACAGATAAACCTTATTGTCATTATTCAGTGTTTATATATTGTACGTAATTGTGCTATACTTTTTTACAACTGGCAATGCAGTAGGTTTATTTATAACAAACCATGATCATATGAGTAATACGGTTGTGCTATGACTTTGTAGAGGACCATAATGTCACTAATTGGTAGGAATTTTTCAGCTCCTGTTGCCCACCATGGTATACATTGTTGTTGACTAATCATTATGCAAGGTATGACTGTTTGTGTAAAACACTTAGAACAGTTCATAACAGTTCCCCACATATAACTGAATAAATATTAGCTGTTACCACATCATCATCATCATCATCCGGAACTTTAGCTGGATAACCTCCTTGGTTTTTCAGTATGTTTCTCTAACATTAGAAAATGTTTATTAAAAGAAAAGAAAAAATTGTTATCCCTAAAAAAAGAATGTAAAAGAAAACTCAGATGTTACTTTTCAATACTTTCCCCATGTATGTAATTCTCTAGTACTTCATTTACTCAGTAACAACTATACTAAATAGCATTTATTTGGCATTTTATAGTATAATCATTCTTTCTCATGTTTTACTTGATCCTCACAATAATATGAGATAGGAAGGACTAATGTTATTCTCTGTTTTACAAATGAGAAACTTATATTCAACTCTGTTAAGTGACTTTCCCAGCAAATAAGAACCAAGATTTTAACCAATTAATTCATAGATCTTTCTCAAGAAGGTGAATTAGTTTCCTGTTTCTACAGTGTTTAAAGTTTATTAATTGTCAAGTGTGACATCCTTTATTTCTTAAAGGTTAAAGACATAGTGCCTGCCTAGCAAGCACAAGGTCATGAGTTCAATTCCTGGTACCAAAGGAAAAAAAAAAATTAAAGAAAAAACACGTTAAGAGGCATCATCTAACCTATTAAATAAACTGATCATATCCCTTATAAATCATCTGTATATATATATATTGAGTCAGGAATTATGCTAATTAAAGACTGATGTTTAAATGGGAAGCAAAGCAGACATAGTCTGTGCCTTCTTGGATTTCCACTTTGCTGGCAAAAGCTAACCCATAATATGTAATTTACACATGCATGTAATTATAAATTAGCAACAAAAATAGAATAGAGGGAACTGTTATAAAAGCATAAACTAGAGGAAACTGATCTAGGACAGACTTCCCTGAGATCAAAGTAACATTTGAGTTCACATCTTAAAGATAAAAGGCATTAACGAAACTCTCTGATAGAATGATTCAGGGAGAGTAAACTACATGTGCAAAGAACCTAAAATGAGAAGAAGATACTTGGGTTTGACCTTAAATGTCAATGATGGAGGAGCTGGCATAAGATAAACTGAAAAAGGTAACTTCTAAATTGTGCAGTGCTTTTTAAGATTTTATATTTTATCTTAAAAAGCAAGGAATTTTTTTTTTTGGTACCTGGAATTGAACTCAGGACCCTGTGCTTGCCAGGCTGGCATTTGTGCTACTGAGCTACATCCCCGGCCCTAAAAAGCAAGGAATTTAAACAAGAGAAGTTAGATTCATAGTTTTAAAAAATCATGGAGGATTCCAGTCATGAGGGAGGCTAGGGTAGATGGAGTTCAGGTTCAGGTCTCACCAGAGCAGTTTAGCAAGACCCTGTCTTGCTTGCGGATGGATAGATGGATGGATGGATGGAATCTTAGTTACTTTTTTGTTGCTAGGACATAATACCTGTTCTGGAACATGGTGCTCTGGGTTTCTCTTCTCAATGCAAAGTCTTTTACCTTCGTAACTTTGAGGCTGCAAATGGTGGAGTCCTGTTAGTCCCTGTGGTATCCTCAGGACATCTTTTCTATTGTCCAGTTCCTTCTCAGCAACCAAGTTTTCCTCTGCTCCATCTTTGCAGTTTGCAGCTTTACTGGAGCTTTCTTTTGGGCCAAACTCAAAACGTTTTAAATCTTTTTGCTGGGCCTTTTGTTCTTTGATTCTCAACATAGATCTGGCTTAAGTTCCCAATAGTAGCCATGCCATTGCCTCAACATTAGACTGCCTTGAAATTTCTTTCATTATATTAATTCATCTGTCACACTTAATCTTAGTCTCAGGCAAAGTCTCTGGATAAAAGCAAAATGCAGAGAAACTTTCTACTAAAACATCACACACATGGCCTGGAATCCAACATCTAATGCAATCCTTCCAACAGAAACCTCCTGAGTCTGGTCTTTACCAGTAGCATTGCTGTCAGCATTTTGGTTTTCTGAACTTTGACCAAAATCTCCCATCAAGTTCAGCTTGGAACATTCCAGGGCTGTTTTCTCAGCTGACATCTCCAAACATTTCCAAACTTTCCACAGCCAGTTACAAAGGCCCCTGAATTACATGGCCAGGTAGCATTGTAGTAACAACCCCACTTCTGGTACCAAAATCTATCTTAGTTACTTTTCTCATTGCTGAGACAAAATACCTAGCACCCAAAGCTAAAATTTATTGTAATTTTATTGTAATTTTACTGTAATTTATTGTAATTTTAGTTGACAGTTTGTAGAGGTTTCAGTCAGTAGTCAGCTTGTTCCAAAGCAGGGCGACATGGCAGAGGGCCGTCACAGAGAAAAAACAGTTCATGGTATGCCAGGCAAAAGACGATGAAGCATCAAGCAGCAGCAGCAACCTGCCTTTCACTTTATCCTACCCAAGCTACTAGGCTTTTGGGTGGTGCCACCCAGAACTATGCTAATTCCAGTCAATGAACTAATTCAGTACCACATACCCTTAATTCCCAGTATCATACACCCTAGATCCAGTCCACTCTGAAAAGCCTCACCTATGAGCACATGACGTTTTGGGGCAACAGATTCAAGCAATGGTTGGTAGGTAGGTAGAGGGGTGGGTGGACCAATGGACAGACCAATAGATATAATTCATTTGTAGAACACCGCTGGGTTTGATCTCCAGTACCTGCCCAAAAAAAATCATGGAAGAATAAAGACAGCTAGAAGTGAATTGTAGGTGAAACATGGCTGTTTTGGTATATGTAAGCAAAATGTCTTATGTAAGTTTTTCTTGAGCATATGTCAGAGGAAAGAAGAAACTAGGATAGATAGTCCACAAATGCAGAATAAATTCAAGAGCAAAGACATAACATATGAGACTTTAACCAGTTACAGACTGCTACCTCACATGGTTACAAAAATGTCATTCTTAGTAGTAGAAAGATTAAATGTATTGGAGAGAGGGCAGCAGTTGGAGCCGTCTTCAGTCCTGAATTATTAATATATTAATATAAAATAACAAATAATATATCTAATAAGTAAGTAATAGGCAAAATGATTTGTAGCTCTTTACAAAATGTATCAAAAAACAAGATATTGTACCCTGACAGCAGTGGCTTCCAGATAATACCAAGTAAAATCAGTTAAGTAAGCAGAGGCCCCTCCAGCAGTCATCAGAAAATTCTCAAATATTAAGCAAAAGATTTCAATTGCAAGTGTAAGATTATTACAGTTTAAGTGAGGTTATATCTGTGGGTAAGAAGAGATTTAGCAATTGGCTGGTTGTAAAATATTTTTCAATTTCTTACAGGAAACTTGACCCATGTATATAATGATATCTATGAGCTTATTCTTTTTAATGTTTAATAAAATCATAATATTAACTTCTTGAGGTAATTATTTACAAAAAGGGCCAAGTAAGTTAGTCTTTCTTACTATTTGATTTGGCCAACCTAACATTTATAAATTCTGACCTCTTGCAATTTAGAAGGAGTAAGATTTAAAACAACCATTTTTTGTAATACATAAAACAAAAAATTTTCCTGTAGTGCAAAAGAAGATCTAAAAAAGGAACTTTAAAATAGTTTTAAAAATATTTATTATAAGATAATTATGCTCCCTTTAGAAAGCTTAGAAAATTACAATGAAAAAATTATGAAAATTTCACCACCTGAATAACAATATCGATGTACATAAATTTTGGCTCTTTACAGAGAGAGTTTTTTAAAAACATATTCATATAATAGTGTTTTTTTAGTCTAATTGCTTTTACTTCATAAAATATGGGAATAGTTCCTTTACATTAAATGTTTATTTTATAGTATTTTTAAATAACTCTTTCCTATTTTATTTTGGTGGAAATATAATAGTCCATCATGTGGCGGTATTGTAATTTATTTAACTAGTCAGTAATGTTTTTGCTCTTGGAAACAACACTGTTATAACAAAATCTGGCAGTATGTCTTTGCATATATTTTCAGTAATTTCTTTAAGATAAATTCCTAAGAGTAGAATTGTTAAAATGCATGCAGAATATTAAGATGTTTTTGTGTTGCCAAATTGTTTTCCAGAAAGGTTGTAATAATTATATATACTCAACAGCACTATAGATGAGTTGTTCTTGTCTTTGATAGTACTAGCTCTTATGAATTTTTTAATCTTTTTAAAATGAGCTTATTTTACTGTATATAACTTTATATAGAAACCATTCTGCGTTCAGTTGCCGTCTTCCTAAAGACACTTTTAGTATTCCAGGCTGAGTCTTACTTTTCATGTTGCTGAGACAAAATATACAACACCTAACGTTAAAGAAGAAAAGTTTATTTTGGCACAAAATAAAATTTAGATGTTTCAGTCCTTTATCAGCTGGCTCCAAAGCAGGATGGCGTGGCAAAGAGGCATCACAGAGGAGAAAAAAACAGTTGTTGGCATGAAAGGCAGAAGGCAGGAGGCAGCAAAAACAGCAAGCAGGAAGTGACAGCAGCAGCCCTCTTTCTGTCCTTTGTATTCTATCCAGGCTACCCTGGATAGGGTAGGGTAGCACTAGGTTCAGGTTGCTGTTAGGGCGGGTAGCACTCACATCACTCACTCCCATTAGCCACACCCAGAAGTATGCCAAACCAATCAGTAGAATAATTTATTAATTACACACACTTGATCCCAGCATCACACACCTGGCGCTACCATCACACACTTAAGCCCAGCATCGCACACTCTAGAGTGTGGCACGTGCGCACGCACACACTCTCTCTCTCTCTCTCTCTCTCTCTCTCTCTCTCCACCTCTGAAAAACCCCACCTATGACCAAACGAGGCCTAAAAATATCTTTATTTCAATTCTTCCATTTTGAAAGATAGTTTAGATTAGTTCAGTATTAAATTCTGAATTGGATATTTCTTTTACCTGAACAGTTTAAACATATTCCATTGTAATTTGACCTCTCTCTTCTTGTTCTTGAGAAATTTAACATTCCTTTGTGGGGACTCAGTCTTCTGTTTGGTTTCTGTTTAAGATTGTGTGTGTGTGTGTGTGTGTGTGTGTGTGTGTGTGTGTGTGTGTGTGTGTGTATTCACCAAGGTAGACTTCTGGTTAGACACCTTTGACCCTGCAGTTAACTTTGCTGAATTTGTGATTAGATAAGCATTCAGCATCTGTTTTGTCTACCTGGCCTCCATCCTACTCAGTGTCATTATGTATAAGAAGTATAACATGTTTCTTTTTATAACAGTCATTTTTAAATATCTTGAGCACTTAGTTCTAATTTGATTAGTATTGATTTACCTAAGAATCTCAGAATCCTAAAATGCAAAAAGAAAAAATATTACATAACAGTAACTTTTAAAAGAAATTTAGGTAGTATTATAGTTTTTCAAATATCTTAATGAGTATTAAATGTTACTCTTGTATTTGTAATACTCCAGAATCATGTCCCATATTATCTTTGTATATATACATTTTATAATTGTAAATCTATATTTTGTGTACTTTTCTTTCTCTTAAATTCCCGTACATGTTTCTGTCTGTTAACATAGTATAGTCACAATCCTTAATATCTATAAAATACTGGGATACTGTCAAACTGAAATATAGTTTTGAAGCCATTTTCATTACATTGGACAATTGTGTTTTCAAACTTTTTGTAACATTAAAAGGGATATAGATATCATTATATAAATTACCTTTTTTTCTGGGTTATTTCCTTGGACTGTATTCCCACTGGTGGGGCTACAAAGTCATCAAATATAATTCATATCCTAAATTCTGTATGACAGGGGTTTTCTAACCTTGTTGTCTTCTAAATATTAGGTACAAGAGCTCCACGAGGAGGAGGCACAGTGGGTGAACTATGATGAGGACGAGTTGTGTGTGAAGATGCAGCTGGCTGATGGGATCTTTGAAACCTTGATCAAAGATACTATTGATGTTCTGAATCAGATCAGTGAAAAACAGGGGAGAATGCTACTTGTGTGACATCTTGCAAATAAATTGAACACTGAGTGTTAATATGAGTCCTGGGCCTTTCTGCCTCCTGATGTACACCCCATCTCCATCATAGCAAGAGTGCTTCCGGACCTTGCACCTGTTCTGTGGACTGCTGATTTTGGAGTTCATGGGATAATACAGAATAGCTGATATTACAACCTTTGCCTTTAGACTGTCCACTGGATTACGTGGTTATTTTCAGTGGGCAGGGTTACACTCCTGATGTTGAGACACAATATAATTCTGTGTCTCTTGGTAGCACCCCTTCTAGGTCTCAGATGAGAGCTCAGCACAGCAGACTTAACCTCCATGCTTAGACTAGGGTATCATTTCCTTGAGTCTGAAGTCAGGCAAGAGAGGTATATAGATAAACTTATCATACAATTTTTGAAATATAATCCTGGTCTATACCATGAAAGTCATACATGAACATTATAATCTTTTAAACAGTATTAAACCCTTAATCATTTCTAAAATGCGCAGGTTTAATGCCTATTTCACATTCTGGAGTTGATTCCATTTCTTTTTGGAGACCATTTTCTTCCATTAGTACAGTTCAGCAGCACCAAGCAGACTGTCAAATTAACAGAAATAAATGATAACCTTGCTTTCTGAGCGCCACCTAAAGAACTGCAAACCCTTGCATTATGTTTAGTTTTTCTGTCTGGGCATGAAAACAGATGCCCCCACTGAAGACTGGGCTTAAAGGACTGCTGCAGGGCTGATTCCTCTATCCCTTGTTTTCCCCCTGCACTTTTCTTCCTCGTCCTGAACCTCTACGAGCTGCTCCCAGAATCACAGATACTCAGGACCATCTCAGGCATCCAGGCATGGCAAACGTGGAAATAATTCATTTTGGCCTTCAAACTTTCAACTCCCATCTCTCCCCAAGAAGTCAGAGACGCTGTTACTTGAATGATTTAGGAAATGAGTGTGTGCACCAAAGACAAAAAGATATTGTCTATCGTTTGTGTGCTTGTTTTACTCTATGGAACATTTTTTTAATTTATTTTAAGATAAATTATTAAGTTGAAAATGTATGTCCCTATTCAGAAGTAAAAGATTCTTCTAATAGTTAAACCTCCGTCTTGAAGCTTCTATGGTTCATAGTGTTTGCACAGGAAACCTGTGGTTTTAAGAAACCCACATACATATTGAAGAAGTCAGTTCAATTCAGTGAAAAGAAGATGAGCTTTTTCAAGATCACTTACAATAGCAGGAATGGGAGAAAATGACTTCAAGACACTGTAACATTTAATCCTGCCTCTCTTGCAGCATTGCTTCTTACAACTATGACCTATATTTGAAAAAAAATTCTGTTGACTCCAGCTGCTACACTAGAGCACATGAGATGCTCTTCTGGGACCTCAGTACCTGCCTTCCTGACTGGTTTCTCTTAATCAGTCCTATCCCTCTTCACGTAATCCAGAAGAATGTGGATAATCTTAGGCGTGAATGTAAATGCCTTAATCTTGAAGGTCCAGATTAGAAGCATGATATGAGACATCCACTGGATTCATAGTTAAAATATCCTGGAATGTTATAGTTTCAAAATGTTAGAAAACCCCAAAGATGGTATAATCTAAGTGTGCACGTTTGTTTATTTCTGCATCCTTCCTCCAAACTGGCCTTTGCATCTTAAATGTTTCACTATGCACACTTCCATTCTTCTCTTCATCCTCTCATAAGAAACTCACTGAACTAATCATTGGAATATTTGCATTTTGCACAATGACTGGTGTGATAGCTCTTGACAGATGTGGAAAGCACTGAAATGTTGAGTCTCTGGAAATACTATTTTGATGTATTTCCAGCATTTCTTCTGGGCCTTTGATGTTGAGCTATAGTCTTGTAGCCATAATGAGCAAATTGACTAAAAGAAGCAAAGGTTTCTCGGGGTTATTAACCAGTAGTGTGGAAATATTATTTTCATATGGCCAAGGAAAAGCAAAGACTTGTCTTTTTGGTTTATGTTATTTGGAAGACAGAAAAACATCTTGTCTACATCCTTTGGGCTGTTTATAGGATCACATTGTCCTTATGATACTGAAACTTTACAGCTGCTGTAAATTTTTTATAAATGAATATCAAAATACTATAATAGGAATATAGGTTGCTTTTCTACATCTTCATTGTTTGAACCTAAAACAAATTTTTGGTAAGAAAATTTATCTTTACTCTTTATGATATCATGATTCCAGAGAAGGAAAAAATGACTCCTTATAAGTCCGTGGAATCAGCAATCTGGACTGGTAAGAAGTGCTGCCAGTGATGTGGCAGTAGCCATCCCAGCCGACTCCAGCTGTCTTTGCTCTCCAAGAGCCTGGGTTCCAGATGAGAGGCAGTAAAGACCAGTCTTACTCTTTGTCAGAAATGTCGTCCATAGTTTGTAGCAAAAACAAACAAACAAAAAGACATCTATAGTAAAAGATTTCTCATTTTAATTATGGGGATCTAATTAAAATACATTTGTTACTAGGATTAGAAATACATATGGATACCCAGCCACTTTTCCATACTGGGATCTTTTAAATCAAACTCTGCCTCTTCACCAAGAACCTACATATTCCCTCTTTCTAATCTTTACTTCTCCCTACACTCTATCTTCTTTTGGTCTGTCTTCACAGAATAAGAAAAAGATCTTTGCATCAGCAGTAATATCTTTTAGAACAGCATTGTCAGAATTTAGTAGTAAACCAACATATAGGCTTCAGATTTAATTCTGAGTCCAAAACAATTTGTGCTATCCAGGGCAGTTAACTCTGGGTTAAATAAGTACAGGGTATAGATTCCCTCTTCAGGTCTAAACAGGAATTTTTACTCTAGGGAAAAGTGGGAAGAGCTCAAAAGTAGTTAATAAGGAAGGCAATTTGTTTTTCTTTTACCTAAAAAAGAAAAGAAAATTCCTTCTGTGACTACAGGTCTCTGAGAAATTATCTTTCAAAAGAGATTTCATTGCTCATAAGAGTGTTGTGGCCTATTGATAAAAACAATTTTGTTCACTTTCTTGTCTTGAAAAAAAGTGGCCTTAGCTTTTTGCAATACTTGAATAAAGTGTGTACTCGCAAAAGAATTTCTGTAGCACAGCATTAGAGACTCATAACTTTTCTGCAAGAAATTCAGACTTACATCTTCCTTTTACTACCTTAAGAATACTAGTGAATAAACATTAACTCAAACAGCAAAGTGATAGAAACTACAATGATGTTTAATGCAAATTGTAGGAATTTACATGTTTACAAATCATCTTAACCTGGTTGTGCAGCAATTCAATAAAATATCTTTGTATTATAAAAATGTGAAGAAAAATGTAAACTGATGTAAAGGAGGTACTGTCATTTTAATTAACCTTGTTTAATAGCTTTTCCTTCTGGACTTTGCAAAGCCTTCTTGGTAAACACGTTGCAAAGCATTCTCTGGGAGGCTTAGCCTCCTTGTGTGTACTGTATTGTGCAGACATGAAAAATAAACCCGTTTACTGTGTATGTGTAAATAGCCTGGTCACCAGGCCATTTTCAGCCAATAGTCACATCCAGTGCAACTCTGCACAGAAGACTTAGGGTGTGGTTTGTAAGTATGATCTGTACAATAACTGGGATAAATTCCCATGTATACCTGTGTAAATAGATTTGTTAACTAAAATGTACTTTAAGAAAGATAAATCTGTAAATAAAAGCTGATTTATAAATTAATTTTATGTCACATGTTCATTTTTACACTCGAGCCAATCAGAAAAGGAGTTCTCAAAGTGCAGTTATTTCTGATTTCTTACTTGGTTGAAGGGCACTTATCCTTCAATAAGATGATCTGTGCATAACTGCTACTTGCCCTGCATCCGGATGCCATCAACACATAAACTTTAGTTGTTGAGCGCTGCCTTCATATTCTTAACTTCGTGCTGAGCACGACGTAGATAGCAAAGGAGGCACACATGGTTCATGAACTTATGTAGCTTAGAGTCTTAATCAAAGAGAGTCTCCAAAAAATAATTTGAGCATGGCTAGTATGCTCCAGACCGCATGCTTGAGACCTTGGGTTTCATCCCCCAGCTGCAACAAAGAAAGGGGCAGGGGGGAAAAAAAGAGTCTGAAAAATAGTGCATGACAAATTATAGCCAGTGCTGCAAAGAGCATACACAGGATTAGAGAATATTGTAAGTGCAGTTGGGACAGGAAAGTGTTCCTAATAAATTATAGCTTTGTTTTGCTTCCATATTTTTTGAGGTGGGGGTCTCTGTTGCCCAGGCCAGCTTACGACTTCTGTGTTCATTTGATCCTGCTTCAGCCTCCTAAGTAGCTGCAGTTACAGGCATGCAGCACTGCACTCACGACTTTGTCTTGAACATTGATGGGCTTCTGCTAATCTATGGCAGATGGCCATTTCTCCCAGATGACTTGTTTTGTTGACCCTTGCAAAATGACACATGAAAAAGTCACACAAATAAGCAGACCACAAAGAAGAACAGCCAACTGATGACTGACTTTCTTTTTTTTTTTTTTTTTTCTAGAAAAAAGGAGCTTGGAGAATGGACCTGTATGTGTAGAAGACTAAAAACTTTTGAGGACAGAAATGTATGGCACTAGGGATAATAAATCATGGTCCAACAGGTTAGAAGTAGTCATTGTCTCACCTAAATTCTAGTTGCCTCTTGAGGGCCACATCTGCTACACTTTTAATCCCTTGCTCAGGAAATGGTTTACAAATTGCAGTACATTCTAAATATTCAGTTCATAAAAGTCACGTGTGCCTGCTGTGTGCCAGATATTGTACATGCTCCTTAGTAATGATTTAATCTTGAAAAAAAAAAGACCAAATGCCTGTAACTGCATCAAAATACAAGAAAATGGTAGATGAGAAAATGGCAGGTGTCAAGAATGGTGAGACATGAAAATTACAAAGACCTACCAAAGTGAATACAAAGGAGAAATAAGTCAATCTCCTACAAACTCTCAAAGAACTCTCGAATTTAGAGATACTGGTTGCACACACACACAAAAGTGCAAAGCATAGAGATTATTTTCACATCTGGGCAGCCAAAATCAACAGGTGGGTGAATCCTTCCCAGAGAAGAGGTCAGTATATAATTTAGAGTCACCCAAAACAGACAACACACAATGTTTACCTAAAGCCAGAAGAGTGAAAATGTGCTAGATCCAGCCCCTTGCAAAACCTTGGTCCCCCATGGCCAGCATGACGCACTGTGTCCAATGTGAGCAGCATAATTGTAAGTGCCCCATTCATGCTAAAGGGAAAGGACCTTCCCTCCCCCATGAAATCTGAAAGAAAGCTGCGCGCCATGCTGAGGGCCACTGACAGGAGCTTAATCAGAATGAAGAGCACCCTGAGTCATGAACAAGGAAAGCTATTCTTCACAAGGAGATAAACCCACCGCAGGGTAAAGAGTGTTCCGGACCCACAGCTTGTTCTTGTGTGACCATGAAGGAAGTTACACATAAGTGCTTTGCCCAACAGTCTACCCCCAGCTGAAATAGACACATAGCATAACAAATTCAGGAAGACAAATACAGAGGGAGAGCCCAGTCTAATGGGGCTTGAACAACCTTTAGGATGCAATTTGCTGGCAGGACCTTCTTACTCACTTTGAGACATTTTACCAAGATGAGTAGAAAAACCAAACCTAGGAGGATGATCAGGCCTCCCTGGAGGATGGCCTTCAACCAAGAACCCCATAGTGCCTGGATTAGAACAACTGAAGAGGTTTAAAAAAATGCATCTTGGGGACCCTTCTGGGTGTACAGCTGATAACCATCCCATCTGAGCATGGGTCGCCAACTCCATTTCTGCTTTCCTTGATTGTTGATACACACAGAGTAGCGGGTGTCAGCACAACACAAATGCCACCTTGTTCTGCCAACAGGCAACTAAGGGCTATTGTGTTGTCCACTGTCACCTTATCTAGTGAGTTGTATCTTTCTCCACTTGAGGAAATTCCAAGCTATTGAGTGTGGGCCAAGCCATTACAACGGGAACGTGGGCTGAGAGGGACAATCCAGCACTGTTTGAGTTGGCCTTAGCTGTGGTCATTCTTATCAGGGTGTTGCCATGCGGGCACAGCAGAAGCTTCTGTAGGAACGAGAAGACAAATTAGCGCCCCCTCTACTCCAAATATAACCCCACCATGAACCTCCGGAGGCTGGAGATGCTCTTGTCTGCTGTTTTCTTGGGGATCCTCTGCCTGTTGCTTGACCCAAACCTTTCTGCTCAATCAACCCATCACACAACCTGAGGAGGAAAGCTGTATTTTAAATGAACATAACACAGCCCATAATACCATCCACTCATGTTGCAGAGTTGAGAGTCTTAGTGTGACAAGAGGAACTCTAATGCCCCAGTGTTTACTGGCTTTTCTCCCATCCCCCTGAGGTGCCACAAGAGGGCGCACCTGAGGATACCATTGCCTCCAGGCTTGAATTGGACCTAGTGGAGGCACAGCTGCTGCCCAGACCACAAACCCCTAGGGAATCTGTTCTGCTGAGCGAAAAGAAAAAAGAAAGATCGGGTGTGCTGAGATTAAGATTCTTTAGGCATAGCGCTAACCAGTGACCATCAGCTCCTCCAACCTCCTGCAGTCCATCTTATGTGATGGGAGCAATCTTGTGTTTCCTTTCTGCTGGAAGTGTCTTAAGGTTCAGATAGCTTTTGTTAGGCAAGGAGCACCATCAGTGAGTTGGGGAAGGTGAGGTTTGGTTTGGTTTGAGGTTTTGGTGGGTTTTGTGGCACTGGGGGTTGAACCCAGGACATCCCCAGCGCTTTGTTCCCAGGCTGAATTTGAGCTTTCAATCCTCCTGCTTCAGCCTCCCAGAGTGCTGGGATTACAGATGTGCACCACACACCCAACTTAGGTTTTTTGGATGACCGTTGTATAGTTCTTATTTGAGCCTTACATTCCATCATTTAATCTCCTTGTTGGTTTGGGAGGGACAGCATGAAAGGTCCATCTTATATGATGGGAACTTGTCCATTGTGGTGTTGCCTGGACTGTGAATTGGTGTCTTGCTCAGATTGGAATCTTTTTCTATGTCTAAACATTGTGACAAAGGGTTTTGTTTTTTTTTTTACCAGCTTTTCAATATCTTTATTCATAAATTAATATAATAAAGGTCAATTTGAATGTTACATGTATGATAAAGTAGATTGTGAAGAGAATCATATTTACAAGGAAACAATTATTTTATGTAAGTGAACTCAATTGTACTATGGATTTCTATTATGGACTTAATTCTGCTCCCTGAATGGACCAATTTTATCTACAAGTTCTGAGTTGGATATAGTTTCTTGGTGCTTCTTTCCATGATCTAAGGGTTAACAGAAAATTCTTTGAAACCAGCAACTGGAACTAGACCTCTTAAGGTTGAGGAGAGGCAGAAGGGGAAAAAAGGACATCAGACACAACACCACCCATCTCAACCACTGTGCCATATGCTTGACTTGAAAGCAGTCCTAGCACTTGGCATCAATGCAGAAATATATCTCCTGTCACATCTCAAAGGCTCACAACTGCTATATTATATTTATTCCCTAGCAAATAGGGAAGAAGAAATAGTCCCAACAATACATGAATATTTCTGAATGTTCAATACTAAGGATTGATTTCTAAAAAGAACAAGCAGACAGAAGCTATCCAGCTAACTATCAACTAGAATGCACGTGCAAGGGGCCACTGAGCTTACAAAACCACATGCATACATCTCACTATGGCAGACACCAGGATTTGAAGGCAGGTTTATTTAATGTCGGATGGGCACTGACAGGGAATCAGTTGTCCCTCCAAATGTCAGGCCCAGAAGGCTCAGGGTTGGAGGTTTTTATGGGGCCTGAAAAGGGGAGGTACAGAGGAAGAGAACTTGGCTGTCTTTGGTTTTTAAATAGGCATCATAGTGATCAGCCATTTCTAAGAAACAGAAGCAACCAGAACTGCAACAGGAACTGTCACCTGGACAACTAACAGACTGGCTGGGGCACATTATTTGCTGCAACCTCATTTATTTCATCTCTAATTTTAAAATAATTCACTGCTGCTGGGCATGTGCCTGCACATGCCTGTAATCCTAGCCCTTGGGAGGCTGAGGCAGAAGGATCCCTGGGAGTTTGAGACCAGCCTTTGCTACATAGTGAGACCCTATCTCAAAGCAAAACAAAAATAAATAAATAAATAAATAAAATAACTCATTGCCTTGTTGTATATGCAGGTGAGAAAAGGAGAAAGTAGAGCATCTGCAATACCAGCTGGTGCTAAGGACTTTAATGCTTCCAAAAGATGTGGGCTAGAGAAGGTTAGTAGGCACCAGAGGGAACTTTCCGTCTCAGCCAAGGTGCCCTCGTTTAAGTCACCTTTGACCTTCATTTCAAGCTTGCTTATACTGAACAAATTCTAGTTGTGGTTAAGGATAGTCTCTCAAAGTTTCTTGAGTTACTCTTTGGACTGTCTCTTTTGTTACTGTATTTTAATATTCCTTGCCTTCATTCCTGAAAATGTGTTATAGAGTTGTGATTTTCAAAGGTCTGATCATACTGTTTAAAAACAAAAGCCTTGACAGAGTCCAGCGTCTCGGGTCCATTTTCACAATCTGAAGGTGCTTGCTAACAGTTGTCAGTGCCTGACCCAGAAGGGGTACAATGTTCTTCAATCTGGAGGAAGAAGCAAAGGCCTACAGAGTGTGGGAACAGCATACGTAAGTAGATGTGCTGGTTTGGCTTTGTATACTGTGTTCTCCAGGCATTTTGAATCTACGCTCTCTGAAGAATTTTCTTAAATGAGCTTTTGACTTCTATATAAAAAAAAGTCAACATCTTCATCTGGTCCTTTACTCATATGAAATCAATCCTAAATGCTGATGAACTTGTTTGTAAGTGTCTAAGCAGACCATGTTATTGATACTTGCACACTTCTCACACAGCCAAAGCAAGTCCTGAACCAAAGATTCCTTTTTCTGCTGGAAGTTTATGGTCTGCACTTGATTTTCACACACACACACACACACACACACACACACACACACACACACATCTCAGGCTTTTAAGACAATCATCATTTCAGCCATGGGGACTTTTAAGTTGGTCCCCCTGAAAAACTCCACAAGAATCTCATCCATCTCCTTGGCCCAGCCGCCACCTCAGCTGCTGAAACCAAGTCACCTTCACAGCCATCAATGGCCAACATGCTTTTTTTTAAGCCACAATGGTCATCTCTGTGTCCATACGGCACGCTGGAGTGGCCGTCTGATATCTGCGATAGGTGTCCACTGCAATTAGACACCTGCAATCTGTGACTTGTGACTAGGAGTTGATGCAGTTAATGCGTTACACGGGTGGGAGGAATTAAACTCTGCTTGAAGTGACTAATTTGCCACATTGTAGGGCCTAGGCATGCTGATGGGAATCACATAGCTGTTCTGTATCAGGAGACTTACTGCTTTGTAGGGTGAGTCCTCATAATTTGGCCCATTTGGGCATCTGAGGTGGATTTTATGATCTCCCTGTGGTGGGCTTTGCAGGAAATTGCAGAAATTGGCTGAACACAAGTCAGATTAACTCTTCACTTCCTTTTCTTTTTAAGTGGCTCTGTGTTACAGGCATTAATATCAGTATTAAATAGGGGTGAATGGCCACGGTGGCCCCGTAGACTATCAGTTTGGGTTTTGAGGACCCATCTGGGAACCAAGCCATACTATCAGCTGGAACATCACTGAACTGTGACCCCTGCTTGGTTACAGGAGAAGCAAAAACATTCCTCGTGGGCTCTTTAGCCTCCTCCACTACAGCAGCTACTTTTTATAGAATCAGCTGACCGCTGGAGTCTGAGGAGGCTCTATATTGGGTGGGCTAAATCTATTTAATGATGGAGCCTTGTTGAGCCAGTCTTGTTTTATTATTATTATTATTTTTTTTTTTTTTTTGAGGTCCCACATAAGGGTGGCTGGCTTAGATCTTAAGGTCACCCTACAGTGCCTGGGTGATCAGGGCCTCAGTTTTCGTTAGGGCCCAACGACAGGCTAGGAGTTACCACCTGCAGGTAGTTTATCTGGCAACTGCTTAAGCAACTTATGTGTCTAAAACTCTAGGAGCCAGTGCAACCTAGCAGCAGTCACTTGTCACCAGTTCCAATCTGCCAGGGTAGGAGTGGTAATGTCATAGATTTGGTGAGGGTTATGAGTGGGGCCATGGCATTGCAAGGCTGCATAGCCTGAGGGGGCGGGGTCTGTTGCTGTTGAGGCCCCATTCAGAGGGGGCCACCTGGTGGGTAAACTTGACAAAAGGACTGTAAGACTACCAGATACGGTCCTTTTGTAGCCATATAGCTCAACTAATGGTGGAATCCCTTGTTGGTGGCAGTTGTCTTGTTAAACAAGACTTTTGTCTAATTTGGTAAGGAATATCAGTTTGCTTACTGGCTCATGTGGGTCCCAGAAACTGCACTTGTTGGCACCTGAGCCTTTTCAGAGTTGATGGCCCATAGCCCAGGCTGTATGGATCATAGAGCCAACCTTACCTAGGGTCTGGTCAATTTGTGTCGTAAGTAGGCCAGCATAGGATATCTTCATTGTAGTGGATGAGGAAGGAGAGTTTCTGGGTGTGTAGCAGATTTAGCCTTAGCCACTGGGGCATATTGCAGGAGAACAGAGATATCTCTGTGGAATCATAGAGAAAGTATACTGTAGGCCATTCCATAGGAACATAAATTGTTTCTGATATTTAACCTACAAAAGAATTGAGAAAGAGGCCTTAGCCAAATCATTAACAGCACACAATATCCCATGTGAGCTGTCACCACCCCTGTGATGGCCATGATGTCAGGATGTTCAGAAGCTGTGGGTGGCACCTAGTGTCTAATTTGTGGTAGTCCACTGTTAGCCTGAAGGTTTTTGAGGCCTTGTTTATCAGCCAGACTGGGCTGTAAACTGTGACGAGGTGATATGTGATATTACTGCCTGTAGCAAGACCTGATTTAATACAATAATGTCTTTCCTCCCCTCCTGGTCTGTGGTACTGCTTTTGTTGAATAACCTATCAGGATTTGGGTAAATTACATGGCAGGTAACCAGATGCTCCCTGCTATTTTGGCTTAACTCTTTTGTAGTGAGGAGGCATTTACCTCAAATAATTGTGATGTTTTGTGTCAGAAACAGCCATCAGGGCTATGTCTGAAATACACTCAGAAGTGAGAACCACGATAACTGCCACCCAAAGTGTCCCAAAACACTCCATTCAAAAGCATATGTGAATCTTTCTGCCATGGGTCACTCTATCTGTTCCCAAAGCCCTTGATGTCGTCAGTTGAGTACTACCCTTGTTGGGAGCAAGGATTATTGTCATTTGGGTATCTAAAAGTTCCCCAAAAGCCTGAATTTCTTTCCCCCATACCTTATTAAAAAAATTCTAATGAGAATATAGGGTCTGAGCCACATGGGGATCCAGAGACATTGGGAACGTCCCTAGCTATGCTATTCACCTGCTGTCTGAGATAGTTGGATTCGCAAAGCCCCTTTATCAAGGCTGAATAACGAACAGGCTGAATCAGACTCCCGGCCGTGGCAAGATCTATTTTCCAGTTTTTGTGTTGGTTCTCAGAGAAAGGCCCCTTTGAACACATTTCTTTTTCAGCAATGCCACTGCTGGTTGTGTGCTGAATGAATGAATGAATGAATGAAAACAGGTCCCCCAGAACCCCACAACCAGTGCAGCTGAGTGGAAACCCCCACACAGGACCCAGATTTCTGTCATTATCTGTGCTGCCTAGGGACACCAGGGGTGTTGGTGAGTGCCTGGGAATATGCAAGAAGCCAAGATTCCTGTACAGTTTTTCTACTCATTTCTTTCTACCCTTATGTACCTAGTTAACTCATCAAGCCTTGCAGGGAGTCTTCAGGTATTCCATTTGTCTTCAGGCCAAAGAATACCTAAGGCCTCCTTGAGAGTCTCATCATCCTCCCCTCTGGCCCAAGATTACTTGAAGGTAGGTGGATACTGTAGGGAGAAGAATTGTCATTCACTAACTAGTGACCTCAGGTCAACATGTGTAGAACGGTGCTACAGCAATGGAGTGTTGGGCTGGGGATTTAGCTCAGAAGCACAGCACCTTTCTGGCAGGTGAAAGGTCGTAAGTTCAATTCCTGGTACCGGAAGAAAAACAAACTGAAAAAGAGCAATGGAGTGTCTTCTCTTGGCTCTCTAACCCCATTAGAATGTTTCTGTTATCATGATACTGGCTTTTTTTTGCAAATGATGTCATTTTCTTTTGCTGCTGTTTCGAACACCATTTAAACACATACTTTAAAGCATTTAAAACCATTTAAAAACACATTTTATGCAACCCATCTCCCCACCTTCAGAATGGTTCTCAGGAAACCCGGAATCACTGTAGACGCATTCCTGGAGTCTTAGTTTTCACCACATAAGAGGCATGAGTGGTGGTGATCTATTTTACAGTCAAAATATTTTTAAAAATAACAATCATCTAAATAACTTCCCTCCCTGGTCTATGAATGCTGTTGTTACTGTGTGGAGGATATTAACCCAATTACATTAGCTAAAACTCAAAATTCCAGTCCCAAGGCTGCTCTCCTCACTCAGAGCAAATGAGTGGGACAGGCGTTACTCACGAATTCCTTGAGAGCTTTAAAATTGTATAATCCTCGCTGCTGGCCTTGGTGATCATTATCTTGTTAATTCTAGTTCCTAAAAATAGAATACACATTACATAAGCATTTGTCTTTAAAAAGTATTTGCATGATTTTTATTATTTGGAGAGAACCCAAATTTTGAATAGAAGACAGGAGAATCTACCAGCTTCTGATGACGTTGAACCATTGAGTTTTGCTCTTCACAGATGCGGCATTAGTGATCTCTGAAACAAGGTTATTTTGGTGTCCTCATCTTTGTTTATGAGAAGAGCTAAACAGCACAATGCACAAAATAACCATCGGGAAAAGTAAATTTTACTGAGATCGATAGCTGTTATTATGCATTTGACTGCGAAGAATAAAATATTTAACTAAAAGCATCAACCCTGAGCGTATGTGCTTTTTGAATAAAAGAATCCACAGGTAGACACTGGCCTCCTGGGTGGTCTGTGATGGGGAAGTGTCAGGCTTTTGGGCCAACTCCTCCTGGACTGTCTTAGTCAGGATGGCCAGAGGCCCAGAGTAGTCCCAGTATCCTCTCCTGCCATGACAAAGGCAATGTGAGAAAGAAGCAAAGGGGCTTTTATTTACTGTGGTCTCTCTCTTAATCAGAGTAGAAAATTTTTACTCCCAGAAATTATAATGGACAATTCTTTTTAAATGACATTAAAAATTAATATATGTTGAAGAGTTCATATAAGTAAAAAAGAAATACATAAAAAATAAAGCAATAATTTTTACTTATGTTTTTAAAATCCCTGGTAGGGCTTACCTAACATATGCAAGATCCAGGGTTCAATCCCCAGCAACTCAAAATAGATAAAAAGAAGTCCCTGAAGAACCTCCCCCCATGTGGCCTTGGCCAGAATTTGGTGTCACCATATCCTACTCAAATGATAAAGAAGACTCAGAAAATAAGTAGCCAGAATGTTCCACTCCTGAAGGTAGTTTCTGTGAGAAAGCAAAAAGAGTAGGCACATCACTGTTGATTTCACAACCAGCAGTGTTTGTCAATGTATAAATATAAGCTGCTGACTTTTCTTGGGAAAAAGTTACGAGTTTATGAATACGTGAAGGTGTCAGACTGAGTAGTAACCTGTTGCATCATTGCATGAACACCCTTCCGCATGCTCTATTATGACTGGAGGGCCTTGGCCACTCCTCTTTTCCCTCGCTCCATTCTGGGGCACGACCCATTATTCTTGAACTCATTGGTTAACCAGAAGACATTCATATTTTCCAAAAAGAACAACTTAAAACAAATTTTTATCAGTACACACTTGCCATACGCAGTGATTACATTCATTGTGAGGTATTGGTACACGTACACAACACATTTCAATTCTTTTCCCCTTTTCTTCCACCCTTAAAAATTTTTTTTCTTTTCTTTTTTTGGCTAACATCAGATGTATTTACTTATTTATTTTATAAATCTTTATCAAGTTAATTATCATAAACACAGATTAACAGCCAGACTAACAGGACAGAAAACACATAAAACAATTATACTAAATCAAGGTATACATTAGGAAGAACCACTCTTGCCCTTGCAAGACTTACAATCAAGGTGTGGAGAAAAACCCATACATATGAATAAGTAAAGAACATCATTAGGTAATACGCCTCCAGGGCAGTTTCATTCATTCACCCTACCAGTATTAACCATTTCGTGGCATTCTTCCATGTACTGTGAATCCCAACAGAAGATAAGAACTCAAGATCCCTATTCTAAGAGATTACGTTCTAGTGTGAGGACACAAAAATAATAAGCATCAGAACAATGTGCAAACCGGGTAGTGGTAAGATCTGTGGAGAGCCAGGTATGATAGCACACATCTATAATTCTACCACTTGAGAGGCTAAGGCAGAGCAGGGTCACCACAAGTTCGAGGCCAGCTTCAGCTACACAGTGAGTTCCAGGCCAACCTAAGTTCTGTCTCAAAAAAAAAAAAAAAAAACATTGTGGAGCCTGAGGACAGGTGATGTAAAACAGACAGTGGGGCGGGAGCTCTTTCATCCAGGAGAGTCAGAGAAGGCCTGTCTTCAAAGGTAACATTCAAGCTGAGACTTGACTGATGGCAAGACAGCTGTGAAAACATACAAAGGCAGAGCTTTGCAGGCAAAGGGAACAGCTCACCGAAAGGGCCCTGGGATGGGAACGAGGAAGAGAAAAAGGCCAATGAAGCTACAGCAGAGTGAGTAAGGGAGAGCAGCGACTGACAGTGGCTCATATTGGCCATGACCAATAGGCCACAGTGACAAGTTGAGATTTATTCAAGGACTGTAGGCTACAGGTCTCCTGTAAGGGAGGCGGTAAGGGAAAGAGGCCTCTGGCCTAAGCCAGGAGGTGGCTGGTATGGCCCTGATGGTACAGGTTTGGGGCTGGTTTTGGCAGCTGTGTGGGATTTATTAATACAGGTAATTCAGAGCTAGGAAAGGCAAATGTGGTATGGTACTAAACAAACTTTCCAAGAGGAAGCATAGGAAGGTGTTCCCGTGAAGGGGACCGGGGATATAGCTCAGCGGCACCGCACCTGCCTGGAAAGTGCAAGGTCTAACTTTGATTCCTGGTACCCACTCCTCAAAAAAAAAAGGGAAGGAAAATGAGCAAAATCTGAAAGTGGACTATCTGGAGTGGAAGACTGGGGAGACAGGGCTGGAGAGATATGAGACCATATTGTGCACATTGTAAAGTTCACTGAACAAGTGACTCTTTTTGTCAGTTCTTTGGCAACCACATGGTAGCCTGGAGTTGGCAGGGTGAGTGTCCGAAAGGTGGGAGGCAGATGCCTCAGGTGAAGTCCCTGGGCTCCTGTCAAGGGGCCTCACTGGGAGGCATTAACTACTTGGGTTAATTTAGCAAGGCCAGGGGACTGCTCCCTATCCTGATAGATTTCAGAGCTGTAAGGGATCCAGAAATGAAAAAGCACTCTGAAGAAGGCAGAATTAAGTCACATACGTTGGAAAAATAAACCAGAAAGCCATCTTACTAATTTACAGCAGAAAGTACCATTTTCTGGACATCCAAGACATTGTGTCATTAAATCAGTAGATAGTTGGATGAGCGTGGGCTTGGAGCCCAGGGTGAAGGGACCTTTCACTTATGTACAGTGGGCCCCAAAATTCTCTTCCCTCTCGTACCTCACCGTTCCTGGCCCTATTCGGCCTCTTCCTTGTGGAGTATGATGAAATCACCACTGCCAGGTTTGGTGCTCAGACTCTCAAAAAAAACCCCAAAAAACTAGAACAACTTAGCCCTTGTACAGAGCACCTCACACACATTATCATGTTTAGTTCTTGCAACAGGCTTATGAGATTTAGTTCTCTCCAACAAGCTTTACAGGGGAGGAAACCGAGATTTAGAAGGTGATGGACCTCTCCTAAGAACAAAGGGCTCTTGAGTGACACAACCTGGACTCACACAGGTGTGCCTGACTCCTTCACAGAAGCCTTTTTTTCCTGTGTTTGTTTGTCTTTAGTCATTGTCCCTTCTCTTGAAGTCTTGCCCTTCCAGCTCAGAACACATTTCGTCTTTTCCTATGTAACCCTAAGGGCAACCTCAGTTCCCAGATCCTCACATCCTCGATAAGGCCTCGGGAACTCTCCAGCACAAAATTAAAATCTTTAAATCTCTCCCTATTCATTCAGGTAGAACCAAGCCCTAAGCTCGGGCTGCAAGGCTGCCCACAGCCTCTTCACGTACCTATGCTCAGGCCGCATCGGAATCACTGGGGGCATTAAAGTGGACCTGCGATGGCCCCATTTTCGCCAGCCTCTGGCCTGGCCCCTGGGAGATGACTAATAGTGGTGATAAGCAGCATAGCTATTTACTCTTGCTTGTCACGGTTCTAGATGTCACACATGTATTAATTCACTAAACCCACAAATTACCTTATGACACTGATACTATTAAGTAGACCTACTCAATAAATGAGGCGATTGAGGAATAAGGAGGGTAATTAACTTGCCCAGTATCATTAGCAAGTAAGTAGTGGAGCTGGATTTAAATCCAGATCATCAGATCAAGAGCTGTATGTTGTGTCAATTGCAGACACCCACCACCATTGGATTTCAGGTCCTGAATTTGGATGCTTGCTTTCTGATGAAAACAGGCAATCAAGGCCTGCCTTCCAGGTGCTGGGGCGGAGGAGAGAGAAAACAAACAGAATCTGCAGGCAAAAACTTGATGGGCCCTGCAAAGGGCTTCTAGGCCTGGGTTAGATACACACAGGCCCAGTCTACTGCACGAGTCCTGACACCACATTTTCCCAAACTGGGCAAACCAGGAATGGCAGCTTTGACGTAAGTTCCTTAGAAATTCCCGGTTCTTTCTTCCTCAGCCCCACCCATGGTATCCTATTGCCCGAAATGGATTTCATAATTGAGTTGAAAGGCGGCCTTATTTCTCAACACGAGAAATAAACCTTTTGTGAAGGATTGGTCTATATTTAGCCTTTTTAAAATAGCCCAACCTGAACAATTTGCATGTGTGTGAATGTGTGTGTCAGTGTGTGGTGCAATCGCTATCAGCAAAGGGGGAGGTGGCAGACTGGCATAGGTCATAGGTAGAAGAATCTTAAAGGGAAGTAGGGAATTCTGAAGGTGATAGCTTAGCCTGCCATAGCCCAGGACTGCTTACAAGGATCCGGCTTTGAGCACCGAGGAAAAAAATTTCCGCCTCATTCTTTCCAGCTCAGCTCTGCTCAGGACCATTAGGGGTCTCTGTTGCTCTTTACTTTGGTATCTACTCCTGCTACTTCTTGGGCTTTGGAGTCTGCATCGGGCAACTTCCCCGAGAGACAGCTGAACCACAGGGCAAGGTTCCAAAGCCCAAGGTAGAGGATGTGATGATGCTAGTATCCATTTATCCGTTTATCCATTGTGCACACTTTCTGTTCAGTCCTTGAAGGTAGGGCACAAGGCAGGTTAAGAGGTTGAGTCATTTGCTATGTCCTACAGCTAATAAGGCCTGGAAGGCTGGGATGTGAGTCGAAGGCACATGCTTTGGGATTACTCTGGGATAACTGGTGGCCAGTGTCAGGACACCAGCCCAACAGGTATCCAAGGGAGCAAGATCCCAGGATTTGCTGGATACAGTGGAAATGACCAGGATTTGGACTCCCAGGGAGGAAAAGTGAGCAGGCAGATATGGACAAGCACCATGCAGAGGGTCCTCCTCTGGGAAGGACGTAACCCAAAATGCAAAGCTCCCAGGTATAGCATGGCAAGTATTCCTAGATCAAGCTGCCTGGGCCACACCCTAGCTCTGCCACTCAGACCCACCCCAACACATGTGGGGCCTAGGGCAAGAGGATAGATGGAAGCCACAGACCATTTAAGTATGGTATTTAAAGGAGCTTAAAGTTAGCAATCAAACCAACAAGATATTAAGTAAAATAAGGAGTGGGGCAGAGGGCAAATAGGACATCTACTTAAGAAGAAGCCTCATGACAACTGTGAAGGCCAGGTTGAGTTGAGAGTTCTGGGGCTGAATGAAGGAGATGGGAAAGTGAGCCCCAGCCCATGGTCCACCCCTTCCCTTCCCACGCTCGGCTTAGTTGCCCTTTTTAAGGAACCCTGCCCATAACTGGACACTGGGACTGCATAGTCAAGCTCTGTCTACAGCTTTCACAAAATCTTCCTTGTCACCATTGTCTGGGCCCATTCAGGTGGACCATCCACCCAAAGGAAGACGGACCCAGGGAAGAGGGCCCGAAGGCAGAGAGGTGGCCATGTAGGCTGGGAATTCCACAGCTCCCCAGTACCCAAGTGTGGTCCCGAGGAGGGTGGGCTGTCTTCTAGAGGAGAGAAATACCACTAGATAAGGGCCAGAGTAGGACCTTCTAAAGCAGGGCCCCTCCACTGTGGCTCTAAGGAGGTTGTTGTCACCAGTTCCTTATTGTGAAACTTCAAGTGTTTAATCAGTCTGTGCCTTGCTTCCCTTGTCTATAAAACAAAGATAATTATAGGAAGGAATAATTGAGGAATCAGTGAGTTTATTCAGTATGTGCAAAATGTTTAGAACAGTTCTTGGCAAATAGCAAGTGTTACATAAACGCTAGCAATTAAATGTGACTATTATTCGGGCTTAGTCAGGCATCCTCACGTTGTGAACAGACTCAGTGCAGAAAAACCTTGATTTCCTGACGGATGATGAGCAAATGCTAGCCCGGGAGACCTGGAGCATTCAGTCCTCAGCCCAAGGCTTGCACCAGGAACAGAAACTAGGAAGGTGGGGCTGGAGACAGAAAGGAGTGGGGCAGAGGGCAAATAGGACATTCACGGATAACCCGCTCAGGCAAGGGACCTTGCCTTTATTCACTTCACCTTCCTGGGGCAAGAGGGAAAGAGGGATGAGGAAAACATTTAGTAGGAGAGAGAGGAAATAAACATGGCCATGGCCGGGCATGGTGGCACATGCCTGTAATCCTAGCACTCGAAGGCTGATAATTCGAGGCCAGCCTGGGCTACAAAGTGAGTTCAAGAGCAGCCTGAACTGCACAGTGAGACACCGTCTCAAAAAGACAAAAATAAAATAAAATAAATAAACATGATCATTACTATCAGAGGTAAGGGGAGTAAGGAAAATCTGAGTGGGAATATTGAGAAGGAACGATTAGTGTAGGTGGGTAGCGGGGAGGTGGAGAGCTAGTTTTAATAGGATGGTATCACAGAAGACCTCTCTGAGACATGATCTGAATGAGGACAATCTAACTATGTAAAGAATCACAAAAAGGGTGTTCAAGAAAAGAAATCAGCTAGTGCAAGGCCCCTAACGTGGTAGTTTTACCAGACTGGGGGGAAGGTTCTCATGGTTCTTGGTATCCTGAAAAAAGAATTGTACAAGATACACAGAAAGGTATCAGAAGTGTACGTTTGTTGAAGGCAGAAAAAACATATGCTCTATAGGGTGAAGGGGACCTCGAGGATAAGGGAAAGGGGTCTTTGGATTCTAAAATTCCTGGGTTAGTTTTCCTCTCATGCAAATAAGGCACCAGAGTAGTTGTCCTATTAAAAACTCACTTGGCCTGGAGCCAGATTTAAACTGCCCTATGGAAAGACTTGCTTGGCTTCTGGTTCATGTAAACAAAGGGTTGAAATAGCACCTTTCTGACTGGTCCCACAGACAGTGCCAGAGTCAAGTGAGGATTCAAAATATTGCCTCTAACGGATCCTATGTACAGTGCTCAGGCACTGTGGAGTAACTTTGAGTCCTGTGTTATGCATGTCCTCTGGGTTTTTAAGACCTTTGACACATCCTGTCCCATTAGTTATCTGGTTTGCCCCAGCCCTCATCTCCTGAGTAGTATGCTTTGCATAATGAGAAACAGAAGACCAATGCAGTTTAAAATTAGTTAACAAAGGGAAGAGTGATAAGAGACAGAAAACAGAAAGGAAGAGGGAGGGATCAAATCAAACACCGATCATTTTAATATGCCTTCCCATCCCATCTCGTTAAAGTCCACGTTCTGATTCAGCAGGTCAGAGATGGAGTCTGAGGTTCTGCATTCTTAACACGCTCTCAGGTTAGGCCAATGCTACTGGTGGCAAACCACATTCCCAGTAGGTTTGGAGCAACAGATGTTATTGTAACTACTTCTATTGAGAAAAGTTTGGATGATTTTAAGCATTCCATGACTTAATCTTGTTGCATTTTTAAAAAATTTGCTCTGGTGAGGTGAAGAGTGGGTTAGGGCTAAAAATAAAGTCTAGAAGGCAATTTCAGGTGCAAGTGACCCAGGGGAAAGGTGGCAGAGGCCTGCATCTGACTGGGTGTACGAAGGGTGGAAAGAAGAGGGTAAATAGCATGTCCAAGAGCCTGGCTAATTCAGTAGATGAAGCGGGCAGTGAAAGACAGAACTGATGCAACTCTTAGGTGTGGGGCCTGACTAAACAGCTGGTGTGGTGTCTTCACTGAACTGGCCAATGATAGAGCAAAGACAGGGCCTACTAAAAAAAAAAAAGTGTTAGTTTGACATCTTAAAATTGAGATGGCAGTTATTTACTCCAGTGGAAATACTGAGTCAAAAACATGAATCTTGAACTCAAGAGAGAATTTAGGTCTTGAAGTATAGATTTAGAAGCACTGATATGCAGGTGGCATTTTCAAGATACAAACTTGGATGAGATTGCTTAAGGGTAAAGTGTGGGAGATGAGGAAGCAGAAGGAGGCTGAGGGCTTCAAAAATTAGAGGTCACAAAATGGTAAAGAGCCAGGAGATGAGGCTGAGGAGAAGTTGCTAGTAAAACATTAAGAGAACAAGTAAAACAGTGGATAGGCCTAATAGTAGACCTGAAAGTTGTTCACGTTCTAATCTGAAGAACCTGTCAATACATTACTTTACCTGGCAAAAGGGGCTTTGAAGGTGCAGTTAAGCTTAAGAACCTTGGGATGGGGAGATTATGCTGGGTTATCTTGGTGGCCCCATATAATCATTCCTATTTTGAAAAATAGAAAAGAGCTGGGTGTGGTGGTACATGCCTGTAATCCCAGCATCGGGAAGCTGAGGCAGGAGGATCATTGTGAGTTCGAGGCCAGCCTGGATTACAAAGTGAACTCAAGGCCAGCCTGAACTGCATAGCGAGATTCTGTCTCAAAAAGATAAAAAAAAAAAAAAAAAAGAAAAATAGAAAAGAAAGGCAGAAGTGGTCATATCAGAGACTGCCAAGCTGTGCTCTCCTGAGAAACAAAGCCCCTTGCCTTGATCTTTATTTGAACTTTATTTCAACCCTAATCACTGAGATATGTAGAGCTGACTATATTGAAGCAGATATTCCCTTAACTGGCCAAAAGAATGTGATCAAGTCTAACCAAGGCCCTGAGGAGTCTCAGCATAACAAAGCAGGTCAGAATTGCGACCCTGGCTGATGACGGCAATGGGAGCTCCAGCAAGAGCCTGTGACATTCCAGGGCTAAGACAAGAGATAACACCTCAGCTGAGCCCATGGACTCAGGAAGAGCTATACCTTCCTGGAAGTAAAGGCGCCAGCCTTGCATACATCAAGCTATCTCTTGTACTGCTAATTGGAGGGCCTCTGTGTCTAGTCTAAGAGCGCTCTGTTTCTCCTTACAGCCATGCCTGCAAAGTCTCTCTTACTTAGCACTCTGCCAGGGCCCCCAGTCACTTCCCTGACTGATACCAATAAAAGCCATGAGCTCTTGGACTCATGGCCTTTTGTTCCAGAGAGCACTGGGTCATCTCAGAGCCTCATCTGCAGAATTCTCTGGCTTTCTTTTCATTCATGTGTCATATTGGCAGGTGGGAGGTGAATACACTCCAAGGGGGCTTTGATAGAGTCAGAAAGAAGTGATGGTGGAAGCAGAGGCATGAGAGGGACTGGATCTACTGTTGCTGGCTTTGAAGATGGAGACCTGGAGAATTCCAGAGCTTGGAATAGGAACAGAGACTATTGAAGAGGGGTGGGAGGACAGAAAGGAATGAGATTGAGGAAGGTAAGACATGCACTGCTAATCCAGTTAAAATTCATGGGCAGGCACTTTTCTAGGTTCTACATAGCAAGTGAGCAGACAAAGCCAAAGAAAGCAGGTGGCCTCTAGAAGCTTACAGCTTCCTGAGACATAGGACTACAGTCCTAAAAGCATAAGAAGTGAATTCTTCCAGCAACCTGAATGAACAAGAAAGTGAATTTTCTACTAGAACTTTAGGAAGGGACTCCTAGTCCTGCCAATACCTTGATTTTAACCCAGTGAGACCCATGTTGGATTTCTGACTTACCGAAATATGAGACAGTAAATGTGGATTGGTTTAAGCCACTTATCTATAATCTATCTACCTATCATCTATCTATCTATCTATCTATCTATCTATCTGTTTTTTTAATCTATTTATTTTTGGTGATCCTGGGGGTTGAACCCAGGGAGCACTGAGCTAAATCCCCAGTCCTTTTTTATTTTTAATTTTTTTTTTTTAATTTTGAAACAGGGGGCTGGGGATTTAGCTCAGCGGCAAAGCACCTGCCTGGCAAGCGCAAGGTCATGAGTTCAGTTCCCAGTACTGGAGAAAAAAAAAAATTTTTGAAACAGGACCTTAGTAAATTGCCCAGGCTGACCTCAACTTGTGATACTCCTGCCTCAGCCTTGCAAATAATTGAGACTACAGGATGTGGCACTACACCCAATTTAAGCAATTAAATTTGTGGTAATTTATTACCGGAGCAATAGGCAACGAATACCTGTGGTTTAAACTAAAAGAACAAAGGAGAAAGTCTTTCAAGAAGGAAGGGCTATCAACTGTGTGCCAGACGCTGAGACGTTGAGTAAGAGGAAAACAGGTGCATGGGATGGGGCAACACAGACATTGCTGTGATGAGCAGTTTCAGTGCAGTGGTGAGGTCAGAAACCGGACTGAAGTGGAAGGAGGAGTAAAGGGCTGGGGGAGAACGTGGACGCAGTGAGTACAGACAATGCTGAAGAAAGCGCTGTTGTAAAGGGAAGGAAGGGGATGGAGCAGTGCCTGGAGGGGGGTGTAAGCTCACCCAAGACTTTCGCTTTGCATATTCTAGTGAAAGATGGAGCATGGTTCTTTGCTAAAGAAGTTGATCTTGTAGGGAGTAAGGGAGGGGGATCGGGAGCAAGTCCTTGAGTGACAAAGAGGGGCCAGGACCCAGAGCGCACACAGATGGGAGGGGTCAGCCTTGATGAGAAGGAGCTGGAGAAGACGAAGATGATGAGTGACTGCAGGTGCCAGGAGCTCGGTAGTGTGATAAAGGGAAAGGCGTTCCCATGACTTCTGTATTGTTGTCAAACTGATCACAGTGAGGTCTTGTGTAACAGGACAAGAGAGAGTAAAAAGCATGTTGGAGGTTTGGGGAGAGAGAAAAGTTGTGAAATGGTATGTCTTGGACCATGAGAAGCAGCCGGATGACAGAAGTGGAGTAACATTACCCCAGGAAGGAAGCGGTCTTTGCTGTCTCTCTCTCTGCTCCCCATGGCTAGGACAGGGAGTAGTCTGGGGTCCAAGTTGGGCCCTGGAGGATGTTCCTTACTAGTCACATAGCTCTTCAGCTTCATTTAGTCATGTTTGGCTCATGACTTCCATCAAGTCCAAGTGCTTCTTGGACTGTTAAGCACTGTCCAAGTGGGAATTGTGCATGTTTATGGCTTGGGTTCATCCTATACACCTGGTCAAGGAACATGGAGATTCCCAGGAGGCTTGGGGATGAGCACAGGGGCAGGGTGTCTGTCTAGCTAGAAGTAGCAGCAGCCTCTGCATTCTTAGATCACTTCCTTACAAAGCACAATCCATAATATCTACCTCCTCATCACCAAGAGGCTGGAGAAGCTCCCAATTTGGGTTTCTTCTCACCATACCTGGAACCAAGGTAACAAATTTGCATTGGGGTTACTCTCCACAGGGCTCTCCTCTGGCCATGGCATGTACAACTGTGATCTGCCCAGATGAAGGAAGGGAAAATAGCGGGCCTGCTCCTTCCTGCCCCTGGCTGAAAGTCTATCGTCCTGGGTTGTACTAGCGGAGGCAATCAGTCTTCAAATTTAAAGAGGCACTGGTGGTTTAGGCTTGTTGTATGGATGGTTTGGGAAGAACAAGTTTACAATAAGTAAGCCACACTTTGATCAAACAGAGATGGCATTCTTCCAGTGGAAAGCAGGGATCAGAGAACTCGAGTTCTTTTCCAGGGTCAGACCCACGGCAGCTGAGGATCTGGGCATCAGTCAGTTCTGTTAGACTCTAAGCTCATGATTTCTTCCACTTGTTTGCTCTCTAGGAAAGGGATTAGGAGTGAAGGAGCCCGTATTTATTGAGTGCTTGCTTACTAGGGTTTATGATCTTGGCAGGATATGTAGAGAAGGTGTCTGTCTGGGTGGCTGACAGCTTCTTGGTCTAACAGTGACGGAGACTACTTCACCATTAACCCCTGCCAATCAGAGGTCAATAAAAAGTGGGTAAACTCTGGCTGGAGGCTATACTGAGTTCATTGAAGATAAAAAAAGGACCAAGAAAATAACAACAGGAATAGAAACCATGTTCTCTGCAAAATACCTTCTCTCTTTCCCTCAGTCTCCCAAAGCAATGAAGTGATTCCACTTTTCCCCTTAGTATGAAGAGCAGAAGACAAAAGAAAACTGTATGGGATGGGTATGAATGTAGAATAGAATTCCTTTAAGTCTCACAGAAATAATCAGGTGGTGGAGGAGAAGAACAGAAACTGGATAGAGGATATAAAGAGAAATGAGCAGACTTTCCCTCCAATGTGCCTTCTTCCACTTCTGTTATTTATCCACTTGTTATATTTCTACACACAGAAGCTGGTTATTGTCACAATCATGGTAAGATATTTCAAACATTTTTCTCTCTAAGCAATTGATAGAATTAGGTCAACAGTCAATAAAGACAAAAAGAATTGAACAACATTATCAACACCTGGACCTTAACTGGTATTTGTAGAACTCAACACTCAACAACTTGTACAATGTACATTTCTGTAAAGAACATGTAGAATTTTCACCAGGAGAAACCATATGTAGAACCATAAAACAAACCCCAATAATTTGAGAAGGACTGCCAAATATGGTGCTACTTTCCTTTAATCCCAGCTACTTGGGAGGATAAGATAGTAGGATCACAAGTTTGAAGCCAACCAGTGCAACTTAGTGAGACCCTATCTCAAAATTTTAAAAGAGTAGGGGCTGGGGATGTAACTCAGTGGTAAAGCACCTGCTTAGTATGTGTGAAGGCTTGAGTTCAAGCCCAAGTACTTAAAAAAAGAAATTAAGATGGACTAAAATCATGCAAAATTTAAAATATGATTTCTATAAAATTAAATTAGAAATCAGTTACATGCAGATATTTGGAAAAATCCTAAAGGTTTGGCAATAAAATGATATACTTCTAAATAATGCATGAGGTTAAAGGAAATCTCATAAATATAATTAGAACAGAAAATTTTCAAACCAGTGCAGAAGGAAGTAGATGTGAATGTAGAATCAGAAGTTTACAGTTACAAATATAGGTTGTTGGGCCGGGGATATAGCTCAGTGGCACAAATGCCTGCCTTGCAAGCACAAGGTCCTGAGTTTGATTCCCGGTACCAAAAAAAAAAAAAAGGCCTGAGTACAAATATAGGTTGCTGACAAGACAGCATTGTGAAGGAAACGATATGGTAATGCAGAAGGCAAGGAGGAAGTCTACACTGGCTGGTCAGAAATAACCTTCAGGAGAGATCATTTGAATTGAGAAGAAACTAGAATCAAACAAATAAATAAATGTATTATGAAGTGAATTGTGTCCCCTGAAAAGATGCTGAAGTCCTAACCCCCAGTACCTCAAAATATGATTTTACTTGAAGATACAGTCTTTAGAGATAGTCAAGTTAAGATGACGTCATTAGGGTGGGCCCTAGTCCACCATGACTGCACCTTTATCAGAAAGAACTTAGACACAGAGACCAACATAAGCACAGGGAAGACAACGTGAGGCACAGGGAGAAATCATCTACAAGCCTTATGAGCCAAGGAATTCCTGGCCTTGAGAAAGCCCGGGCCATGACAGAGGCCTCAAACAGCTGCTCCCTCACAGCGCTCAGAAGGAAGCAACCTGAAGGCAACTTAATCTTGGCCTTCTGGCCTCTAGAACTGAGATACGGTAGTAGGAGTCTGTTATCTAAGCTATGCAGTCTGGGGTTCTTTGTTACAGCAGCCCTAGCAAAGGATCTCAGTAAGGAAAAAGAATGAGCATTTGAGACGCCCCTCCTCTGACAGCAGAAAGGATGCAGGGAACACAGGCTCCAGGCATGAGCCAGCAGTTTTACCCTTTCGGCACCATAGCCTGAGTGCCCAGGCAAATAAGCATTTCTAGCCTTAAGAAAATATCTGCAAAGGGGCTAGGGGAAGGGATTGATCCTGCAAATTAATACTAATAAATATCTATTTAAATGGGATGTCTTCATTACCTGTTAAACTTATTAATCATAAAAAGCTGCATTACATTTGAACACAACTTGTTGGTTAGACTTTCTTACTTTGTGATAAGTTTCAATAGGCACAATAATTGCTGAGAAATCACAGCAAAATTCTGAATACTCTTTCCAAAGTTTTATTCAGAAAAACAATAAAAGATTGAAAGATGTTGGCATATTTAAGTACAACTGATAAGAAATTGGAACGGGGAGTCTACAAAATCAAGGTCAGTGACAGTCAGAAGACACTGGATCAGCACAGGCTCAGTGAGACACAGAAGTGGGCGTGGGAGAGGGACCGGAGAGGCCGGCAGTGTCCTCAAGCCGTCGGGGAGAACTAGGATTTTCTCAGTGGGTGAGAAGTCACTGGAGCGTTTTAAGCAGGGAATGAGGTGGACTGACAGGCCAGGCCAGGCTGTCCACCTTTCTGTGTCCTGGAAACCTACTTCAGATCTCTGAGTTGAAGACAGAACTGTGAGAAGTGGCCATTTGGCAGAAGCAGTAGGAATTCCTTTCCCCTGCTGGGCTGCTAACTACTTCGCCTCAGCTTTAAGTCCAGGGAAGTGTCTCTGACTTGTTTTCTGTTATTATACTCTTGAGATTCCATAGTTCTTCAATACCTTTCATACTTTATAATCATCCATTTATTTATGCAAGTCTTTGATCTGTGTCTTTTCCTCTCTTTCTATAAACATTAAAAATAGGGGCCAAGTTCTTGCATTTGCTACCAGGGGCAGATTCAGGGTTTGTGGGGCCTGCACTTTTGTCACAGGGGAGGAGTCTTTAAAATATATGTATTACATATAATATGTTATATAAAGATGTATTATATATAATTAGGTATAAGTATTCCTATATTCTTAGATCTTTTTGTTTTTGTTTTTTCCGGTATCGGGAATCTAACTCACAACATCGTGCTGGCCAGGCAGGCCCTGTGCCGCTGAGCTAAATCCCCAGCCCCTATTCTTAGATCTTAATAGATGATTTAGGTCCCTTTCAAGGAACTCAGGCAAGTTAGCAGAAATACTAACATAGAAATGTCTCCTGCTGGTAACCAGGCTTCCTCTCCATACCTAGAATACCCCACAGCCCCAGCTCTCACACAAGCTATGCAAGTGACTGCCTGAAGCTTAGTCTCAATTGACTGCTCAGTATATCCACTCTGTTTAGACTGGATTCCAGTACCTAGCACCATAAAACAAAAGTTGGTTATGTAGATGTTCAATGATTCATAGCTTTTATGATAACTTCTTACCAATATTCTGAGGATTTGCTAGAACATATAAAGACAAGCAAGGAGGAAAGAGAGCTGGTTTCACACAATTAGTGAATGGATAAAGGAGACAATACAACTATTATTACTTTTAAGACAAGATTAATAAGATAAAGTTGCCAGATAGGGCGGGGCAGAGCTAACTTTCCTTTCAGATAATAAGACAAAGTTAGGAAGAGGAGACCCTGAAAGTCAGCTAGGAAAATTTGGCCTCACCAAGCGGCTGACAGGGCACCGTATGTTTTTATGAAATCAACTCATTCCAACTCCCCTTCTCAACCAGAGGTTACTATGCCCCACTGCCAACAAGGCGGTGCCAACCACCAAACAGAGCGTGGAACCACAAAGGAAGAATAGTTATGTGTGGGCAGAGCCAGCCCAGGAACCCATCTGTCCAAAAGAAGCATCCCTGCCAGGGGCTTGGCAGTGGGTGGAAGGCAGGGCCGAAGCAGTGTGGTTGCAATGTGGGAATTGCATGCAGCAAGTGGATTCGATAAAGGGGGCATGGAGCCCCAAGGAATCCTCCAGGGTGTCTGCTGAGAGCAAGACTACTTAATGAGACCTCGAGATGCTGATGTGGCCACCTAACATATAAAATACTCAATATTTCATTTGGCAATTCATTTCACAAGTATTAATTGAGTGCCTATTGTAAGCCAGGCAAATTCTTCCAAGATATGCTTTCATTTTACATATGTACACTTTCTTCTTTAAGTATTTTCCCCCTCATTTTGCATCCAAGAGGCTGAGTCAAGTTTGCCTAGACACTTGAATCGCTAGGACATTCTTAGAAAAATCTTCAAATGGGTACTGAAAGCATCTCAGCCTTTCCTCTTAGTTCTTTTCTTTCCTAGGCACTGTGCTGACCTGTTTCACATTTTTCACATTTTTCACTGATTCTTACAACCTTATACCTCCCGTTGGTGACGATCATCTGTTTCAGTCTGCACAACCCCACCTGACCTCTTGCTTTGGTAATAACACTCCTTTTCTATGGGAAACTGCCCCTTCTTTACCTCAGTCACATAGTTCTGGCCGGGGTTGTCAATTACAACGCCCACCCTGCTATCTACGAAACGGGCACATTGCCTGGAATGAACCAATCACGATGTCCCATCTCTCTGACTAAAGTGATTGACCTAGGGATAGACACAAGCGATAACCGAAGACTGGCCAGAGTTTTTCCCAGTATTTTTCTAGCTGGATTCAGGAGAAAGGTTCTGTCTTTTCTCTCTGAGCTCAGAGATGACAACATGCAACTAGATCTGGCCTTTTGGAGGCAGCCCGCCTGGCAGAATAACACCAATGTACAGAGAAAGTACGGAGAAAAAGATGATGTCATTGTGCCTGTGCACCTGGGTGTAACTTTTCCCAACTTTTGTTTGGTTCTTTGAGGTAATCAATTTCCCTTTCTTGCTTTAGCTAGTTCATACATGTTCTTGTTGAGTACAATCAAGAGTCCTGCCTGCTTACTACATGCCTTTATTTAGACAAGTCTCCAAACTGCAGGGGGCCCTTTCAGTTGACCAAAAGGCTCAGATCCTATTCCTCTAGGGTTTTTTTTATCTCCCTTTGAAGTTCTCTTGCTTCATTTATAGCTACATCTGTCACACTGTCTCCAGATTACAGGTCAGGACCAAATATCTACCATAACAGTGCACAGACCCTATCTCAAAAAAATAGAGAAATTAGATCAGTGGTTTTCAAGCGCTGGGGAAAAGGGAAATGGGGAATGATTGCTAATGGCTATGGGGCTTCCTTTAGGGATCATGAAGAAGATGTGGGATTAGATACTGGTGTTGGTTGTACCACTTTGCGAATACACAAAGAACCACGGATAAAGTATACTTTAAAAGGGTGAATTTTATGGCATATGAATTTTATCTCAATTTATATAGTTTCAGTAATTAATACAGTATGATATTGGTATAAGAATATCAACACACAACACACACACATTAATAAGACAGAATTAGTGGTAAAGAAACAGATCCATACATATATGGTAAATTGATTTGTTGGTTAATCTTTTTCATGATTTTTTTGAGGTATATATAATGACTGCATTCATCATAGAGGATTTGCACCTGTACATGATATAACTTGATTCTTTTCTTTTCCATCCCCCTCCCCTCTCTATAACCCCTTCTCTCCTCCCCATTTATAAAAGCTTTGTTTCTATTTTTTTCCTTCTTTTCTCACTTTAAAAAATTTTTCCCTTCTTTCCTTCCCCCATCCTTTCCTTGTTCCCCACCCCATTTGAACATTTTCTTCCTGTTTCACAGTACCTATTATACATTTTGGTCTTATTTACACTTGGTTTCTCACACCAGAGAAACAATGCAGTATTTACACATACGTGTCTGATTTATTTCACGTAAGAGTATGGTCTCAGAGTGCATGCATTTACCTAGAAATGTCTCAAGCTTATCCTTCCTTATGGCAGAGTAGTATTCCACTGTATAGAAAAAAATCACATCTTCTTTGTTCATTCACCAGTTAGTAAGCATTTGGGCTGTTTCCAAGATTTGGCTGTCACAAACTGTGCTGCTATAAACCTGGGTGTGCATATACTGCTGTGGTATGATGCTTTTAGTTCTTTTGAGAAGGGAATAAGAAAGGCAATAGCTGGGTCAAATGGAACCTCCAGTCCTAGTTTCTGAGGAATCTCCACACTGATTTCCACAGTGGTTGCACCAGCCTACACTCCCACCAAGAGTGGAGAAGGGTTCCTTTTTTTCCCACAGCCTTACCAGCACTTGTTATTGGTTGGTGAATTGATTTTTGAAAAATCTATTAAGGTAACTGAGTTGTGAAAAGGTAGTCTTTTCAACATATATAATGATCACATTCATCATAGAATTGTTTAGCAACAAATGTTCCAAAAACAACATTCTCTGACCCCTACAATCAAACACAAAACTTAACTGGAAATGATTAAAAAATGTAAAGGTTAAGCTATACAATTAGCTGGGCCTGGTGATATGCTCTGGGAGGCCGAGACAGAAGGATCACAAGTTTGAGCCAAGCATGGGCTATTTAGTGACTTAGTGAGACCTTGCCTCAAAAAAAAAAAAAGGGCTGGGAATGCAGCTTAGTGCAAAGACTCTGAGTTCATTCCCCAGTACCAAAAACAAACAAACAAGTACAACAAACAAACACTATAAAACTTCCATAAGAAAATGTATGAGAAATTCTTGTGGCCTCAGGGTAGGAAATTTTTTTTTAAAACACAAAAAGCACAAACAATATTAAAATTCATAAAATTAGACTTCATATATATGAAAACTTCTGTTCATTATGACACACCATTAAGAAAACAAATATCCATGTTATTAGCTGACAAAATGTCTGTAAAATATACATCCAACAAAGGATTTGTATCTAAAATACACAAACTCATATGCACATATATGCATGTTTACAAGTTAGTAATGACAATACTAACTCTTACAAGCTAGTAATGACAATACAATGTTTAAAAAGGAGCAAAAGATTTTAACTGATACTTAACAAAGAAAAACAAGATTTAAGAGTAGCCATGAAAAGATGTTCAACCATTAGCTATCAGGGAAATACAAATGAAAACCTAGATGGGATGGCTCTGCCTACCTACCAGAACGCTATCATTGAGAGAGACCGACCGCACCTGTTATGGTGTTGATCTAAAATGATCCCAAAAGTCTCATGTGTTTGGATTGTGAGGATGCTGTGCTCATCAATGGATTAATCCATTAATGAATTCTGCAGCTGAATGTACTGTTAGGGCTGGGGTCTGATTGGAGGTGGGTCATTGGGGGCGTGGTTGGGAAGGGTACATTCTGTCTCCTGCCCCTCCCTTCTGTCTCTGCTTCCTGACTGCTATAGGCTGAGCTCCTTATCCTCTGTCTTGTCCTCTGTTAACCTTTTTTTTTTTTTTTTTTATGTTGGAGCCAGACACTGAAACTGTGAGCCAAAATAAACCTCTCTTCCTTTAAATTGTGGGTTTGGGGTATTTTGTCCCAGCCACAGGAAAGTAACTAACACAACACCAAATGTTGGCAAGCGTGTAAAACAATCAGAACTCTCACACATTATTGGTGGGGATATAAATGGTATAACCATTTCAAGAAAAGGCATGACAATTTCTTCTAATACTAAGTATACACATCAACCCTGTGACCCAGAAACTCCACTCCTAGATATTTTTACAAGAGAAATAAAAACATATGCAAATGCAAAGACTTGTATAAGAAAGTCGTAACTGCTTTACTTATGACAGCCAGAAACGGGATGTCCAGTTGTCCATCAACAGGAGGATGGATAAACTATCCCATATCCATCCAATAGAATTCTATGAAATAAAAAGAACTACAGGTTCCCAGCCAAGTTAAATGTAAAGTTACCATATAACTCAGCAATATACCTAAGAGAAATGCAGCTGATGTTCACAAATACAACAAAAACACAAAACAGAAAAACCACAATACTTGTACATTAATGTTTATAGCAGGATTATTATTAGTTAAAAGGTGGAAAAAACTAAATGCCCATCAGCTGATGAATGGATAAAGTCTAGTAAAATTTTTAACTGCAACAACTGCAACACATGTGCACAATGCAGCTTCTGACATGTACTGACATCACTATACTCACCTTCTCTGCAGCCCACTTCTAAGAATTTCTTGCTATGGAAAAACTGTTCACAAATTCTGTCCTTTCAGAGAAATACTGCTATACTTTGATTATAGTTGCATATACATGCATATATATTTTTACTGTTCCATAAGAAATGTGGTATACAACCCAAGTCATGCAGGAAATATTCTAAATGAGAATAGTTACTCCAGAGGCCTAACGTCCACCCAAATAAATCTCACAGCATCACGAAATTGGAAAGATCCCCAGAAGTCTTCTCTGAGTAAGCCTGGGCACTCTCTGCCTCAGCAACTCAGCAGTGTGGCCTTTTTTGATTTTGGCTTCAGGCTTTACTTGGTGACTTGCAGTTTCTCAAAGGGTCATACTCTTAGACTGGCCAGAGAGCCCAGACAACAAAGCTCTGAAGTTACAGGTTTGTACCTTCATTCCACTAATCGGTTCTCGTGTGTGTGTGTGTGTGTGTGTGTGTGTGTGTGTGTAAGTTGGGGGTGGACACCTGTTCCCGTTGACTTACCATCAGGTGACCTGAGGACCAGGGAAACCTCAGTGTGAACATGGAGCTCTGTCCCAAATATCCCTTTCACAGATGTCTCAATACTTCACTGACTCTGTTCATATACCTGACAAAAATAGGCTCTGTCATTACCTTGCTGTGTGGTCTTAGCAAGTCCTTCCACTTTGCTGGGCCTCACTTTCCTCTACTCTCTACTGATACAGGAGAAGACAACTGAACTGTGAACAGGAAAGCATGAGAAACTGTGAAGGCTCGGTTGCCTTCTTTTGCTGCCTTGTTATCTCTAGTGGCTGAGTAATTTCTATCCCTTTACTCTTACCCAGGAGACTCACAGGAGGATGTGCAGGAAGGTTTATATTCCCCTTTTGTGTTAGTTTGAGATGCTGGAGATTCAACCGAGGACCTCTACACTGCGCTATAATCTCATCCCCTTTTAATTTGGGGGGTGGGGTGGGGACAGGGTCTTGCTAAGTTGCCCTGTGTGGGCTCAAAATTGCAATCCTCCTACCACATCCTCCTGGAGTGCTGGGATTACAGTCATGTATCATCATGCCCAGCTTATTTTTTCCATTCTTGTTTCTAGGGTCTCAAAGGACCCAAGCTTAGAGACTCTGTACTAGTGACTGTATTCTCCATTCTCCATCTCCACCCTCCTCTAACTGCCTTTTTTAATTTTTTGGACCCTATAATCAGAGCACTCTAACTCTGGCTTTAGTTGGGTTTGGCCAGTGGAAGAACTGGCACAAGATCAAAGATCTGGAGAAGAAAGAGCTGGAAGCTGTACCTCTCAGTGCCTTCCTACTTTCCTCCCTGCTCCCCTGTGTTTCAGGCAGAGGCAGCATTTTGTGATTACAACTCCAGTTGGGTGGCCCCCCTCTTGCTCAACTCCAGCTCTCACTCATTTTCATCAGAGTGTCCTTCCGTTCTTTCTTCTGGTCTAGCAGAGCTGAAAGGGCTTTCCTATGGCCAGTCCCTAGGTTAACTGCCTTTAACCTGCACATGCCTCTGTAAATACTCCTTCCATTATATTCCTGAATAAGCCCTTTGAATGTGCCTCCTCTTCCTGGCCATGTATGATACTACTACTTCTCCTCTTTAAAAATTAGGATGCTAGCTAGGATTCCTCCTAGCTGTGGAAAGTTCTATGGTTTGGATATGGTTTGAGTATGTACCCCAAAGTTTCATGTGTTGAAATTTAACCCTCATGGTGAAGTATTAAGAGGGGGGAAACTTAATCTGACAATGGTGTTTACAGCTGGGGCCTATTACAGGTGATTTATATTAGATAGAGTATTAGGGTGGAGCCCCCATGGTGAATCCTGGTGGCTTTATAAGGAGAGAGAAAGAGACCAAAGAAGCATGCTCCATGTGTGCTCCGTGTCTCCTTCCTGCCATGGTTCCTCGAGTGGGCTCAGGACTTTGCCAGCAAGGCCATCACCAGATGAGGCCCCTGGGGTATTAAACCCCCAGAACCACGAGCCAAAATATCCCTTCTCCCCCGACACACCTTGATTTTTACAGTACTTGGGATTCAACCCAGTGCCTCACACATGCTAGGCAAGTGTTCTACCACTAACTATATCTTCAGCCATTTTTATTTTGAGACAGGGTCTTGCTAAATTGCCCTGGCTAGCTGGCTTCAAACCTGCAATCTGCCTGCCTCAGCTTCTCAAGTAGCTGGGATTACAGGCACGTGCCAGTGAGCCTGGCACCACTGGCCAAAATAAACCTCTTTTCTTTATAACTTACCCAGCCTGTGGCACTGTGTTATTAGCAACAGAAAAGGGACTAATACAAAGTTCACCTGGAAGACTCAGAGGTGAGTTTTGAAGGAACGAAGCACAGGTGCCTTCTCTGTCACTAGCACTTGTCTTGAACTGCACACACCCTGTCTGGTTCTTGGCGCAAGTGAGTAAGTGGAAAGTCATCTAATGCTCTGCTACCAGGTGACATGTTTTACCAAATACTCCTGTGTTGCTCACCATAATTATCTATATTTGTGTATAAGCTGCATTCTTCTCACCATCTGTCTTATTTTGGGGTGGCAGATTTCCAAATGCCCTCTCTTACTCATGTGTAACACATGACTGATTCACAGGTGGGAAAGTCAACAGGCTTCTACCTCAATCTCTTCTTCTGTAAAGTGGGGTAATATCAACCTCACAGAGTTGGCTAAGAGACTACAACAGTAACATCTGCAGGGCTTAGAGTGGCAGTGCCAAGGACTGGCAAATACTGTTATTCTCTCATCTGAGTCATCTTGGCCTATTTTCCTATGACTTGTGGATAGGAAGGGAGAAAAGGGGGCCTGGGCAGAAAATTCTAAGTTCTTCCTCCCAATCTCAATGCTCTCCTTGGCAACCTACCCTGTCTTTATACCTCCTTCCCGAGTAGATTTCCTTTTCTACCACATTTTCATCCCAGAAAGTACGAGGAAGAGTAATCAGAACAGGTTGTGATTCTTACATTTTCTGCTAACTCTAAACTAGTGGTTTTCAAATTGTGACCTGGAGTTCCCAAGAAGCCCTGTACACTACAGAAAGTGGGTGATATTCTAGGGCACCCTTCAGCTTGCTCTTTTCCATTTAAGCTTCCTTTCAAGACTGATAAAGGCTTCCAAGACTTTAAAAACTTAAATTCCTATTCTGATGAGGTATTGAAAGCCTTCAGACTTTACAGTTAGTCCTAATCTTCTTTGGCCCTTCTTGCCAAGGAATTTTCTCTATTCCACTCAGATAGTATGTATTCTTTTCCATTTCTGATGCAGCTGAAAGAGATATGTGAACAAGCACATCTTTGTGTACTTATCTGCAGCGTCTTTCCTGGGCACTCAGCCTGTTCAGTAGACATTCTCTCCTTAATTCTCACGCCCCTGTGGAAGATAACTATAGTACTGTTCAACAACAGACACATCTGAAGGCAATCTGACTGGCACCTGATCCAGCTCCTGCAAAACTTCCAACCACTAGAATATTTCCAACCCCTAGAACCCAAAATTAGTAGAACCATCCATTCTATGACATTCTTATGGCCTGGCCCCAGTGGCTGCTGGGAATGAGTGAAGTGGGGCAGCAGAAGCTATACAGTAGGGACCAGATCCCAGGGAGGAGTACTCAGCAACTAGAATTGGCTTCTGGGATTAGAGAGGTACTAAGACGCCAATGGTATTATAATTTCTTTACACAGTTTAATACCTTGGGCAGAGAATTAGGGACATATGAAAAAGCAAAAGTCAGACTGCAAGACCTCTGCTTAGCATGTTCTTATCCCACAGTGTTACGGGTTTCCCTGCTATGATTCATTTGAGTTTTTGCTCAAATACCGTATCATTAGAACTGTCTTAAAACTGAAGCAAGATGAGCCCTAACACTAGGGCTCTCCAATCCTACCCAGGCCCCTTTTCACAATGCTTGGAGCCCATGGGTCAACGGTATGTGCCCGTCCAAACCTCCTGTCCCTCATCCCTTCTTAGATCATCCTGTGGGCACCTGAAAAGCTAGATCTCACTGCTCTCCACAGCAAGAATGTTGTTTCCCAACATCAGGGAAACGGCCTGCGCTGGCCTTTTCCCCAAGGTCTGTCCTCTTGAGGAACCAAGGAGTAGCCAAGGGAGGCCATCTGTAGGTGGTGGGGGCAAAGCTCAGCCAACAGGGATGTGACAGGATGTCTGCACACAAGGCCCCTGGAAGTATGAAACAGAGCTTGGAGCAATGGGGACGAGGAAGGTTGAAAGTCAGGAATCAGTTTCTCGGGAAGCTGCTGTACATATCTCAAAACAGCCCCAAAATTCTAAACTTAAATTTAGCCTTCCAGGTTATTATGAAGGTATACACGTCCAGATAAAAGGGCAGAGATTTTAGGTAATAGTGTAATTTGGTTTATAGTTTGAAAATATGTAAACATATGCTATGAGGGCCTTCATTTGTCCTACTCAGTCCCTGTAAATATTGAGGATGGGCCTGTCCCTGAGCACTCTGTCTAAAGTAAGACTCCCTCGTCACTCTATTTTTACCCCGTACTTCCCCGTTGCTTTTGTCACTTGGGCTCTACATTTACTTACGTATCGTCGGTTTATCCCCACTATAATGTAAGTTCTGGTCCTAGAGCATTTGTTCACCACCTGTTAGCCTCCCAGTTTTACAGGTGAGTTGGGCTAGCCCAGCAGACACAAAGGGAAAAAGATCACTGTGACAGCTCTCCGGAGAAACCTCTTAAAATAACCCACAGTACACTGGAGCTACACAAGGTGACCACGGCAAATCCATTAATGCCTTCTCGAACGTAGGAGCGCAAGATTAGTTGCTTAGGTTCTTCGAGGGAGGAACATCTGAATAAGGAAAAGCGTTAGCAGGCTGAAAAGCTAGACGTGGGAGGCGCGGGCTGCTGGAAGTCACACTGGAGGTCTAGCCCTAACATTATGAGGGTGACCAGGCAAGGGCGCTGAAGAAACGCTGATCCCACGGCAATCCAGCCCAGCCCATCCCGGGCAGGTGGCTTCTTGACTAGAAAACCCTCAAACAATGACTCAGTCGCGGGGTGGGTGCCTCTGATCCCTGCGGCAACGTGGCGGTCACCGAGTCGAGGACTGAATTCCCTTGTTCCCTCTTCTCTCCCAGGTACAAGTTCGCCACGTCACAGCGCGTGGCGGGACCCCCGGAACCTTCCCTCCTGGTATAAACGGCCGTTACTCTTTCCAAGGGTCTCGGCTTTCGTCGAATACGGGGGCCGCGAGAGGCCAAACGACCCCCCTTCCCCAGCGCCTTTTCTCGGCGGCCGCCACTCCTTTAGCTCGGGTGGGTGGGGCTCCCGGGACAGGACGGTGCTTACTCTCCTCCCCAGCTCCCGCTGGCGCAGTTCTAGGCCTCGGTGGACCGCCAAGGGGGCGCTCGCCAGCTCCCGGCCAAGGCCAGCCTGCGGGGACCGCGCCCGCGAAGTCGCCGGGCCGGGGGCGGGGCCGCCTGGCTCCTCCC